>NC_080578.1:58762500-59387500 GCF_029962835.1 Magnolia sinica
TAATATTTTAATATGCACTTTCCCCCATGATCATGGGCTTGTACGAGTGTCCACATTTTCCACGTCACAAGTGTGCATCAACCACATAATAGCACAGTTAGGATCAATTCATCACTTGGCACCAATCACATGGCCAAAATCTCATACAGTGTCACCATAACAGACTGTATAACAAACATGTGCAAAGAATATGCACATACCATAACATGTATCAAATCCACATATAAAGATCCAAGCATTTGAACATAAGCTAGCATTATAACATTCAATCATTACATCAAAATACATGTATCATATCATATGATCACCGCACATATATTATCACCACCTTCATAATTCGATTTCAATCCAACATCTCAACAAGTCTAACTATCGTCTCAAGTGGACTAAGGCCCAGTTCATTGCCACACTTGAATGGGATAGTTAGTGGCCCACTAAATCCTAGTTTTCTGGCTTATTAGGTGGTCCATTTGATTACCACAAACATTTCATTCGAGGACTCAATCATAACTGATTCACGAGGTCCAAATGCAACTTGGCATACACACATCACAAGGAGTCTCATGCACTTACCAAGAAGCCCAAACATAGGTCCAATATGCACTTCTCATGGAGTCTTATGTTCTTAGTAAGAGGAAGTAAATTATGGGTGCACAAGGAGTCCACTCAAGGTGGGATTTAAGGCTAATAGGCCCACCACTCTAATGCCATTGTGAATATATTAGTAGAGTCCACAAATCAAGCCCAATATATTAAGAAGACGGGTCCAACAATCAATTTGACACACGTCTTAAGTTCACATACCTAAGAGGTTACACCATCAGCATAATTCACAAGTCTGAGTAACCACACAATTCTCATATGCCCGCATGGTCTTATAGCCACGCCGTTATCGGAACTCCATATGGTTGAGGGGCCACACAAATGTCACTCTACTTGTCATAATAAAGGACTTAAGGTTAGACGGTTACGTACTTTCATTACATCATATCTCACATAATGGGGCAACCACTTTACTAAACTTTCACATGGTCAGGCGACTAGTACCACAATTTCACATAGATTAGTATGTATACGATTACTATCATGATCTAGTGTCCACATTTTAAAATATCCAAACATAATTGAACAATCATAATCCTACACACGAATACAAGGTTACACTAATTATGCTAAGTCTTAGGTAACAACCTTCTCACACTTCACACGACTAATAATCCTGGGTTTAACTTCACATGATGAACGGACCAAGGGCCAGATTTAATCACATCACATATAGTTTAGTGGTCCTTACTTCTTCTTTACTAATGAGTTGAATGTAGGGATCGTATTCATGTCGCATAATACCGAGTTGAGGACCACTCTATTATCAAGCTGTATAATTATAATTCTCATGACTAAGTAAATCTAAATGTACAACCCGATTGTTTATGGTTTAAGTGATCATGGCTATGCCCATAAGCACGCGGTCATATCATTGGGTGGCCACCAATGCCACCTGATTTCATGTATTTGGTTGGCCCTGTGTGCATTTTACATTCATATAGTTAAATGACCACATATACTCCACCATTGCCTATGATTAGGTGGCCACACATACGTCACATGCCCACATGATTAAGGGGGCCAAACATGTATATCACACCCTCATACCACTAGAGTCTACACATTAGGTAAGTACTTAATTAAGGGTCAGAACTCAATGATGCATAATTTATAGCAACAACACAACACATGTTCTGATGGTGGTGGATCTCACAGGTCACACAATTTCACACGGTCTAGGGTACCTAAGTATTACACAATCACATGATTTGTGGCCACCAATATGTCAAAATTACCACGTAGATTGGTAGGCTTCATAACACCACAAATGCAGACCACTCGATGAACCACATGAAGTCATAAATTTGCACCGCTAGGTGGGCCCACAAAAAGATGGATTCACTAGATTTAGATGGGCCACCTGAAATCAAAATCTCTAGTAGCTGGGTGGGCCCACCGTCTAACAAACAACAAGGAATTCAATACAACAACAAGGTAGGCCCATTGCCTCATAGATAGTGTGCCCATTGAAGAGTGGGCCACAGATGTTTGAATCAGGCTAATATTTTTGTGGCTTCAGGTCATTAATGGGAATTCATGAACGGCATGAACAAAAATAATATAATCATATACCTCATTCGTGAGGCATGGATCGGTGGCAAATAAACATTTTAGTGGGGCCTAAATTGCCAAGTCCTATAGGGTCTCAACTATAAGTCCCCAATGTTGTTGCCAGTGGTAGAGTCCACCTAACATTTGAATCTATCTCATTTACGTCATATGCTCTAACTAAGCTGTTAAGACAGATGGGTGGTTCGGACGAAACACGTGAATTATAGTGGCTCCACCCACTTGGTGTGATGGATGCAAGACACACACATATAGTGGGTCCTACCCACTAGATGGCATGGATAATATATGCACAATGGTAGGACCCACACTAGATGAACAACTTGGACAAAACATGTGCCATGGAGTAGACCTTAGGAAAGATCAATGGGGGATGTTTAACATATATTACAACATTAATGTGGGCTTGGGGCTTAAAATCAGGTCATTCTGTGGCTCTTGTGGGCCACTTCACACACAAAAGTTGAGAGGGTTACCCTCCATTAAAACATTTATAATTATTTGTTGGGCTCACCAAGACATGGTTCATAAATCAAACCCATCCATTTTATGTGTCCCACTTGGTTAAGGGGGTAGACCAAGTTTCAGATGCATCCAAATTTCAGGTAGACCCTAGCAAGTGCTTTTATATGTTTTAACCATGCCTCCACATGATTTTAGATGGTGTGGGCCACCTGAGTTCCATGTACAACTGATTTTTGGGGATATCCCATTTTTAAAGGGGACCCATCGAATGCACAGTGTAGATGTTCAACATACATCATGGTGGGGCTTATTGCTAGGTCCCACGGACCTTCCAAGCAGCTGGGCGCTGCTTGCTACAGCATCCTCTGTACGCTGGTAGCAGTAGCGTCTGGCCATATAATTATTATTATTATTATTTATTTTATTGAGGTTTTTCATAGGTGGGGCCCACATTAGGACAATCCACTCCATTTGCTGGGTTCCCTGGCTTGTGACAGGTCCAATGAGCCCAATATTCAATATGTTTTGACGTACAGAAACATTACAACGGGCCCTAACAGATTTGATAGTAACTATCATTTTTTAAATGATTTTTAATGGTGTGGCCTACTAGAGATTTGGATTGGATTCATTTTTTGGCTCAAGGCCTAAAATGAGCTGGAAAATTGAATGGACGGTGTGGATCAAATACATGCATCAAGGTGGGGGGGGGGGGTGTAATTTTGGCCTCTGTTTTTAATAAATTTGGAGGTGTGTCTCCTCCTTTATATATATATATATATATATATATATATATATATATATATATATATATATATATATATATATATATATATATCATGTGCACGTGTGTGCATGGTTGTGTGTGTGGTCGGCCCAATGGGCCACACTTGAACTGTTTGGATGGCATACAAATATTACAATGGGCCCACAGTATGGCCATGGTTAATGAGTCCCTATTCCATCATCATTATCATTATCATCACATCATTACCACAATTAATCATCTAAATAATCAAGAAAGAAAACAAACCATAAGAGTGGAGGGGGTGTACTCACCTTGATGGACTAGATGGATAGTTGAGATGGATGGAAGGGATGGGATTGATGGAGTTGATGGTGGCCCACCAAGATCACATCTCTCTCTCTCTCTCTCTCTCTCTCTCTCTCTCTCCCTTTATTGTAGAAAATGGTGAAAATGTTAAGGGATGGAGGAGTATTTGTAGAGAAATGTATAAAAATGTGCTTAGATTAGATTAATGTGATTATGGCTAGCTTAGGCTAGGATTATGGGAATTTGTGCATGATTAGGAATTAATAGTGGATTAAAGGGGCATGAGATGGCATGGTGTTATGACATCATGCATGAGGTGGGGTATGAAGAAGAGTTGACTTTGGACACACATGAGAGAGGGATGGTATGGGTGTGTGACATTACACACATGGGTAGAGATTCTCTCACCCATGTGTGGCATGGTGCATGCGTGCATGGCATGTGTTGTGCACATGTGTGGAATGGAATATATAGCGCTATGTGCACATGATACACCAATGGTTCTTCGCGGTGTATCTCACTAACGAAGCATCATACAAATGCATAGGTGGTACCTTCGTGATCACGGCGATGGGGCGGTCGATATGAAATAGGTTTCGTGGTCTTAGGTTTCAGGTTAATCGGGTGTGCACTATGCATGGTTAGTTCAGGTCTTGCCAAGGGCGTCGATCATCATGCAGATAGGCATAGAAAATGGTACGGAATGGACGGGGTCTTACAGTTGTCCAAATTGAAGTTCAAATTTTTTATAGCCCAGTAGGCTCTATGTTCTAACTCTACAGGCAAGTGGCAAGCTTTCTTATATACAAGTCTAAAGGGAGACATTCCAATGGGGATCTTAAAAGCTGTACGGTATGCCCATAAATGTAATGACCCGAAAAATTTCATGCAAAGACCCGAGTACTACCTCAAATTCTTTAGAAGTTTAATGTGGGTTATTTATCGCTAAACTCGATTGCTTATGAAATTAGCATCAATCACTTTAAATTTGATCTGCAGGACTCAAAACCTATATAATCATTAGCACTATGTTGCCCTGAAATCTGGGATTCAACGCTATATCCAGTTGCTCTCGGGAGTACTTGAAAACTTTATATCGGACCTGGACCGCGCGTCGAAAGTCCGATAACGATGATCTTAGACATTTATGATCTCCTGGTTGGGCTTGACCATCACCTCAAAAATTAAGTCTAGATGATGTCCTGGGTCGATTTGCTTGAGTCTGGAGTAAAGAGTGTGAGAAAGCTGAGAAATTAAATATAAATTTATGAAATCTGAGTCGTGTCGCTTGCGCACCGATTCTAAGCTTTCTGACCATTGGATTCTATACCAATTTCACCCTCGGATCAGGGAAGATGGCCCTGGCATGTCATAGTGCTGGTGGACCTGATCGAGTTTTGGTGACCGTTGAATTGAGATTGGTCTGCCACGACTGATCTGTAAATTCAATCGATACGAAAACTCAGTCTGAACTAGATCCATGGTCAGTGAGCTTAAGTCTGACTGCACGTGGAAAAAGAACCACCAGAAGCGCTCCGTTGGATCAAAATAGACCCGATTTGGTTACAACCTAAGTATACCTTGGCCCTAGGGCTATTTTCATCCATTTTAGGCCTATATAAAGACCTTAAAACCCTCACTCTCTATTCCATACGAATTTTCTAACCCTAGCTAAGAGAGAGAGAAGTTGGTGAATCATCTTGAGATTCTTCCTTGTTACTCTGCATCCCTAAACCATCACTTCCGAATCGTTATTCCGGCGATTCTAAGTTCATTCTTGGGTAAGTCAATCAAACCCTAGTCTATTTTGGAGCTTAGAATAGTCTAACTGTTGATGTAGCTCATTTCTATTCATGCCTTAGGTTATCTAGTCGCTGTTGAGGAAGACTTATTGTCTGAATCAGATCGGTGCATTTTTTCTGGTTTAAGGTGCGGACTATATTCGTATAGGTTATGGTTTTCAAGGCTTTCAATGTTGGTTAATGATTTATGATTGTTGTGGATGTAATTTTACATGCCAAATGCGATGTTTATATTGCGTTCCTGATATATATAAGCTATATTGAGATTTGTGTATTCCTTGTACGTGTAGAAACTATCGTATATGTGTGAAATATGAACATGTGTTTGCCATGATTATTTGTCATATATTTGTGTTAGTTGTATGTGTGTCAACTCCTTGGTGAAAGGAATTGTCCAAACGTATGTTATCATCAACATATGTCATGTATGTTGAAATATGTAATCTAAGTGTTTGTAGAAATGTCTGAATGATCAAGTGTGTAATATATTATCCTGTTTACAGACATTGAGAAGAGATTCTCAACTATCCTATTGGTGTGTATGATTTCCTTCATGTGATTTACATTCTTTTTGTTTAAATTCAAGCACTACTTATATGTAAATCCATGTTAAGTTGATATTCGTTAAATGCTCACATATTGTATGGATAGAATTGTTGATCCATTACTGTTCTCAATTATTAGTATGAATATCTGTTATGATTGAATGTGTTTGGGACTATGAAATAGTCCAGGGAATCGGTAACAGACCTTGAGTTCGTGGCCGAGGTTGTTTTCGCCACGTAGGACGTATTTGACAAACCCGAGTCGTATTAAGGTTGACGGTAGTGGTTTGGCCACACGGGGTGTTTGCGCACTCTATGTCGTTCAACTAAACGTGCGCTCGTGCTAGTCGAGTTCGTCAAGTAATCCAATTGTCCCGGTGGATGTATACTATGTATGGATGCTATTGTTTGAATCTAGGGTACCAAACTTACTGATGCAATCTCGTTAACCGTTGTACCTTGATCCGCTAAGACTCATGAGCCGGGCATGATGGTATGGGACACCGTGGTTGAGCTGTCGGCCTACGCTGGGGTGACGAGCCTTCCCGTAGTGACCAGTGAGCACACTAGACTCGTGAGCCGATTATGGTGGTATGGGACACTATATTTAAGCTGTCAGCCTACATTGATTAGTGACGAGCCCTTTGTAGTGACCTCGAGCATACCTTGATACTACATTGAGGCAACGAGCCTTAGGGTAGTAACTAAGGTATGATAGGCATGCATTGATTGGTGACGAGCCCTTTACAGCGACCTAAAACCATATGATCGTATGAGATTGTCTAGGACTGACGACCCTAGAATGGATCACCGTTTGGGAATTGATATGAGGAAGGTACTTTAGCTTCCCAATCCTGCTGTATGAAAATGATTAATAACAACTTGGTAATCATGTTCATGCACCGCATTGCATGTGCGTTGGCGTTGTTGGCACTGCGGGAGGTTGTCATGCATACCGTAAGATGAAGATGCTGAGGGAGTGCAGGCGAGGGTATGCATCATTTCTACATAGATCCTTGCATTAACAAGAGTAATTAGGATGTGTTTGATTGTATTGCCTTATCATTACTGCTTGATTGATTTGATATCATGTTAACTTTTACTGTATAGTTCCACTGAGTTGATCACTCACTCTCACATTCTGGGATGGTGTTTCAACACCAACCAGACTCTGTCTTAGATGCAGATGATGGCGTGACCCCTGAGGCAGAGCAGGAGTATGAGGATGATGAGGACGCGTTTTCTTTTATGTAGCTCTCAGGCGAGTTCATGTGAGCCGTGTCCTGATCTACGGGGATACAGGGTTTATTTTGTAATGTTTTATTTCATTTGATACTTGCATTTTGAGACACACATGAATGTAATTATGACCTGGCAGAGTATACATATTATAGGGACTTGCACATGTACACATATATTTCTTTAAGTCTTCCGCTTGCGACTTTCACTTATCCTTGAATTATGTTGCAGTTTGGCTTAATCTATTCCATGTTTTATGCAGTCATATAGACAACATACATCTATCATTGCATACGTTACATAAGTGATGTTTTAGAACTCGGGAGCTGAGTTATGCTCGACCCCCGAATTTCTGGGCGTTACAAGTTGGTATCAGAGCATGATTTGAATTAAACCGGACCTGAATTATGGTCACACAACGCACGCTATCGCCACCTTAGTGTAGGAGGGTGCAATCTTATTTTAGAATCTGTGTAGGTTTTCCAGTTGCTCTTATCGGTGAAAGTTGACTGAAAATGGTTACCGAGATTGAGTCTGTGCACACTCTTGATTACACACAACAACCCAACATCTCTTTTAGACCATCCATTATTGAGTTTAGATGGTGTATCATCCCATCCCAGCCATTAAAATGTCTGTAAACCTGAATCTGTATCAGATTCTATTCTTAGTGGCCCGATATGCTTTGAATCGGACTGAGGGCCCAATCGGGGCAATTTCAGGGGGACCCAGGGGGCACCCACGTCATTTTGAGGCTTAGGGGCCAGGAGTACCTCACCCAAATGGTGAGTCATCACCGGAATGTCCAGAGACTGGCGATGACCTCACCGGTTCGACGAGCCCTCGCCGCCCAGTGGGCCGGCTTGGGCCGACGCATGTGGGGTCTAATGTAGCCCACTCATCCAGGGTTGTACAATTTTAACCCTTTCTAAACCCTCCTTTCTTCACAAACCCACCCTCCAAGCTTCCCTTTTCTTGAAATTCATCTCAAAACCCCACAAAAATCTCTCTTTAAACCCTTCCTTCTTCTATTTTCGTACATCCTCATCCTACCCATCTCAAAACCCATCTACATTGTTGTTTTCCCTCTCTTTCCTTTTCATTTGAGCACTTAAATCCTTCCTTGGAGTCTCAAATACGTGGAAGCCTCACCATTCTACCCATTTCTCTCTTTTCTCTCATTTTTCATGGCCCTATTTGAGCTTGTTACGGTCATATTTTTCATCTCCTCCATTCTCTCTTTCATGGCGAAGAAGAGAGCACCCGTTGATGAAGCTGGGCCTAGCTACCCAACCCGTGCACTGAGGCCGAGAGATGCCACCGCGAGCACGACCACCACTCGAGAGTTTCAGACAAAGCGGGACCTCGATCCTCAAGCTCCGGTTGGAAGAACCTTGTTGGTGGAGCTATCTCATGGAGTTTATGAAGACCGTAGGGTCCTTTTTGAAGCTCATGTAGATCCGTGGCTATTTGGCGAATTTCTCTTATTGAAGCGCCTAGAAGGGGCCGGTTGGTGTCCTTTATTTGAGGGTGAATACCGTGCCAATGTGGGTACTGTCCGAGCTTTTTATGCCCTCATTCGGGAACCTTCGCTGGAGCCTTTGTAGTTCAAGATCCCTTGCAGAAGAGATCGGGAGGTCACGATCAACGTCGCCTTGATATCCCGACTCTTGAATGTGCCGCTTGGTGAGGTTCATGCTAGTGAGAAGAATCTAAGTAGTGCACGCAAGAGGGATCACGCACGTGGTTCCTGTGTGGTCGGTCGAATGGCAGCCTAACAGAAGTCTTTTAGCTACCAACATGACGGACGACTTTCGCTTACTTCGTCATATGTGCACATTCAATGTTTATCCAAGGTGGAGCAACCGCAGTGAGTGTACGCACTTGATGGTGGATTTCCTGTATCAGGTGGGGCAAGGAGAGAAGCTATGTGTGCCAATGTACATCTTGCGTCAAATTGTCCTTATCGCTCGTTCGAATAGGAGGACCGAATCGCTCCCATTTGGCCGACTCATTTGTAAGCTCGCACATGAGTTTAGCTACAGGCTTGGGGCAAAAAAGCCGGTACCTGTTCGCTACATTAATGAGACGACCCTTAATTAGATGGACATTAGGCCTCATCGACGACAAGCCTCACTTGAAGAAAGTGAGGATGAGACTGAGAGCGATGAGGCAGAGAGTTATGGCGAAGGTGGAGCTGAGATAGAGGAAGAAGAAGAAGAGCAGGACCGGGATAGGTTGTCCCATATGTGAGCACCTATGGTTCCCAAACCGCGACTTGACTTTCTGAGTACACCATTTCTCGGCAAGAGGCCGCAGGCAGATTCTCTTCTGAGACGTGTTGCGTCGCCCGCTCAGCCGATGCGTTCTTACTTGCGTTGTTCGTACTGTGGAAAGATTGGGCATTCGGATCGTAATTGCTTTACGCGAATGCGGGACAGTGAATTTACTCCATCGTAGAGGATTAGTCATCCGATGCCTCAGCTCATATCACCTCCACCCCTTCGTTCAGCGCCAGCTCACCCATCCTTCAGACCTTCTGTGCCTCGCTTCAGGCCACCTCAACGGCCCATGGTTCCTCCGTCGAATCGTCCACAATAGGCTCGAGTTCACGCACTTATAGCTGAAGCGCCTGGGGCTGACTTGGCACCAAGATCCTTTGAGGTTACAGCTCACATCCAAGGTATTCTCGTTTCTTTGTTGGTGAATACAGGGTCCACTACCTCTAGTATATCGTATGCGGTAGTTAAGCGCCTGAGTTTGGGCACTATTACTATGAAGGGAGTGACGCTCACTACCACTACAGGGACCTCCTCTGATATTACCAAGATGTGTATGGGTTGTTTGATTGATCTAGGGAACAGATCGATCCTGGTTGACCTTTTTGTCGCACCTCTATACCATTACGATGTCATTTTGGGTATAAATTGGCTCACGAAGATGCGAGCAGAGCTTGATTGTGAAGCTAGGCTGGTGACAATCCATGGACCTGAGGGCGAGACCTTTACTTTCCCTATTCAGGTCAGTTACCCTTTTCGTTTTAGTTGTTATACTTCTCGGTTGGAGAGTATTGCTAGTTCGGCATTTGAAAGTACGCCTGTAGTTCGGGATTTTGATGATGTGTTTGAGTCGATTCCTGAATTACCCCCTCAGCGCGAGATTGATTTTACTATCGATCTCATGCCTGGTGCGACACCTATTTCATTGCCCACCTATCGCATGCCTCCGAGTGAAATGGAGGAATTGAAGAAGCAGATAGATGGCTTATTGAATTTGGACTTTATTCGACCTAGTGTGTCCCCTTGGGGGGCACCTGTTCTGTTTGTTAAGAAGAAGGATGGTTCCTTGTGATTATGTATAGATTATCGCAGGTTAAATCAAGTGACTGTGAAGAACAAGTATCCCTTGACCAGGATCGATGATCTATTTGATCAGTTGAAGGGGGCACGATATTTTTCGAAGGTTGATCTGCAATCAGGGTATAATCAGTTGTGTATCAAGAATGAGGACGTGCAGAAGACCACATTCAGGACTAGCTTCAGCCATTATGAGTTCCTTGTGATATCGTTCGGTCTTACGAACACACCGGCCGTGTTCATGGATCTGATGAACAGGGTGTTTCGGCCATTTTTGTTTCGATTCGTCATTATCTTTATCGATGACATTTTGATATACTCTGTGAGTCGGGAAGAGCACGAGGAGCACTTAAGAACAGTTTTGGATACTCTCAGGAAGAATCAGTTTTTTGCGCAGTTCAAGAAATGTGATTTCCATAAAGAGAAAGTCAAGTTCCTAGGATATGTGGTGTCCAAGGAAAGGATGTTGTCGATCTCGCTAAGGTAGCTGCAGTTCAGGACTGGAAGCAGCCTGGTTCGGTTACTGAGGTGAGAAGCTTTCTGGGTCTAGCAGGCTATTATCGACGCTTCATACGAGACTTCTTGAAGATAGCCAGACCGTTGTCTCAGTTGATACGGAAAGACTTGAAGTTTGCTTGGAATGAAAAGGTGAAAATAGCTTTTCAGGAGCTGAAGGACAAGTTGATGTCCGCCCCTGTGCTAGTATTGCCAAAGCAAGGGGTTAAGTATATGATATATACTGACGCCTCTCGCATTAGTGTGGGTTGTGTCCTTATGCAGAAGGACAGGGTGATTGCATATGCCTCGAGACAGTTGAGGAAGCACGAAGAGAATTACCCTACACACGACCTGGAGTTGGCAGCTATCATTTTCACATTAAAGCTCTAGAGACATTACCTCTACAGAGAGGAGTTCGAACTCTTTGTGACCACAAGAGCCTTAAGTATATCTTCACGCAGCGTGACTTGAATATGAGGCAACGCCAATGGATGGAAACATTGAAAGACTTTAAGTTCGATGCCTCTTACCATCCGGGCAAAGCAAATCTTGTGGCAAATGCGTTGAGTCGCAAGAAGGCTATAGAGTTTGTGGCTCCGCTAATGATAGCAGAATGGGACATGATGGAGTTTGTGCGAGACTTTGAGCAGAAACTTACGGTGGAAGAGCCGTATGAGGTTATCGCACACATTCGAGTACAACCCCTCATTGACGAGAGGATCATTGCAGCTCAGGCAGATGATGAGCTATTGGCGAAGATGAGAGAGCAGGTTGGTACAGATGAGGACTCCGAGTGGAGTGTTGGTTCAGATGGGGGCCTACGATATCGTGGCTGGCTATGTGTCCCAGACATTCCTAACTTGAGACGAGAGGTTCTCGAGTTAGCCTATAATTCTAAGCTTGCGATGCATCCAGGTAGCACGAAGATGTATGAAGATATGAGAAGATCTTATTGGTGGGACAACATGAAGGTTCACATTGCTGAGTTTGTATCTCGTTCTCTCATGTGCCAGTAGGTCAAGGCAGAGCATAGCCGATCTCCTAGACTACTTCAGCCAATGCCCATAGAAGAATGGAAGTGGGACTTCATCTCTATGGATTTTATTTCAGGGCTACCGAGAACGAGGAAGGGGCATGACTCTATTTGGGTGATCGTTGACCGGTTGACGAAATCGGCTCATTTCTTACCGATCAGAGTCCAAACTCTGCAGACGAGTTGGCTAGGTTGTACATCAAGGAGATTGTACGTCTGCACTGAGTTCCCTTGGAGATTGTGTCTGACAGAGACACGCGATTCACATCTATCTTCTGGACTCGTATCCAAAAAGAGATGGGTGTGAAATTGAAATTCAGCACCGCGTTTCATCCGCAGACAGACGGGCAGACGGAACGTGTGAATCAAATTCTGGAAGACATGTTGCAAGCTTGTATTTTGGATTTCAGGGATAGTTGGGATGATTGTCTCCCTTATGCAGAGTTCACGTATAACAACAGTTTCCAGGCGAGTATCAGCATGGCTCCCTACGAGGCATTGTATGGGCAGAAGTTGGCAAGCATAGTTTGATTGGCCCAGAGTTGGTGCAGGCGACTTCAGAGAAAGTTGGCATTATTCGACGTCGACTTCTGACAGCCCAGAGTAGGCAGAAGAGTTACGCTGATACGAGGCGGCGACCGCTTGAGTTTGAGGTTGGAGACCATGTATTTCTTAAGGTTTTTCCTATGAAGGGAGTTCTACGGTTCGGTAAGAAGGAAAAGCTCACACTGAGATTTATTGGTCCATTTCAAATTCTAGATTGAGTGGGAGCGGTAGCATACCGCCTTGCTATGCCCACACCACTTGTGGGCGTGCATAATGTATTTCATGTTTCTATGCTGAAGAAGTACGTTCCTGATCCTTCGCATATTATCAGTTGCGAGCAGGTGCAGTTGAGCGAGGATGCCACATATGTACTGCAACCGACACGTATCCTAGATAGGAAGGAGCAAGTATTGCGTAGCAAGGTCATCCCTCTTGTGAAAGTACTATGGACGCATCATAGTGAAGAAGAGGCTACTTGGGAGAATGAAGCTGAGGTCAGAAAGAGCTACCTTCAGATCCTCGAGGAGTACGAGAAGGTACGAATTTCGAGGATGAAATTTTTCTTTAAGGGGGGTAGATTATAATGACCCGAAAAATTTCGTGCAAAGACCTGAGTACTACCTCAAATTCTTTAGAAGTTTAAAGTGGGTTATTTAGCACTAAACTCGATTGCTTGTGAAATTAGAATCAATCACTTTAAATTTGATCTGCAGGACTCAAAACCTGTAGAATCGTCAGCGCTATGTTGCCCTGAAATCTGGGATTCAACGTTATATCCAGTTGCTCTCGGGAGTACTTGGAAACTTTCTATCAGACCTAGACCGTGCGTCGAAAGTCCGATAGCGATGATCTTAGATAGTTATGATCTCTTGGTTGGGCTTGACCATCACCTCAAAAATCAAGTCCAGATGATGTCCTGGGTCAATTTGCTTGAGTCCGGAGTAAAGAGTGTGAGAAAGCTGAGAAATTAAATATAAATTTGTGAAATCTGAGTCTTGTTGCTTGCGTGCCAATTCTAAGCTTTCTGACCATTGGATTTTGTCCCAATTTCACCCTCAGATTAGGGAAGATGGGCCTGGCATGTCATAGTACCGGTGGACCTGATCGAGTTTCGGTGACCGTTGAATTGAGATTGGTCCGCCACGACTGATCTATAAATCCGATCGGTACGAAAACTCAGTTTGACCTAGATCCATGGTCAGTGAGCTTAAGTCCAACCGCACGTTGAAAAAGGACCACTAGAAACGCTCCGTTGGATCGAAATAGACCCGATTTGGTTATAACCTAAGTATACCCTGGCCCTTGGGCTATTTTCATCCATTTTAGGCCTATATAAAGACCTTAAAAACCTCACTCTCTATTCCATACGAATTTTCTAACCCTAACTAAGAGAGAGAGAGGAAAAGAGAGAGAAAGTGAGAGAGAAGTTGGTGAATCATCTTGAGATTCTTCCTTGTTACTCTGCATCCCTAAACCATCACTTCTGAATCGTTATTCCGGCGATTCTAAATTCATTCTTGGGTAAGTCAATCAAATCCTAGTCTGTTTTGGAGCTTAGAATAGTCTAAGTGTTGATGTAGCTCATTTCTATTAATGCTTTAGGTTATCGAGTCGCCATTGACGAAGACTTATCGTCTAAATCAGATCAGTGCATTTTTCTGGTTTAAGGTACGGACTATATTCGTATAGGTTATGGTTTTCAAGGCTTTCAATGTTGGTTAATGATTTATTATTGTTGTGGATGTAATTTCACATGCCAAATGCAATGTTTATATTGCGTTCCTGATATATATAAGTTATATTGAGATTTGTGTATTCCTTGTACGTGTAGAAAGTATCGTATATGTGTGAAATACGAACATGTGTTTGCCATGATTATTTGTCATGTTTTTATGTTAGTAGTATGTGTGTCAACTCCTTGGCGAAAGGAATTGTCCAAACGTGTGTTATCATCAACATGTGTCATGTATGTTGGAATATGTAGTCTAAGTGTTTGTAGAAATGTCTGAATGATCAAGTGTGTAATATATTATCCTGTTTACGGGCGTTGAGAAGAGATTCTCAACTATCCTATTGGTGTGTATGATTTCCTACATGTGATTTACATTCCTTGTTGTTTAAATTCAAGCACTACTTATGTGTAAATCCATGTTAAGTTGATATTCGTTAAATGCTCACATATTGTATGGATAGAATTGTTGATCCATTACTGTTCTCAATTATTAGTATGAATATCTGTTATGATTGAATGTGTTTAGGACTATGAAATAGTCCAGGGAATTGGTAACAGACCTTGAGTTCGTGGCCGAAGTTGTTTTCGCCACGTAGGACGTATTTGATGAACCCGAGTCATATTAAGGTTGACGGTAGTGGTTTGGCCACACGGGGTGTTTGCGCACTCTATGTCATTCAACTAAACGTACGCTCGTGCTAGTCGAGTTCGTTAAGTAACCCGATTGTCCCGGTGGATGTATACCATGTATGGACGCTATTGTTTGAATTTAGGGTACCAAACTTACCGATGCAATCCCGTTAACCGTTATACCTTGATCCGCTAAGACTCATGAGCCGAGCATGGTGGTATGGGACACCGTGGGTGAGCTGTCAACCTATGCTAGGGTGACGAGCCTCTCCGTAGTGACCAGTGAGCACAGTAGACTCGTGAGCCAATTATGGTGGTATGGGACACTATATTCGAGCTGTCGGCCTACATTGATTGGTGAGGAGCCCTTTGTAGTGACCTCGAGCATACCTTGATACTGTATTGAGGCGACGAGCCTTAGGGTAGTAACTAAGGTATGATAGGCATACATTGATTGGTGACGAGCCCTTTGCAGCGACCTAGAACCATATGATCATATGAGATTGTCTAGGACTGACGACCCTAGAATGGATCACCGTTTGGGAATTGATATGAGGAAGGTACTTTAACTTCCCAATCCTACTGTATGAAAAGGACTAATAACAACTTGGTAATCATGTTCATGCACCGCATTGCATATGCGTTGGCGTTGTTGGCACTGCCGGAGGTTGTCATGCGTACCATAAGATGAAGACGCTGAGGGAGTGCAGGCGTGGGCATGCATCATTTCTACATACATCCTTGCATTAACAAGAGTAATTAGGATGTGTTTGATTGTATTACCTTATCCTTACTACTTGATTGATTTGATATCATGTTAACTTTTACTGTATAGTTCCACTGAGTTGATCACTCACACCCACATTCTGGGATGATGTTTCAACACCAACCAGACTCTATCTTAGATGCAGATGATGATGCGACCCCTGAGGCAGTGCAAGAGTATGAGGATGATAAGGACGTGTTTTCTTTTATGCAGTTCTCAGGCGGGTTCATGTGAGCCGTGTCCTGATCTATGGGGATACAGGGTTATTTTGTAATGGTTTATTTCATTTGATACTTGCATTTTGAGACACACATGAATGTAATTATGAACTGGCAGAGTATACATATTACAGGGACTTGCACATGTACACATATACTTCTTTAAGTCTTCCACTTGCGACTTTCACTTATCCCTGAATTACGTTGCAGTTTGGCTTAATCTATTCCAAGTTTTATGCAGTCATACAGACAACATACATCCATCATTGCATATGTTGCATAAGTGATGTTTTGGAACTCGGGAGCTGAGTTATGCTCGACCCCCAAATTTCAGGGCGTTACAATAAAGTATCGGTTAAATGGATTGACCAATCCTTATGGTCAGGGTTAACCGTTTTCTCAGAATGTGTTTAATTTTCCTATTGGAAATCTCAGCTTGTCCACTTGTCTGCGGGCGGTATGGAGTGCTCACCTTATAAGAGATGTCATTTTTCTTCATTAAGTTTTCAAATGGCTTATTACAGAAGTGTGAACCTCCATCACTAATGATGGTCTGAGGTGTTCTAAACCGGGAAAGGATATTTTCTTTTAAAATTTGAATGATCGTACGATGGTCATTGTTCCGGCACGGGATCACATCGACCCGCTTATTGACATAGTCTTCTGCCAGTAAAATGTACAAATTCCTAAAGGATTGGGGGAATGACCCCATGAAATTGATGCCCCAACAATCGAATGCTTCAATGATAAGAATGGGGTTCAGTGGCATCATATTTCGATGGGACAATGCACCCAATTTCTAACAATGCTTACAAGCTTTGTAAAACTGATGAGTGTCCTTGAACATAATGGGCCAGTAAAAGTCACATTGCAGAATTTTGGTCATGGTTTTTTTAATAGAAAAGTGACCATGACCGGCTTGCAAATGATAGAAGGAGATGAAACTTTGGTATTTATTGTCTAGCACACATCTCCTTAAAATTTAGTCTGGAAAATGATTGAATAAATATGGGTCATCCCACAAGAACTTACGAACCTCAGAGAAGAATTTTTTTCTTATCTTGCGCATTCCAATGAGTCAGCGTGAAACCTGTGGTAAGATAATTAGCAATGTCAGCAAACCAAGGTAATTGGGAGAGTTTAAACAATTGTTCATCATGGTATATATCATTTATAGGTGGTGTTTTAGAGGAATTGAGGAGATCAAGTTTAGAAAGATGGTCAGCCACTATGTTCTATACTCCCTTTTTGTCCCATATTTCCAAATCAAATTCCTGAAGTAGGAGGATCCATCTTATCAAGCGGGGCTTTGCATCATTCTTAGAGAGAAGGTAATTCAACACTGCATGATCAATGTAGATGGTAATCTTAGATCCGATCAAGTTGGACCTAAATTTGTCTAAAGTGAACACTATAGCTAAGAGTTCCTTCTCCATAATAGAGTAGTTCACTTGTGAAGGATTTAGAGTTTTACTTACATAATGAATAATGCAGGGCTTCTTTTCGTTTGCTTAACCTAATACTGCTCTAATAGCATAGTTAGACACATCACACATAATCTCAAAATGAATGATCCAATCGAGTGACTACTTGATAGGTGTGGTAGTCAATATGCCCTTGAACTTAGTGAAAGCTTCCTAACATTGATCAGTCCACTCGTATGGTACATCCTTTTAAAGTAGATTACATAAAGGACGAGAGAGGTGACTAAATTCCTTTATGAATCGTCTATAAAATCCCACGTGTCATAAGAAGGATCGCACATCTCGTATGCTCTTGGGTGGAGGTAGGTTAGAGATCAGATTAATTCTAGCCTTATCTACCTCAATTTCCTTGGACAAGATGATATGTCCAAGAACAATTTCCTTATAAACCATGAAATGACACTTCTCCCAATTTAGTACCAAATTCTTTTCCTCACATCGCTTCAACACATTTTTTAGATTTTCCAAATACTCGCTGAATGATAGACCAAAGATAAGGAAGTCATCCATGAAGACCTCTAAATATTGCCCCACCATGTCAGAAAATATACTCAACATGCATTGCTGAAAAGTGGCGGGGGCATTACACAATCTGAATGGCATCCTTCGGTAAGCAAAGGTGCCAAAGGGGCATGTGAAAATGGTCATTTCTTGATCTTCAAGGGCTATCTCTGTCTGATTGTAGCCTGGATATCCGTCAAGGAAGTAATAGTAAGAGTGACCAGCTAGCCTTTCCAAGATTTGATCAAGGAAGGGAAAAGGAAAGTGGTCCTTCCTCGTAATGGTATTCAACTTTCCGTAGTCAGTGCACATTCTCCAACCAGTAGTAACTTTAGTTGGCATGAGTTCATTGTCGGCATTGGATATGATGGTGATTCTGGACTTCTTAGGAACCACTTGAGTTGGACTCACCCATTGGCTATCGGATATGGGGTATATGATACCCACATCCAACAACTTAAGTACTTCAGGTTTAACCACTTCCTTCATGTTTGGATTTAATCGCGTCGTGGTTGTCAAGACGTCTTCGTATTATCCTCAAGATGAATGCTGTGAGTACAAATAAAAGGGTCAATTCCCTTGAGGTCTGCAATCGACCATCAAAGGACTCCTTTATACTCAATGAGAGTAAAGATAAGCATACTCTCTTGTTCTTGCTCAAGGTGAAAAGAAATCACCACCGGGTATGTCTCATCTTGACCTAAATAGACATATTTAAGATCATAAGGCAAAGGTTTTAGGTCAAGCTTCGGCACTTTGAGGCTAGACGGTAGAGGCACTACATTAGTTTGGGGTAATTCTTCAAATTGTGGCCTCTACTGGTTACTTTTAAGTACCGGCATAGCATCAAGCATGGCATCCATCTCCCTAATCGTGTCATCATCCAAATCAAGGGAGTGGGCCAATCATATCTCTAGAGTGTCGGAGTATATAGTCAAGATTGCTCTATCTTCCACAAAATAATCTATCAAGTTAATTCTGTGGATATCATCAACATTCTCCAACTGTTTGCTCATGTTGACAAAGATATTGAGCTCTAATATCATATTTCTGAAACATAAATTCATAATTCCATTCCTACAACTAATGATTGCATTTGATGTAGCAAGGAATGGGCGATCAAGAATGACGAGAATTTGAGTGCTCACATCTATGATGGGTTGAGTATCCAGGACAATAAAATCTATTGGATTGTAGAATTTATCAACTTGGACCAACACGTCCTCAGTCATCCCTCTCGGTACACGAATTGAGCGATCAGGAAGTTGTAATGTGGTCCGGGTGGGTTTTGATTTACCTAGACCAAATTGTTCGTAAACCGAGTAAGGGATCAAGTTCAGACTCGCCCCCAAGTCAATAAGTGCATGCTCAATCCGATAGCTCCCAATTATACAAGTGATGGTCGGGCTACCGGGATCTTTGTATTTTTGTGGCACATCTTGCTTGAGGATGGCACTCACTTT
Source organism: Magnolia sinica (assembly GCF_029962835.1). Lineage (NCBI taxonomy): Eukaryota > Viridiplantae > Streptophyta > Magnoliopsida > Magnoliales > Magnoliaceae > Magnolia > Magnolia sinica. The sequence continues at coordinate 58,782,008 of NC_080578.1, forward strand.
TTCTATCAAAAAGATTTTCTTTTGTATGTTTTGTCATATTTTGGTAATGCATAGATCTTTCAGAATTTTGGTATATGAAGGGATTTGTTTAACGACATCTAGTAGAGGGATGTTGATCTTCACTTGTTTAAGCACCTGTAGAATATCCTGAGAATTAGATAGAGGTTTTGGTGAAATTAACCATTAAGGGAATGGCGCAATCGTCTTACTATGAGGTTCCGGTTCTAACCCATGTGGAGTGATGCTAGGTCTATCATTCTTATCTTCTTCGAGGTCCTTAGACTTTTCAGCCCTTACCGAAATAGATTTATCAATTGTCTTTCCACTCCTAAGATTGGTGATAGACTTGGCTTGGTCTATTTGATTTGAAAAGCTTGGGTCACTAATTTCACATTGTGACTTTGGATTAGGGAGAGGTTGGGCTAGAAGCATCCCTTTCTCCCCACTCACTAAGTGTGACTCAATCCTTTGAATGGATAATACAAACATTCTCATTGTTGTTTTGATATCCTGGAATGCTTGTACCGTATTCTAGTTGAATAACTCTTAGTTTTGCATGATTTTTGAACCGTATCCTCTTGAGGCCTCTTCTGATTTAAAATTTTGGTAAGGGCCTCTTGTGGGTTAAACATTTGTCCATTCCTCCAACTGAAATTTGAATGGTTTCTCCAAGTAGAATTGTATGTATTTGAGGTGGGTCCTCTGAAAGGTCTTTGGTAGTCATTCACGACATTCGATTGCTCATTTAATATCTCTTGAAAAGTAAAAATTGTTTGGCAATTCTTAGTTGTATGTATGTTACAAGCATAAATACCACAAACAACTTCCACATCCTTATCAGATTTGATATGTTTTGCCTTCTTAAGTTCCATGGCTTCGACTTTTCTTGTGAGATTGGCCACTCTTGCACTCATATCATCTGCCTCTTTTAGAACATAAATTCCTCCCCTTTCCTTTGATTGAGTAGGCTTAGAAGTGGTGAGTCTTGGAGAGGTGTCCCATGATTGCGCATTTTCTGCCAATTGATCAAGGTAATCCCATGCATCATCGGCCTCTTTGTTCATGAATTCACCATTACACATCATATCTATGAACTGGTGCATTGGTGAAGTTAATCCTTACAGAAAAAGCTTATTGTTAGTCATACTTCGTAGCCATGATGTGGACAGGAATTCATGAGATCTTTGAGCCTTTTTTAGCATTAGAAGAAGGTCTCTTCCTCTTTTTGGGCAAAGTTCATGATTGCCTTCCTTAAAGTGTTAGTTTTATGAATTAGGAAAAACTTTTTGAGAAATTCCCAGGTCATCTCGGCCCATGTGCCGATAGATCTTGGCTTTAAGGAGTGCATCCATATCTTAGCTTTCTCTTTCAATGAAAAATGAAAAAATTTAAGTCGCACTATGTCCTCAGACACGTTTGGAAAGTGTAACGTAGCAACTATCTCATCAAACTCCTTGATGTGCATATATGAACTTTCCGAATCTAGTCCATGAAACTTAGGAAGGAGTTGTATCACTCCAGGTTTGATATCCACGTTTCCTGCATTAAGTGGAAAGACCATGCAGGAAGGTGTACTCACCCCCACCAGTTATAAATAATCACGTAAAGTACAATGCTGGGGTGCATTATGCACCTCGTTTTCATCTTGAACTTCTTCAACTGGTGGTTGATGTTGGGGTTGAGGTTGAGGTTGATTTGCAGCCATCACTTCAATTAACTGAGAGGATCTTAAGTGGTGTCTAATCCTTTGATGGATAGGCAACCCTTCGACTAATCCTCCTTCACTCAAAAGACATTGAGTGTTCTCACGAACCCAATTGGGCATGAAACACGCACAACCCTCAAGTAACTAAACAATTTAACTTAAAAAAGAAAACTAGAAAAACTAAAAAAAAATAAGAGATCTAAAAAGGGTTGGAACAAAATTACCGAATAAGAGTTGTTATATTAGGAATCCTATAAAACAGAAAACAATGCTAGTTTCTAAAACTAATTTTTTAAAATAAATTTCCAACCTAAAAACATAGCAGAAAAATAAATCCTAATCTTAACCTAATTCTAATATCAATTAATTCCTAGAAAACGTATCCATAGTCCCTGGCAACGGTGCTAAAAACTTGTTCACAACCCCAAGTGTAGGGTCACGATGTAGCAATAACTCGTGAGAACGAGGTCGAATCCACAGGGATTAAACTTGTATGTATTCTAAAAAGAAGTAGAACTAGAACTAGAAGAAGATATAAATCCGAATTCTGTAATAAAGGAGAGTAATTTTGAATAATGTTTAAACTATCAATTAAAGGTGAAAACTAGGGTGTCAAGGATCCACATGTAACTATTAAGATGCTACCTTACTTGATTCAATAAACACAATTGCAATTGGAGTCCTATCCTATCCAATTAGAAGATAAAGCAATTTAAATCAAATATGAACTTTTCATTAACCTAATTCTCAATGGAGGAGAATTGTGAAGATTGAAAGGGATTCCATCACGCTACCATGCCCAGGAGATAATGGTGAATAATGGGATTTACCAATTTCACTATCTCAAAACATGAAAAGAAGATATTCAAAGCTATCACAACATCTATTGTAATTTGAGTCACAATAAATCATAGAAAACTGAAAATATTTCTTTAATATCAAACTAGAAATCAATGAAGTTCAATAAGAACAAGAATTAAAGTAAAATAAACATCCCAACGCACAACAAGCTTCTCCTCTTAGTCCTAATGTAACACTCTACCCAAATCGAAATAGTGTCCTGTGGTGCCCACGTGCGAATTGGCACAGGACCGTATGAATTGATCACACGTGCGGGTGAATTACTAGTAAATTAATTTGAATTAAGCCACTAATGTAATGCAATCCAACTACATTCGGGCCAAGCACGGGCCGTAGGGCCGGTTGGTCCAATAGTACTCAACAGCTGCCTGTATGAACCGTGCACCACCCGAGGTATGACAGAAAATTTTGAAACTTGGGGAGGCTAAGGGTCTCACTGGGCTTATGGTCCATCACGAACATCGGGCTCGGATAATGCCCAAAAATGGAAAAATTGTGTCGTCCATTCGACACCTGTAAACTGCGAGTCGCCCTACTCAAAAATAAATTGCTGAAATTTTAATCAATTGACCCTATGGCTTGAGTCAATGAATATATACTTTTTAGTGGTCGGATCTCTCTAAATTCACACCGAAGGCTAGAAATATTTCCCTGCACTCGCCCCCAAAATCTGACCCTTGATCGAGGAATGGTGACCGTTGACCACAAATCGGATTATTCTAACAAAACCCCACTTCTGTTTGCAATCAAAACTTTGCCCACCCCTTCATCAAGCCATGGGGCATGTGTCTCATGAATCAGATGGGCCAAGGGGACATCAAGGCAGCCCCAATAACCAGAATGGGCCCCATAGGGCCATTGGAGGCAATTACCAAAGTGTAAGGCCAACTGAAATAAATCTTTAGATATTTATATCCAGCCCTCTCTCTCATTCCCATAAACTCCAGCAACTGAGAGAGAGAGAGAGAAGGGAGAAGAGAGAAAGGTGATAGGGTGGGTGAATGTGGGTCAGTGGCGCTTGGGATTTGGAAACCCTCGCACCTACGGCTTCCATTGGCTGGAAAACGCTGACCCAATCACCATTGGAGCAAAACCCCATTCAACCTGAGATAAGATTGAGCTCCAATCCATCCCCATCCAGTTTATAGAAACATGCATGTAAGTTACCCCTACTCCATGTAATGTAGGGCCCCATCACATCGAGTTTACGGACTTGATGACGTTAGGACGATTTCAGTGACTTCCGGTCAACAATAGGTGCGGACCATTACCTTTAGGTGGCCGATTATTGTGCCTAGCATAGGTTTAGTGAATGTGTGTGGTACATTGCTATTGCATGTTGATGAAATTTCTTTGGAATGCATGATTAGGACCAGAGGTCAGGGATTTCCTAAAAATGTGGGAAGGGATTTAGGCTCAAGCATCCCCAATTGCGTGGAATGCTAAATTGCATATCTAATTAGGGTGTAAGCCTTCAATTTCTTCGAGTATCGTTGATTTGCTGCTAAATCTTGTTGCATGTCATTTATGCTAGAAATTATAAGAATAAATGTTGAAAACTTTCTAGATTGCTGAATTAATTGCATACAATTCCCACTGCATGGTTGATTTGTATAATTCATGCTGGCGTATGTGAAATCGAATTGTTGTGAATGGGTGTATGGTTGTCCATCTTGTTAAATAGTTGGAATATGATGAACATGACCTTTACAAATTTAATAGAGTTTAGCGTTTATTGTCCATGTACTTAACTTGCTGAAATTATGCTTATCATGTGTGAAATATCCCTGAATTTGATGATACATGATGACTATTAGTGCATATGCCCCTTATGGATTGGTCGATTAACTAGAATCACTTGGGCGACCTTTCGTTGGATTAGCCCACGAGTAAATCTAGCCCGATTAGTTTGACTGTAAGTTGTCGACTATAGTTGGACTACAAGAGACGCTGTTCTCAGGCTAATCAGTTTATGGTTTAGATTGTCGGGGTATATTAGCTCACAAATCGGTCATCCTTATATGTTAACCTTGTTTGAACATGCATGTATGAACCTGAAGTACCCTAAGACCTTTGCACCCACTATTAATTGTGATTTACGGCCCATAAGACTCATGAGCCGGGGATTGTGGTATGAGACACTATGCCCATGCTGTCAGCCTACGCTAGGGTGATGAGCCTCCCTGTAGTGACCAGTGAGCACCTAGACTCGTGAGGCGGGGATGGTGGTATGGGACACTGTGCCCATGCTATCAGCCTATGCTGGGGTGACGACCTCCCCATAGTGACCGCGAGTAGGACATTAAAGTCCTAACTATCTTCGTCTGAGATTAAGAATTTTGGGATTGACGAATCCACAAGGGTTAAGGATCACGAGAGTCATATGACCACGACCCTTGTGCCACGCGATCAGGCTAGGGCAATACTTCTGCTAAGGGTATTCCGGTTTCCCCAACCACTTGGGTGAATGAATCGAATTAATCAACTGGGCTAACATGTTACATGACATTGCATCATCTATTATGATGATTTGGCAGTCGAGGTCGCGATTGAGGGAGTGTTGGTCATTGCGATCGTTAGATGTCGTCGCTTGAGGGAGTGTTGATGGTGAGGGACATGCATCATGTCATTAATTCATGCATTATATTAATCAACAGTACTTAGGATTCTATGATGTATGTTGTTCACTAAATTTATCCTGTATGATAATTTGTGTGGCCTATTGCAAATGGTACCACTGAGTTAGCTACACACTCCCACTCTGGGATGGTGTTCTAAAACACCAACCAGAATCTGGCGTAGATAAAGGAACATTGGAGCAGGACGCGCTGAAAGATGTTGGTGCAGACGACGAAGAGGAGCGGGCGTACTTTCAAAGTTTTGGCAGACCCTACTAACTCGATGGATGACAGAGGGATTGGACTAGAGCCTTAATCATTTTGGGGAATGATGTGAGGAGGGGACTGGATCCCTAGTTGATGACATTACGAAAGTTGGATTTATGTTATGGATGATGGATTTATGTTGGATAGTTTATTTCATTAGTAGCACATGGATATTTTAATTAGCTTATATGTTAAGCATGCTTAGTTTAATTCTCCATTGCATGCTAATACCTGATATTTATATGTATTTGAGGCTCTTTAGGGCACACGTGGCACTTGGAAATTTGGGAGTCGAGTTCTTACTTGACCCTTGAAGTTTGGGGCGCTACACCTACTTAAGAGGTTTAACCAACCATAAACATGATTGAAACGAAATCTCTTAAACAAAGCATGAAAAATAAACTAAAGAAGAAGAAAAACTCTTTGGCAGCTACTCCACCCTTGTGTTATGCTCCTTGAGACCTTTCCAAACCCTAGAAGATGCTTTGGAGCATCTTAGGGAGTCCTATTTATAGTTGTGGAACTCTAACTTTTGCACCGAATTGAAAAAATCTAGAAACCACCTCAAATTTACGCACTCTGCATAGTTTTCTAAACTAGACTCGGAGATTAAACCACCTCAAATGTAGCACTCTGCGCATTTTTCCACAATATACTCGAAGTTTCAGATTATGCTTTTCAGGACAATTTCATGAATACGTTTGTTTTCAAGACAATTTTAGGATTACTTTTCTTCCCTTCAAATCTTTGATTCTCTTCATTCCTCACTTGGTTTTCTTAGATCTTCGGTATGTGAATTTTTCATTAATGACTTCCAAATCTCCAAATCTTCATTTCGTAATCTTTCAAGCATAAATCTTCCTTTTGGCATCAATTTCATCTTAAGCTCTCAAAATCACCTTGCACATGAAAACATGCATAATTAAATCAATTAAGTACCATCATGTTTATAAAACTAAGGTATAAATAAGGAGAAATATGCAATATTTCACACTGAACACTGACCACTATGGCAGAATACTACGAGAAAGCTTTTCATCATTATAATGTAAATAAATGCCTTCTTGAGCAGCGAGAAGCAACTGTAAAAGACTCGGCCGAGATGAGCAGTAATTACGAACAAGCTTGGTATCACAAAATATGTTGTGTCCGGGCTCATCAATTCAATTAGTTGATGATCCAACTTTTACAGTCGTATCGTTCTAGCATAACATACGAGTTATGAGACTAAGCCATTGCCTTTTATGCCAAAGACACGATTGATTCATCAAATTTGGAATTCATATATGAACAGATTAACGTATATTAAACTCAAGTGGCAGACTGAGTGAAAGATACCTTGTTTCAAAACTAAGGTCTTGGTATCGATCCCTAATGGGGGTGGCTAACAATGAAGTTTGAACTGACAGTGGGGTGTACTAACAAGCTAACAAAAAAAACTCATTCAGCAACAAGTTACATCGCACAAAGAGCGGTCAAATCCGAAGTGTATACGGTCGTTGCTCGTGTTCATCAACTACTTCATTTCTTGCCAAACTACATCAAAGAAAGAGACCGTTGTGGGCTGTTGAGTGTGAAATATTACATATCTTCCCCCTATTTATGCCTTGGTTTTATGAGCATGATAGTACTTAATCAATCTAATTATGTATGTTTTCATGTGCGAGGTGATTTCGAGAGCTTAAGGTGAAATTATGCTCAAAAGATTATTAAATGAAGACTTTAAAATTTGGAAGTCATTAACGAAGAATTCACATGCTAAAGATCTAAGGAAACCAAGTGAGGAATGAAGATAATTGAAGATTTGAAGTGAAGAAAAGGAATCTTGGAAATTGGCCAAATAAATATATTTTGGAATTTCGAGTCTAAAACAAAAAAAGTCCTAAAATAGGCTTTCGATCCCACCAAAGTTCAATTGCAGTGGCACCAAAATCGCGTAGAATTGTCCAACGAGAAAGTGAGATTTTCAGCCTTAATTTGGTCTGACCAAAGCGTAACTTTTTATGTATGTTTGAGGCTGTAACGCCCCGAAAATTAGGGGTTGAGCAGAAGCTCAACTCCCGAGTTCCAACGCATCACTTATACAACATAGATAATGATGTTTGAATGTTGTCTATATTAGTGCATTAAACATGAATGGGATTACACTAAATCAGCATATCATACTCCAGAGAGAGAATATTAGGCAAGCGGAAGACTATGATAGATATGTAAAGTATATACGTGTTTTACAACCTCTATAGAGTATGTGTTACTGGGCTGAATAAATACATGTTTTGTTCCAAAATATACAAAATGGAAAAACATGAAAGTCCGACTAAATCATATAATCCCTATAATCCCATCGATCAGTACATGGTCTACATAGACCTGCCTAATAGCTGAACGTAAGAGAATTCTTCCTCCTCGTCTATGAAATCCCAATCAACAGCATAGACATCATCGCCACCTACATCTATAATAGAGTCTGGTTGGTGTTTTAAAACACCGTCACAGAGTGTGAGTGAGTGATCAACTCAGTGGTACTATAAGGCAAAGGTTAATACGTTATCAATTCAGTCAAGAGTAATGATAAAACAGTACAACAATCATATCCTAAGTACTCTTGTTAATGCAGGAATGGTATGTTGAAATGATTCTTGCCCTCGCCTGCACTCCCTTAGCGACATCATCTCAAGATCGCGCATGGCAAACTCCTTAAACGTGTGCTTCCTCGTCAAAGCACATGCAATGCGGTGCATGGTCGTATTAGCCAATACTTAATTAGATTTATTCATACAGCAAATTTAGGAAGCTAAGGTACCTCCCTTTATATCATTTACCCAAATGATGATCCATCTAGGGTCGTCAATCTAAGTTAAGAATATACGATGGCAAGTTATAGGGCAACATCACCCCTGATTTAAAAAGCAGTAGATAGGTAAGTTCGCGAGTTTACACTCGAGGTCACTACGGAATACTTGTCACCTTAGCGTAGGCCTAATTAATACTTGAGATCACTACAGGAAGGCTCATCACCTTAGCGTAGGCCGACAGCTTGAATACAGTGTCCCATACTACCGTATTTGGCTCACGAGTTTAGGTTGCTCACTGGTCACTACGGAGAGGCTCGTCACCAAAGCGTAGGCCAATAGCTTGACCACAGTGTCCCATACCACAAGCTCAGCTCATGAGTCTTAGAGGATCGTGGTACCATGGTTGAAATGAGCTTTTCATTGGTAAGTGGTACCTTAGATTCAAGCAGTAGTATCCATACATGGTGAACACACATTAAGCTAATCGGGTTACTTGACAAGTTCGATTAGTACGAGTGCACACTAAATTAATCGACATGGAACGCATACACACTCCTCGTGGCCTAACCACTGCCGATAATCACCGCACGACTCAGATTTATCGAACGTATCCATTATGGCAAAACTAGTTCGGCCACTTAACCGAAAATGGTTACCGATTGCCTGGACTACGTATTAGTCCTAATCATACTCAAATACAATAGGCATTCATATGTGATAGTCAAAACAACATTTAATAGCCATATTGAACATGTTATCATACATAGACATTTTATCTATAAATCACGTAGTAGCAAGATAGGTTACATGTAGAAAACTGTAACTATAGATAAGGTAATTAAGAATCCTATCTCAACAACCTCATAAAATACATTTCAATAAGCAATTTCTCATTCATATATTCTATCAAACACTTAGACTACACATCTCAATATATATGTAATAAATTACTTATAACATATATTATGGCAAATCTTTTCATAAAGGAGTTGTCATACGTACGACAAACATGAATTCTAGATTAATAGTCCTGGGAAGCATAAATCATAATTTCCTATTCATTCAAACATTTTAACAAACACCTAAAATGCATTTAGTATACAACTTAGTTTACACATACATGATATATTGAAAACGTCGTAACTAAGATCATATGGCAGCAATCAATTCAGACATAAATCATTGCTGACATTGAAAGCCTTGGAAACCATAACCTAAGCGTTTATAGTCCGCACCTTTTGTCGGTTTGCTCGTTACGAACTCGGTTCGCACACCACGTCTTTACCTATGGCGCAATAGCTACCTAAACATTGAAATAGGTTAGCTATTTTGTCGCTTCCTATATTTGGATTTCTAAAATGAGATTAGGGTTAGGATTTCTTACCCAAATCGAAGTCAAAATCGAGGGTGTAGCGACGGTGGGGTGGCGATTCAGCGTGTAGAGTCGTGAGAAAGGATCCCAACAACGATCTCCCTATCTCACTCTCTTCTCCTCACTCTTTCCTCCTCTTTTCTCTCTTCTCTCCCCTAGGGTTAGAGAAAATCGTATGGAATGAGAGAGGGGTGGGTTAAGGGCATTATATAGGCCCAGAATTGATGTCAATGGCCTCAGGGCCATGGTATACTTAGGGTATAGCCAAAAGGTGGTTGTTTCGGGCCAACGGAGCTCATCTGGAGGTCTATTGCTTGCATACAGTCTGGAGAAAGTTCCTTGACAATGGATCTATGGCAGTTTAAGATTTCGGTCTGATCGGATTTGTGAATTGACCTGGAGGACCTGTTTCAGTTCAATGGTCATCGCCACTCGATCAGGGCCACAAGTGTACCGGTATGTGTAGGGAAATTTTCCTGATCTAAGGGTGTAGTTAGGTCAAAATCTGACAATCTAAAATCTTAAATTTAGCCTATAAGCGAACGGCCCAATTCACTTAAGTTTGAGTTCATTTTCTAAAAATATTCGCGTTTCTCACACACTTCGCTCCAGGCTCAAGTTGTGCATTTCTGGATACTATTTGGATTCAATTCCTGCGATGCTTGTCAAGCCCAGTATGGTGGTCATAACCTTATAGTTTTGTGGTAATCGGACTTTCGACGCGTGGTCCAGGTCTGATACGGGGTTTCAATGTGCTCCTGCGAGCAACTGGGTTTTGAGATTGCTTATAGGTTTTTAGGTAATGTTGAACTAGCGATTCCAATGGTTTTGGGTCTTACAGCTCATATAGAAAGTGGTTCGAGCTAATTCTCCGATTTCAATCAATTTAGTACTTAATTAAACTACGCCTAAATTCTAAAGAATTCGGTCCTTAGTAATTTTTGCCTGAGGTGGTAATCGGGTCTTTGTACAGATTTTTCCGAGACATTACAGAGGCGGTTTCAAAGTCAGTCCAAGTAAAGGTTATAAATATGGGTTTTTAAGGAGTTCTAAGCACGAATTAAGGTTGAAAGAGTGGAGCAAGGTGTTGGAAAACTTCAAGGAGTCCTTATTTCTTCCCCAATCTTCTTCTTCTAGTTAGTTTTTATGTTTTCTTTAAGAGCTTTTATTTTAATCATGTCTTTAGTTAGATAATCTCTTAGCTAGAGCTAAGAGGTGAAGCTTGTAGTTTGTTTAGATAATAATCTTGCATTGATTCATGTTTATATTGAACTTCTATTGATTTATAGTTTGATCAATTAAGGAATATTTTCATTTTTCTGTGGTTTATTGTGACTTTGATTACAGTAGATGCTTAGAAAGCTTTTGATATCTTCTTATCTTGTTTCGTAATTGTGAGATCTGTAAAATTCATGATCCACCATTCTCTCCTAGGCATGGTAGATGGTTGAATTCCCTACGATCATCACAATGGTGCTTCATGTGGGAACTAATTGTAACGCCCCGTGTTTTCGGGACCCGAGTATATGACTCATTTCCCAAAAATCCTAAAAAGAGCCAAATTCCATATATAATCTTTTTCTTTTATTAGAGTTAGTAGATAAGCGTAGAATGGATAAGTCAGCATAAATGGAAATTTTCATTTACATTTAGAATATATAAAAGGTTGCCCATAATGTCTTATACAAAAAATGTCTTGATATTAACAACACAAGATTTACAAGATTCAATACATGAGAAATGTTAAAATGCATTTAAACATAAGCCACAAGGTCGTGCAACTTCTCGTAACAATACAGTCGTGCATCCATCCGACTACTCACCAGTCTGAACCTAAAAATCAATTAAGCCACCTGTATAGTTATATATTTGATGGATGAGTGGCCAACTCAATGTGAATTCCCCTCAAGATCACACACCGCCGCATTAGGTAAGCATAGTTATGAAAGCACAACAAAACATTACATGATGTAGTCTTATTATATGCATGAATGCATCATCGCCTCGGGGATGCTCATCCATGCGGAGATTGAGCTCATCACCCATACAATCATTGACCTGGGAATGCTCATCCAGTCGGACAGAGCCTGGCCATCAGCGAAGCACATTATGTGCTTATATCACGTACCGCATAACGACTACCTATCGTACATCACGTATGTTAGCGATAGACGTTGGTCTGTGCCATGTATGCATGATTAGTCAAACCATTATTAGTCTAGTTACAATCAACCAATTTAAATAAGCTCAAGGTCACTACAGGAGGCTCGTCACCCAGTGTACGCCAACACTCGGGCATAGGTCCCATACCACCATCCCCAGCTCATGAGGCTACCACCTTAGGATGTTTAATGGAAATCCGTCAACTAGTGGACGATCATATTTTAGTATATAGGGCTTACCATTATATGGTTGCATAAATAAAATGTCGAACCCATCTAGGGCAAATACCAAAACAAAGTCACATAGGGCGAATACCAAAACTAAACCACACAAGGCAATTATCAAAATTAAGCCACCTAGGGCCAATATCGAAACCATGTGATAAAAGACCATCCTTAAAAGTCATTGGACACAACAACCCGGGATGGTAAGCCCACATCAATGATCAATTTAAACCACCACTCAATAACCACTAAGTCGAAGGTCCATTACGATCACAACTAGTCGAGTTACTAAAAAGGCCAAGCTATATTTCCTAGAGGGGGGGTGAATAGGACAATGCCAAATAAAAACTTATAACAGCGGAATTTAAAAGAAAATGATAGCCAAAGTAAATTACAATGCAGTAAATTAAAATAACCTCAAAATTCAGATCTTGAGAGGTTGATACAAACGTTGTTCTAAGGATAACCTTACACCAAAAACCAGAGTTTATGGTAGGACAACCTTATTTCTAGAAAGATCTTTGTATCAAATCTCAAATCGAAGAGGAATACAAAAATAAATACAAACTGAATTGAAATGAATAGTAATCATAAATGTATTGTTCTAGGGACAGCCATACACCATAAAAATGGCAGGGCAACCTTTCTGGAACAACTTTCAAATGAAATTGAAAATCAAGCCATAAAGGAATAGCAGAAAATAAATTCTAAAGTATTACAACATTCTCTCAATGCTTGAATTAAATGATTACAACATTCACCACCATACATACCTCCCACAAAAGAAATAATTAAAGATTAGAAGAATAAATCAATCAACCACAACACCAGGTTTTATAGTGGTTCGCCTGTGTGTTCACCAACTGTTAAACAACAGCCACACAAAATGCTACTCCACTTCTGATATCCTCACACAGGGGATATTAGCGTTTACTAAAAATAGGTTTTCCCAGGTTCACCCAAAACCTTTACAATTGTGTCTTTGTCTATGGGCTTACACAATTAAAAAAACCCCACTTCTGAGTTTTCCTGGCTCTCCTCAGATAACCAATATAACAAGATTTTTCTGGCAAATCTTGAAAGAAACCAAAACAAAAAGGAATTTACAATTAAATGTAAAATACCTGATTATCTCCTTCGATGTAGCAGCCCGGTAGAACCAAATCAGAGTAGATGATTGAATGTCCAAGTTCAATGTCTAATACTCGATTACAATGGTTCTAATTCTAATAGATTTTAAATTAAACCAACTAGGGCTTGCCTTAATTGATTTTGATTCCAAAGAAAGGGAATAAAAATTCCTCTTATCAAATCAGATTGGAATAACAGAAACAAAATCAATTAAAATAAAGCTAAGGAAAGAGAATATTAAATAAACACACTTAGCTTAGATGGAGCATAGAATTATCTCTCAGAAGTTCGACGAAGATTGGCTTGAATAGATTAATTAATTCGATTATTTCTTCTGAGATTCGTGCTCTATTTATAGGTGAGAAGATCGTGTCTTCGACTGGTCTAGAGTGCTCTTCGACTAGTCAAAGTAACAACAGATATTTGAAAAATCCAGCGGGATATGCTCTGACCGTTCTACGACTGGTTGTAGGTCACCTACGACTGGTCGTAGCTCTCCTACGACCAGTCGTAGGACCTGAAAAAACTTCGCTGGAATTCGAGTCGAAGATGTTCGACTGGTCGAAGATGCAGTCGACACTATTCCTACGACTGATCGAACAAATTCCTAGACTGGTCGAAGCCTAACAGATTTCATCCAGAATTTGTAACAAACTCACGACTGATCGAGGAATTTCTTAGACTGGTCGAAGCAAGTCTAGGACTAGTCGAAGAAGACCTAGGACTAGTCGAAGAACAGACCAATCACATGTAAAATAAACATTTGGTTTATGTATCCGAAATGACCTACTTCTAAGGTCAACCTATGGTCAGTCAAACCTCAATCATGAAGTATGGACATTGAAACATTAGGAACAAGTGACCTTGAAGAATCAGTCTTGAAGTCTTGATGTAGATCAACCTTGATGTAGCTTAATCTTGAAAGGGTCTTGAGATCTTTACCAACTGCTTTGTACTATTCTTGAAGTCTTGCAGCTTGAGTCTTGTCTTGTGAGCTTTGCTTATTGTGAGCTTAGCTTGTTCATGAATGTTGATCCTTGAGAGAGCTTCACTTATGCAAGTTATATATAACATAACAGTGATTTTGGCACCACAAATTTGACAACAGACAGGGATATAAACTATAGCACTTACAATCTCCCCCTTTGTCAAATTAGTGACAAAACACATAACCAAGATAAAGAAAAGTAAAACAACTGGTTAATACCTGCAAGTAAATATTCAATATTACCTGCAAATCAATATTCAATTTTCAACATTCAACCAGTTTCATTCAACAAGATCAAACATATACTCCCCCTGACTCCCCCTGAGTAACATAACCAATGCTACTCCTCTCACAATCACATTAAGAACAAACCATTCTCCCCCTTTTTGTCACAATATGACAAAGGAGAACTAAATAAAGGAAGTCATGAGAGGAAACATGAGGAAGTAAGAGAGTATAGCAAAAGAGTCATAGAGATACTCAAGATAGTATCACATATATTCAGCATAAATATTACATCAAGAACAAATATCCAGCATAAATATTACATAAAATCCAACTCAAAATCAAGTGAATAAGTGCTAAGTAATAAAGTTATTACAGACCAAAAGTCTCATAAAAACTACTCAGAACTAGAACTTGATGAAGGAGCAGGAATAGAGGGATCAAGTTGGTGCATGCCTTTGTTCAAGCGCCTAAGATATTTGCGCATATACTTGGATTGTAAATCATGAGCAACAGACATGTTTTCCAACTTAACATTTATATTCTCAACTTTATCCTCTAATGCACTCAAACGTGCATCAACATCAGATGGTACAAAATCTGGATCATTTGCTGAGTCAGAATCCAGTTCCTCAAAAATGTCATCCATATTAATGTCAACACCAGCTTCTTCATGACCACCACCACCACCACCACCTTGTTCAGGAAGCAGATCCAACTTCATCTTATTAATATTTGTATTGTTGAAGATCAGATGATGGATAGGTGCCTCATCAACTGGCATATCGACTAACATATGTGTAGCCAATACAGTCATAAAATAGGCAAAAGGAATGTCACTATGACCAGGATAGAGTCGAAACTGAATAATGAAATGACAGATTAAGGAAGGCAAAAAAATCTGAGTACCATTGGAAATAGCATGGATAACACGAACCATAAACGAAGTCAAGTCAGATTTATTACCCGAACGAGGATACAGATTAGACATAAAGATTCTGTGGAGAATTCTATACTTGGGTAACAAATACCTTGTGGGAAGCGCATTCCCTTTTTGAGTCCATTGAACATCCATGTTGCACAAGTCTCTAGTGAGCATGCGTTTTCAGCCATTGAGGGTTTATCAGTTAAATTATGAATAGGAATACCCTCATCATTCACAGGAATTTCTATAAGGTCTGAAATTAAATGACGATCAACGTCAAAAGGCCCTTCTCTAGTAGAAATTTGAAAAGTTAAATTATCCTATGAAAATGCACTAATACATGTAAACATAGATTGAGCAATGGACCGGTATGCAGGCCCACCCCAATGCAATAAGTTAACCCAACCTACAGCTTCAAGTATAGGAAGGATGTCAAAAGGTGCAATATGATTGACATCAACAGGATGTTCAACGATAACATTACGAGATCTAATGTCCCTAACATATGATGGATCATCATTAGGAACAAGAAGATGACGCTTAGAGATAGCGGTCGATCTGGAGGAAGAAGAAGGACCACGTGAAGTAGTTTTTCTACCTCTAGAAGCCATTTGCAACAAGGATTTCAAGAAATTAATAAGTTGCAAAGGATTGAGAAGTGGGTTTAATCAAAATAGATTTTTCACAATCCAAACCCCAAATCTCAATGATTTTCAAAATAGAAAGCTACAAGAGAGAAAAGGAAGTAATTTTGACACAAATATGCAAGAAAAACGGGATTTAGAACACTAACCTTGAAGAACTTGAAGGATGGGTTCGACAAGTCGAAGTTCGGCTCCAAGGAGAAGAAAGAAGAAATGAGGAAGAAAGTGAAAAAATCCCCAATTTGAAGTGAAACCCGTGTTCCACGACTGGTCGTGGGTATCTACGACCGGTCGTGTAAACCCCAAAAATTCAAATTACTTGCAAATTATACAAAAATTAGAATTCAATCTAGCAAATATATACACTATAATACAAGTAGGCATAAATATTCAATTTAAAATGCACATGCCAAGATCAAATTTCATTTTTTTGAACCTGCTTTTATCAAGAGGTTTTGTGAAAATGTCAGCTCGTTGATCTTCAGTAGGAATATATTCTAGAGATATAACTTTTTCTTCTACTAATTCCCTTATATAATGAAATCTAATGTCAATGTGCTTAGTACGAGAATGCTGAATAGGATTTTTTGAAATATTTATTACACTGGAATTATCACAATGTAATAACATAGAATCCTGTTTAAGTCCATAATCACTTAGCATTCGTTGCATCCAAACAAGCTGTGTACATGCATTACCAGCTGCGATATACTCAGCTTCAGCTGTTGAAAGTGATATAGAATTTTGTTTTTTACTAAACCAGGAAACTAGACAATTTCTAATGTAAAAACAACCCCCACTGGTTGATTTTCTATCATCTAGATTACCAGCCCAGTCAGCATCCGAGTACCCAGCTAATTGGACATTAGTTTCATGAGGATACCAGAGACCAAGATTTATAGTACTTGCGACATATCTAATAATTCGCTTGACAGCAATCAAGTGAGATTCTTTTGGATCAGATTGATATCTTGCGCAAATACCAACACTTAGAGAAATATCAGGTCTACTAGCAGTTAAATATAACAAACTACCAATTATACTCCGATAAAGTTTTGAGTCAACATTTTTACCATTAGAGTCTTTTGATAGTTTCAGCGTAGTACTCATAGGAGTATTGAAATTCTTGCCATTCTCAAATCCAAATCTCTTGATTAGATTCAAGGCATACTTAGATTGAGAAATGAATATTCCTTCAGGTTGTTGCTTTACTTGCAATCCAAGGAAATAAGTCAATTCCCCAACCATGCTCATTTCGAACTGTGATTTCATCAAATCTGCAAACTCAGTATCAAGTTAGTACAAGTTGATCCATAAATGATATCATCAACATAAATCTGTACCATTAAGATATGATCATTATGTTCTTAACAAATAGAGTTTTATCAACAAATCCCATTTGAAAATTATGACTTAGAAGAAATTTCGTTAGTTTCTCATACCATGCCCTACGTGCTTGTTTTAATCCTTAAAGTGCCTTTTTAAGCCGATATACATGATCAGTATTTTTGGAGTCTTCAAAACCCATTGGATGTTCAACATAGACTTCTTCATGTAAATCGCCATTTAGAAAAGCACTTTTCACATCCATCTGATAGATCTTTATCTTTTTAAAACATGTAATGGATATAAATAGTCTGATAGATTCAAGGCGTGCTACTGGTGTAAAGGTTTCATCAAAATCAATCCCTTCAATTTGAGTATAACCTTGTACCACTAGTCTAGCCTTGTTTCTAATTATATTTCCACATTCGTCAGACTTATTTTTGAAAATCCATTTTGTTCCAATGATGTGTTTATCTTTAGGTCTTGGTACGAGATACCAAACATCATTTCTTACGAATTGGTTGAGTTCATCTTGCATCGCAACAATCTAGTTCTCATCGGCCAGAGCTTCTTTTACATTAGAAGGTTCAATTTGGGATGTAAAACATACATAATTACATATATCCTCAAGTTGTCTACGGGTGCGAACACCAGTGAGAGGGTTTTCAAGAATTTGTGTGGTTAGATGATCTTTAACAGTCCTCAATTCAGAATCAGTCTGATTCGATGAAGTATCAGGTTTATCAATGATTAGTACTTCATCATTATCTGAATTAGAAATTGGTGTGTTTAAGTGATCATCAATGACAACATTAATGGATTCTTGAATCACACCAGTCCTTTTGTTTAGAACCCTATAAACTCGACTGTTTAAGGAATATCCTAGAAAAATCCCTTCATCACTCTTCGTATCGAATTTTTCCAAATTTTCACGATCACGTAAAATATAGCACTTGCTGCCAAAAACTCGAAAGTATTTAACAGTAGGCTTTTTATTGAACCACAATTCGTAAGCCGTTTTATTATTATCTTTTTTAGTGTAGACTCGGTTAATAATATAGCAAGCTGTGTTGACTGCTTTAGCCCAAAGATTTTAAGAGAGCTTCATGCTATTCAACATGACATTAGCCATATCTTGAAGCACCCTATTCTTTCTTTCAACAATTCCATTTTGTTGTGGAGTTTTGGGAGTAGAGAATTCATGTAATATTCCTTGGTCGGTACAGAACTTCTCAAAATTGCTATTCTCAAATTCAGATCCATGATCACTACGAATTTTACTGATTTGAGAAGATTTTTCAGTTTGAATCCTTTTGAGAACTTTTCTTACTTCTTTAAGGGTTTCAGATTTGTCCCTTAAGAAGACTACCCACGTATATCTGGTAAAGTCATTAACTATTACCAGGATATACTTTTTGTCACCACGACTTTTCGTTCTGGTAGGTCCTATCAGATCCATGTGGAAAAGTTCGAGTGGTCTTGATGTGGTATTTGAATTCACCTTTTTATGTGAGTTCTTTGTTTGTTTGCCTATCTGGCACTCACCACATATTTTATCTAATTTCTGAAGTTTGGGTAAACCTCTTACAAGTTCTCGTTTGCTCAATCGATATAAATTTCGATAATGTACATGTCCAAGACGTTTGTGCCATAAATCAGTCTCGTCTGTATGGACCATGTAACATGTTTGATTAGATGAGCTGGATTCACTAATAATATAGCAATTTTCAGACGTTCTACGTCCAGTTAATATTACAGAACCCTTATTGTTTAGAATTTCACAGCTTTGATTAGAAAACCGAACATTATGGTTATTATCACATATTTGTGATATACTAAGCAAGTTATGTTTTAGGCCCTCAACATATAAAACATTTTTAAACATAGGAAGATTAAAAAGTTGAATCGTACCTTGGCCTACAATCTTGCAGTTGCTACCATCACCAAATGTGACCGAACCATCAGTCATATCTTTCGGATCGGTGAATAAAGCTTTGTCACCTGTCATATGCCTGGAGCATCCACTGTCTAGGTACCACTTTGAATGACTTGTTGCTTTGAAAGCAGTGTGAGCAACCAAGCAGGTGACTTTAGGAACCCATTTCATAACTGTTTTGGGTTTAGGAACATAGTTGGTCTTCTTTTGTGTACATTTGTAGGAATGACCTATAGAGTTAGATTTTAAGAGCTCCTTGAGTAAATTAACTATCTTTTCAGCTAGTGGATTTCGTTTCTGATTAAAGTTGACATGGCTGTTTCTAGGTTTTTGAAAAGTTTTTGAATTTTAGAAAAATCTTGATAAGTATTTTTTCCTTTTGAGTTTGAGGACTCTCCTTTAACAAACATAGGAGGAGTATACATTTGTTTAGGAGATAAATTTTTATCATAGCCCAACCCGGATCGATCGCCACATTTTCTAGATCCGGATAAAAGTTTCTCTAACTTTGGATCACCTTGGGCATATTTCCATGTGTCCTTTAAACTCAGAAGAGAAGATACTTCAGTTTTAAGTTTCTCAATTTCAGATTTTAAATCAACAATTAGTGAGTTTTTGAATTCCAAATCGCATTTTGATTTTTCAAAACAATCTGAAATTTGTGATTTTTCTAAGACAAGTGATTCAAAACAATTTTTGAGTTTAGAAAACTTTTCTTTTTGAAGTTTAAGTTTGACAGCAATTTTACAACTTTCCTTATATAGGGCATTATAAGCATCTTGAAGATCATCTTCATTTTCACATTCACTATTTAGATTTTCTTCACTCGTAGAGTCATTATCTGAAAATGTGAATTTAGCTAGAGTCATAAGAGCTTTAATCTCATTGCCCGACTCAGTTTCAGAATCTTCTAATTCAGAAGAACCTTCAGAATCAGATGATTCATCCCATGTAGCCAACATACCCTTCTTCTTGGGTTTGTCCCTTTTAGGACATTTATTTGCTAAGTGCCCATATTCTTGACAGTTGTAACATTGACTATCTTTCAAAGATTTTCGAAATTTGGGTCTAAACTTCTTTTTATCATTTGATTTTTGAAAATCAACCCTTTTCTTACTTTTGAAAATCTTGTAAAATTTTTTAGCTAAAAGAGCCATATAATCTTCTGAATCAGAATTTTCTTCTGAACTACATTTAGAAGATTTTAGTGCGATAGATTTTTCTTTAGGAGCTTTAAATTTTAACTCGTAGGTTTGTAGTGAACCAACTAGTTCTTCTACCCTCATATTATCCGTATCACGAAGTTCCTGGATCGCAATTACTTTAAAATTGAACCGTTCAGGAAGTGAGCGTAATATTTTTTGCACACACTTTACTTTCTGGGATTTTATCGCCAAGACCCCACATTGAGTTTACAATGTCATTCAATCTAGTGTAAAAGTCCATAAACATTTCATTTTCCTCCATATGAATTTCTTCAAATCTGGTTGTGAGGAGTTGGACTTTAGATTTTTTGACAATTGTAGTACCCTCGTGTGTCATTTTTAATATATCCCAAGCTTGCTTTGCAGTATCACGGGAAATGATTCTTTTGAACTCATCCGGTGATAGTGCACAAGTAATTGCATTTAGTGCTTTAGCATTTGCACTACTCTCACTTTTCTGAAGGGTGGTCCATTGGTAATATGGTGTTACTTTCATAGATTTTGAACCATCAACCCCAGTAACTTCCATGATAGGAGGATTCCATTCAGTCACTGTGGCTTGCCACACATTTTCATCCATAGATTTGAGGAAGATCCTCATTCTGGCTTTCCAATAGGCATAGTTGGAGCCATCAAAGGGTGGAGGCCTAGTGACTGAAAGGCTATCAAAATTTGACATCTTAAATAGCTTAATTCGTTAGCTCAGGAACTAAATCCAAGAATTAAAAAGGAGCTATTAGGCTCTGATACCAATTGAAAAGGCCAAGCTATATGTCCTAGAGGGGGGGTGAATAGGACAATGCCAAATAAAAACTTATAACAGCGGAATTTAAAAGAAAATGATAGCCAAAGTAAATTACAATGCAGTAAATTAAAATAACCTCAAAATTCAGATCTTGAGAGGTTGAAACAAACGTTGCTATAAGGACAACCTTACACCAAAAACCAGAGTTTATGGTTGGACAACCTTATTTCTAGAAAGATCTTTGTATCAAATCTCAAATCGAAGAGGAATACAAAAATAAATACAAACTGAATTGAAATGAATAGCAATCACAAATGTATTGTTCTAGGGACAGCCATACACCATAAAAATGGCAGGGCAACCTTGCTGGAACAACTTTCAAATGAAATTGAAAATCAAGCGATAAAGGAATAGCAGAAAATAAATTCTAAACTATTACAACATTCTCTCAATGCTTGAATTAAATGATTACAACATTCACCACCATACATACATCCCACAAAAGAAATAATTAAAGATTAGAAGAATAAATCAATCAACCACAACACAAGGTTTTATAGTGGTTCGCCTGTGTGTTCACCAACTGTTAAACAACAGCCACACAAAATGCTACTCCACTCCTAATATCCTCACACAGGGGATATTAGCGTTTACTAAAAATAGGTTTTCCCAGGTTCACCCAAAACCTTTACAATTGTGTCTTTGTCTGTGGGCTTACACAATTAAAAAAACCCCACTTCTGAGTTTTCCTGGCTCTCCTCAGATAACCAATATAACAAGATTTTTCTGGCAAATCTTGAAAGAAACCAAAACAAAAAGGAATTTACAATTAAATGTAAAATACCTGATTATCTCCTTCGATGTAGCAGCTCGGTAGAACCAAATCAGAGTAGATGATTGAATGTCCAAGTTCAATGTCCAGTACTCGATTACAATGGTTCTAATTCTAATAGATTTTAAATTAAACCAACTAGGGCTTGCCTTAATTGATTTTGATTCCAAAGAAAGGGAATAAAAATTCCTCTTATCAAATCAGATTGGAATAACAGAAACAAAATCAATTAAAATAAAGCTAAGAAAAGAGAATATTAAATAAACACACATAGCTTAGATGGAGCACAAAATTATCTCTCAGAAGTTCGACGAAGATTGGCTTGAATAGATTAATTAATTCGATTATTTCTTCTGAGATTCGTGATCTATTTATAGGTAAGAAGATGGTGTCTTCGACTGGTCTAGAGTGCTCTTCGACTAGTCGAAGTAACAACAGATATTTGAAAAATCCGGCGGGATATGCTCTGACTGTTCTACGACTGGTCGTAGCTCTCCTACGACTGGTCGTAGGACCTGTAAAAACTTCGCTAGAATTCGAGTCGAAGATGTTCGACTGGTCGAAGATGCAGTCAACACTATTCCTACGACTGGTCGAACAAATTCCTAGACTAGTCGAAGCCTAACAGATTTCATCCGGAATTTGTAACAAACTCACGACTGATCGAGGAATTTCTTAGACTGGTCGAAGCAAGTCTAGGACTAGTCGAAGAAAACCTAGGACTAGTCGAAGAACAGACCAATCACATGTAAAATAAACATTCGGTTTATGTATCCGAAATGACCTACTTCTAAGGTCAACCTATGGTCAGTCAAACCTCAATCATGAAGTATGGACATTGAAACATTAGGAACAAGTGACCTTGAAGAATCAGTCTTGAAGTCTTGATGTAGATCAACCTTGATGTAGCTTAATCTTGAAAGGGTCTTGAGATCTTTACCAACTGCTTTGTACTATTCTTGAAGTCTTGCAGCTTGAGTCTTGTCTTGTGAGCTTAGCTTGTTCATGAATGTTGATCCTTGAGAGAGCTTCACTTATGCAAGTTATATATAACATAACAGTGATTTTGGCACCACAAATTTGACAACAGACAGGGATATAAACTATAGCACTTACAGTTACATCCCAAGTATGAGTATACATTTATAGGTGGGGGTTTCCCACTGATGTACTGGTTTAATCCCATAAGCAATCCACAAATAGTCCACAAGCATGAAATAAATATGCCGGATAAACATTAAGCATGTAATATAGCAATTCAATTCCAACAATTAACACATGTGATTATAAAATAAAGATATCAATTATCAATTGAAATTAAAATAAAAACTATCACTTCAACTAATGGGAAAATGAAAAGCTCAAGGGGAAGAATTATCACCTTACACTTTGAATTGCCAACTGATGTTGCTAGTGAGCGCGTGCACCCTTAGAATTGAATCCTACCATGAATGGTGAAGTTGTACATGAGATCAATATTCTACCAAGTATCTATGGTCAAGACCAATACAACCTAGGGTTTGGATTACTTTTTTTTAGGGTTTCACCCTAGAGTCTATGTCTAGGCTTAGATCTTAGGGTTTGGACTCTAGTTGGTGTATTATTTACAATTTAAACTTAATAATTACATGTAAAGCCCTGAAATTTGGGGGTCGAGCATAACTCAGCTCCCGAGTTTCAAAACATCACTTATGCAACATATGTAATGATGGATGTATGTTGTCTGTATGAGTGCATAAAACATGGAGTAGATAAAGCCAAACTGCAAACATAATCCAGGGATAGGTGGAATCTGCAAGCGGAAGACTTAAAGAAATATATATGTATATCTATAAGTCCCTGAGATATGTATGCTCTGCCAGGTCATAATTACAAGTGTTTGTCTTCAAAATATAAGTATCAAAATGAAATCATCTATCACAAAGAAAACCCAGAATCCCCGTAGATCAGGACACGGCTCACATGAACCCGCCTTAGAACTGCATAAAAGAAAATGCATCCTTGTCATCCTCATACTCCTGCTCTGTCTCGGGGGTTGCACCATCATCTGCATCTAAAACAGAGTCTGGTTGGTGTTGAAACACCGTCCCAGAACGTGGGAGCGAGTGATCAACTCAGTGGAACTATGCAGTAAAAGTTAACATGTTATCAAATCAATCAAGCAGTAATGATAAGGCAATATAATCAAACACGTCCTAATTCACTCTTGTTAATGCAAGGATATATGTAGAAATGATGCATATTCTCGCCTACACTCCCTTAACGCCTTCATCTTACGGTACGCATGACAACCTCCCGCAGTGTCCACGACGCCAAAGCACATGCAATGCGGTGCATGAACATGATTACCAAGTTGTTATTAGTCCTTTTCATACAGTAAGATTTGGGAAGCTAAGGTACCTTCCTCATATCAATTTCCATACAGTGATCCATTCTAGGGTCGTCAATCCTAGACAATCTCATACGATCATATGGTTCTAGGTCGCTGCAAAGGGCTCATTACCAATCAATGCATGCCTATCATACCTTAGTTACTACCCTAAGGCTCGTCGCCTCAATGCAGTATCAAGGTATGCTCGAGGTTACTACAAAGGACTCGTCACCAATTAATGTAAGCCGACAGCACGAATATAGTGTCCCATACCACCATAATCGGCTCACGAGTCTGGTGTGCTCACTGGTCACTACGGGGAGGCTCGTCACCCCGGCGTAGGCCGACAGTTCGACCACGGTGTCCCATACCACCATGCCCGGCTCATGAGTCTTAGCAGATCAAGGTACAATGGTTAACGGGATTGCATTAGTAAGTTTGGTACCCTAGATTCAAACAAAAGCATCCATACATGATGCACATCTGCCGGGACAATCAAGTTACTTGACGAGCTCGACTAGCACGAGCGCACGTTGAGTTGAACGACATAGAGTGCGCAAACGCTCCGCGTGGCCAAACCACTGCCGACAACCCTAATACGACTCAGGTTCGTCAAACACGTCTTACGTGGCGAAAACAACCTCGACCACGAACTCAAGGTTTATGTAATGCCCTGAAATTCAGGGGTCGAGCATAACTCAGCTCCCGAGTTCCAAAACATCACTTATGCAACATATTTAATGATGGATGTATGTTGTCTGTATTAGTGCATAAAACATGGAATAGATTAAGCCAAAGCACAGATATAATTCAGGGATAAGTGAATAAAGCAAGCAGAAGACTTATAAAAATATATGTGTATAAGTGCAGATCCCTGAAGTACATACACAAACCAGGTCATAATGTAAGTGTTACTATCAAAATTACAAGTATCAAGTTACATCATTTAATTCCCAAAAATAATCCCAGAGTCCCGCGCATCAGAACAAGCTTGCTAGAACCCGTCTGAAAACTGCATATAAGAGAAAGCAGCCTCATCATCATCCATTTCCCGCTCTGCCTCAGAAGTCGCATCCACATCTGCAACATCAGAACCTAAGACAGAGTCTGGTGGGTGTTTAACACCGCCCCAGAACGTGGGGGTGAGTGATCAACTTAGTGGAACAATAAGGAACGAGTTAACATGTTATCAGTTCAATCAAGCAGTAATGATAAAGCAGAACAATTAAACAAGTCCTAAGTACTCTTGTTAATGCAAGGATGTATGCAAAATGATGCGTGCCCTCACGCGTACACCCTCAGCGTCTGCATCTTACGTTACGCATGACCGTTGAGGGTCAAATATTGCATATCAGACCCAGTTGATTGCATAGATTTACACGTATAATACCGCTTAATGGCCTGATTAATCGTGTTTGTAATGCAGAGTGTATGTACGAGCCTGGACCGAAAAGGGTACTAAAAGCATGGATTTAATGGTCTGAAAGCACCAGAGCATGGGACGGACCCTAGGAGACCAAGATTGACAGATTTGCACGCCAGGGATCCAAGAAAATTGAGAAATTGAAGCTTAAGTGGCCCAAAAGACGTCCAAAATGCAAGATTACAGGGTTCTCGCCATCCGATCAGCTCAAAACTTTATACATGGCCTGAGGGTCATAAATTAACCGTACACGTAAATTTTCATCCATTGTATCGCTGTGGAAGGGGCCCAACGGACAGATCAGCCCACAATTTACTGATCTGGGACCCACCTGATCTCTGGATACTCCTCATCTTCGGTCTCAACGCCATAAATCATGAGAAGAACAAGATGGATGGTGTGGATTTCTCATAATCATCATACAGTGTACATACTACACTTTTTGCACTAAGACTGCATGGCAACACGTCTTCTTCTCCAACTCAAACACGGACAGCGTACTCACGCCATCCGCCGGTTCCATGTAGTGGGGCCCAGTTTGCATCCAAATCATAAATCTGGACCGTCCATTGAATCCAGAGGGAGGGTGTGACCCTCACTGGAATTTTCCAGTAAAGTAACGTGGATCGGATTTTAACAGTCTAAAAGCAGGACGGACGGTAGGGAGAAAAATCTATGGACCGCACCAACGGACGGCAAAAACCATACCTTCCTGACCGAAATTCCGAGGGGAATCTGGTGGATGGAGTGGATTTCCCAAAAGTTATCTTGAGTGGGCCCCACCAGTACATCAGCGTAAGCCGATTTACGCAGGCCCTGTTGTGCGCGCGACCAAAGTTCCGGGCCGTTTTTGCAACCGTGGTGAAGATCGGTCTGACCATATGAACAGCTCGAATCACTCCTGTGGTGTGGCCGATCAGAGATATGAAGACTGAACGAAGCAGATCATCCGTTCATATCATTACACGGCGTCAGAACAGGGACGTGCGTTCCTGGCTGCGTAAACTGATTCACGCAAGGAGCTATGCACATCTACAGCAGGACTCTCTCCACGCCTCCAAGTCCTGATAAAAGGGGAAAAGAAAGGGAGCTTGGGCATCAGAAGAGGCTGGGAAAAGCTTTGGAGCTCTCAGTTTTGGGAGCAGGAGGATCTCGATTTAGAGCTTCAAGGTGGAACGTAAGAGAGAGAGAAAGATAGTAGTTTTTTTTCTTTTCTTTTTCTTTTTGTTTTGTTTTTGGTATAAGAGATCCATCCCATTCATGTTGGGCTGAACCTCTTAGCTAGGGCTAAGAGGTGAAGCCTGTAGCGAGATGGGAGATCCTACTTTGTGCCTTTTATTTAAAAATTCATAAACTGATTTTGATTTAGTTGATTATTAAAGGAATATTTTTCGTAGTCTTTAATGGTCTGTTGTGACTGAAATTACAATGGGTTTGCAATGGCTTTGAGTATTTCTTTCCCCTTTTTATGTTTATGAAGTCAGGAAGCCCTGTTGTTCATCATTGTCCCATGGGCATGGTAGGATGACAGTACCCTTCTTGATCTCCATACATTGTTGGTTGGTTGGTAATTAGTTTAATTCTGTTGTTTACTTTGTCTCCTGGGCATGGTTTGGTGATGGAATCCATTCTAATTCATATACCTTTCACCTCTTGAAAACTATATCAAAGGAAGTCTAGTTAATTTTCATGATTTCTGAAGTAGGCATAAGATCTCCCTGATCTCTGCAAGTGGATCCTCTGAATCCCTAGTTTTCTTCCCCTGAATTGTTTAAAGTTTTAGATAATTATTCCACAATTATTCCTTAAATTCTATTTGATTTAGATTGCATCTTAGGCTAGTTCTATTTCTACCTAGTTTCAGGAAACGTACAAGTTTCAGTCCCTGTGGATTCGACCTCGGTCTTACCGAGTTTATTACTACATCACAACCCTGCACTTGGGGTGTGAACAATGACATTGCCTCAAAGTGTGCCACATCTACAAAGCACATGCAAATGCGGTGCATGAATATGATTACCAAGTTGTTATTAGTCCTTTTCATATAGCAGGATTGGGAAGCTAAAGTACCTTCCTCATATCACCATCCAAACAGTGATCCATACTAGGGTCGTCAGTCCTAGACATCTTATACGATCATATGGTTTCAGGTCGTTGCAAAGGGCTCATCACCAATCAATGCACGCCTATCACACCTTTATTACCACAGTTCGGCTCGTTACCTCAATGTGGTATCTAGGAATGCTCGAGGTCACTACAAAGGGCTCGTCACCAATCAATGTAGGCCGACAGTACGAATATAGTGTCCCATACCACCATAATCGGCTCACGAGTTTAGTTGCTCACTGGTCACTACGGGGAGGCTCATCACCCCAGTGTAGGCCGACAGCTCGACCAGGGTGTCCCATACCACCATGTCCGGCTCATGAGTCTTTGCGGATCAAGGTACCAAGGTTAATAGGATTCCACTGGTGAGTCCGGTACCTTAGATTCAAGCAGTAGCGTCCAATACATGGTGAACATACATCGGATAATCGGGTTACTTGACGAACTCGACTAGCACGAGTGCACGTTGAGTTGAACGACATAGAGTGCGCAAACACTCCGCGTGGCCAAACCACTACCGACAACTCTAATACGGCTCGGGTTCGTCTAATCACGTCCTTTGTGGCGAAAGCGATCTCAGCCACAACCTTAAGGTAGATTACCGATTTCCTGGACTATTCATAGTCCCAAACACATTACACTACAACAGATATTCATATTAAATGTAGAACAGTAATGGAACAACAACTTCAATCATGTGGTACTCAAGCATTTGAAGAATATGAACTTAACATAAATGTAAGCATAAGTAAGACTTGAATTTAAATAACAAGGAATGTAACTTACATTAAGGAAATCATACACATCAAAAGAAGTGTTGAGAATCGCTTCTCAACGCCCGCAAATAGTGTAATAAGTTACACTTTAGGTCATTCAGACATTTCCACAAACACTTAGAATACATAATACAACATATATGACATATGTTGAAAAACACACATTTGGACAATTCCTTTTACCAAGGAGTTGTCACACATACATCTAGCATACATACATGACAAATAATCATGGCAAACACAAGTTCATATTTTATACGCATACGGTACTTTATACATACACACAGAATACACAAATCTCAATATATCACATGCATATCAGGAACACAACATAAACATAACATTTGGCATGTGAAATCTCATCCATAACAAGAATAAATCATTAACTGGCATTGAAAGCCTTGAAAACCATAACCTATACACTTAAAGTCCGCACCTTAAGCCAGAAAAGAACACCGAACTGATTTCAGACGAGTTGTCTTCGTCAACGGCGATAGAATACCCTAAAGCAAGGATAGAAATGAGATACAACAACACCAAGACTATTCTAAGCTTTAACACAGATTAGGGTTAGGTTAACTTACCCCAAGATGAACTCAGAATTGTCAGAATAACGATTCAAAGTGAAGGTTCAAAGATGTAGAAGAACACGAAAGAATCCAAGATGATTCACCAACTTCTCTCTCACTATCTCTCTCTTTTCCACTCTCTCTCCAAGCTAGGGTTAGAGAAAATTCGTATGGAAAAGAGAGCTAGGGTTTAAGGACTATAAATAGGCCTCAAATTGATGAAAATAACCCCAGGGACAAGGTATACTTAGGTTATAACCAAAGTAAGCCTCTCTCGATCCAACGAAGCACTTCTGGTGGGCCAAATACCACGAAAGGTCGGACTTAAGCTCACTAACCATGGATATAGGTCAAGCTGAGTTTTCATACCGACCGGCTCTTCAAATCAGCCGTGGCGGACCACACTCAATTCAACGGTCACAGAATCTCGATCAGGTCCACAAGCACAAGGATATGCCTGGGCCACCTTCCCTGATCAGAGAGTGAAATTGGGTCAGAATCCAACGGTCAGATTGCTTAAAATCATCGCGCAAGTGACACGACTCAGATTTCATAAAAGCTTAATAAATTTCTAACCGTTCTCACACTCTTCACTCCGAACTCAATCAAATTGACCCAGAACAACATCTGGACTTGATTTTCAAGGTGATGGTCAAGCCCAACATGGTGACCGCAACAGCCTGAGATCATCGCAATCGAACTTTCAACGCGCGGTCCAGGTCGATTCAGATCTTCCAAAAATTCCCCAGAACAACTAGATTTAGCGATGGATGCCAGATTTCAGAGTAACATAGCGCTAACTAATCTACACGTTTAGAGTCATGCAGATCGAATTTAAAGTGATTAATGCGAATTTCACAAGCAATCGAGCATAGCGCTAATTACCCCAAAAGCAACTACTTAGGGAAAGATTAGCACAAAAATTCTCGGGTCATTACAATCTACCCCCCTTAAAGAAAATTTCATCCTCGAAATTCATACCTTCTCAAATTCTTCAAGGATTTGAGGGTAGCTCTTTCTGACCTCAACTTCAGATTCCTAAGTAGCCTCTTCCACACCATGATGCGTCCATAACACCTTCACAAGAGGGATAACCTTGCCAAGCAATACCTGCTCCTTCCTGTCGAGAATACGCGTCGGTCGCAGTACATAAGTGGCATCCTCACTCAACTACACTTGCTCCCAACTGATAATATGCGAAGGATCAGGAACGTACTTCTTCAGCATAGAAACATGAAATACGTTATGCACGCCCGCAAGACGTGTGGACAAAGCAAGGCGGTATGCTGCCGCTCCCATTCGATCCAGAACTTGAAATGGACCAATAAATCTCGGCGTCAGCTTCCCCTTCTTACCGAACCGCAGAACTCCCTTCATAGGAGAGACCTTCAGAAACACATGGTCTCCAACCTCAAACTCAAGCGGTCGACGCCTCGTATCAGCATAACTCTTCTGCCTACTCTGGGCTGTCAGAAGTCGACGTCGAATGATGTCAACTTTCTCTGAAGTCACCTGCACCAAATCTGGGCCAAGTAAACTACGCTCACCAATTTCTGCCCAACAATGTGGTGCTCTGTACGGGCGACCATACAACGCCTCATAGGGAGCCATGCCGATACTCGCCTGGAAACTATTATTATATGCGAACTCTGCATACTGAAGACAATCATCCCAACTGTCCTTGAAATTTAAAACACAAGCTTACAACATATCTTCCAGGACCTGATTCACGCGCTCTGTCTGCCCATCTGTTTGCGGATGAAACGCGGTGCTGAACTTCAGTTTCACACCCATCGCTTCCTGAATATGAGTCTAGAAGATAGATGTGAAACGCGTGTCTATATCAGACATAATCTCCAGGGGAACTCCATGCAGAGGTACTATCTCCTTGATATACAACCTAGCCAACTCGTCTGCAGAGTTAGTGACTCTGATCGGTAAGAAATGCGGCGACTTCGTCAGTCGGTCGACGATCACCCAAATAGAGTCATATCCCTTCATCGTTCTCGACAACCCAGAAATAAAATCCATAGAGATGAAGTCCCACTTCCATTCAGCTATGGGCATGGGCTGCAATAATCTAGGAGGTCGGTGATGCTCTGCCTTAACCTGCTGGCACGTGAGACAACGAGAAACAAATTCAGCAATCTAGACCTTCATATTGTCCCACCAATAAGATCTTCTCATATCCTGATACATCTTTGTGCTACCCGGATGCATCGCAAGTTTAGAACTATGGGCTAACTCGAGAACCTCCCGTCTCAGGTCAGGGATGTCAGGAACACATAACCGGCCACGAAATCGTAGGCCCCCATCAGAACTAACACTCCAGTTGGAGTTTTCATCTGTACCAACCCGCTTCCTCATCTTCACCAAAAGCTCATCATCTGCTTGAGCTGTAACAATCCTCTCGTCGATAAGGGGCTGTACACGAATGTGTGCGATAACCTCATACGACTCAACCACCATAAGCTTCTGCTCAAAATCGCGCACGAACTCCAACATATCCCACTCTGCTATCATCAGCGGAGCTGCAAACTCAATAGCCTTCTTGCGACTCAACGCATCTGCCATAAGGTTCGCCTTGCCTGGATGGTAAGAAACATCGAACTTAAAGTCCTTCAATGTTTCCATCCATCGGCGCTGCCTCATATTCAAATCACGCTGCATGAAAATATACTTAAGGCTCTTGTGGTCGCAAAAGAGCTCCACCATAGAGGTAATGTCTCCAAAGCTTTAATGCGAATATGACAGCTGCTAACTCCAGGTCGTGCGTAGGGTACTTCTCTTCGTGTTTCCTCAACTGACGCGAAGCATAAGCAATCACCCTGTCCTTCTGCATAAGGACACAACCCAGGCCAACGCGAGAGGCATCAGTATAAATAATATACTTAACCCCTTGCTCTGGCAATACTAGCACAAGGGCGGATGTCAACTTGTCCTTCAGCTCCTGAAAAGCTAACTCCGCCTGCTCATTCCAAGCAAACTTCAAATCCTTCCGTGTCAATTGCGACAACAGTCTGGCAATCTTCGAGAAGTCCTAAATGAAGCGTCGATAATAGCTTGCAAGACCCAGAAAACTCCTTACCCTAGTAACTGAACCAGGATGCTTCCAGTCCTGCACTGCAGTTACCTTGGCAAGATCGACGGCTATCCCTTCCTTGGACACCACATGTCCTAGGAACTTGACTTCCTCTTTCCAGAAATTACACTTCTTGAACTGCGTGAAAAGCTGATTCTTCTTAAGAGTATCCAAAACCGCTCTTAAGTGCTCCTCATGTTCTTCCCGACTTGCCGAATATATCAAGATGTCCTCGATAAAGACAATGACGAATCGGAACAAGAATAGCCGAAACACTCTGTTCATCAGATCCATGAACACGGCCGGTGCGTTCGTCAGACCAAACGACATCACAAGGAACTCATAATGACCGAAGTTAGTCCTGAAAGCGGTCTTCTGCTGATGATACCCTGACTGCAGATCAACCTTCGAAAAGTTCTGAGCCCCCTTCAACTGATCAAACAGATCATCAATCCTGGGCAAAGGGTACTTATTCTTCACAGTTACCAAATTCAGCCTATGATAATCAATACATAACCGCAAAGAACCATCCTTCTTCTTCATAAACAAAATAGGTGCTCCCCAAGGAGACACACTAGGCCGAATAAAACCCAAATCCAGCAAACCATCTATCTGCTTCCTCAACTCCTCCATTTCACTCGGAGGCATACAATAGGTGGGTAATGAAATGGGCGCTGCACCAGGCATGAGGTCGATAGCAAAATCAATCTCACGGTGAGGAGGTAATCCAGGAATCGACTCAAACACATCTTCAAACTCCCGAACTACCGGCGTACTAACTAACGCCGATTCAGCCATACTCTCCAACAGAGAAGAATAATAATCAATATGAAGAGGGTAACTAACCTGAACTGGGAAAGTAACAGTCTCGCCCTCAGGTCCATGAATCGTCACTGATCTAGCTTCACAATCAATCTCAGCTCGCATCCTCGTGAGCCAATCCATACCCATAATAACATCGTAATGATAAAGCAGTGCGACTAAGAAATCAACACGGATCGATCCACTTCTCAGATCGACCAAACAATCCATACAATGCTTGCCCAAAGTAGAGGAAATTCCCATAGCGGTAGTAAGCGTCACTCCTTGCATAGGAACATATCTCAAACCCAAACGCCTAACTGCCGCATAAGATATAAGAGAAGTAGTGGACCCTGTATCCACTAACATAGAAACTGGAATACCTTCAATGTGCGCTGTCACCTCGAAAGACCTCGGCACCAAGTTAGACATAGGCGCTTCAGCTGAAAGCGCATGAACACGAGCCTGCTGCTGACGATTCGGCGGAGGAACCATGGGTCGCTGAGGTGGCCTGAAGCTAGGAACTGCAAGTCTGAAGGATAGATGAGCTGGCGCTAAACGAAGAGATGGAGGAGAGATCACCCGAGGCATCAGACGGCTATTCCTCTATGGTGGAGTAAATCCACTAGCTCGCATACGAGAGAAGCAAAAACGGTCCAAATGCCCTGCCTTCCCATAGTACGAACAACGAACATCAGCTCTCATCTGCTGAGCAGGCGGCGCTGAACGCCTAGGAGGAGAATCTGCTCGCGGCCTCTTGTCGAGAAAAGGTGCACCCTGAAAGTCTGGTCATGGCCTAGGAACCATCGGTGCTCGCATGCGGGACGACCTATCCCTGTCCTGCTCTGCTCGTAAGGACACGCTCACCAGCTCCGCATAAGAAGAAATGCTAGCACAACAAATCTTCGATCGGATCTCAGGTCTCAATCCCTCAGAAAAATACGGCATCCTCATCGGCTGATCACCCAGGATCAAAGGAACATACCGCTCCAGCTCAGTAAACCGGTTCTCATACTCCGTCACCGACAACCCTCCCTGGCGGAGGCAAAGGAACTCACTCTCCTTCTCATGTCGGTACATAACCAGGTAATACTTCTCGTGGAAGCGCACCTCAAACGCCTGTCATGACCACTCAAAACCTTCCTCGACAGTACGAAGAACACTATCCCATCACAGACTGGCCTCCTTCTCAAACATGAAGGAGGCAAGCTCAACCTTCTCAACCTCAGAGCAGTGCAGCGGTCTCAGCATCTTAGAGATGCAGTCGATCCAATACTCGGCCTCCTTGGATCTATGAGAACCCGTAAATGTAGGAGGTCCCAAGCGCTGGAATCGCTCAAAAGTGCCGCTAGCACTATCGCTCCCAGAAGGAGGCATAGGTGAAATAGGTGGAGTCGCCCCCACTGACTGAGCAAAGATGCCAACCATGGAAGAGGGGAACTCCTGCTGCTGCTGCTGCTGCTAGTGCTACTGAATCTGCTGCTGCTGCATCAACAGCATCATCTGCTCAAACCTATCAGTAGGCGAAGCAGACGAAGGTGCACGGCTCGGCTTAGGAACCGAGGGCGTGACTGGAGGAGCCATAGGTGTCGTCCCAGCACCGGCATGAGACGGACCTGCCTGAGGATCTGACTGGCTATCGCTCAAGAGAGGAACCCCAGCAAGTGACTCAATCAAGGAGAGACGGGCCGAAGACTTCGAACCCTTAGGAGGCATCCCTACATTCAACAGAGGATGCAACCTGTCAGATTCTACGTCACATAATCCATCCACACAGCAACACAGCACAACTCCAAGGAGAAGCAACATGCATTCCATTAAATAAAATCGTCGCAATATAAGTAGTGCAGCAATACATGAATCACGACTAGGAAAGCATGAGAACAACAACATCTAACACTTCAAGCAACAACAAACAACTACAAACAACCACAACAACTCCAACTACAAGCCAACAACGGCTACACACAGAAAGAAAATAACAAACAAAGCAAAGGACGGCCACGATGACTGCTACTCGTCGGAATCAGCAGATGGAGATCGGTTCTAGTCGTCATGCCTCAGAGAGTGAAGGAAGTAGGTTATAGGAAGGATTTAAAGCAACAAACCATGGAGGGGTGGGCCACACTAGGCCTAAAATGGATCGGCCCGCGCCGGCCCGGCCCGCCTGGCCCGTTGATCGGCGAGCCCTCGCCGAACCGACGATGACATTGCCAGTCTCTGGACTGTCCGGTGATGCCTCACCATTTGGACGAGGTCCTCCTGGTCCCCCATGGTTTGAAAGATGTGGGTCCCCCCTAGGCCCCACAGGAAATGCCCTGATCGGCCACTTGCATGATTTGACGCCTATCGGGCCATTCGGGCAGAAATCTGATTCAAATAAAGATTTCTTGACGATTGAAGGGTTAAAAAGGGAAGATAGACCATCTAGACTCATTAATAGATGGTCTAGGAAAGGTTTCGGGTCACTGTTTGTGATCAGGAGAGAGCACAGACTCGATCTCAGCGAACGTTTTCAAGAAACTTTCGCCGATAGAAGCTATGGAGCACAAACACAAAATCTACGATAGACCCGCACCCAAATACACTAAAGTAGTGACAACGTGCGGTGTGTGACCATAACCCAGGTCCGATTTAATCCAAATCATGCTCTGATACCAACTTGTAACGCCCTAAAATTTGGGGGTCGAGCATAACTCAGCTCCCGAGTTTCAAAACATCACTTATGCAACATATTTAATGATGGATGTATGTTGTCTGTATTAGTGCATAAAACATGGAATAGATTAAGCCAGAGCACAAATATAATTCAGGGATAAGTGAATAAAGCAAGCAGAAGACTTATAAAAATATATGTGTATAAGTGCAGATCCCTGAAGTACATACACAAACCAGGTCGTAATGTAAGTGTTACTATCAAAATTACAAGTATCAAGTTACATCATTTAATTTCCAAAAATAATCCCAGAGTCCCGCGCATCAGAACAAGCTCGCTAAAACCCGTCTGAAAACTGCATATAAGAGAAAGCAGCCTCATCATCATCCATCTCCCGCTTTGCCTCAGAAGTTGCATCCACATCTGCAACATCAGAACCTAAGACAGAGTCTGGTGGGTGTTTAACACCGCCCCAGAACGTGGGGGTGAGTGATCAACTCAGTGGAACAATAAGGCACTGATTAATATGTTATCAGTTCAATCAAGCAGTAATGATAAAGCAGAATAATTAAACAAGTCCTAAGTACTCTTGCTAATGCAAGGATGTATGCACAATGATGTGTGCCCTCACGCGTACACCCTCAGCATCTTCATCTTACGTTACGCATGACATCACCTCAAAGTGCGCCACATCTATAAAGTACATGCAAATGCGGTGCATGAATATGATTACCAAGTTGTTATTAGTCCTTTACATACAACAGGATTGGGAAGCTAAAGTACCTTCCTCATATCACCATCCAAACAGTGATCCATACTATGGTCGTCAGTCCTAGACATCTCATACGATCATATGGTTTCAGGTCGTTGCAAAGGGCTCGTCACCAATCAATGCACGCCTATCATACCTTTATTACCACAGTTCAGCTCGTCACCTCAATGCGGTATCCAGGTATGCTTGAGGTCACTACAAAGGGCTCGTCACCAATCAATGTAGGCCGACAGCACGAATATAGTGTCTCATACCACCATAATCGGCTCACGAGTTTAGTTGCTCACTGGTCACTATGCGGAGGCTCGTCACCCCAGCGTAGGCCGACAGCTCGACAACGGAGTCCCATACCACCATGTCCGGCTCATGAGTCTTTGCGGATCAAGGTACTAAGGTTAATAGGATTCCACTGGTGAGTCTGGTACCCTAGGTTCATGCAGTAGCGTCCAATACATGGTGAACATACATCGGATAATCGGGTTACTTGACAAACTCGACTAGCACGAGTGCACGTTGAGTTGAACGACATAGAGTGCGCAAACACTCCGCGTGGCCAAACCACTACCGACAACTCTAATACGGCTCGGGTTCGTCTAATCACGTCCTTTGTGGCGAAAGCGATCTCAGCCACAACCTTAAGGTAGATTACGGATTTCCACACTATTCATAGTCCCAAACACATTACACTACAACAGATATTCATATTAAATGTAGAACAGTAATGGAACAACAACTTCAATCATGTGGTACTTAAGCATTTGAAGAATATGAACTTAACATAAATGTAAGCATAAGTAAGACTTGAATTTAAATAACAAGGAATGTAACTTACATTAAGGAAATTATACGCATCAAAAGGAGTGTTGAGAATCGCTTCTCAACGCCCGCAAATAGTGTAATAAGTTACACTTTCGGTCATTCAGACATTTCCACAAACACTTAGAATACACAATACAACATATATGACATATGTTGAAAAACACACATTTGGACAATTCCTTTTACCAAGGAGTTGTCACACATACATCTAGCATACATACATGACAAATAATCATGGCAAACACAAGTTCATATTTTATACGCATACGGTACTTTATACATACACACAGAATACACAAATCTCAATATATCACATGCATATCAGGAACGCAACATAAACATAACATTTGACATGTGAAATCTCATTCATAACACGAATAAATCATTAACTGGCATTGAAAGCCTTGAAAACCATAACCTATACACTTAAAGTCCGCACCTTAAGCCAGAAAAGAACACCGAACTGATTTCAGACGAGTTGTCTTCGTCAACGGCGATAGAATACCCTAAAGCAAGGATAGAAATGAGATACAACAACACTAAGACTATTCTAAGCTCTAACACAGATTAGGGTTAGGTTAACTTACCCCAAGATGAACTCAGAATCGTTAGAATAACGATTAAAGTGAAGGTTCAAAGATGTAGAAGAACATGAAAGAATCCAAGATGATTCACCAACTTCTCTCTCACTATCTCTCTCTTTTCCACTCTCTCTCCAAGCTAGGGTTAGGGAAAATTCGTATGGAAAAGAGAGCTAGGGTTTAAGGACTATAAATAGGCCTCAAATTGATGAAAATAACCCCAGGGACAAGGTATACTTAGGTTATAACCAAAGTAAGCCTCTCTCGATCCAACGAAGCAGTTCTGGTGGGCCAAATACCACGAAAGGTCGGACTTAAGCTCACTGACCATGGATCTAGGTCAAGCTGAGTTTTCGTACCGACCGGCTCTTCAAATCAGCCGTGGCGGACCACACTCAATTCAACGGTCACAGAATCTCGATCAGGTCCACAAGCACAAGGATATGCCTGGGCCACCTTCCCTGATTAGAGTGTGAAATTGGGTCAGAATCCAACGGTCAGATTGCTTAAAATCATCGCGCAAGCGACACGACTCAGATTTCATAAAAGCTTAATAAATTTCCAACCGTTCTCACACTCTTCACTCCGAACTCAATCAAATCGACCCAGAACAACATCTGGACTTGATTTTCAAGGTGATGGTCAAGCCCAACATGGTGACCGCAACAGCCTAAGATCATCGCAATCGGACTTTCGACGCGCGGTCCAGGTCCGATCCAGATCTTCCAAAAATTTCCCAGAACGACTGGATTTAGCGATGGATCCCAGATTTCAGAGTAACATAGCGCTAACTAATCTACACGTTTAGAGTCATGCAGATCGAATTTAAAGTGATTGATGCGAATTTCACAAGCAATCGAGCATAGCGCTAATTACCCCAAAAGCAACTACTTAGGGAAAGATTAGCACAAAAATTCCCGGGTCATTACAGTTTATTACCGATTCCCTGGACTATTTCATAGTCCTAAACACATTCAAGTATAATAGATATTCATACCAGCAATTCAGAACAGTAATGGATCAACAATTCTAATCATACAGTATGTGAGCATTTGATGAATATCAACTTAACATGGATTTACACATAAGTAGTGCCTGAATTTAAACAACAAAGAATGTAAATTGCATGTGGGAATTCATACACATCAATAAGATAGTTGAGAATCTCTTCTCAATGCCCATAAAAAGTACAATATATGACACACGTATTCATTCAGACATTTCTACAAACACTTAGACTACATATTCCAACATACATGATGTATGTTGGTGATAACACACATTTGGATAATTCCTTTCGCCAAGGAGTTGATACACATACAACTAGCACAAATACACGACATTTAATTATGGTAAACACATGTTCATATTTCATACGTTTACGATACTTTCTACCTATACATAGAATACACAATTCTCAATATAGCTCATATATATCAGGAACGCAATATAAACATCGCATTTGGCATGTGAAATTGCACCCACAACAATAATAAACCATTAACCGACATTGAAAGCCTTGAAAACCATAACCTATACGAATATAGTCCGCACCTTAAACTAAAAAATGTGCAACAGATCTGATTCAGATGATAAGTCTTCGTCAACGGCGACTAGATAACCTAAGGCATGAATGAAAAGAGCTACATCAACACTTAGACTATTCTAAGCTCCAAAACAGGTTAGGGTTTGATTGACTTACCCAAGAATGAACTTAGAATCGCCGGAATAACGATTTAGAAGTGATGGTTTAGGGAAGCAGAATAATAGGCAATACAATCAAACACGTCCTGATTCACTCAGCAATGTGAACCTTCATGTTGTCCCACCAATAAGATCTTCTCATATCTTTATACATCTTCGTACTACCTGGATGCATCGCAAGCTTTGAATTATGGGCTGACTCGAGAACCTCCCGTCTCAAGCAAGGAATGTCTGGGACACATAGCTGGCCACGATATCGTAGGCCCCCATCTGAACCAACACTCCACTCGAAGTCCTATCTGTACGAACCCGCTCTCTCATCTTCGCTAATAGCTCATCATCGGCCTGAGCTGCAATGATCCTTTCGGTAATGAGGGGCTGTACTCGAATGTGTGCGATAACCTCATACAGCTCTTCCACCGTGAGTTTCTGCTCAAAGTCTCGCACAAACTCCATCATGTCTCATTCTGCTATCATTAGCGGAGCTGCAAACTCTACAGCCTTCTTGCGACTCAACGTGTCTGCCACAAGGTTTGCCTTGCCCGGACCGTAAGAGACATCGAATTTAAAGTCTTTTAATGTTTTCATCTATCGGCGTTGCCTCATATTCAAGTCACGCTGCGTGAAGATATACTTAAGGCTCTCGTGGTCGCAAAAGAGCTCGAACTCCTCTCCGTAGAGGTAATGTCTCCAGAGCTTTTATGCGAAAATGATAACTGCCAACTCCAGGTCGTGTGTAGGGTAATTCTCTTCATGTTTCGTCAACTGTCTCAAGGCATATGCAATCACCCTGTCCTTCTGCATAAGGACACAACCCAGACCAATGCGAGAGGCGTCAGTATATATCGTATACTTAACCCCTTGCTCTGGCAATACTAGCATAGGGGCGGACGTCAACTTGTCCTTCAGCTCCTGAAAAGCTATTTTCGCCTTTTCATTCCAAGCAAACTTCAAGTTTTTCCGTGTCAACTGAGACAATGGTCTAACTATCTTCGAGAAGTCTCGTATGAAGCGTCGATAATAGCTTGCTAGACCCAGAAAGCTTCTCACCTCAGTAACCGAACCAGGCTGCTTCCAGTCCTGAACTGCAACTACCTTAGCGAGGTCGACAACTATCCCTTCCTTGGACACCACATGTCCTAGGAACTTGACTTCCTCCTTCCAGAAGTCACATTTCTTATACTGCGCAAAAAGATGATTCGTCCTGAGAGCATCCAAGACTGCTCTTAGCTGCTCCTCGTGTTTCTTCTCGACTCGTAGAGTATGTCAAAATGTCATCAATAAAGACAATGACGAATCAGAACAAAAATGGCCGAAACACCCTGTTCATCAGATCCATGAACATGGCCGGTGCGTTCGTAAGACTGAACGACATCACAAAGAACTCATAATGGCCGAAACTAGTTCTGAATGCAGTCTTCTACATGTCCTCATCCTTGATGCACAACTGATGATACCCTGACCGCAGATCAATCTTCAAAAAGTACCGTGTCCACTTCAACTGATCGAACAGATCATCGATCCTGGGTAAGGGGTACTTATTCTTCACTGTCACCTGATTTAACCCCCAATAATCTATACATAATCGCAAGGAACCATCCTTCTTCTTGGTAAACAGAACAGGTGCTCCCTAAAGGGACACACTAGGACGAATAAAGCCCAACTTCAACAAGCCATCTATCTGCTTCCTCAATTCCTCCATTTCACTCAGAGGCATGCGATAGGTGGGCAATGAAATAGGTGTCACACCAGGCATGAGATCGATAGTAAAATCAATCTCGCGCCGAGGGGGTAATCCAGGAATCGACTCGAATACATCTTCTAAATCCCGAACTACTGGCATGCTTTCAAGCACCGAACCAGCAATACTCTCCAACAGAAAAGTATTACAACCAAAACAGAAAGGGTAATTGACCTGAACAGGGAAAGTAAATGTCTCGCCCTTAGGTTCATAGACTGTCACCAGTCTAGCTTCACATCAATCTCTACTCGCATCTTCGTGAGCCAATCCATGCCTAAAATGACATCGTAATGATATAGAAGTGCGACAAACAGGTCAACTAGAATCGATCTGCTCCCTATATCAATCAAACTACCCATACAAATCTTGGTAATATCAGAGGAGGTCCCTGTAGTGATAGTGAGTGTCACTCCCTTCATAGTAACAGTGCCCAAACTCAGGTGCTTAACTGCCGGATACGATATAATAGAGGTAGTGGATCCAGTATCCACCAACAAGGAAACGGGAATACCTTGGATGTGAGCTATAACCTCAAAAGATCTCGGTGCCAAGTTAGTCCCAAGCGCTTCAGCTGTAAACACGTGAACTCAAGCCTGCTGTGAGCGATTCGATGGTGGAACCATGGGACGCTGAGGTGGCCTGAAGTGAGGTACAGAAGGTCTGAAGGATGGGTGAGCTGGCGCTAAATGAAGGGGTGGAGTTGATATGACCTGAGGGATCGGACGGCTAATCCTCTATGGTGGAGTAAATCCACTGTCCCGCATTCGCGTAAAGCAATTACGATTCGAATGCCCAATCTTTCCACAGTATGAACAGCGCAAGTCAGAACGCATCGGCTGAGCCGGCAACGCTACGCGTCTCAGAGGAGAATTTTCTCGCGGCCTCTTATAGAGAAATAGTG
Organism: Magnolia sinica; assembly: GCF_029962835.1. NCBI lineage: Eukaryota > Viridiplantae > Streptophyta > Magnoliopsida > Magnoliales > Magnoliaceae > Magnolia > Magnolia sinica. The sequence continues at coordinate 58,824,272 of NC_080578.1, forward strand.
TACTCAAAAAGTTAGGTCACGGCCTGGGAACCATAGGTGCTCACATACGGGGCGACCTGTCCCCGTCCTGCTCAGCTCGCAGGGACATGCTCACTAACTCAGCATAATAAAAAATGCTTGCACAGCACATCTTCAATCGAATCTCAGGCCTTAACCCCTTAGAAAAATGCCGCATCCGCATCGGCTGATCACCTAGAAGCAATGGAGCATATCGACCCAGCTTAGTAAACCAGTTCTCATACTCTGTCACCGACATCCCTCCCTGACGGAGGCGAAGGAACTCACTCTCCTTCTCGTATTAGTAAGTGACCGGAAAAAACTTCTCGTGGAAGCGAGCCTCAAATGCCTGCCACGTCCACTCAAAACCCTCCGTAACTGTGCGGAGAACACTGTCCCACCATAAACTGGCCTCCTTCTCAAACATTAAGGAGGCAAGCTCGACCTGCTCAGCCTCAGAACAGTGAAGCAGCCTCAACATCTTAGAGATGCGGTCAATCCAGTACTCGGCCTCCTCGGGTCTATGAGAACCCACAAATGTGGGAGGTCGTAAGCGCTAGAATCGCTCAAATGTGCCGTTAGCACTAGTGTTCCCAGATGGGTGCATAGGTGAAGCAGGTGGAGTCACCCCCATCGACTGAGCAAAGATGCTAGCCATGGAAGATAAAAACTGCTGCTGTTGCTGCTGCTACTGCTGTTGTACTGCTATTGCTGGATCTGTTGCTGCTGCATCAACAGCATCATCTGCTCAAGCTTATCAGGAGGCGGAGCGGACGAAGATGCATAAGGCATCGACGCAGATGCACGGTTCGGCTCAGGAACTGAAGGCGTGACTGGTGGAGCCATGGGTGGTGTCACAGGAGTCAGCTCAGCAATGGGGCCAGTAGCTGGCTGAGAGTCCGGCCCAGCACCAAAATGAGACGGGCCCAGCTATGGATCCATCTGGCTATCGCCTAGGGGGAAACCCCGGCAAGCGACTTGCCCAAAGAGAGAAGGGCCGAAGTCTTCAAGCCCTTAGGAGACATACCCTACATTCAACAGAGGATGCAACCTGTGAGATTCAACATCCACATAATCTACCCATACAGCATTTACATCACAACTCAAGGAAAAATAACATGCATTTCATTTAATAAAATTGTCGCAATACAAGAAGTGCAGCATTACATGGATCACGACAGAGAAAGCATGCGAGCTAATACATCTTAAGCTTCAAACCACAAAATAACTTCCAAACTACTACGCCTATAACGGCTATACACAATAACAAGCAACAAAACAGAGTAAGGGATGACTACATCTGTAACTACTCATCGGAATCAGGAGATGAAGGAGGGGAACCCTTATCCTACAGGCAACAGAGGATAGACTTTAGAGTGTGAGACATTTTCTTGAACTTATGTTTCGTGAGGCCTCAAAGATCCACAATGTCCTGCCATAGGACAACATGACCCTCCTCAAGTCAAGCTATACGGGCATCCTTGGCGGCCTGATCTGTGCCCTGCTCCAGTGCCGCAGGAGGAGAACTCTCACTCGTGTCCTGGGCCTCCACTTCTTCCTCGTCCTGCTCTTCTTCTTCTTCCATCTTAGCTCCACCTTCGCTATTACTCTCTTCCTCATCGCTCTCAGTCTCATCCTCACTTTTTTCAAGTAAGGCTTGTCATCAACGAGGCCCGATATCCATCTGATTAAGAGTCATCACATTAATGTAACGGACAGGTACCGGCTTTTTCGCCCCGAGTCTGTAGCCAAACTCATGTGTAAGCTTACAGATGAGTCGGCCAAATAGGAGCGATTCAGTCCTCCTATTCGAACGAGCGATAAGGACAATCTGACGCAAGATGTACGTTGGCACACATAGCTTCTCTCCTTGCCCCACCTAATACAGGAAATCTACCATCAGGCGCGTACACTCACTATGGTTACTCCACCTTGGATAAACATTGAATGTGCAGATATGGTGAAGCAAGCGGAAGTCGTCCATCATGTATGTTGCTAAAAGGCTTCTGTTAGGTTGCCATTCGACCAGATGACCACACAGGAACCACGTACGGTGATCCCTTTCACGCGCACTACTCAGATTCTTCTCACTTGTATGAACCTCGCCAAGTGGCACGTTCAGAAGTCAGGATATCAAAGCGACGTTGATTGTGGCCTCCCGATCTCTTCCACAAGGGATCTTGAACTGCAATGGCTCCAGCGAAGGTTCCCGAATGTGGCATAGAAAGCTTGGACAGTACCCACATTGGCGCGGTATTCGCCCTTAAATAGTGGACACCAACTAGCCCCTTCTAGGCGCTCAAATAAGAGATATTCTCCAAATAGCTGCGGATCTACATGAGCTTCAAAAAGGACCCTACAGCCCTCGTAAACTTCATGAGATAGCTCCGCCGACAAGGTTCTTCCAACGGGAGACTGAGGATCGAGATCCCACTTTGTCTGAAAGTCTCGAGTGGCGGTCATGCTCTCGGCGGCACCTCTCGGCCTCCATGCACGGGTTGGGTTGCTAGGCCCGGCTTCATCAACGGGAGCTCTCTTCTTCCCCATGAAAGAAAGAATGAAGGAAATGAAAATATGGTCGTAACAAGCTCAAATAGGGCCATGGAAAATGAGAGAAAAGAGGGAAATGGGAAGAATGGTGAGGCTTCCATGAATTTGAGACTCAAAGGAGGGATTTAAGTACTCAAATGGAAAGAAAAGAGAGAGAAAACAGTAATGGAGGTGGGTTTTGAGATGGGTAGAATGGGGATGCACGAAAATGGAAGAAGAAAGGGTTTGGGGAGGGATTTTTGTGGGGTTTTGAGGGAAACTTTAAGAAAGGAAAGCTTGGAGGGTAGCTTTGTGAAGGAAGGAGGGTTTTGGGGGGGTTAAAACCATGCAACCATGGAGGAGTGGGCCACACTAGTCCCCACATGCGTCAGCCCGAGCCGGCCCACCCGGCCTGGCCAGCTGGGTGGCGAGGGCTCGCCGAACCGAGGAGGTCATCGCCGGTCTCTGGACAGTTCGGCGAGGACTCGCCATTTGGGCAAGGTCCTCCTGCCCCCTAGGTCAGTATTTGATGTGGGTCCCACCCTGGGTCCCCCTATAAATGCCCCGATTAGGCCCTTAATCTGATTCGACTCAATCGAGTCACTATGAATAGAATCTAATACAGATTCACTTTTACTAGCTTTCTAACGGCTGAAAAGGAAGGATACACAGTCTAAACTCGTCAATGGATGGTCTAGAAGAGATTTGGGGTCGCTGTGTGATGATCAGGGGTGTGTACGGACTCGATCTCGGCGATCGTTTTTAATTAACTTTCACCGATAAGAGCAACAGGAAAACCTACACAAATTCTAAATTAATTTCGCAACCACCTACCATAAGGTGGTGTCAGCGTCATCGTCTAACCATAACCCAGGTCTGGTTTAATCCAAATCATGATCTGTTACCAACTAGTAACGCCCTGAAATTTGGGGGTTGAGCATAACTCAGCTCCCGAGTTTCAAAACATCACTTATGCAACATATGTAATGATGGATGTATGTTGTCTATATGAGTGCATAAAACATAGAGTAGATTAAGCCAAACTGCAAACATAATCCAGGGATAGGTGGAATCTGCAAGTGGAAGACTTAAAGAAATATATATGTATATCTATATAAGTCCCTAAGATATGTATGGTCTGCTAGGTCATAATTACAAGTGTTTGTCTTCAAAATATAAGTATCAAAATGAAATCATCTATCACAAAGAAAACCCAGAATCTCCGTAGATCAGGACACAACTCACATGAACTCGCTTGAGAACTGCATAAAAGAAAATGCGTCCTCGTCATCCTCATACTCCTGCTCTGCCTCGGGGGTCGCATCATCATCTGCATCTAAGACAGAGTCTGGTTGGTGTTGAAACACTGTCCCAAAATGTGGGAGTGAGTGATCAACTCAGTGGAACTATACAGTAAAAGTTAACATGTTATCAAATCAATCAAGCAGTAATGATAAGGCAATACAATCAAACACATCCTAATTACTCTTGTTAATGCAAGGATGTATGTAAAAATGATACATGCTCTTGCTTGCACTCCCTCTGCGTCTTCATCTTATGGTACGCATGACAACCTCCCACAGTGCCCACGACGCCAATGCACATGCAATGCGGGGTATGAACATGATTACCAAGTTGTTATTAGTCCTTTTCATACAGCAGGATTTGGGAAGCTAAGGTACCTTCCTCATATCAATTTCCACACAGTGATCCATTCTAGGGTCGTTAGTCTTAGACAATCTCATATGATCTTATGGTTCTAGGTCGCTGCAAAGGGCTCATCACCAATCAATGCATGCCTATCATACCTTAGTTACTACCCTAAGGCTCGTCGCCTTAATGCAGTATCAAGGTATGCTCGAGGTCACTACAAAGGGCTCGTCACCAATTAATGTAGGCCGACAGCACGAATATAGTGTCCCATACCACCATAATCGGCTCACAAGTCTGGTGTGCTCACTGGTCACTACGGGGAGTCTCGTCACCCCAGCATAGGCCGACAGCTCGACCACGGTGTCCCATACCACCATGCCCAGCTCATGAGTCTTAGCAGATCAAGGTACAAAGGTTAACGGGATTGCATTGGTAAGTTTAGTATCCTAGATTCAAACAATAGCGTCCATACATGATGCACATCCACCGGGACGATCGGGTTACTTGACGAGCTCGACTAGCACGAGTGCACGTTGAGTTGAACGACATAGAATGCGCAAACGCTCCGTGTGGCCAAACCACTGTCGACAACCCTAATACGACTCGGGTTGTCAAACATGTCCTACATGGTGAAAACAACCTCGCCCACAAACTCAAGGTTTATTACCGATTCCCTGGACTATTTCATAGTCCCAAACACATTCAAGTATAATAGATATTCATACCAGCAATTCAAAACAGTAATGGATCAACAATTCTAATCATACAGTATGTGAGCATTTGATGAATATTAACTTAACATGGATTTACACATAAGTAGTGCCTGAATTTAAACAACAAAGAATGTAAATTGCATGTAGGAATTCATACACATCAATAAGATAGTTGAGAATCTCTTCTCAACGCCCATAACAAGTACAATATATGACACACTTATTCATTCAGACATTTCTATAAACACTTAGACTACATATTCCAACATACATGACGTATGTTGGTGATAACACATATTTAGACAATTCCTTTCGCCAAGGAGTTGATACACATACAACTAGCACAAATACACGACAATTAATCATGGCAAACACATGTTCATATTTCATACATATACGATACTTTCTACCTATACATAGAATACACAAATCACAATATAGCTCATATATATCAGGAACGCAATATAAACATTGCATTTGGCATGTGAAATTGCACCCACAACAATAATAAACCATTAACCGACATTGAAAGCCTTGAAAACCATAACCTATACAAATATAGTCCGCACCTTAAATAAGAAAATGCGCAATAGATCTGATTCAGACGATAAGTCTTCGTCAACGGCGACTAGATAACCTAAGTTATGAATGAAAAGAGCTACATCAACACTTAGACTATTCTAAGCTCCAAAACAGGTTAGGGTTTGATTGACTTACCCAAGAATGAACTTAGAATCGCCAGAATAATGATTCAGAAGTGATAGTTTAGGGACGCAAAATAACAAGAAAGAATCTCAAGATGATTCACCAACTTCTCTCTCACTTTCTCTTTCTTTTCCTCTCTCTCTCTTAGCTAGGGTTTAGAAAATTCGTAAGAAATTTGAGAGTGAAGGTTTATGGTCTTTATATAGGCCTAATATAGATGAAAATAGCCCCAGGGCCAAGGTATACTTAGGTTATAACCAAATCAGGTCTATTTCGGTCCAACGGAGCACTTCTGGTGATCCCTTTTCCACGTGTGGTCAGACTTAAGCTCACTGACCATGGATCTAGGCCAGACTAAGTTTTTGTACCGATCGGATTTACAGATCAGTCGTGACGGACCAGTTTCAATTCAACGGTCACCGAAACTCGATCTAGTCTACCGGCACTATGACATGCCTAGACCATCTTCCCTAATCCGAGGGTAAATTTGGGTCAGAATCCAATGGTCAGAATGCTTAAAATTGATGCGCAAGCGACACGACTCAGATTTCATAAATTCATATTTAATTTCTTACCTTTCTCACACTCTTTACTCCAGACTCAAGCAAATCGTCTCAGGACATCATCTGGTCTTGATTTTTGAACTGATTGTCAAGCCCAACAAGGTGATCATAATTGTCTAAGATCATCGCTATTGGACTTCCGACGCGCGGTCCAGGTCCGATACAAAGTTTCCAAGTACTCCCGAGAGCAACTGGATTTAGCGTTGACTCCTAGATTTCAGGGTAACATAGCGCAAACGATTCTGCAGGTTTTGAGTCTTGTAGATCAAATTTAAAGTGATGGGTGCTAATTTCATAAGCAATCGAGTTTAGCACTAATTAACACACATATAACTTCTAAAGAATTTGAGGTAGTACTCGGGTCTTTGCACGAAATTTATATTAGCTAACATTTTAATAATGATGGTTCACAAGCTTAAATTTAGATATACCAATATTATCTATTATTCTTATAATGACTAATAATCTCTTAAATGGTGCAAGTAGTAGTAGTAAAATCTTTACTAATAATAATATAATAAGGACTAATGCTAATAATCATATTAATAAGAATTATACCAATGATAATATTTTCTAATGATAACAGTCGTGCTATTAATAGTGAACCTAGTCTTGATAATAGATATTATGAGCTCTCATGAATTATGAAATTCTACAATTAGATCCAACCCTAACACACTATCTATGTTTAGGGTATTGACCTAGGGCTTAGACCACTTAGGTCTAGGATTTTATCCTAGAGTTTAGGTCCAGGCTAGATTTTGTACAATAAATTTTGGTGCTAATTCAATAATTTATTAACATTAGTGTTATAATTAATATTAGTTAATAATCATCATGATGATAGTTAATATTATGACCTACTATTAGCGATAATATTTAAGAGTGACAAATCAAAACACTAATATTTAGTACAGATGATTTTTGTAACTACTATTAGTATGGACGATTTACTAATGGTTATATTAATAATCCTAATGACGGTAGTGATGGTAACAATGGTGATTGCAATGGATCATTTATTTACAAGCTTGGTTGGGCTCATTCTATTCTAACTCTCAGATCCGACCCGGTGGACTTGAGCTCATTGCTATCTAGGCCTGATTCAACTCGAGTTTTCCTTTCATCCAATGACCATGAGGCCTATTTTCATATGCCCCATGTCACATGCATTATTATCATTGGGTGACCCACAAGTAGGTGAGGGTTATAAGGACCTAACAAAGTGAAAATCTGTCCTGCACCTATCTTGATTAGGCCCAGCAGTTGTGGCCCAACACTAGGACCCAAAATTAGGCCTGGTCTTAGCCCGGTTCAGCCTAGCACTTGCTGCCCAACTGCGGCGTGAACTGGGCCTGGTTTGGCATGGATTTTGGGCTAATTTCAACCCTTCTTTTGGGCCGATATCAACTCAGCACATGGCCCCAAGCTAGAGCTGGTTTTAGCCTGCTCACAGCTTAGTTTGGTGGCTGGGACCCAGCTAATAGACGGCTGGATGACATATGAACATCATGGTGGGCCGGGGGCATTTCAATGGCAGGCATTTCCATTCCCATTCTTTGGTTCTCATTTTTGGTTTCACAAATCAATAAGTCCTTGATCTGGTGAAACTGATGGACGTTGGCTGAGGTTCAGATTGGCGGTTACCTGCTGGAAGTTTTGTGGTGCCACCAGCCTGGGACAGGTGTTGGACTACTCTCCCACCACTATCCTCATTCTTTCTTCTTTCTTTTCTTTGGCTAGAACTCCAGCATGGACTGTCGCAGTCCCAAACCAAGCTCGACTCGGCTGGCTCAGCCTATCAACTTGGGCAGTTGCACCAGTGACTCGGTTGGGCTGAGTTTGGTGCAACACGCACACAAACATTCTCTCTCTCTCTCTCTCAAACTTCTCTTTATTCTTCTTCGGCCGTGACCAATAGGCATCTAAAACTGACCAGATCTTACCCCATCTCGAGGTAACTAGTGCATTTAGAACCAAGAAGAAGATGACGACCATTAATGGCATCTTGGACGACACTACTTCTTCCCCCAATCCGATGCTTACAAATTGTCCTTATGGACCCTGAGGAGCTTCTGGATGAGCTCTTATGAACCTTGAGAGAGATTTGGCTGGTGAGTTCACATGGAGAGGAAGATGGCTAGGTTTTCGGTCTCTTCCTTTGCAAAGCCCTAATAACACGGTAAAAACGGCTAGGATTGCTCGAGATTGAACGGTTAAGATGTAGGGAGGGCGAGCTCACTCGGATCGCCAAGCTAGCGTGAGGACATTTTCCATTTTCGGAAACATTATGTTTTTGGGACTTATTTGTAGTGAGAATCATGTGCATGCACACATGTTTCATGGTCTGAAACTAGGTGGGGTTTGTTCGGACGTGGGCCCTCCATCAAATGAATGGTTCAGTTCATGTACGTGGGACATGATGGTGGGACACCGAGTGTAGAAAACGTCCGTCTATTTGAAACGGATGCTGGCAGGAATATAGGAGAGGTCTTTGCCTCTTTTGGCTAGGCACAGTTCAGAGGCATCTGACTGAGCTCCTTGGCTTAGTACATAACGGGTGCACGCCCCCTGGTGCACTTGCGATCTAAAAAGTGGGGTCCATCGAGATGTCCTATGAAATCTACTCTACCCACTCTCTTTGTTAGGTTTCATCATGACCATAGAATGAAGATGGGTTAAATCTCCAACTTAGGTGGGCCATATAACTCTCTCTACAAACCATAAAAGGCATTTTCCAATCATCCAACGGTCAGATCATTTTGAAATCAAATGTCAATGGTTAAAAGGTCCTAGTGGACCATTTGTACGACTCTTATAATATATTGCTAACCATGTACTAATATTAATATAAAATTTTATTGCTATTGTATATTACTTATAATTACAATGACTAAAATCTCATACACATACATATAAATATAATTTTAATATTAACATACTACTATATACATGCCATTGATCACATATTTATTAATATAAAATTCATAATATACAATATCATATTATACATATATATGAATTGAAAACTATACAATATCATATTTAAAATCACATTGTTAAATAATATATAATTTTATTAAAATATCTAATAATTTTTGTATACATATTTATAAAAGATATTTATTACTACACTAATATTTATAGTTCAATTATACATTGTAAAATCATCACTCATTATGTTTATTTAATATAATATTATTTTCATAATATTTCATATACATTAAATATATACATATCACCTATTATAATACATTTTCAGATAAATTATTAAAATACATCTATAAAATTTGATCTATGTTTGTATAAAATAATATACTTATTAAATATCATATGACCTTTGGATGGTTTGATTCATCTATCGAGGTGATCAAAGTCCTAACAACGGGTTGTGCTGATGGTGTGACGGTTCATCTCGAACCCCAATGGATGGATGGGTTATCATATAGATGAGGACTGTTTTATACGATCAGATTTAAACCGTAGTGATCGCGAATATTTAAGTAGGTTAGGTTTATATTTATACTAAACTAGATTACATGGTAACACCCCGTAACTGAAAAGTACGGGCTGTTACACTAATTCACTGACAAGTTCAAATTATGGTTTAATTGCTCTATTATCTAACTGGGTGGGATAGGACTCCAATTCTAGTTGTGTTTATTGAATCAAGTGAGGTAGCATCTTAATAGCTATAAGTGGATCCTTGGCGCTCTAGTTTTCTTTTTATTATTAATAATTCTTTTACAATTATTCTCTCTTATTCTAGATTCTACTTTAGATCTTATTCTCGTTCTAGTTCTACTTATTTTCAAAATACGTTGTAACGCCCTGGATTTCAAGGTTCAAGCAAAGCTCAACTCCCGAGATCCAATGCATCACTTATGCAACATAGATAATGATGTTTGAAAGTTGTCCATATTAGTGCATTAAACATGAGGGGGATTACACTAAAATAACGTATCATACTCCAGAGACAATTTAATTTAGAAAGCAGAACACTGAAACACATATATATAAGTACTTGAGGGTGTCACAACCTCCAGAGTATGAGTATGGTACCGAGCTAAATATAAACATGTATTGTTTCAAAATTTACAAAATATCAAAATGTACATGTCCGACTAATCCATATAATTCATGTGATCCCGTCGATTAGCGCATAGTCTACATAGACCTGCTTGATAGTTGTACATAGGAGAACTCTTCCTCGTCGAAGTAGTCCATCTCAAATGTATAAACTCCGTCATCACCTCCATCTACAATAGAGTCTGGTTGGTGTTTTAAAACACCATCCTAGAGCGGGAGCGAGTGATCAACTCAGTGGTATTATAAGACGAAGGTTAACATATTATCAATTCAGTCAAGCAATGATAAAGCAGTACAACAATCATATCCTAAGTACTCTTATTAATACAGGGATGATATGATGTAATGATGCATGCACTCGCACGAAGCTCCCTCACAAGTGACTTTGTCAACCATTCACGCATGACAAACTCCCTAAACGTGCCCTTCATCGCCAAAGCACATGCAATGCAGTTTATGGTCGTGTTAACCAAGTACTTAATTAGGCTTATTCATACAGTAAGTTTAGGAAGCTAAGGCACCTCCCTTTATATCACTAACCCCAAATGGAGATCCATCTAAGGTCGTCAATCCTAGTTAATCACATACGATAGGTAAGTTGTAGGGCATCACCCCTAATGAAAGCAGTAGATAGGTAAGTTCAAGAGTTTATACTCGAGGTTACTACGAGGAGACTCGTCACCTCAACGTAGGCCGACAGCTCAAATACAGTGTCCCATACTACCGTATTCGGCTCACGAGTTTTGGATTACTCACTGGTCACTACGGGGAAGCTCGTCACCCCAGCGTAGGCCGACAGTTCAACCACAGTGTCCCATACCACCATGCTTGACTCATGAGTCTTAGCGGATCGTGGTACCATGGTTGAATTAGGTCTTTTCATTGGTAGGTGGTACCTTAGATTCAAGCAGGGATGTCCATACATGGTAAACACATAATAGGCTAATCAGTTTTGTTAGATAAGTTTGGTTAGTACGGGTGCACACTGAATCAATCGACATGGAGCGCATAGGCACTTCACATGGCCTAACCATTGTCAACAATCGTCGTACGACCTGGATTCACCGAACGCATCGAATGTGGCGAGACTAATTCCGCCACTCAAACGGGAATCGTTACAGATTTCCTGGGCCAAGTTATGGCCCCAATCTTACTTAAGTGCAACAAGCAGACACATGTGATAATCATATGAGCATTTAACGAACAATCCAAATACAACACTCATTTGAACATTTTGTGAACACATTGAACATGTTACCAAATATTTACATTTCATCCATAAATTTCGTAATCGAATTTATAATTACATGAAGGAAGCTATACATATAGATAAGGTAATTGAGAATCCTATCTTAATACCCTTATTAAACACAATCCATTAACAATTTCTCATTCAGACATTTTATCAAACACTTGAACTACACGTTGCTAAATACATAGACTAGATTAGTTACAACAAGAACTATAGCAAAACCTTAAGCAAATTAGGTTATAAGGCATATGACAAACATTAACCTTAGTTTAGAAATCATGGAAAGCATAAGTCACAATTTCATGTTCAATCAAACATTTCAATAAACACATGGAATGCACCTTATATTCTGCATAGTTCACACATGTATAGTATATCGAAAACGTTGTAACTAAGATCATATGGCAGCAATCAAGTCAGACATAAATGATTGCTGACATTGAAAGCCTTGAAAACCAAAACTTAAACGTTTCTAGTCCGCACCTTCCGTCGGAATCCTCATTTCGAACATGGTTCGAATCCTACGTTCCCAAATACAGAACAATGAGTACCTAAATCACGAAATAGGTTAGTTATTTCATCGATTACTCTATTTGGATTCCTAAATCAAGATTAGGGTTAAGATTTCTAAAAAGGCCAAGCTATATGTCCTAGAGGGGGGGTGAATAGGACGATGCCAAATTTAAAAATAACAACGGAATAAAACAATTAAAGGAAAGATAGCACTATAAACAATCCCCAATACGGAAATGTTAAGAAACCTCAAAATTTTAGTATTGAGAGGTTGATACAGATATTGTTCTAAGGACAACCTTATACCATAAAAACCAAGGGTTATGGCAAGACAACCTTACTAGAATGATTTGTGTATCAAAAACTTAAACTGAAGAGGAATAAAAAGAAAATAGTAAGAAAGAAAATCTAAGCTATTTCAACATTCCCTAAATTACTAGAATGTAAGGATTACAACATTCACATCCACAAATACATCCCACAATCTTGAATGATAAAATATATAGAAAATAAACCACACATCTATAAAACACAAAGAATTATAGTGGTTCGCCTGTGTGTACACCAACTGTTAAACAACAGCCACACAGCTACTCCACTCCTAATATCCTCACACAGTGGATATCAGTGTTCACTATGAAAATAGATTTTTCCAAGTTCACATAAAACCCTCACAATTATGTCTTTCAAGTGGGCTTACACAATTCAAAAAACCCCACACTCTGAGTTTTCTGGATCTCCTCAAATAACCAAAAGAATGAGATTTTTCTGGCCTAATCTCAAAAGAAACCAAAACAAAAGAAATTACAATAATGTAAAATATCTGGATATTCTCCTTTTGTTGCAGCCCAGAAGAACCAAATCGGAGTAGAAGTTCGAATATAGAAGTTCAATGTCTACACTCACTTATGAAATGGTTATAGGTTCTAAATTGATTTTAAATTAAATCAAGTTGGGCTAGCTCTATTTGATTTTGATTCTAAGAAGTGGGAATACTTCAATACCTCTTTCAAATCAGATTGGAATGTACCATATAGCTTAAGAAGCTTACAAACTTATCTCTCAGAGTGATGTCTCAATTATACTTGAATTGAATACCAAAGTTTGAAAATCATGCTCTATTTATAGGTGAAGAAATCACGTTCATGACTGGTCCTGTGGACACTACGACCAGTCGTAGGACCAATGAATTTTTGAAATTTTGAGCGCGATAAGATAAAGTCATTCCACGACTGGTCGTAAGCCCTTTGCGACTGGTCATTTGACCTCCACGACTGATCGTGACCTGTCCACGACTAGTCATGTGGAACTAGAAACAGTTGCTGGAGTTTAAGTCATAGCAGAAGGACTGGTTGTGAACGAGTCGTGCACTGTTCACATGACTGGTCGAGCAGTCTCCAGGATTGGTTATGGCTTAACAAAAAATTCTGAAAATTTGTAACAAACTTAGGAATGGTCTTGAAATTTCTTGGACTGGTCGAACCAATGCTAGGACTAGTCGAACAGAGTCTAGGACTAGTCGAAGAACAGTCTAAACACTTATAAAATGATTTAATTTGAATTATGTATTCAAAATGACCTACCCTAAGGTCAATCTAAGGTCTTTCATACCTTAACCATGACATACGAACATTGAACCTTCATTTCTTTAGATGATAGATGATCTTTGAAGTTAATGAAGCTTGAGATCTCGACAGATGATGAAGCTTGTACTTGAGATCTTTTGAAGCTTGAATTTATAGTACATGAGTTGTACTTCACCTTGAGTCTTGAGTATGAACAGTTGACTTGTCTTTCGATGTCGCTTTAAAACATTGAACTTTGAAGCTTAAAGTAGTGAAGAATGTACTTGATCTTGCATTTCTTGAAGTATATCTTCATTCTAGACTTAAAGCATTGTCCTTGTACATGTGATGCATTGCCTTCAAGAGATATATCAATGTGCTACACAAGACACAGATTGTGGTTTTAGCACTACAAAATTTGACAATCAAAGGAGCAAGAAACCATAACACTTACAATCTCCCCCTTTGTCAAATTTGTGACAAAACACACTCCATTAAAAATAAGAGAAACATTACTTGCTCAATAAAGAATCATGCACCATATATATACAAGAAAGTATAATGTACCAGTTATAATAACAAGAACACACTTATCATGAAATATTCAAAACACCTTCTTACTACTTACTAAACACCTTCTTACCTACTCCCCCTGAGTAGCACACATAAATGCTACTACCCACAATCCAAACCCATAAGCAATCATAATAAAATATTCTCCCCCTTTTTATGACAATATGATAAAGGAAGCAACTAAGATATGGAAGAGGAAAATAAACAAAAGAGGAATAAGGGAGCAAATTAGGCAAGATATAAGCAAATAATGTTCACATATAGGTAACCAACATGAAACAAGTTCATTCAAAGTCTGTCTCACAAACTAAAAGAAAGCAAAGTATCATAAGAGTTATTACAGGCCATATGAGAAAACACTTAACCAGATCCAGATGAGGGAGTAGGAATATATGGATCAATTTAGTGTAAACCCTTGTTAATGCACCTCATATATTTGTGTATATAAGTAAATTGAGAATCCTGGGTTACACGAATCTAAGCCACCTGTTCCTCAAGAGAATACAACCTCTCAGCAAAATCAGAAGGCTGATAATCAGGGTCATCTTCAGAATCTGATTCAATCTCATTAAAGATATCATCCATGTTTATATCTTCTGGAGGTAAATCGCCTTCTTCTTCATTCACTACTCCAGCTCCACCACCCACATCCACTTGCCCATTAGCCAACCTCAAATTCATCTTATTAATATTGGAGTTGTTGAAAATAAGGTGATGAATAGGAGACTCTCCAACAGGCATAGCTACTAACAGATGAGTAGCTAACACAGTCATAAGATATGCAAAGTGGATATCACTGTGTCGAGGATGGATATGGAATTGTATGATGGAATGACAGATTAAAGAAGGAAGACAGACATTTGTACCAGAGATGATGGAATATAAAATCTGAACCATAAAAGAGGTGAGTTTGGTTTTGTTTCCAGAATGAGGATACAGATTTGAAATAAATATCCTGTGAAGAACCCTTTATCTGGGTAACAAGTACCTTGAAGCGTGCGCATTCCCATTTTGATTCCATTGCGCATCTATGGTACATAATGCTTTAGTAAGTACACATTTTTCTGATTCAGATTGTTTATCAAGTAGAGAGCTAATTGGAATACCTTCATCATTAACAGGTATCTCCATTAAGCCAAAAATCAAATGTCGATCAACTTCAAATGGACCTTCTCTAGTTGCTATTATAAATGTTAAATTTTCAGCTAAAAAATCAAAAATGCAAGCAAACATAGCCTGTGCAATAGACCGGTATGCCGGCCCACCCCAATGTAGAATGTTAGCCCATCCTACAGATTGGAGAAGAGGGAGGAGATCAAAAGGAGCAATATGTTCAACATGCACAGGTCGCTCAACTATTACATTGTGCAACCTTAATACCGCACATAGGGAGGATCACCTTCAAGTGACCAATGGTGGTGCATTGTGATGGTGATGATCTGGATGTTGAAGGACCATGAGTATTTTTCTTTCTACCTCTAGCATCCATTTGCAACTAGGAATACAATAAATCAAGAAGTTGTAAAAGAAATAGAGTGTGGTTCCTCTAGAATAGATTTTAGAGAAGAAGACCCCAAAAATTTCAAGAAAACATGAAATAAACCACTCCAAGTAAGAAAATGGAGTGATATGCACTTGAATCTACAAGAAAAATGGAAATAATGAACTAACCTTGAAGAATCAAGAAGTTGGGTACGACCGGTTGAGCTTAGACTCGTTGGAGAGGAAGAGCAAATGAGGAAGAAAAGGAATTTTCTCCTAAATTAAAAGCACCAGACGCACTACATGATTGGTCGAGTACGTCCTCGACTGGTCGTGCACAGCCAAAAATATGCATTTTTCACATAAATTTGAAATTTAAACAAATAAATTAACAAATATATATACTATAATACAGAAATGCATGAATAATCAATTTAAATTGCACATACCAAGATCAAATTTCAATTTGTTAAACCTACTTTTGTCAAGCGGTTTAGTGAAAATGCTAGCAAGTTGAGTCTCAGTCGGAATGTATTCTAAAGAAATTAGCTTTTCTTCCACTAATTCACGGATGTAGTGATATCTAATGTTAATGTGCTTGGTTCGTGAATGTTGGATTGAATTTTTATATATATTAATTGCACTGAAATTATCATAATATAAAACCATAGAGTCCTGTGCAATTCCGTAATCGCTTAACAATCTTTTCATCCATACAAGCTGAGTGCATAAATTACCTGCTGCAATGTATTCGGCCTTAGCAGTTGAGAGCAATACGAAACTTTGCTTCTTGCTAAACCAAGAAACTAAACAGTTTCCAATATAGAAACAACCACCACTAGTTGATTTGCTATCATCAATGTTACCAGCCCAATCAGCATCTGTGTAAGCAGCTAACTGAACACTAGTATCATGTGGATACCAAAGACCTAGATTAGCTGAGCTTGCGACATATCACATAATCCTATTAACAATAGTTAAATGTGACTCTTTAAGGTTAGATTGATATCTAGCATAAATCCCTATGCTAAAAGCAATATCAGGTCGACTTGTAGATAAATAAAGTAAACTGCCAATCATACTACGATATAATTTAGGATCTACACTTTTACCTGTAGAGTCCTTTGAGAGTCTTTAATGTTGCACTCATAGAAGTATCAAAATTTTTTCCATTCTCAAATCTAAATTTTTTTAATTAAGTTCAGAGCATATTTAGTTTGAGAAATAAAGATACCATTAGATTGTTGTTTCACTTACAACTCTAGGAAATAGTTCAATTCTCCAACCATGCTCATTTTGAATTTAGATTTCATAAGATCTGCAAACTCAATAGTTATGTTAGTACAGGTAGATCCATAAATAATATTATCGACATAGATCTGCACTAATAAGATATGATCATTATGTTTCTTAACAAAAAGAGTCTTATCAACACTTCCCATTAGAAAATTATGATTTAGTAGAAACTTAGTCAATTTTTCGTACCATGCCCTGGGAGCTTGTTTCAACCCGTAAAGAGCCTTTTTTAGGTGATAGACAAGATCAACATTCTTAGGGTCTTCAAAACCCGTTGGTTGTTCAACATACACTTCTTCATGCAGATTGTCATTTATGAAAGCACTCTTTACATCCATTTGATATATTTTGATCTTTCTAAAACATGCAATAGATATAAATAGTCTGATTGATTCAAGATGAGCTACTGGGGCAAAGGTTTCATCATAATCGATTCCTTCAATTTGAGTGTACCCTTGTACAACCAGTTTAGCCTTATTTTTAATTATATTACCAAGTTCATCAAACTTATTTTTAAAAATCCACTTAGTTTCAATAATATGTTTAACTTTAGGTCTAAGTACAAGATACCAAACATCATTTCTAATAAATTGATTAAGCTCTTCTTGCATAGCTACTATCCAGTTTTCGTCAATAAGAGCTTCTTTTACGTTAGTTGGTTCGAACTGGGATGTAAAGCACACGTAATTACATATATCTTCTAATTGACTACGAGTGTGTACACCAGTGAGAGGGTTTTCAAGAATCTGAGTGGTTGGATGATCTTTGACAGTCCTCAATTTAGAGTTATTTTGACTTGATGAAGTATCTGATTTGTCAATTAGAAGAACTTTGTCATTATCTGAACTTGAGGCAGGTGTATTCAAGTGATCGTCAATGACCACATTGATGGACTCTTGAATTACACCGGTCCTCTTATTCA
Source organism: Magnolia sinica (assembly GCF_029962835.1). NCBI lineage: Eukaryota > Viridiplantae > Streptophyta > Magnoliopsida > Magnoliales > Magnoliaceae > Magnolia > Magnolia sinica. Next base: position 58,842,124 of record NC_080578.1, read on the forward strand.
GTACTCGATATGCTCAACTATTCAAAACATATCATAAAAAGATCCTTTCATCACTTTTGGTGTCAAACTTACTTAGATTTTCACGGTAACGTAAAACATATCACTTGCTGCCAAAAACTCGAAAGTATTTGACAGTAGGTTTCTTATCAAACTACATTTCATAAGTCGTTTTATTGTTTGACTTACTTGTATAAATCCGGTTGATTATATAGCAGACAGTATTTATGGCTTCAGCCCAAAGATTTCTAGGGAGCTTTATACTATTCAACATTACATTTGCCATTTCTTGAAGCACTCTATTTTTTCTTTCAACAATTCCATTTTGTTAGGTGTGTTTGGCATAGAGAAATCATGTGATATTCCCTGATCGCTACAGAATTTCTCAAAACGACTATTCTCAAATTCTGATCCATGATCACTATGGATCTTACTGACTTGAGAACCTTTTTCCATTTGGATCTGTTTGAGAATCCTTTTTACTTCATCAAGATTTTTTGATTTATCCCTTAAGAAGGCTTCCCAAGTGAATCTGGTAAAATCATCCACAATTATCAGTATGTATTTTTTGCCACCTCAATTCTCTGTCCTGATTGGTCCTATAAGATCTATGTGGAGAAGTTTGAGAGGTTTGGATGTGCCATTGGAGTCCACTTTTTTGTGAGTACTCCTAGTTTGCTTGCCAATCTGGCATTTGCCACATATTTTGTCTACTTTCTGTAATTTAGGTAAACCTCTTATCAGTTCTCTTTTGCTCAATCTATACAAATTGCAGTAGTGTACATGTCCAAGGCATTTATGCCATAACACAGTTTCATCCGTATGGACCATGTAACACGATTGATTAGATGAGCTAGAATCACTTACAATGTAGTAGTTTTCAGAAGTTCTACGACCAGTTAATATTACAGAACCCATCTTGTTTAAAATTTCACAACCTTGGTTAGTAAAATTTACGCTATGATTATTATCGCATATTTAAGATAAGCTTAACAGGTTGTGTTTTAACCCTTCAAAATATAAAACATCTCAAATAAGGGGAGGTTAAAGAGTTGAACCGTACCTTGGCCAATAATCTTGCAATTGCTACCATCACCAAATGTGACTGATCCATCAGCTATGTCTTTAAGATTGGTGAATAGACCTTTGTTACCAGTCATATGCCTAGAGCAACCACTGTCTAGGTACCACTTTGAATGGCTTGTAGCTTTGAAAGCTATGTGGCAACCAAGCAAGTAACCTTGGGAACCCATTTCATTATAGTTTTGGGTTTAAGAGTATATTTGGTCTTCTTATGTTTGTAGTTGTTGTAAGAATGACCTACTGAGTTAGATTTTAGGAGCTCCTTAAGTAAAACAATTATTTTCTTAGTTAAAGGATTTCGGTTTTGATTTTTATAGTTGATATGGTTGTATTTAGGTTTTAAAGATTGAAAAGTTTTAGCATTTTTAGAAAAATTTTGATTTGAACTATTCCCTTTTGAGTTTGAAGACTCTCCTTTCACAAACTTAGGAGGAATATTCTTCTATTTAAGAGGAATATTTCTGTCGTAACCTAAATCGGATCGATCGCCACATTTCTTGATCCAGACAAAAGCTTTTCTAACTTTGGATCACCTTGGGTATACCTCCATGTATCCTTTAAACTCAAAAGTGAAGAGACTTCAAGTTTAAGTTTTTCATTATCAGATTTAAGATCTTCAATAAGAGAAGTTTTGAAATCTAAATCACATTTAGATTTTTCAAAATAATCTAAAATGTGGGATTTTTCTAAAACAAGAGCATCAAAATTTTCTTTAAGTTTCAAAAAGCTTTTTTTTGAAGTTTTAATTTAACAGCAATTTTACAACTTCCCTTGTAAAGGGCATTATAAGCATCTTAAAGATCATCTTCATTTTCATGATCACTATTCAGATTTTCTTCACTAGTTGAATCATCATGATCTGAAAAAGTGAACTTGGCTAGAGTCATAAGGGCTTTGATTCATTACCCGACTCAGTTTTAGAATCTTCTGATTCAGAAGAGGCTTCTGAGCCAGAAGATTCATCCCAAGTAGCCAACATACCTTTCCTTTTAGGTTTGTCCTTTTTAGGACACTTGTTCGCTAAATTCCTATATTCATGGTAGTTGTAACATTGACTATCTTTTAAAGATTTTCAAGTTTCAGATTTAGATATTTTCTTATCATTTGATTTTTGAAAATCAACCCTCTTTTTTACTTTTGAAAATCTTATAAAACTTTTAGCTAAAAGGGCCATATCATCTTCTGAATTTTCTAAATCAGAATTACTATTTTTTTGAGATATACATTTATAAGATTTAAGGGCGATGGAGTTACCTTTAAGAGCTTTAAAGTTTAACTCATAGGTTTGTAAAGAACCAACTAACTCTTTTACCCTCATATTGTCCATATCACGAAGTTCCTAGATCACAATCACCTTTGAATTGAACCGTTCAGGTTGTGAGTGTAGTATCTTTGCATAGACTTTACTTTCTGAGATTTTATCACCGAGATCCTACATAGAGTTGACAATTTCATTCAATCTAGTATAAAAGTCCATGGAAGTTTCACTTTCCTCTATACGTATTTCCTCAAATTTGGTTGTGAGGATTTGGACTTTAGATTTCTTGACAATTGTTGTTCCCTCGTGTGTCATTTTTAAAATATCCTAGGCTTGTTTGTGGTATCACAAGATATAATTCTTTTGAATTCATCCGGTGATAGTGCGCAAGTTATGGCATTTAAAGCCTTTGCATTGGCACTACTCTCATTTTTTGAAGTGTAGTCCAAGTAAAATAAGGTGTTACTTTCATTGATTTGGATCCATCGATACTAGTTACTTCAGTGGTAGGAGGGGTCCATTCAGTCACTGTGGCTTACCACATGCTTTCATCCATAGATTTTAAGAAAATCCTCATTCTGGCTTTCCAATAGGCATAATTGGAGCCATTAAATGGTGGAGGCCTTATGACTAAAAGACTCAAAATTTGACATCTTAAATAGCTCAGATCGATTAGCTCAGGAAACAAATAAATAAAAAGGAGCTATTAGGCTCTTATACCATTTGAAAAGGATGAGCTATATGTCTTGGACGGGGGGGGGGGGGGGGGAGGACAATGCCAAATTTAAAAATAACAACGGAATAAAACAATTAAAGGAAAGATTACACCATAAAAATTCTCGGTCTCCACAATACGGAAATGTAAAGCAACCACAAATTTCTAGTATTGAGAGGTTGATACAAATGTTATTCTAAGGACAACCTTACACCATAAAAACCAAGGGTTATGGCAGGACAACCTTACTAGAACGATTTGTGAATCAAAAACTCAAACTGAAGAGGAACAAAAAGGAACTAGCAAGAAAGGATATCTAAGCTATTTCAACATTCCCCACAATGCTAAAATGTAAATATTACTACATTCACATCCACAAATACATCCCACAATCTTGAATGATAAAAGATATAGAAAATAAACCACACATCCACAAAACACAAAGAATTATATGGTTCACCTATGTGCACACCAACTGTTAAACAACAGCCACATAGCTACTCCACTCCTAATATCCTCACAGAGTGGATATTAGCATTCAATATGAAAATAGGTTTTTCCAGGTTCACCTAAAACCCTAACAATTATGTCTTTCAAGTGGGCTTACACAATTAAAAAAACCCCACACTCTTAGTTTTCTGGATCTCCTCAGATAACCAAAAGAATGAGATTTTTCTGGCTTAATCTCAAAAGAAACCAAAATAAAGGAAATTACAATAATGTAAAATACCTGGATATTCTACTATTATTGCAGCTCGGAAGAACTAAATCGGAGTAGAAGTTCGAATATAGAAGTTTAATGTCCACACTCACTTATGAAATGGTTCTAGGTTCTAAATTAATTTTAAATTAAATCAAGTTGGGATAATTCTGTTTGATTTTGATTCCAAGAATTGGGAATACTTCAATCCCTCTTTCAAATCAGATTGGAATGTAGAATACAAAATCAACTATAAAAAGCTAAAAATAGAGAATATTAAATATGCACAATATAGCTTAAGAAGTTTGAAAACTTATCTCACAGAGTGATGTCTCGATTATACTTAAATTGAATACCAAACTCTGAAAATCATGTTCTATTTATAAGTGAAGAAATCACGTTCACGATTGGTCCTCTGGACACTATGACTGGTCGTAGACCAACAAATTTTTGAAATTTTGAGTGCGATAAGATGAAGCTATTCCATGACTGGCCGTAGGCCCTTCACGACTAGTCGTGGGACCTCCACAACTGGTCTTGTGGAACTAGAAACAGTTGTTGGAGTTTGAGTCGTGGCTACAGGTCTAGTCATGAATGAGTCGTGCACTGTTCACACGACCGGTCAAGCAGTCTCTAGGATTGGTTGTGGCTTGGTTTTGAAATTTCTTGGACTGGTTGAGCCAGTGCAAGGACTAGTCGAACAGAGTCTAGGACTAGTCGAAGAACAGTCCAAACACTTATAAAATGATTCAATTTGAATTATGTATTCAAAATGACCTACCCTAAGGTCAATTTAAGGTCTTTCATACCTTAACCATGACATATGAATATTGAACTTTCTTTTCTTTAGATGATAGATGATCTTTGAAGTTCATGAAGCTAGAGATCTCGACACATGATGAAGCTTGTAGTTAAGATCTTTTGAAGCTTGAATTTGTAGTACATGAGTTGTACTTCACCTTAAGTCTTGAGTATGAACAGTTGACTTGTCTTTCGATGTTGCTTTAAAATATTGAACTTTGAAGCTTAAAGTAGTGAACAATGTACTTGATTTTACATTTCTTGAAGTAGATCTTTGTTGTTGACTTGAAGCATTGTCCTTGTACATGTGATGCATTGCCTTTAACAGATATATCAATGTGCTATACAAGACACAGATTATGGTTTTGACACTACAAAATTTACAAGAAACCATAACACTTACAATTTCTTACCCAAATCATAGTTGAAACGATTCGCGTAATGATGGTGGAGAGGCGAATCAGCACGTGGAGTAGTGGGAGTGAATCCTGGCAATGATCTCCCGAACTCTCTCTCTTCTCCTCACTCTTTTCTCTTCATTTCTCTCTTCTCTCTCCTAGGGTTACATAAATTCGTATGGAATGGGAATAGGGTGGTTTAAGGGCAATATATAGGCCCAGAACTGATGTCAGTGGCCCAATGGCCATGATATACTTAGGTTATAGCTAAAGGGTGTCTGTTTCGAGCAGACATCACACATCTGGAGGTCCATTACCTGTCTATGTCATAGAGTAAGTTCCTTGACAATGGATATAGGCCAGGATGTGATTTCAGCGCGTTTATATAGGTCGATCAACTGTGACGGACCTGTATCAAATCAACGGTCGTTGTCACTCAATCAAGGCAACCAGTATACCGATATGTGTAGGGAAATTTCCCTGGTCCATGGGTGAAGTTTGGTCAGAAATTGACAGTCTAAAATCTCCAATTTTGCCTGTAAGCGAATGGTCCAATTCACTTAAGTTTGGCTTCATTTTCTAAAGATATTTACGTTTCTCACACACTTCGCTCAAGGCTCAAGTTGTGCATTTCTGGATACTATTGGGCTCGATTTCCACGATGGTTGTCAAGCCCAACAAGGTGGTCCTAACTCTATAGCTTCGCGGTCATCAGACTTTTGACGCGCAGTCTAGGTCCGATACGGAGTTTCAATGTGCTCCCAAGAGCAACCGGCTTTTGGGATTTCTCCTAGGTTTTTAAGTAGTGTTGAGTCAGTGATTTTGACGGGTTTGGGTCTTGCCATTTGTATAGATAATGGTTCAAGCTAATCCACCAATAAATTCAGTTTAGTACTTAATTAATTTTCATCTAATTTCTACAGAATACGATCCTTAGGGATTTCTGCTTGAGGCGGTACTCGGGCCTTTGTATGTATTTTTCCAAGATGTTACAATCTACCCCCCCCTTAAAGAAAAATTTTGTCCCCGAAATTAGTACCTTTTCATACTCCTCGAGGATCTGAGGGTAGTTCTTATGGACTTCGGCCTCTGTTTCCCAAGTAGCCTCTTCCTCAGTATGATGAGTCCACAATACCTTTACAAGCAGGATAACCTTGCTGCGCAGCACTTGTTCCTTCCCATCTAGAATATGTGTTGGTCAAAGAACATAGGTATCATCTTCACTTAGATGTACTTGCTCCCATTTGATAATATGAAAAGGGTCAGGAATATATTTCTTTAGCATCGATACGTGAAATACGTTGTGCACGCCTGTGAGTGGTGTGGGTAAGGCAAGACGGTATGCTACCATACCCACTCGATCTAGAATCTGGAATGGGCTAATGAATCTCGGAGTAAGCTTCCCTTTCTTGCCAAATCGAAGGACTCCCTACATGCGAGAAACCTTAAGAAACACATGGTCCCCAACTTCAAATTCCAACCGTCACTGACGTGTATCAGCATAACTCTTCTGTCTGCTCTGGGCTGCAAGAAGTTGACGCATAATAATATCAATCTTTTCTGAGGTCACCTGAACCAAATCTGGACCAATCAAGCTCTTTTCGCCAACTTTCGCCTAACAATGTGGTGCTTGACATGGGCGCCCATACAATGCTTTGTAGGGAGCCATGCCAACGCTCTCTTAGAAGCTGTTAGTATAAGCAAACTCGGCATAGGGAAGATAGTCATCCCAACTGTCCTTGAAATCAAGCACATGCACCCGCAACAAATCTTCTAATATTTGATTTACCCATTCTGTCTGCCCATCGGTCTGAGGGTGGAACGCAGTACTGAACTTCAGTTTCACTCCCATTGCTTCCTAGAATCGAGTCCAGAAAATAGACTTGAATCACGTGTCCCGGTCCGACACAATCTTCATAAGAACTCCATGCAGCCATACAATATCCTTGATGTACAGCTTGGCTAAATCATCTGCTGAGTTTGAAACTCTAATTGGGAGGAAATGAGCTAATTTTGTCAATCGGTCCACAATCACCCAAATGGAGTTATGCCCCTTTCTCATCTTCGATAACCCGGAAATGAAATCCATAGATATGAAATCCCATTTCCATTCAGCTATTAGCATGGGTTGAAGTAAACCAGGGGGTCGGTGATGCTTGGCCTTGACCTACTGGCACGTGAGGCAACGAGACACGAAGTTTACTATCTGGGCCTTCATGTTGTCCCACCAGTATGAACGCTTCAAATCATGATACATCTTTGTACTACCAGGATGCATTGCCAATTTTGAATTGTGAGCGGCTTCTAGGACTTCCCTTCTCAAGTCATGGAGATTTGGGATGCATTGGCAGCCATGGTATCTCAAACATCCATCTAAGCCAATCCTCCATTCAGATTCTTCACTTGCTTGCTCTCTCATTTTCACCAACAACTAATCTTTTTTCTGTGCCGCAATGATTCGATCATCAATAAGTGGTTGCATATAGAGGTGTGGGACGTTCACGAACGGCTCCTCTATTGTAAGCTTCTGTTCGAAGTCTCGCACAAACTCTACCATATTCCACTCTTCTATCATTAGTGGAGCTGCAAATTCTATTGTCTTCTTGCGGCTCAATGCATCAGCCACAAGGTTGGCATTGCCAAGATGGTAGGAGACCTCAAACTTGAAGTCTTTTAAGGTTTCCATCCAATGACGCTACCTCATATTCAGGTCTCTCTGCATGAAGATGTACCTGAGGCTCTTGTGGTCGCAAAAGAGCTCGAACTCCTCTTCGTAGAGGTAATGTCTCCAGAGCTTTAATGTGAAAATGACCGTCGCTAATTCCAGGTCATGCATGGGGTAGTTCTCCTCGTGTTTCCTCAACTGTCGCAATGCATAGGCAATCACTTCGTCCTTTTGCATAAGAACATAACCCAAACCAACATGAGACGCGTCAGTGTATATAGTATATCTGACCCCTTGTTCTAGCAATACTAGTACGTGTGTGGACGTCTGCTTGTCCATCAATTCCTGAAAGCCTGCTTCTGGTTTCTCGTTCCAAGTAAACTTAAGATCTTTTCGAGTGAGTTGAGACAATGGTCGGGCTATCTTGGAAAAGTCCTTAATAAATCGACGATATTAGCCTATAAGGCCAAGGAAACTGCTCACTTATGTAATCAAACCGGGCTGCTCCCAATCTTGTACTGTGGTCACCTTAGCGAGGTCCACGTCAATACCTTCCTTGGACACCACGTGTCCCAAAAACTTGACTTCTTCCCTTCAGAAGTCGCACTTCCAGTATTGAGCAAATAATTAATTCTTCCTGAGAGAATCGAACACTGCTTCCAGGTGCTCTTTATGATCCTTTTAGCTCTTGGAGTATGTCAATATGTTATCTATAAATGCGATGACAGACTAGTACAAATACAGTCGAGGCACCCGGTTCATGAGGTCCATGAACACAATCGGTGCATTTGTAAGTTCAAATGACATCACGAGAAACTCATAGTGCCCAAAACTTGTTCTGAATGTTGATTTCTGCACGTCTTTATCCCTGACATGCAACTGATGATAATCGGACTGCAGGTTGATTTTTTAGAAATATTGTGCCCCTTTCAACTGGTCAAATAGTTCATCTATCCTAGGCAGTGGATACTTGTTCTTGACCATGACGAGATTCAGCCTGCGAAAATCAATACACAACCGCAGTGATCCGTCCTTCTTCTTTACAAACAATACATGTGCTCCCCAAGGAGACACGTTAGGCCGTATAAAACTTGATTCCAATAGATCATCTATCCATCTCCTCAATTCTTCCATTTCACATGGAGGCATGTGGTATGTCGGTAAGGAAATGGGCGTCGCACCAGGCACAAGGTCGATAGTAAAGTCGGTCTCGCATTGAGGAGGTAGTCTAGGTATTGTTCTGAACACGTCTATGAAATATTGGACTACAGGCGTGTCCCTAAGTGTCGGACCATCAACGCTCTCTAATAAGGAAGCGTAACAACTAATATGGTAGGGCCAACTGACCTGAACTGGGAAAGTAAACGTCGTGCCCTCAGGTCCATGGGCTATCACCATTATAGTATCACAATCGATCTCTGCCTTCATTTCGTGAGCCAATCCATGCCGAGGATGATGTTGTAATGATGCAGCGGAGTGACAATCAGGTCAATGTGCACTGTTCTGCTCCCTAAGTTTATTGGGCAATCTTTACAAAACTTAATAACGTCAGAGAAAGTCCCTGTCGTGGTAAGGACTCTCACCCCAACCATAAGAGTAGTGCTCAACCCTAATCACTTGACTGTAGAGCACGATATTATCAAAATAGTGGACCCGGTGTCCACCAATAGAAAGACAGGTGTACCTTGAATGTGGGTAGTGACTTCAAAGGCTAAGGGCACTACAGTTGCTGTCTCAGATGCTCCATCTGCTAGTGCATGTACACATACCTATTGAGGATGATTTGGTTGCACTGCCATAGGTTGTTGAGGCGGCCCATTTCAGGATATAGGAGGTCGGTTGTACGGCTGTACTAGCGGTGCCGATCGTAGAGGTGGAGTTGAAATAACTTGTGGCAACTGACGGTTGATCTTCTGAGGTGGCATAAAGTCATTGTCCCTCATCTTGGTAAAGTAAAAGGGATCGTTATGACCCATCTTCTTATAGTAGGTGTGCGGTAGGTCTGATCGCTTCTGATGGGTTGGTGAAGCCATAAGCCTGGGAGGTGAATCTATACGTGGCCTCTTGCCTAGAAATGGTCGGTTCGATAATTCAGATCGAGGCCTTGGGCCCATGGGCATACGTGTCCAGGACAGTTTCTCGCCATCCCGCTTGGTTCGCAGAGACATGTTTACTAGTTCAGCATAGTTGGGAATGATAGCGTAACACAACTTCGTACGGATATCGGGCCATAGACCCTCAAAAAATCATCACATTCTTATTGACTCATCTACTAGGATCAAAGGAGAATATCTGGCTAGCTCCATGAAGCGGTTCTCGTACTCGATCACGGTCATCCCCCCTTGTCGAAGGTAGAGAAATTCACCCTCCTCCTCATTACAATATGTGAGAGGGAAATACTTTCCATGAAAGCATGTTTCAAATGTGTCCCACGTTCACATGTATCTTGCGGGAACAGTTCGTAGGATGCTGTCCCACCAGAGACTGGCCTCCTTCTCGAACATATAGGTCACAAGCTCCACTTGCTCTGCCTCAACACAGTGCAATGGCTTCAACATCTTGGACATGCGATCCAACCAATACTCTGCCTCCTTGGGTCGGTGCGTGCCCTCAAAGGTATGAGGGTGGAAACACTGGAAGCGTTCAAATAGGCTACTGGTATTCAAATTTCCAGCAGGCTACACAGGTGGTGCAGATAGGACTATACTCATATTTTGGGCAATGGCCCCCACAATAGTGGTCCAAACTTGCTGTTTTGCTACATTAGGAGCATCATCTGCTCTAACCTATCAGGGGGAGGAGCCGCCTAAGGCATGTGTGGCATCGACGTAGACGCACGGTTCTGTTTCAGAACTGGTGGTGCACAAGCTGTTGGCCCATTGGTGGGGCCAGTGGCAGGCTGTGAATCTGGTATAGTCTCAATATCCGGGCCCAAGCTGGGGTTCGTATGGATATCGATCAGGGGAGGTGCCTCGTTAATCGATCCGCCAAGTGTGAGACGTGCAATGTTTCGAGTGTTTTTAGGAGGCATTCCCTATATATAACATAGGGTGCAACATGTATGAGATTTTAGAATAACATTACTCAATTTTCCAAACATTCCACACATTCCATAACAAAGGAAGTTTCATGCATTTCATTTAGCCAAAATTGTCACAATATATAAGATGTAGTATTACATGAATCATGACAAAGAATACATGTAAGCTAACCTAACAGAAGCTTTAAACACTAAGCATACCAACATCCAACTGAGCCTACCAAGGCTACCACAAAGAAAAAAATAAGAAACAAGGAAAACCATAAGACAACTACAACACAGGACTAGTTTGCTGACTCTAGTGAAGGTGGAGGTGCACTCTTATCCTGTCTACAGCACAGGAGGGCCTTAAAGGTGCGAAACATTTTCTTGAATTTCTGTTTCAGATAGGCCTGATTCTCCTCAATCCTAGCTATGCGGGCTTCAAAGGTGGCCCGATCATGGCGGTCGTCATGGTTAGTAGTAAGAGGCTCCTTATCTGAATCTTGGGCCTCCTCTTCTTCTTCTTGCTCTTTCTCCTCACTGCCTTCCTCATCCTCAGTGCCTTCTTCCACACTTCCTTTCTCTATTTCATTTCCTTCCTCTTCTTTACTACTTTCTTCCTCTTCACTTTCTTCTTATATCTCATCCTCATACTCATCAAGTTGGGCTTGACGTTGTCGAAGGCCAATTCTCATGCTGTTGAGTGTAGTGTCATTAATGAAGTGGATCGGTGCAAGCTCATCCATATTAAATCTAAAGCCAAAATTACGAGCAATCTTGCATATAAGTCGGTCGAATGGGAGTGAAGCATCACCCCTAGTAGAGTGTGCGGTCTTAATTATCTGTAACGGGGCAAATGTAGGCAAACACAGCTTGGCTCCCTGTCCAACTCTGTACAGGAAGTCCACCATCAAACGAGTGCATTCGGTATGGTTGCTCCATCTAGGATACACATTGTACATGCATATGTGGTGGAGTAGGCGGAAGTCTACCGTTATCTTGGTTGATAAGAGGCTATTACCTCGCCTCCAATGAGCCAGTCGACCATAAAGAAACTATGTACGGTGATCTCTCTCCCACACACTAGTGAGATGAGATTCACTAGCATATACCTCACCACATTCAATTCCTATAATTCGGGCCATGACATTTACATCGACTATGACTTCCTGCCTTCCCAAGGGAATAGTAAACTGAAGAGGCTCTAGTAGTCGATTCTGTATGTGGACATAGAAGGTTCTGACAGTGCCTTTACTCGCATGAGACTTGCCCTCAAATATGGGACCCCAACCGGACTCCAATAGGAGGTCCATCACTGGATATAGCCGAAATAGCCTTTCATCAACATGTGCTTCAAACACGACTTTACGGCCATGAAACTTACCAAGTCTGGTGCCCGCCCGTAGAGATCTTTTGATTGGGATTTGGGGATTGAGATCTCGTTTCATTCTTCACTCTTGCTCAGTGCTTGTAGTAGCCACAATGCTTGCCTACTTCCTTGAGCGGGTGGAACGGCTCAGTCTGGCCTCATCTTGGGCCTCCCTTCTCTTTCCCATAAGGGAAAGGAGCGTTGAAATGGAAAAGATAGCGGTGACAAGCTTAAAAAGAGCCATGGAATTGGAAAAGCTTGAGAATAGGGTGGATTTGGGAAGTTTGAGAGTTATGAGACACAAAGATGTAGACTTTGTCCTCAAATAGGTAGGAATAGGGAAGGTAGGGAGTTCTAAGAGGTGGGTTTGAGGAAAATGGTGGAGGTAGGAGTGAAATGTAGAAGAAAAAGAAGCTTGGTGTGTATGGAGGAGAGATTTAAGAGAGAAAATTGGATTTTTGAGGGGTTTGGAGGGTTTGGAAGGTTGAAATGGGGAAAAATGAAGCAAAGGGGAAGAAGAAGAGTGGCCCCACATGTGGGGGGGCCCATATGCATGTGTGGAGCCTGGGCTGCCGGTGGTACCCCTCCTTGGCGCGGTGGCCACCCCCTCCCGGGGTGCCGAAAATATGTGGGGGACCCCCTGGGTCCCACCGTATTTTATGATGTGGGCTCCTATACCCATGAAGTGTATTTTCTTAGTCCAACACGCGCATATTCGCGCCCTTTGGCATGTTTCAAGTTTAGGATTCATTGAATCTTAGCTTAAACCCATCGATTGATAGCTTAAAAAGGGATTGAGATCATATCACATGATCTTGGATGCATACGGGTTACGTTCAATGGTTGATTTCGCCCATCGGCAAAGCCTTGGCATCCTATGATCATTTCTACATTTTATCGCCCCCTCCTAAGTCATATATATATGTACGTGAGGGTGTCGTAACCTCCAGAGTATGAGTATGGTACCAGGCTGAATATAAACATGTATTGTTTCAAAATTTAGAAAATATCAAAATGTACATGTCTGACTAATCCATATAATCCCTATGATCCCGTCAATTAGCACATGGTCTACATAGACCCGCCTGATAGTTGTACGTAGGAGAACTCCTCATCAAAGTAGTCCATCTCAAATGTATAGAGTCTATCATCACTTGCATCTGCAACAGAGTATGGTTGGTGTTTTAAAACACCGTCCCAGAGTGGGAGTGAGTGATAAACTCAGTGGTACTATAAGGCAAAGGTTAACATGTTATCAATTCAGTCAAGCAGTAATAATAAAGCAGTACAACAATCATATCCTAAGTACTCTTGTTAATGCAGGGATGGTATGCTGTAATGATGCATGCACTCGCACAAAGCTCCCTCACAAGTGACTTCGTCAACCATTCGTGCATGATAAACTCCCTAAACGTGCCCTTCACCGCCAAAGCACATGCAATGCGGTGCATGGTCGTGTTAGCTAAGTACTTAATTGGGCTTATTCATGCAACAGATTTGGGAAGTTAAGGCACCTCCCTTTATATCACTAACCCCAAACAGAGATCCATCTAGGGTCATTAATCCTAGTTAATCACATACGATATATAAGTTATAGGGCATCACCCCTAATGAAAGTAGTGGATAGGCAAGTATAAGAGTTTATACTCAAGGTCACTACAAGGAGGCTCGTCACCTCAGTGTAGGCGATAGCTCAACTACGGTGTCCCATACCACCGTATTCGGCTCACAAGTTTTAGGTTGCTCACTGGCTCACTGGTCACTACAGGGAGGCTCGTCACCCCAGTGTAGGCCGAAAGCTTGACCACGGTGTCCCTTACCACCATGCCCAGCTCATGAGTCTTAGCAGATCGTGGTACCATGGTTGAATTGGGTCATTTCGTTGGTAGGTGGTACCTTATATTCAAGCAAGGATGTCCATACATGGTAAACACACAATAGGCCAATTGATTTTGTTAGATTATTTCGGTTGGTATGAGCGCATGCTGAATCAATCGACATGGAGCACATAAGCACTTCACATGGCCTAACCACTATTGACAATCGTCGTATGACCCGGATTCACCGAACATATCGAATGTGGCGAGACTAATTTCGCTACTCAAACGGAAATTATTACCGATTGCCTGGGCCAGGTTTTGGCCCCAATCTTACTCAAGTGCAACAGGAAGACCCATGTGATAATTATATGAGCATTTAATGAACAATCCAAATACAACACTCATTTGAGCATTTTGTGAACACATTGAACATGTTACCAAATATTTGCATTTCATCTATAAATTTCATAATCGAAATTATACTTACATGAAGGAAGCTATACATATAGATAAGGTAATTGAGATTCCTATCTCAATACCCTTATTAAACACAATCCATCAACAATTTCTCATTCAGACATTTTATCAAACACTTGAACTACACGTTACTAAATACATAAACTAGATTAGTTATAACAAGAACTATCGTAAAACCTTACACAAATTAGGTTATAAAGCATATGACAAACATTAACGTTAGTTTAGAAATCATGGCAAGCATAAATCACAATTTCACGTTCAATCAAACATTTTAACAAACACATGGAATGCACCTTATATTTTACATAGTTCACACATGTATAGTATATCGAAAACGTTGTAACTAAGATCATATGGTATCAATCAAGTAAGATATAAATCATTGTTGACATTGAAAGCCTTGAAAACTATAACCTAAATGTTTATAGTCTGCACCTTCCATCGGAATCCTCGTTTCGAACGTGGTTCGAATCCTACATTCCCGAATACAGAACAACGAGTACCTAAATCACGAAATAGGTTAGATATTTCGTCGATTACTTTATTTGGATTCCTAAATCAAGATTAGGATTAAGATTTCTTTCCCAAATCATAGTTGAAATGATTCGCGTAGCGATGGTGGGGAGGTGAATCAGCACGTGGAGTAGTGGGAGTGAATCCTGGCAACGATCTCCCGAACTCTCTCTCTTCTCCTCATTCTTTTCTCTTCTTTTCTCTCTTGTCTCCTAGGGTTACAGAAATTCGTATGGAATGGGAATGGGGTGGTTTAAGGGCATTATATAGGCCCAGAATTGATGTGAATGGCCCAAGGGCCATAGTAAACTTAGGTTATAGCCAAAGGGTGTTTGTTTCGGGCAGACGAGACACATTTCGAGGTCCATTACCTGTCTACATCATAGAGTAAGTTCCCTAACAATGGATCTAGGCCAGGATACGATTTCAGCACATTTGGATAGTCCGATCAACTGTGATGGACCGGTATCAGATCAATGGTCGTTATTACTCGATCAGGGCCACCAGTATACCGATAGGTGCAGGGAAATTTCCCTAGTCCATGGGTGAAGTTCGGTTAGAAACTGACGGTCTGAAATCTCCAATTTCTCCTGTAAGCGAATGGTCCAATTCACATTAATTTGGCTTAATTTTCTAAAGATATTCGCGTTTCTCACACACTTCGCTCAAGGCTCAAGTTATACGTTTCTGGATACTATTTGGGCTCGATTCCCGCGATGGTTGTCAATCCTAATAAGGCGGTCCTAACCCTATAGCTTCACAGTCATCGGACTTTCAATGTGCGGTCTAGGTCTTATATGGAGTTTCAATGTGATCCTGAGAGCAACCAGCTTTTGGGATTTCTCCTAAGTTTGTAAGTAGTGTTGAGTCAGTGATTTTGACGGGTTTGGATCTTGCCATTTGTATAGATAGTGGTTCAAGCTAATCCACCGATTAATTCAGTTTAGTACTTAATTAATTTTCGTCTAATTTCTACAGAATACGGTCCTTAGAGATTTTAGCCTGAGGTGGTACTCGGGCTTTTGTACAGATTTTTTCGAGATGTTACATACGTATAAGTCCCCATGGATTTGACCTTAGTCTTGTTGATTTATTATTGTAGCGCAACCCTGCACTTGGGGTTGTGAACAAGGACCCACTAAAGAAAAAGATGAAATAGAGATGCAAGCCCTTCTAGAAGAATTTGAAAGTTTGAAGATGTAGTTTAGCTAGCCTTTATTGCTTCCGAGCCTTTATCTTTCTCATGTAATAACACGGCCGACGACCGATCGTGCAATGAAATAAACCTTTTGAATTTCTGACTAGCACTTAACCTTTTTGCCTTTCATATCTCAAACACACGTAGGGATAGGACAAGTGATTCCTTCGTACATTCCTAAGACCTCTGCATGATGGTATGGTTATCACTACTTAGCCACCTATCCACCGCACTTCACTTTTGCAACGAGACATCATATCAAACAGCATCAACCCTTGCCACTTCTCAATGCACTACCATAGCTACATTCAAACCTCGAGAAACCCAAACGGCATCCTTCCTTTTGGTGCATTAATCCCCTTTTTTCTTCATCTTGCCTATAAATTGAAGGTTCCATCTTCCAAATGCTCGTAACTCAATGCTCCTTTCCACTTATGCCTTACTAAGATTAGTCTCCCATCTTCAATTCAAAAATCAGAAAACTTTCTTCAATATTAAACCTTATCTAGACCCAGATCCTTTTCTCCATCTTTCCCTCAAAATCTACTGACCGTATGAGGGGTCGGCTAGTATAAACAACTATGGGAGTTTCCCATTTAACCCAACGAATGAGAGATGACCCTGCGGCTATTAAGCTCTGAATGCTTTACATCCCTTTTCTTTCTCTGAGTTAAGGGATGCCTTCGACTCATCAAGGAATGGTTTGACAGAACGTAACGGAGAGCTCTTATGGACATGACTATTTTAATGAAGGGCCATGGTCATGTGAGGCTTTTCATTAAAAAAAAAAAAAAAGAAGAGGTGGCTTGGTTCAAGTCCACAAGATGCACCCAGACCGAACCTCTTCGATCCTTAAAAGGAAAACTCTCATTAACCAAATTCCCGGTGGCCTTTCGTGTAACGCCACGGGTTTTCGAAACCCAAGTATATGACTCATTTTCCAAAAACTAGAGTTTTAAGCTTTAAAGACATCCAATCCAAATTTCACATGCATTTTGTTTTCTTTTTCAGAGTTAACAATTTAGCGGAAGCTGGACAAATCAAACATAAAAGTAAAAATTACATTTACATTCAAAATATATGAATGGCTGCGCAAATGACTTATACAAACCAATGTCTCTACATTAATAAATATAAAATATACACAATTTAACACATGAGAAATAATAAAATGCATATAAACTTGTGCCACAAGATCGCACAGCTTCTCTTGGAAGATACAGCCATGCATCCCTGGCAATTATACCTTGCTCCTCATCAATCTGAACATGAATATCATTTAACCCACCCGCACTACCTATATGGTTATATATTCGATGAATGAGTGGTTAGCTCAGTGTGAATTCTCCTCAAGATTACACACCATCGCATTGTTAAGCATAGTTGTAAGCAAAAAGGCATCCAAAACAATATACGATGCAGTCTTATTAAATGCTTGGATGCGTGAATGCACATCAACTGGGGATGCTCATCTAGTTGGCTTTTGCATGAAACCCATGCATGTGGCTAGTCAGCAGCGAAAGTACATCACGTATGTGCATAGTACCAAACTCACCAAAAGTGGGCCAATAGTCAGTGGTTAGGGAGATAGTGAAATAATACCACAACTGAGGCCTAAGGGCATGTGCTACAGCATCTAGAATTAGCCACCCGTCATCTTCGGTATGCTATGAATGTATGATTAGCCCAACTGTTATTATTTCGATTACTACCAGACAATTCAAGAAAGCTTAAAGGTCACTATGGGGGGTTTATCACCCGGCGTAGGCTGACAGCTCGGGCATAGGTCTCATACCAATATCCCCGACTCATGAGTCTCCAACATTGGGATATTTAATGGAACCTCAATGACTAGTGGCCAATCATAGTTCAACATGTGGAACTTACCATCGCATGGTTGCACAAAAATAATACATCGAACCCACATAGGGAAAATACCAAAACTAAGCCACATAGGGCAAATATCAAATCAAAGACACATAAGGCAAATATCAAATCAAATGCCATATAGGGCAAATATCAAACCGAAGCCACATAGGAAAAATATAAAATCAAATGCCACATAGGGAAAATATCAAATCAATGCGATAAAAAGACCATCCTCAAAAGTCACGTAGACACAACAACCCATGGATGGTAGGCCCACATCAATATTCCATTTAACCCATCATTCAAGTAGCCACTAAGTCGAAGGTCCATTATAATTACAATCAATCAAGTTACATCCCAAGTCTGAATATACATATGTTAGTGGGGTTCTTCACTAATAAATGTACCAATTCAAGTTCCACAAGCAATTAACAAATGAAAGTGTCCTGGTTTTGTCAATTAGTGTGAGGGTTGAGTCGATGAGTCAAGTGAGCCCCATATGAAGATTATTCAAGCCATTGCCTCAACTGGATGTGTGTTCTAAGCTCGTCACAGGTAAATTAAGCCTCGTATCCCATGTCCCAGAACACCCAAGTAAATAAATCCTTAAAATCCTTAGAACAACATAGGAGTTAAAAGTTTAAAAACTTATTCTTTAAACATGAAAATTTTTTAAGTTATTCAATTAGTTCGATGATATCGAGCTTGTGTCGATGGCATCGAACACTAACGATCGATGGTGCCTCGATGACAACGAATTGAGGTCATTTTATGTCCAACAACCACAAAGTATTTGGACAGAATATTCGATGAATCGTATAAACCTTTGATGACATCGAACATCGGTAATCGATAACATCGAAGGATAATCAATGAGATCGAAGGACTTAGAGCATTATCTAGCAAATCTTCTTGAAAAATATTCTAACATTGCTCGAGGAATCAAACCATCTTCGATGACGTCGAAATTCAAACTTCAATAACATCGAACAAGGTTCAATGACATCGAATTCGGACATGTGTATGTCCAGCGAGCTTAAGAGGAAAAATGATGGAAATGTTCAAGGAATCGAGATAGCCTCGATGACATCGATATTCAAAGTTCGATGACATTGAGGAAGTCTCGATGACATAGAAAAAAGACAAAGAAGTGTTCAGCGAGCTTTCAAGGAATATCTTCTGAAAAGATTGATGAATCGAACTGGGATTCGATGAAATCAAAATTTGAATATCAATGTCATCGAGGCAACCTTTAAAATGTCCAGCATACTCTTATGTGTATAACGTCGAGGAATCGAACTATTATTCAATGACATCGAAGTTCAAATATTAATGGCATTGAATCAGGTTCGATAACATTAATCTTATTTCAAAAGGTTCTCGGAATGTTTTTTAGTTGGGTTCGTATCATCGAGCTATGATCTGATGGCATCAAAAGTATATGTTCAATGACATCGAATCAGGTTCGATGACTTCGAACTCAGTCAGACTCTGACAATTTTATTTCCTTCGGAGCTTTTTGCCTTTATAAGGAGAGCTTGTTCTTAGTTGCTGGATTGAGAAAACGTGAGAGAGCATTGAGAGAGTAATTGCATATCATCATCCTAAGCCTTTTTCTCATGGAAGCTCATCCTTCAATCCACCTCATCATTGATATTCAATAGAGTGGATTGGTGAATGAACTTCCTCATTCAATGATCATCCAGCTACCATCTTAATGGCAAATCATTGAGCTGGGATCCCTTGATTGCTTAAAAGCTTGGAATTACTCCATCTCTCAAATGAGCAATATCCATTAGAGTAGATTCCAACATAACCTTGACCCAACCTGTCACCTTACATTAAAGAATCATAAGTGTTGTGGATCAAGGGAGTTGAAGAATCTTCGTCGTCAAGGAAGATCGTCTTCATCAACGTACAAAATGGGGCTCATCTACTTATCTGTAAGTCATTAGAGTCCAGAGACCCTATTGATCATTCCTTGTGTAGGATTGGGTAACAGGTGCATCTCACCCCTTACAAGCCCTCATAAGAAGCCTCCGACGGGAGAGCACATTTAGGTTCTTAGTGCAAGACCTTTGCCCTTTTGTAGGACATAAACTCAGGTCCTTTATGTAGGTCCTTCGCCTATGTGGCTAAAACTAGGGTTCTTGTGTGGATCCTTGACCTGTGTGGTCTAAACTAGGTCTAAACTAAGTTCCTTGTGTGGATCCTTTGCTCTTGTGTAGGGCATAAAACCCAGGTTCCTTGTGTGGATCCTTTACTCTTGTGTAGTGCATAAAACCTAGGTTCTTTGTTTGGATCCTTTGCTCTTGTGTAGGGCATAAAATTTAGGTTCCTTGTGTGGATCCTTTGCTCTTGTGTAGGGCATAAAACTTAGGTTCCTTGTGTGGATCTTTGCTCTTGTGTAGGGCATAAAACTCAGGTTCCTTGTGTGGATCTTTTGCTCTTGTGTAGAGTATAAAACCTAGGTTCCTTGTGTGGATCCTTTGCTCTTGTGTATGGTATAAAATCTAAGTGCTTTGTGTAGGACCTTTGCTCTTATGTAGGGCATAAATGTTTACCTTGTGTAGGCATGTTTAGGTACCTTGTATAGATCCTAGAGTCAACCTTGTGTATGTTATAAAGGTTTGAGGAGAACCTGATTTGAAACCTCCGTTAGTGAAATCCGGTACACTCAAGGGTTGAGTGTGTCCGCCAGGAGCAGAGTAGGCACATAGTCGAACCACTATAAACGACTGTGTTTGGGATTGATATTTGCATATTCTATTATTGTGTTTACTTTGAATGATCACTTGAAAGCATGACAATATGAATATCTGGAACTGATAAGACTCACATCCCACGCACTTTCACATAGTTCATCCATCATAGACTAAGTACCATATCTTGTTTAAATATTGAGTAGTCTTGTGATTGGATCCTCTACTTAGCTTGGAAGCCTGTAGACTTAAAATGAGTATATCTTGATAATTGCACATTAGATCAAGATTAGGTTAATAGGATTTTAAATTGTCATAAAAGTTTATAAAATCCTATTCAACCCCCCTCTAGGACACTTTGACCTATTCCTACTTCTACTATAGTGGTCTTTACAGCAATTTCAATATAATCGACAAGCATGAGAAAATATATAAGTGCAATATATAAATGTTCATAAATGATAAATATTGAGCACATAATCTAGAACTTAATTCCAACAACTAGCACAAATAATTATGAGATAGAGATATCAATTATCAACCAAAAATTAAATCAGAAACTATCACTTAAGCTAATGGGAAAGTGGAAAGCTTAAGGGGAATAAATCATCACCTAGGAAGTGTGTGAGCCCTTGGATTTGAATCCTACCATGAATTGTAAGTTGTATGGTTAGATCAATGTTTTACAAATTATCTATGGTTAGGATCGACGTTAGGGTCTCATTTATGTTATCTAATGAACTTCGACCTACAATCTGACTTAAGGTTAAGGTTTTGAGGAAGACAAGCTTCATAGGTACAATATCTAATTAAATAATTAAATTTAAATTACACACAAGAGGGTAGAGAGTTTGTACCTCAGTAGAAGTTAGATGCGGCCCAACTCAATGTGGAGCAAGTTATCTCAGGAGGATGGGTAGGATGACCGATCCAATTTAACCAAGTTGACTCGGTGACTTCCTCCCTACTACTCTCTCTCTCCTCTCTCTCTCTCTCTTCATCTTTGTTCTTTCTTCTCTCTTTTCCCCTCTCTACATGACCAGATGATTCTAAACTCAGCTAGACCCATGCCCAACTTGGACCAACTCGGTGGATTTTAGACGAGTTGACTTGGCAGTAACCTACA
Source organism: Magnolia sinica (assembly GCF_029962835.1). NCBI lineage: Eukaryota > Viridiplantae > Streptophyta > Magnoliopsida > Magnoliales > Magnoliaceae > Magnolia > Magnolia sinica. The sequence continues at coordinate 58,863,840 of NC_080578.1, forward strand.
GCCCTCCTCTCTTCTCTCCTCTATCTTCCAATCTCCTCCTTCTTCTTCTTTCTACTTCTGTCGCTGCTTCTTCTCTTCTTCTTCCTTTTTTATTGTGTTCCACAACCAGAGAGACTTTGTACTCTCCCACAACCAGAGAGACTCTAGAATAAAAGCACTCAACCAGACCAAGTCGGACTCATTCTAGTGAGTTACAAACTCGCTCACCTTCCCCTCTCGTTCTCTCATTCTTTCCTTCCCATCTTCTTTTCCTTCCTTCTTTCGACTGGACCCATCCAGACACTGCCTCAACTCTGGTTGAGCTGAGTTGAATTGGCAACAATGCAAACCGCTCGGTCTCTCCTCATCTCCTTATTCTTCCATTTTCTTTCCCTCACTGAGAGGACGTGATCTAAGCCTAGACTCAACCCGCACCCACTGTTTTAGAGCACGACTCGGTCTAACTCGACTTGAGCTCGTGATGGAACCAAGATAGCTTGGTGTGACACGATGACCATGAGTAACGGCTCTAATGAGCGCACTTTCTCTCTTTCCTAGGATGACTTAGACCGAACTAGGCTCAGTAGCACGATGAGTTGAACCTTTGACTCGACATAGAGGCTCGGCAATGGTTCAGTGCGGCATGAGCGTACGAGGAAGATGTTGCAAGCTTTAATGGCGACTCCACCCTCACTACTTTTTCCTTCAAAATGTTGCTTTCAAGAGGTCAGGACTAGTCCATGGGTGCTCAGGGAGATGGTTTTTCGAAGCTTCTTAGAGGTTCGGGTGGTGGGTTCAAACAAGGAGGAGAAGAGTTATTTTCTAGGGTTGTTGTAGGAATGGCGGTAGGATTTGTTTGCGCTCGATCCCAGACTATCTTATAGCGTTTCCCAAATATTTTTAAACCGTTAAATCAATAGCAAACAATCCAGATTTGGTATGGTAGAAACCACCTCTAAATACAACCGGTAAAACTAAAATCGGCTATGCTTTTTGGTTTTTAAGGAGTGAAGCCCTAATCCTCATTAAATGGAGGGCTAAGATAACCTTAAATGGATGGTTGGGATTGAAAGAGACATGCACATGCGGATTGCCAGCTTGGCAACAACAGAATAGGATTTTCATTTTTGAGAAAATCCATCGTACATAGTCCAAATGCATATGGAATTGTGCCCTCACATGTGCACACCTTTATGTGAAACAACCAGGGTTTTGGCCGGCCCCACTATATGAATTAGATGGATGGTTCGGATCACACATATGATCACTTCTGGTGGGCCATGATCGATGCAAACAGACAACGTCTGTTCGCTTGCCGAAAATGAGAAAGGATAGAGGAATCCTTCCTTTGCGGGAAACCACAGGTCAAGCCCGGTTTGACTAGGGTCGTGGTCCAGTGCACCTCGAGTGCACTTCCTCTAGTGTATACACAAAACAATTGTGGGCCCACAGAGATGTTTTTGAGAATTCCACTCTATCCATGATGCTCCATGGGCTTAATTGAGCCATCTTGATCAGAGATGTTGCAAATCCAATGCTTAAGTGGACCATATTAACTGAATCATGGTCTTTAGGAGTTGATTATGTCAATTCGATGGTCAAATCAATTCAAATCTGACCAGCAACGGTCAGAAGGTCCTAATGGGTCCTTTATATGTTCAAACTTGTTACTATCCAAATAATCATATTAATTTTAAATTTTAACTTTAGTTTTTATTTATATATATATATATATATATATATATATATATATATATATATATATATTACTCATGTTGTGGGTCCCACTCAGTAGGTTATTAAGACTATCCATCTCATGATTTTATATTATTAAATATTTTATTATTATTATTATTATCATTATTATTACCTATAAATTGTTATTTATTTATCTTTTTATTGTACCTATATTTAAGATGTGGGACTACTCACTAGGAGTCATTTAGTTACAAACCCTGATATTTGGGTTACTTTACATTAAAGTGGCCACTCCAATTGAACATCTAATTCCCAATTTTTTACTCCAATTGATTCATTTAATTCAACACTAGGATTGCTTGATTTAAGAATGAGGATTTCTTTCAATGGTCGGATTTAGAATAAAATGAAAGTGAGCGTTTGCTTAAACTAGGCTTATATTTATACCAAATTAGGTTACACAGTAACACCCGAGTATTGAAAAGTACGGGGTGTTACATTTTGGCTGAAAACTTTAATCTCCAGCGAGATTGATCATGTAGCGGCCATAAGAACTCCGGGGATTAAGCCACCCAGGGACCTACTACTTCTGTCAAGAAATGGCTTGACAGAACGTAATGCATCTGTTACCTGGTAGGACTACTTCAAGGGAAACACCTCTTAGCTCGGAAAGAGGTAAGGTACCAGACCGATTGGAAATGCGCGGTCATTACCTTGTCCCCTCCATTCTTTTCTTTTCCTACTGAGGTATCTTGTAATAAGTAGTCATGGGCCTTGATGTCATACTTACTATTAAGGAAAAGTTCCTCTGATCTTATGTAATCATGCGGTTTGAAACCAGTAAAGTAATGAAATGATGTAAACCTGTTTAGTCGAAAAGTCTTTGCTTTTATGAATGTTTGCCTTGCAATTTGTGAAAATGAAATATTTTTGCCTGACATCCTCATATCCTGGCACAATCATTAAAATAATTGGCTGCTAATATGATGGATGTATGTGAACTTGATCAAAGATAAGTAGTTTTACTCATCCAGACTAATCACTATCTTAAAGAAATCGTGGTCCTCAAACTGGGACCATTTATCTTCATCATGTGCAACCATTCACTCCAATGCATTCATGTGGGCACGACACTTAAGCCCTGAGAACCCAAGCCATTAGCCCCAAATGAGGCTCCGACTATTCGACTATCTCCCATAACTCCATAAATATCTCCTCCGTTATCGAAAACTCAACCATCGCTCGATGACTTGTGCACTTTAACTACCACTTCTAATATTGGACTATAAAAGAATGGACTTAAGAATAAAAGAGACTAACCTTAATCAACACTTCTTCGAGAAAATCATAACTTTAATGGATTACTTCAAGCTCCTAGATGAACTAGTCGATGAAGGTATAGGGATTTTCTCATAGTCCTTGACAACAAATGATCGAATGGCTTTTTTTTTCAGCACATCAGTAAAATCTCGAAGCAAGTGCAGTCTCCTTTAGAACTTCTAAACATCTTCTTTGAACTTTAGCGTCTCAGGAATACATTTACTGAAGTAGATGCTAAATTTAACCAATGCACAGTTGCCTTGAGATGCCTTTCAACTCTTGGCGAAGAGTGTTGCGGCCTACCAGCTCGCTTCGAAGCTACCTAGAAGAATCAGCTGCATTGGACTCGCAAGAACGAGTTCAACCAAGGGATGTTGCAGTCAATGACCCATGCTCGCGACCTTCTTCTTCATGATCTGGCTTAGACTAATAGGCTATTTCCAGATCGTGGTCGGCTAGGAAGCTCCAAGCTTATCGCATTTATGGATGCCAAGCTAGAGCTCTACAGGGGTCGTGCCGCCATTAGTGAAGCTGAGGAAAGAGTGGTCGAGATGGAAAAATGGCTTTAAACAACTGACTATCCTACATAGAACGTTCTTTGGCTGAGTTAGCAAGTCCGCAAACATCTTGGAGCAAGAGAAAGAATCAGGCGAGGGATGCGAAAGTTGGTGTTGCCCAAACTTTTGCTCACACTAAGTGGGCCATGGGATGATTTAACCATCTGGCCCTCCTCTTTGAATCAACCATTTTTCTTATCTTTTTCTTTTATATGTATACATTCTTTCTACCTCAAACTTATGGCCTTCGGGTCTTTATTATAAACATCTTAGCTAGGGCCATCATTTAAGGGCCTTTATTTAATTTACTTGTAATTCTCTTTACTGAATTCGGCCAGCCTGAACCCTGACGACTTCCCACAACATAGGGAAATACTGCTTTAGAAACTGACCGTTTATAAGCGTTGGGGCAATATTACCATATAAATTTGTAAGGAGATATATCCTGGCTTTTAAAACTAGCTCGATGGTACATGGTCCATCCCATGTGCGGGACTAATTTCCCAACTCTCGATCTTTTTGTCTGATAGGAAGGATCATCTTTCAAACTCTATCTCCTTCTTTAAAAGCTTTTCCTTTAACTCTTGTGTTGTATGCTCAAGCCATGGACACCTTGTTGGCCATGATATAATTCAAAGCTTTAATGTGGACTTCGTCTGTAAGACCAGTTTCGTAGACTTCCGCGGTCTTCCCGGTCAAATTCTAGTGACTCGTGATCTACTATCTGCAGTTGTGCGCAACCTTAAGTCATATCCCATATCCCAGAGTTGGCGCGACCTGAGATTTATACCCTAGCGACTGCACAGTTACCGCGGTTTCGATGCCTCGTCTCACGCGCCGAGGCAATACCCAGGCAAGGAGATGTGGGCCCGCGTTCAGTTTGAGGAAAACGCCGTGCATTTGTGAAATTCCAAGGGAATCTCTACAACATGTCAAATCAATCCCATCAATCACCTCACATTTCAAGTACATGTCCCATCCCCAAAAGCAACCCCAAGTCAAAGCAACCCATCCCTTACATGTCAAGTACACATCACTCACTCCATCCATCACCCATCCCTTTCTCTCTTACAACCTCTCTCTCTCATCTCTCTCTCATTCTCCCAAGCAACCCAATGTCTATGGCTTCTAAGGAGAAGAAGAAGTCATGTGTGGCCTACCTTCCTACCATCCAATCCCACCCTCCAAATCTCATCCACACGATTAAATCATGTTCCATGAAGCACTAGGATGCTTTGGCAGAAGAAGGAAGAAGGGATCTTGAGGTGGGTGTTTTCTATGATTAGATTTATAAATTTTCACTTGGATTTGATGATTTGAGGGCCCACTTTTGGTGGGACCCATCTTGATGTATGATTTTTAGCAAAGAGGGGCCATAATGGCAGGGTCCTTCTATCTCACCGTCTCTCTCTCTCTCCTTCCCTTCCATTTTTTTATGGTGATGATGAGGCCTTGTGGCACAACTGGATGGACCCCACCACTAAGTATGCATTTTACCCATGCCATCCATCAAGTGGGCCCACATAGGTGGTGAAATCCCATTACAGCGTGGGTGATGGGGTGCATACCCACCTGTGGAAAACGGTGGCTAAGGACGCTACTGCCAGCATCCAGGGTTGCAGCATCCTAGCCTGCTTAAAGAGGGAGGAGTGTGGGACCCACAACAGGCCTCACCCTTGATGTATATATTCAATCCACACCGTCCACCCTTTTTCCCATCTCATTTTAGGCGTTAATCCAAAACATGAAGCCAATCTGAATCTCTGGTAAGCCATAATGTAGGAAACAACAAATTTGGGTGATTTAAACTGTTAAGGCCCGCTGTGATGTTTTTATATGTCAAAAAATATTGCATATTGGACTCGTTATATCTGTTATGAGCCGGGGAGACCAATAGTCTGCATGGATCCCCCTGATGTGGGCCCCACCTATGAAAAACCTCACAAAAACAACAAAATAAAAAAATAAAAATAAAAATATATGTATATGTGACGCTATTGCTGTCAGAGTCCTCTGGATTCTGCAGCAAGCAACGTCCTTACTGCTTGTTTAAGGGAGGGACGGTGGGCCCCACCACAGGCCTCACCTCGAGGTATGTTGTACATCTATACCGTGCATTTGCTGGGTCCCATTTGGGAAATGGGATTCCCTAAAAATCAGTCGTACATGGGGCTCGGGTGATCCACACCACCAAAAGTAGTGGTGGATTGAACGTCTACCATTGAAACCTTCTTGAGTCACAGAAGTTTTGGATCGAAATGAAATTTGTTTTTCATCTTTATTCAGGCCTTTATGATCTTATGAGCAGATTGGATGGAAAATAAACGTTATGGTGGGCCCCATATAGGACCCACCTATGTCGAAATGGATTTGCTGGTGTCCATTGCCAGCTGTGGTATTGACGTCAGGAAGTATGTGGGACGGCGAGTCCCCTTTTGATGTATGTTCCTCACGCACCGTCCACATGGACAGTGGGGCCTGCATATGATGTGTGTGGGGTCCACACCATCCAGATGGATAGGACGATGGGACCCACCAGATGTATTTATTTTATTTACACCGTCCAGAGACTCTGGACGGTGGAAATCACCCATGATGTATGTGGTGTATCCACATGTATGGAGCCCACGTGTTATGTAAGTGTTTTATCCCTGTCGTCTATCATCTGGACGGTGGGATACCTCCATGTTGTATCTGTTTTATCTCACACCGTCCAGCAAATCTGGACGGTGGGCCATACTTTGATGTTCGTGTTGCATATCCAATACCGTCCATCTGTTGCTACCCAGCAGCTGGATCTGCTTGGATGACAACAAGCCTTGTTGGCCACAGCGATGCATCTGTTTTATTTACACCATCCATTTTGGACGGTGCCTCGTGTGGCTTGCTATGATGCATGTATTTCATGCACGCCATCCATCCGTTTGAGGAAGGTGGACTCCAGCATGATGTATGGGTATATATCCCCACTGTCCTCCCATTTGCTGGGCTGGGACCCACCCCACACGTTCCGCACGTGCAGGGGTGGGGTCCACCCTAATGTATGTGTTATATCAACACTGTGTGAGGCCCACACATGATGTATATGTTTTATTCATGCTGTCCACCATCTAGCAATGGATGATGGAGCCCTCTGATGTAAGTATTTTGCCCACTCTGTCTAGTCCAAGGGACGTGGACCCCCACCATGATGCATGCGTTGTATCCATACCATCCAACCATTTGTGAGATCATTTTATGGCATGAGAAAATGAGTGAGTCATATCCAAAGTTTAAGTGGACCCCCTACCCTTTGTAATAATAGTGGGGCATAGTGACATCCACCATTCAAACTTTTAAGGGCCACAATAGTTTCCAATTTAGCTGACATTTGTTTTCACTTCATTTATCTCTATGTTAACTTATGAATAGGTTGGATCTCAAAAATACATAAGGGTGGGCCCGATTTGATATTCATGAGGCCCGTCAGTGTAGCCTATTTGATATACATGAAGCCCATTGGTGCGGCCCATCCATGAGGCCCATCATAATGTATTCGAGGCCCATTGTGATGTATCCGAGGCCCATGGGCGAGGCCCATTGTGATGTATTCAAGGCCCATGGGTGAGGCCCATTGTGATGTATTCGAGGCCCATGTGTGAGGCCCATTGTGATGAATTCAAGGCCCATGGGCGTGGCCCATTGTGATACATGTGAGGCCCTTAAGTGAGACTCATGGCAATGTATATTAGGCCCTTGTGCGAGGCCATGGGCCCACTATACGTATGGCTCTATGTAAGCCACTCCTTGGGAGCAATGTTGGTTAGATGTCCACATTAATGGTCAATGATGGTTGGATGTCCACATTGTAACCTTCCCTTAGGCCTTGTTAGGCACATTCTCATCATTCTCTTAGTGGGTTAACCCAAATAAGTGGGCCTCATTCACTATAGTGTATGGTTTCGCGTTATCGGATTTGATATAACCATGGCCGAGGGCCGATCTTTATATTATGGTTGATCGACTGTTCATCTATGGACTCCACCTTGTTTATATGTTGATTATCGGTGCCGATTATTGATGCTGATTGTCAATACTTATCATTGGTGTCGATTATTGAGGCTGAGTCAGATTGTCGAGGCTGATTCTGATTCTAATTGTCGAGGCCTAGTTAGATTGTCGAGACCGAGTTAGATTATTGAGGTCGATTCCGATACCGATTGTCGAGGCCGATTTCGATTCCGACTGTCGAGGCCGAATCAGATTGTCAAGGCTGAGTTAGATTATCGAGTCTAATTGTCGAGGCTGATTCCGATTCCAATTGTCGAGGTCGAGTCCATTTTCGATTGTCGAGGTCGAGTCAGATTGTCGAGGCCGATTCTGATTCTGATTGACGAGGCTAATTCCAATTGTCGAGGTCGATTCTGATTCCGATCGTCGAGGCTAATTGTATAGGCTGATTATCGATGCCGATTATCAGTGTCAGTTATTGATACCGATTATGAGTATGTGACACCACAGCATCATGATACATGCCCATACACATCATCTGCATGTTTGTTATGAGATATGGTTGGCCATTGCTTATGTCATAGGGCAGGTTATTCATGACACTCCCTGATAGGTATAGTTGCCCCACATGAGCACACGGTATGCATAGGATTGATGCATGATTGGACTGTGTAACTCATGCTTCTCGCATTGTGTGATTATGATTATCATACGCCCTAGCGACATCAGGGCCGTAGCCTCCATAGGCATAATCGTGGATGGCCAGATGGGACACCAAAAATCTATTCTACATGGGGTGCTATAGATATCCCTGGGTGAAAGTCCCTAAACCCTCTTGGTTCCAAAGGTTGCTCTAACGTCTAGACCGAGTGAATGCATGAGCGCATAAGGGCCATATACCATTAGGCAGTGTCTCCCATTGTATCGTGTTCAGTTGGAAGGGGGTGCAGCCTTACCTACCCGAGAGGAGGGGGCAAAGCTAGATCGAGTTTGACCAGCTCGAGGAATGGGTCCGTTATCGATGAGTCAGGCCCGATATTGGCAGGCAGATAGTGAGGTCTCTTCCACTCACCTTGTTGCACGTGATGGGGCGATAATTTGGTTTAGAGTGTAATAGACCCCGGTGATTTCACAGAGAGGAACCATACTGATATGTGGACTTATTGAGCAGGAGTTGCATACTCATTCATTCATTCACTATCCACTCAGGCTCGTGGTGCGCAACTTGTGTTACGTGTACCTTTGCAATGGCCAGGATTTCGGTTGGGGCACACGACAAACCTAAGATCAGGAGTTTACCACATTAAGTCTGACTATCCAAATTTAGGTATGGGACTGGTTTGGATAGAAGTCCCTTGTGATGGACCCCGTAGCCTGCGATACTATGTACTATCATCCCGACTTCACTCTAGCTTGGTCATTTCATTCGCACCACATATTGCATTGCACCATTGGCATCTACTATTAGGCTTACTGTCTCAACATTACATAGCTAATCTACATTGCTTCATCAGTATATGATATTGTTTTTATTATATTTTTACATCACATAACATGTATAAGGTTGATGATATTTATGGGCCTATCAGCATATTTTCGCATTACTCTGATATTGTATGATTTATGGGCTTGTCATTATTTCCGCTTACTCTGATTACTCTGGTATTGCTTACTTAGCACTTACCTTGTGTGCACACTTTCACCACCCACTAAGCTTTCTATAAGTTTATGTATGATAGATGCCTGCAGGTGGCGTTAAGTTGTAGCAGTGTTGAGCTTGGAGCATACACCGAACCTCTGGAGCCTTGATTTTCGATATATGTATTTCCCTTTCTGCATTGTATTTAAATGATTATATTAGTCGATATGTGATGATGATGTTGTCTTTGTGGTTTGGGTAAACTTGTGGTCATGCTTCTTACGAGGTAAATGTACGTTAGAAAATCCTCCTTGTAGGATCCCAGAATCAAAATCTGGCATATGGGCACTGAGAGCCGAGAATGGGGTACTACGGAGGCTGTCGGCACCAGATTCGATGATTGGGATTCTTTCAAGTCCGATCTCTGGGTTTAGGGCGTGACATCGTCCATCCCTTCAAGCTTGACTAACATAGCTTTCGTGATTTTGTGAATTCAGCTAGACTTAACTGTGATTGATGAGCAACTTACATGGATGGGATCATAACTTCCAGTGCCAAAATAGCTTCATGCTCGTAAGTCAGCATAAATGGAGTCACCCCCGTACTAGTACAAGGCGATACCCTATAGGCCCACAAGGATTCAGATAGTTTAAGGTGCCACTCCCTTGGATTTTCTCGTATCATTTTCCTTAGAATATTTTTTATCACTTTATTATTGGCCTCAGCTTGACAATTAGCCTGAGCATAATACAGAGTCGAATGGAGAATCTTTATCCCATATCGCTCGACCATGACTCTAGTTTCCTTAGCCATAAATGTTACTCTATCCATGGTAATAGATTCGGGAATACCAAAATGATGGATTATGTTATTCTCTATGATACTAATAATATCCTTCTGACCAACCTTACACATTGGTCTTGCTTCGACCCATTTAGTAAAGTAGTCGGTCGCCACAATAATAAACGAATCCATCTTAGTTGAAGGAGGATAAATCTATCTAATCAAATTAATCGTCCATCCTCAAAATGGCCAAGGCTTTATAATGGGATGTAATTTGGTCTCAGGTACATGGTGAATCGACCCATTCCTCTGACAAGCTGTAACGCCCTGAAATTCGGGGGTCGAGCATAACTCAGCTCCCGAGTTCCAAAACATCACTTATGCAACATATTTAATGATGGATGTATGTTGTCTGTATTAGTACATAAAACATGGAATAGATTAAGCCAAATAGCAAATATAATTCAGGGATAAGTGAAGAACGTAAGCGGAAGACTTAAAGAAATATATGTGTACATGTGCAAATCCCTAAAATACATATACATACCAGGTCGTATTACAAGTGTTGCTATCAAAATTACAAATATCAAATTACATCATTTAAACCCAAAAGTAATCCCAGCATCCCACGTATCAGAACAAGGCTCACTAGAACCCGTCTGAAAACTGCATAAAAGAGAATGCAGCCTCATCATCCTCAATCTCCGGCTCTGCCTCAAAGGTTGCATCAACATCTGCAACATCAGCAACTAAGACAGAGTCTAGTGGGTGTTTAACACCACCCCAGAATGTGGGAGTGAGTGATCAACTCAGTGGAATAATAAAGCAAAGGTTAACATGTTATCAGTTCAATCAAGCAGTAATGATAAAGTAGAACAATCAAACATGTCCTAAGCACTCTTGTTAATGCAAAAATGTATACAGAATGATGCGTGCCCTCGTGCGTACACCCTCACCATCTTCATCTTACGTTATGCATGACATCGCCTCAAAGTGCATCATGTCTACAAAGCACATGCAAATGCGGTGCATGAACATGATTACCAAGTTGTTATTAGTCCTCTTCATACAGCTGGATTGGGAAGCTAAGGTACCTTCCTCATATCACCATCCAAACAGTGATCCATTCTAGGGTCGTCAGTCCTAGACATCTCATACGATCATATGGTTTTAGGTCGTTGCAAAGGGCTCGTCACCAATCAATGCACGCCTATCATACCTTCGTTACCATAATAAGGCTCGTCACCTCAATGCGGTATCCAGGCATGCTCGAGGTCACTACAAAGGGCTCGTCACCAATCAATGTAGGACGACAGCACGAATATAGTGTCCCATACCACCATAATCGGCTCACGAGTTCGGTTGCTCACTGGTCACTACGGGGAGGCTCGTCACCCCAGCGTAGGCCGACAGCTCGACCACGGTGTCCCATACCACCATGTCCGGCTCATGAGTCTTAGCGGATCAAGGTACAACGGTTTACAGGATTTCATCGGTAAGTTTGGTTCCCTAGATTCAAACAATAGCGTCTATACATGGTGAACATACATCAGACAATTGGGTTACTTGACGAACTTGACTAGCACGGTGCATGTTGGGTTGAACGACATAGAGTGCGCAAACACTCCGTGTGGCCAGACCACTGCCGACAACTCTAATACGACTCGGGTTCGTCTAATCACGTCCTACATCCACGAACTTAAGGCCGATTACCAATTTCCTGGACTATTCATAGTCCTAAACACATTCCACTATAACAGATATTGATATCAACAATTTAGAATAGTAATGAAACAACAACTCAAATCATATGGTATGTAAGCATTTGAAGAATATCAACTTAACATGGATTTAAGCATAAGTAAGACTTGAAATTAAACAACAAGGAATGTGACTTGCATGAAGGAAAACATACACACTAGTGGGAGAGTTGAGAATCGCTTCTCAACGCCCACAAATAGCATAATAAATTACACTTTAGATCATTCAAGCATTTCTACAAACACTTAGAATACATAGTTCAACATACATGACGTATGTTGAAATACACACATTTGGACAATTCCTTTTACCAAGGAGTTGCCGCACATACAATTAACATAAGTACACGATAAATAATCATGGCAACCACATGTTCATATTTTATACGCATACGGTACTTTATACATACACATAGAATACATAAATCTTAATGTAACACATGCATATCAGGAACGCAAAATAAACATAACATTTGGCATGTGAAATCTCATCCATAGCAAGAATAAACCATTCACTGGCATTGAAAGCCTTGAAAACCATAACCTATACGATTAAAGTGTGCACCTTAAACCAGAAATGGAACACCAAACTGATTCAGACGATATGTCTTCGTCAACTGCGACAAGACAACCTAAAGCAAGAATAGAAATGAGCTACAACAACACAAAGACTATTCTAAGTTCTAAAACAGATTAGGGTTATGTTAACTTACCCAAAGATGAACTCAGAATCGCCGGAATAACGATTCTAAAGTGAAGGTTCAAGAATGAAGAAGAACAGGAAAGAATCTAAGATGATTCACCAACTTCTCTCTCACTTTCTCTCTCTTTTCCTCTCTCTTTCTTAGCTAGGGTTAGGAAATTCGTACGGAAAAGAGAGTTAGGGTTTTAAGGTCTATATATAGGCCTAACATTAATGAAAACAACCCCAGGGCCAAGGTATACTTAAGGTATAACCAAAACAAGCCTCTCTCGATCCAACGGAGCACTTCCGGTGGGCCTATAACCACGAAAGGTCAGACTTAAGCTCACTGACCATGGATCTAGGTCAAGCTGAGTTTTCGTACTGACCGGATCTTCAGATCAGCCATGGCGGACTACACTCAAAACAACGGTCACCGAATCTCGATTAGGACCAGAAGCACTAGGACATGCCTGGGCCACCTTTCCTGATCAGAGGGTGAAATTGGGTCAGAATCCAACGGTCAGATTGCTTAAAATCATCGCGCAAGTGACACGACTCAGATTTCATAAAATCTAATTAATTTCTCACCGTTCTCACACTCTTCACTCCGGACTCAATCAAATTGACCCAGAACATCATCTGGACTTGATTTTTGAGGTGATGGCCAAGTCCAACATGGTGACTGCAACAGCCTAAGATCATTGTTATCGGACTTCCGACGCGCGGTCCAGGTCCGATCCAGAACTTTCAAAAATTCCCAAGAGCAACTGGCTTTAGCGATGAATCCTAGATTTCAGAGTAACCTAGCGCTGACTATTTTACAGGTTTTGAGTCATGCAGATCAAATTTAAAGTGATTGATGCAAATTTCACAAGCAATCGAGTTTAGCGATAATTACCCCAATAAGCTTCTAAGGAAAATAGAGGTAGTACTCGGGTCTTGGCACAAAATTTTCAGGGTCATTACACAAGCCTCACAACCTTTAGCGTATCGGACACAATTGGCCATCATCTAGGGCGAAAAGTATCTGTAACATTTGAGCATCAGTTTCATTTTCCTTCCCGCTTGATGAGCCCCATAGACACCTTCATGGACCCCTTCCATGACGGTCATTGCTTCATTTTTTTATAAACATCTGAGTAGAACTCCATTAGGCCTTTTGCGATATAATTCATTATTAATCATAACATAATTTACGGTCGATCTTCTTATGTTTCTGTCAGTCCTAGTTTGAGGATTCTGCAGGTATCCCATAAGAGGGGCTCTCCAATCGTTTTCTTCAGCATTAACTAGACAAACTTCTGCTGAGATTTCCCTCTGAAAAATCAAGGGTAATGATCTTTTTTTAGACTGTGATCGACCGACTGGCCAATCCCTTCCAAACTTCCAACTGTGCAATTTCATTAGCATATACATTGTAATTTCAAGTAACATTGTTTAACTAAATGTCATCAAATTGGTCTAATTTTATTAGCATATACATTGTAATTTCTGAAATCTACACACACTCTTATCTTATCGGTCATCTTCATTATTGGGACCACATTTGACATCCATTCTGCATATTTAATTGGTCGGATGAAGTTGTCTTTTAAAAGTCGTTCGATTTCTTCTTTGACTTTGAGAGTGACTTCGGTCGTCATTCTCCTAAGAGGCTACTTATGCGGCCGATATCCTTCTTTGGTTGGTAACCTGTGCTCAACCAAAGACCTATCCACCCCTGCCATATCATGATAGGCCCAAGCAAAACAGTCTTCAAATTCTTCTAATAACTTTATTATTTTATTCCGCTCAGGCGGTCATAACAAGTTGCTTATAAATGTGGGTCTCGGATCTTGATTCGTCCCCAAGTTCACTTCATCTAAAGGGTCTTGAACCGATAAATGATGTTCTTCCACTCCTTCTAGTAAGTCTTGCATATCGAAACTATCTTCCTCGGCCCTTTTGTCTAGTTCAGCCAAGTTCATAAAATTCCTTTGTCGCTTTGTTCCAGACTTTCTTCGAGCCTCTTTATCCTGGCTGCGAACTCAGCAAGGCACACTACGCCTTTAGTTGTCGCAATCATGGCAACTCTTTGATGATACATCTTATAGCCAGCCAATTGAGGATTAAAACCTTCGGCTGGGTTTCATTTCCCAGGACCATCATAGCCTAAATTATACTGTTCAGGTTCTTGTTTACAAAAATACCTATTGGTCGTCCATATTTATTTCTCCTAGTGAACTTGATAGGCCCTATTTCTTCGCTATAGTAACAAGCTTTGTTGACATTTGATGAGGCTAAAAAGGGCTTATTATCAACCAATACGAGCTCGACCCTATTCTAATTCCAAAATATAACAAACTAATGAAGAGAACAAGGAATATATCTAAAAGAGTGAATCCAATCTCTTTCTAATATGGCGTTATAGCTTGATGAAGTATCCACCACAAAGAATACAGCCAGAACAGATTTGGTACCTATTGTAAGATCAACAGGCAAAACACCATGTGTGTTAGTAACGTGGCCGACGAAATTACTAATCGTTACCTCGGAAGGAATCAGACCAGTTGTAGCCTTTCCCAGTTTAGCCGTCATTATCTTTAGCAATAAGTTCATTGCAGCTCTGTTGTCTACTAAAATTCTAGTCACAGGACATCTGTTTAAATGAGCTGAAATATATAATGGCTTAAGGTGTTGCATTGTATCAGTAGTGGGTCTATCGATAATTACTCTGCCATTACCTCTATTGGTCGTCACGATGACCATGTCGGTGTGCAACACCTTGCCCTGTCTTCCTTCATCATAGGGGAAAGAATACTGAATGAAAACTAGAGCAACATGTTCCTTTGCATCAACTGGTATTGTGTTCGGTTGAGTGGTTCTTGCATGAAAATTAGATGGCAAAGTAAGCACCATACATAATGAAATACCATCGGTAGCAGTGAACCAAACACAATACTATTACCAAAACCTTGCCCCCCCCCCCCCCCCCCCCCAATGTATCAGACTTGATTTCATCAGTCTGACTAGGAGTTATAATTTTTTGTGAGGACAGTTGGTGAATCGATCGCCACAACCTCTAGCTTATCTACAGGAGTTGTGAGTTCACTGGGTAGCCATTATTTCATTAAGAAGCAATCCTCACCAAAGTAATCCGACATGTTATCAGTATCATCTTCCTCTTTAAATTTTCCAGGTGCCTCAACATTTTTTAGGATAACTCCATTCTCTTAATCGGTAGGCAGAGTAATCACTTCAACCGCATTTACTGTTATATGCACCTCCAACGAAGGAACTTGCTAAAATGAGCATTGCAGCTTGGGTTTTGGCCAAAGATGAACTTCATTTTCTTCTTTTTTTCTTCTCAGTGCGGCCCTATTTCTCTGTCAATGACGCTTCTATGTCCTAGTCATATTTTTCGAGTTCATAGGGAATTTTGGATGTGTAAGTCGTTTCCATATCACTTCCTGCATAGCAGGTGGTTTGACCATTTGTGTAGAAGACAATCTCCAATGTTGTTATCGGTTAGACGTCAGCTGCTCTGGCTGCTAGTGACCCTGTCTGCTGTCATGGTCGTGACTTTCAGGATGGTCCTTAATCGAAGGTATATATCCTATGAGTTTTTTGGGTTGTTGGGGCGGCTGATTCTGCTTTGTCTAATGTCGAGCAAACTAGTGGTTTCTTAGCCACTACCTCGACAATTGCAATTTCATAATTAGGATCATTATAATACATTCCAATTGACGAGTTTACCTGCCTAACCCCTTCTTGAAGCAACTCTTCACACTAAGAGACCTTCTTAGTGAGGTCATATAAATCAACAAATTTCGTGCTTACAAACTTTTTGTGGAGCTTGTATTTTAAACCATCTTATGTAAGTTGCACAGATTTGGCTTCGGTCATGACCAACTTACAACGACTTTTTACCCGTTTAAACCGCATGATATAATTTTTGCATGATTCGCTAGGCAATTGCCCGATCGTGCGAGATCGGCCATGGTGATGTCTCTATTCTTAGAAAATAATTGAGCGTGAAACTTTTCCTCCAACTCTTACCAGTTATGTATTAAATCTGGCAATAAATTAGAATACCAAGTGAAGGCCTCAGTACTTTGCGAATGACCAAATAACTGTAATTTATAATAATCATTATTGATTAGTTTACCATATTGCATGGTGAATTGACTAACATGTTCAATAGTAGATTGACTATGCTCTGTTGAAAACAGGACAAAGTCTGGTCAATAAATCTTCAGCAAGGGATGTTGTCGATCAACCCATTTTGAATAAGGTTTATGCTAAGTAGGAATGGTGTTGCAACCCAATACCTACTCTGCAACTTCTTACACTAGCTGAAGTATCTGGTTACGATTAACTCGCGGAGGTTCCATGGCTGGCAGATAATCCAAGCCAAACCTATTAACATTCTCTTGAAATCTAGGACCTTACAGAGGGTAGAATCTCATTGGTGGTCCTTGATTTTTATTATAATAGTTTCTAACTTCCTGCTCCAGTTGTTTGACCTTGTAGGAGGCAGGGGAATTCTCACCTCTTGGGGAGTAGGTGGCGTATTATGCTGCAATGATGGTGTCGTTGGGAAATGGATAGCATTACCGAACAAGCTACCATTATTTTATTATGTAGGCTGCGTTCACTCCTTCATAGCAGCTAATAATCATTATATAGCCTCAGTCTGACTGGGCATATAATGATTAGTATTTTTAGCCTGTTGACGGAGTTGTTCCACTTGGATTCTTACATTTTCATGCACCATCTGAATGCTCTTATGCACATCCCTAGGTAACATTGATACCTCATCTGGAAGAATAGGACAAGCCATTGATGGCACTGCTTGATTTTCGATAGGATTAACATTCAAATTAATTTCACTTGGAGGTGTCAAAGCCTGCATGTCATCCACCAAGGGTGTTATGGTTGGCATTGCGGGCTCGTTCCTGTCAATTCCTCCACTCCACCATTGCATTCTGGTAATGATCAAATCGATGAACTATAATAAAGTAGGTCCCACTGGGCGTGCCAAAAAATTGTTCACCATTGTTTCACCAATTCTCCTTCCTAGCACAGATGATGGGTGCAAGAGAGTGCCATAATTAGGATTGCAGTTCCAATTCAAACTGAACAACAATGACCCCGAGTGCCTAAGTAGGCAGACACAGGGTATGACCTGAAATTACGGTAAAGACCACTTTAGTTGAAGTAGGAATATGCTAATATGTCCTAAAGGGGGGTGAATAGGACTTTTTAATAATTTTATGGTAATTAAAAATCCTATCACTCTAATCCTAATAATAAGCATATTTTAGGATTACTCAAGAGTAACTCTACTGGCTTCCAAGCCCGGTAGAGGATCCAATCACAAACTATTTGAGAGATGAACAATATGCAAACTAGTTTATGATGGATATGACTGTACGTGTGTGTGAAGTATGATCTCAGATAATCAGATATTAATGTATTTAAGGAAATCATATAAATAAATGAAAGACAATAATAATCTCAAACACAGTCATTTTTATAGTGGTTAGACTACTTGTCTACTCCACTCCCGATATTCGCACTCAACCCTTTAGTGTACCGGATTTCACTAAGGAGGTTTCACATGGTTCACCACAAACTCAAGGTTTTAAATCAGGTTCACCTTTAACCTTTACAACCTACACTTAGGCAGACTGTTTATGCTCTCACGAGTAAGGGTCAATACAACGCACCCACTTTTAGGCACACTGGCCAAAGATCTTTCATAAGACCCTAACTGTTTATGCTTTCCATAGAGCAAGGGTCAACACAACCCACCCACCACGTACACTCCCGCCAGAGACCTCCTAGAGGACTTGCAAGGGGTGAGAAACACCTTAGACCTAATCCTACGAAGGAATGATCATAAGGGTCCTCTGAAATCTGATAACTTACAGATAAGCAGATGAGTCCCTTTTAGCTCGTTGACGAAAATCTCCTCCTTCGTTAATGAAGAGTCTTCTGCTTCCTTGAACCGCAACTTAGAAGATATACCAATGCATGGCGATGGGTTGGGTCAAGGTTATGATGGAATCCTACTCTCAAATGTTTTCCCATTAAGGAGATAGAGAGATTCCAATCATCTATGCATTCAAGGCATCCCAGCTTAATGACTTGCCATTAAGGTGGTAGCTGAAGGATCCTTGAATGCAGATGTTCATTCCCCAATCCACTCAATTGAATATAAATGATGAGGGTGGATTGGAGGATGAACTTCCCTGAGAGAAAGGGCTTTGGGTATATGATCTAAGGTTAAACACTCAAAAGCACTCTCTTCTTTCTCTACCAGCAACAAAAGACAAGCTCTCTATATATAGGCAAAAGGTTCCAACGGATATAAAATGGTCACATTTATAATAGAGTTCGATATCATCAAGCATGGTCAATATCATCAAGCGTATACTCTCGATTGCATCGACTAGCCGCTCGATGACATGAACTCAAATGTCATACGCTTTTGAAACCTTTTGCCACCTGGTCGAGGGGATCGAAACATGCGTCGATGTCATCGAATTTTGAACTCCGATTTCATTAACACGAGGTTTGATTCCTCGACATTTAAAAATGAGAGACACAAAGCCTTTGAAAATTTTCACGACAAGGATATGATCAAGGTACACTCAATATCATCGAAATTTGAATGTTGATGATATCGAAGGTCGTGTCAATGCATCAATAAATCTAAAGATTTTATCAGTGAGCTTGCTCGACAGTTTATGTCCTTTCTCGATGCCACCGATCCGGCCTCGATATCATCGATATTTGAATATTGATTCTATCGAGTGACCCTCAATCCCAGATAAAAACCACCTGAAAAATGTTGCTGGGAAAACTGTTCCGAGACTGATATCATCGAAGGCCTTCCGATATCATCAGTTTTTAAATTCCGAGGATATCGAAGAGTGTTTCGATATATCAAAGGTCTATATGATTTTCTTATAAAAAATAAGGACACATACACTCTGCTGTCGATTTTATCGAGTTAACTTCGATAGACTCAAGTTTCAGATATCGATGATATCGATAGGGGTATCGATACATCGATAATTCCGTCCAGATGATATGTGGTTGCTGGACATCTTTGGTCCTCATTTCGATGGTATCGATTGATCATCGAGGACATTGACAGCACTCCTCAATTATATCGATAAGTCCATCGATAAATCGATAGAGATAGAAAACTTAGATATTTTCTAATATTTTGAAAAGTTTTCTAACTCAAAAAACCCTATCGTATTCTAATCAATTTTTAAGGGTTTTAAGTACCTAGTGTTTTGGGACATGGGATGTGAGGCTTAGATTTACCTGTGGTGAGTTTGTACACACATCCGGTTGAGGCAGACGCTTTTATCGATCTTCTTATAAAGCTTAGCACTCTAGCTGACTCAACACTCATGCTAATTGACAAACCAGGGAACTTTCAATCTCCCCCTTTGTCAATTACGTGATAAAATACCAAAGCACCCTAGAACAGCTTCTATACTGACATCCTAAATTGTGTGTACATACACTTTACACAACTTTACAATTTAATCTAGTGGGCACACACATAATCATTCAAAGGGATTTAGAAGCTGCTCCCCTTATCTGCAAACTCCCCCTAACTTGGTGCAGCTGCTCCCCCTAACACCTGCATTATCATTTAAGCAAATATACAAATTTCCTTTCGAGGTGTTTGAATTGTTCTCCTCCTTTTTGTCAGTCATTGACAAAGATGAATATAGCAGTTGATATTGATTGAAGTTAAAGCAACTTGGAAGAACTAATATTTAGAGAACATACATATATAAGGATAGATGTATAATGATCAAATCATTTTAATCAGACATCATTTTTCGAGACTATAAATGCATAACGGACCAAGTAGAGCAGTGATATAAGCAGATGGAATCAATCATTAAAAAACATCACATGCATTCCACATATCAGAAACTAGATAAATCCATGGGATCTTAACACATAATCATGGCGGTAAATAGGAGTGAATTATAACCGGCCATATTAAAAAAATATTAAAAAAAAAACATACTGCCCATGAATGGCAGAAGTATAACAGTTATCCAAACATAATTACCAAGCCCATTCATGGGCAGCCAAAACCAACCATTAGTATTTAGCCCATCCATGGGCATATACAACACATAAAAAAATTGTCTAGACTGTGCAGGCTAGTGAGATATCGCATACACTCATGGGAGCACAGAACATCCAAAAAGATACTAATGTTTATATGCAGAAATAAGAGTGAGGTGTATGTGACAGCATCTAGAGACCAACACTATGGAGCCGAGGAAGATGGTGCCATGTCGTCACGCCGGCAAGTGAGTATATCAACCAACTGTTTCATAGTCTGCTGCACTCCGTTGACCAGGCGTTCCAAGATGGTAAACCTTTCATTCACTGATTCCTTGAGCTAGGAGACATCTCGCTGGATTGCTCCGATCCTATCTTGATGGAGCTTAAATCTCTTTGTATGCCCGGCCTCTAATGTGGATGGTGCTTGATGGGGCACGAGCGGTTCTTCTCCAGCCATTTCAGTCTTTTCAGTGGGAGCATCTCCTTCACCTCCTACTGCTTCTTCGTGAATGCCTTTCTCTGGATCCTTGGGATACTTATGGAACTTCAAGTCCATCCTCCGAATGTTATTTTTGTTGAAAACTTGGAGAGGAAGTTCCGGATCACTAGTCATTGGGAAGCCGATGGCGTTGCACACCATGTTTATAATCCAGGGATAGGGTAGGTGAAGATCCCTGGATGTATGAACGGCGTATACCAACTGATGTACAATCAGAGTTAGGAGGCAGATTTTTATCCCGTTGGCTATTAAATACACTATCATGGTCATGAAACCTATGAGATCGGACTGGTTGGTACTTCTAGGATAGATGTTTGTGGCAAAGATACTGTCCAAGACCTAAAATCGTGGTTCCATGAACTTAGATTTCAATGCATTTCCTTCGTACCAAGGAATGTCTCTACTATGACAGAGGTATTTAGTAACCATGGACCAAACTTCAATGTTTTTGAGGTCCATTTTAGGGAGACCATCGAGTGACATTTCCAGCCTTAGGATGTTTGTAATTGTAGCAGGAGTGATTAGTACATCGTCACCATTAAGAGATACTATGATAGAAGGAGGATCAGACATGGGTGAGTGAGTAGCAGCGAGAAAGTTACATGTTCGTTCAAGATGACATGGCCCATTGAAGTCAAGAACAGGCAACCAATCGATTGCAGCAAAAAGGGATTCCAGATTTTATGGTCTTAAACAATCCCTGTCCACCTTTCTTTCATGGATAAGCTTCTTACTGGTATATTTAGCCAGAACCGGATTTATTCTAGCCAGAGGAGGGACTGGTATTTCGGATTGGGACCTGCCATGTGAAGCTTGTCATGTCCTTTGACGAGTGGGGTCCCCCATTCAGGAGCTCTTGCTCTTTCTTTTAGAGCAAGGTTTTTTCATCGAGAAGCTCTAGAGGACTCTCCCGGACTAGACACCTTTTCTCTGTTTTTACCCATAATGACAAAGATTTGGAAAAAATGGACAAAGTTCCCCCAAAAAAACTAAAAATTCCCAACCCAAAAGTAAGATAGAATCTGGAATAAAAGGAATGGAAGGACAATACCAGTTTTGAGGAGTCTTCCGGGACCCACCGATGCACTTCAGGCTGAGGGGATAAGCAGAAAAAAAGTACAATGCCTTTTCAGAAAAGAAAATGAATTTTTCCGCTCGACCGCCTTTTATCAGGCGGCAATCTTCGATATCATCGACTATTTTTTGATGATATCAAGATACCCCACCTGATGTTATCGAAGCTATCTTCGATATCATTCTTGATTATATGACTCTTTGCATTCTAAAGAGGTGTCGATGATATCGACCTATGATCAATTAATCGAGAATCCACATGACCTATTGATAGACATATCGAAGGTGAATATTTTCCATTTTACCGCAGTACTTCGACAAACATACATGTATAATGTGGTATATCTTTGAATCAACAGTATACGTAGCAAAATTTTGTACAAGTATTGTACAACCAAAAATTATAAACATCAAGATGTTTATATACAAAAGACAAGGTGAGAGACCTCAGATATAACATTAAGAGTTCAGCAAAAATTGCATCATTTTAGTAAATATCCAGATCTTGATGCATGGCCTAGACTTGTTTTTTCATGCTTAATATTTCAAGATATATGAATAGAGTGAGTTATCAGACAATTTAGCTTTTCTTTCACTGTCCAATTTGTGACAGAATTTTTTACTGTGGTAGATTTAGTTTTCATGTATATCTCACCCACTTGATTCAATGACTCCTTCATTCTGTCATTTATTCTAGGTGGTGATGGATGAGTATTTCTTTTAACCAATCTCCTAGGTGGACTTTTGACATTATGTATTTATATGGTTGGTTTGAATTTACCAATATGATTTTGACCAGGCTTATGTGGAGTCCTTCTAGGTGTTAAGCATTCAAACTTATAATGACCTAAATCACCAGATAAATGACAAACTGGAGTAGTTCTTGTATTACTACTTGAAGTAGCAGATTTTTCAGTTGTTGGTGCTGCATATCCAGTCTTTATTTTAAAATTTTCATATCCTAAACGGCTCTTGTCCTTTCCAGGTCTTCCCATACCTAAGAGTTTTTCTAGCTTCTCACCACTCTGGGAAAACTTATAGTTTAGCTTAGTGATTTTTCTAGATTCTTCTAAATCAAACAGGAATGTATGATTTTCATTTTGAAGGAGCATGTTTTTGTCTTTTAATTGCTCAACCTATTTGTTTAGTTTTTCAGACTCGAATTTAAGGAAGGTGTTAATTCTCTCAAGTCATATCATTATCTGAATAATATTGCTGTAAATCATTGATTAGATGTGTATAAATTTCCAGAGTTTTACCCAAATCTTTTTGTAGCAATTCCTTTTTTTTTTCAGATATTCCAAGTCTTCTAACAATGTTGATGCTATGGATGTAAACTTAATTGTAAGCATCTTGTAGTTTGTTATGTTCTTCTTCTTCTTCTTCCTTTTCAGTTTCTTCATCATCTGACAGAAATGATTCAGTGGCTTGGTGTTCTTTCTCATTCTCAGTTTCACTGGGAATGATTAGAGCAGTGGAGACCATAAGGATTTTCAAAGATTTCTGATCTCCATCGCTCTCTGAGTCGCTAGATTCTGAGTTTGACGCTTCGGTATCATCTCATGTGGTAGCCATTGCCTTACCCTTTGTTTTTCTGTTTGGGCATTCAGTAGACAGGTGTCCAAACCTCTGATAAGAATAACATGTGGTTCTTTGGTCATTTTACTAAATTTACCTGTAGAAAGTCTGTTGTCCATCTTTATTCCTTTAAATGGACGACCATGATTTTTTTGAAAGTTCTTGAATCTTTGTGCTAGCAATGCCACTTCCTCATCTTGTCCTTCACTTTCAATGTCCTCATTAGTGGTTTTCTTTGAAGTTTTGAGGATAGTATTTTTGAATTTTTGGGTTTGTTTGAAGTGTAGTTCAAATGTTTGTAGGGAACCTACAAGTTCTTCTACATTCATTTCATCTATGTTTCTACATTCTTCAATGGTTGTTACTTTAGGGTTGAACTGTTCTGGTAGGGATCTTAGAATTTTCCTACAGATTTTTGGTACCGGAACTTACTTTTCTTTATCGAATGTTGTCCACTTCTCTTTAGGTTTTGGTTTGGTGATAGTTGTGCCATTATCAAGTACTTATCCTCTTTCAACTATATCCCAAACATCATGATCCAAGGATCTCAGAGAGTAGTGCATTCTAGCCTTTCAGTATGTATAATTTGATCCATCAAATACTGGAGGTCTAGAAACCAATGAGCCCTCTCCTTTGGCCATATTCCCAACTTCAGTCAAAATCACTCTCTAGGCGGTGAAGCCCTTTAAGAGAGACCCACTCCGATACCAATTGAAATTGCAGTAAAGACCACTTTAGTTGAAGTAGGAATATGCTAATATGTCCTAAAGGGGGGTGAATAGGACTTTTTAATAATTTTATGATAATTAAAAATCCTATCACTCTAATCCTAACAATAAGCATATTTTAGGATTACTCAAGAGTAACTCTACTGGCTTCCAAGCCCGGTAGAGGATCCAATCACAAACTATTTGAGAGATGAACAATATGCAAACTAGTTTATGATGGATATGACTGTACGTGTGTGTGAAGTATGATCTCAGATAATCAGATATTAATGTATTTAAGGAAATCATATAAATAAATGAAAGACAATAACAATCTCAAACATAGTCATTTTTATAGTGGTTCGACTACTTGTCTACTCCACTCCCAGTAACCGCACTCAACCCTTGAGTGTACCAAATTTCACTAAGGAGGTTTCACACGGTTCACCCAAAACCCAAGGTTTTAAATCAGGTTCACCTTTAACCTTTACAACCTACACTTAGGTTGACTGTTTATGCTCTCATGAGTAAGGGTCAACACAACGCACCCACTTTTAGGCACACTGGCTAAGGATCTTCCATAAGACCCTAACTGTTTGTGCTCTCCATAAAGCAAGAGTCAACACAATGCACCCACCATGTACACTCCTACCGGAGGCCTCCTAGAGGACTTACAAGGGGTGAGAAACACATTAGACCCAATCCTACTAAGGAATGATCATAAGGGTCCTCTGGACTCTGATAACTTACAGATAAGCAGATGAGTCCCTTTTAGCTCGTTGACGAAGATCTCCTCCTTTGTTGATGAAGAGTCTTCTGCATCCTTGAACCGCAACTCAGAAGATATACCAATGCATGGCGACGAGTTGGGTCAAAGTTATGACAGAATCCAACTCTCAAATATTTTCCTATTAAGGAGATAGAGAGATTCCAATCATCTATGCATTCAAGGCATCCCAGCTTAATGATTTGCCATTAAGGTGGTAGCCGAAGGATCCTTGAATGCGGAAGTTCATTCCCCAATCTACTCTATTAAATATCAATAATGAGGGTGGATTAGAGGTGAACTTCCCTGAAAGAAAGGGCTTTGGGTATATGATCTAAGGTTAAACACTCAAAAGCACTCTCTTCTTTCTCTACCAGTAACAAAAGACAAGCTCTCTATATATATGAAAAAGCTTCCAATAGATATAAAATGGTCACATTTATGATAAAGTTTGATTTCATCGAGCGTATACTCTCAATTGCATCGAATGGCCGCTCAATGACACGAACTCAAATGTCATATGCTTTTGAAACCTTTTACTAGCTAGTCGAGGGGATCAAAACATGCGTCGATGTCATCGAATTTTGAACTCCAATTTTAACGACATGAGGTTCGATTCCTCGACATTTGAAAATGAGAGAGACAAAGCCTTTAAAATTTTTTAGGTCAAGGATATGATCGTGGTACACTTGATATCATAAAAATTTGAATGTTGATGATATCGAAGGTCGTGTCGATGCATCGATAAATCCAAAGATTTTATCGGTGAGCTTGCTGGACAGTTTATGTCCTTTCTTAATGCCATCGATCAAGCCTCGATATCATCGATATTTGAATATCGATTTTATCGAGTGACCCTCGATCCTAGATAAAAACCACCTAAAAAATGTTGCTGGGAAAACTGTGTCCGAGACCGATATCATCGAAGGCCTTCCGATATCATCGATTTTTTATTTTCAAGGATATTGAGGAGTGTTTTGATATATCGAAGGTCTATAAGATTTTCTTATAAAAAATAAGGACCATACACTCTGTTGTCGATTTTATCGAGTCAACTTTGATAGACTCGAGTTTCAAATATCGATGATATTGATAGGGGTATCGATACATCGATAATTTCATCCAGATGAATATGTGGTTGCTGGACATCTTTGGTCCTCATTTCGATGGTATCGATTGATCATCGAGGACATCGACAGCACTCCTTGATTATATCAATAAGGCTATCGATAAATCGACAGAGATAGAAAACTTAGAGATTTTTTGATATTTTGAAAAGTTTTCTAACTCAAAAAACCATATGGTATTCTAATCAATTTTTAAGGGTTTTAAGTACCTGGTGTTTTGGGACATGGGATGTGAGGCTTAGATTTACCTGTAACGAGTTCATGCACATATCTGGTTGAGGCGGATGCTTTGATCGATCTTCTTATAAGGCTCTGCAGTTTAGCTGACTCAACACTCACACTAATTGACAAACTAGGGCACTTTCATGACCGAGGTCTGATGACTTTAAAGTAATTAGAACATATAATGATTTGAACTGCATGCTCCCTTTATTTTCAATATGTAATATGATAATGATTTGGTCATTTCATTTTCCATGCTTGTCAGCATATTTTGCATTACATTTATTGCATTCTTTGTTTCTAGAATTTAGTCTATGAGATTAGTCATATTAGTATAATTAATATGTCAATTTCGGGTCATAGTTTAAGCTCATAAGGTGTTGGAGTGAATGTAAATTTGATTGAACTTGACGTCGACTGAACATAACTTGATTTGACCTGATTTTAACTGGATTTGACTTTAACTAGGCTTAAAGAGCAATTATAGTTTACCACCAATTTCAGGTTGGACTCAAGGAGCAATTATAGTTTACCGCGGATTTCGAGCTATGCTCAAGGAGCAAGTATAGTTTACTACCGATTTCGAGCTGAGCTCAAGGAGCAATTATAGTTTACTGTCGATTTTGAGCTGGGCTCAAGGAGCAATTATGTTTAGGCTCTTAAGTTGTTGGATCATTCATAGTTTAAACTCTTAAGTTGTTAGGGCATTCACAGTTTAGGCACTTGAGTTGTTAGAGGATAAGATATAGGTATCATGCGTAGTTGGCCAGCTCGAGCACTCACTGCTACCATATATAAATGAATCACCATTGCTGATAATATAGGACTTATGCATAATTGGCTTTCTTGGGCGCTTATCGCTGCCAGATATAAATGAAAAGTTCAGCAGTAGGCTTAGAACGACTTGAACTTTCTCAACAATAGTATCAACATGGCTTTGCTCTTGTGGCTTTGCCTAGCGATGGTATCAAGGTGGCTTTGCTCTCACGGCTTTGCCTGGAAATAGTATCAAGGTGGATTTTCCTGGAAATAGTATCAAGGTGGCTTTGCTCTCATGGCTTTACCTAATAATGGTATCAAGGTGGCTTTGCTCTCGTGGCTTTGCCCCGCTAGTATCAAGGTGGCTTTGCTCTCATGGCTTTGCCTGACAATGGCATCAAGGTGGCTTTGCTCTCATGGCTTTGCCTGACAATGGCATCAAGGTGGCTTTGCTTAGCGATGGTATCAAGGTGGCTTTACTCTCGTGGCTTTACCTAGCGATGGTATCAAGGTGGCTTTCGCGTTGGAGCTTTAAATGGAGTCTTATGCTGTCATTTAAGATGAATTAATAAATAAATTGGTCACAATATTAATATGTTGATAATAGGTAATAATATCCATTCGACTGTGCTTGACACCAATAATAGCTCAATAATAACTGATAATATTATCTTGTCGAGGTGAATATTAGTTTAACATTGATAGTGGTAACATCAGTGATGATCTGTAATAATATTCTGCAATAGACAATATCTTAGTGATGACCAACGGTATCTTGATAATCGGCAATGTTTTGTAATGTATATAAGGTGATAGTTCTTTGGCAATGATTCTATCCGTTGACTGATATAATACTTTGTCATAAGAATGATATAATGCCTATCGTCTTATTGCCTATTATTGTCTCAGAAGGATCATGCTTATATATTTATTCATTTATATTCATGGCTTGCTGAAAATAATTTGCGACTTTGTCTTAGAGATGATGGGGAGGATGTTCCCGTTGAGAATCGCCATTTTGGCATGATTATGGCGCCGATTGATGATAATTGTTCTCCAAACAATTTCTAAGTTAATATTGAATGAGTTATTTTCCCCAAGAAAGTCGTCATTTTGTTTCAACGAAAAATGAATGTATTGCGTTAGGGGATTATCTTATTCAATAATAATGAAGAAAATAGAAGAACATTCATCATCATAGATTTCATTGATTCTAAGTTTCGATTACTTCCTCGTATCACCCATGATTCAGAAAATAAAGTACAATGGAGTAACATGATGAGAAGGAAAATAAAACAGTTCAATGGAAATTTTGCCAGCATTTCCATGTATTTAGTGTCCGTCAGCATGATAGAGAAGTTGTATGAACTTGAAACATCTTGTCCTATATTGATATGTATATAAGGTATACACATAAGGACGAATCGGGAATAAATCTTCCTAAACTATACAATAAAGCCACTGAAATTTCCATTATTATGATCATGATCATGAAAGAGCATCAGCATGGAGAGAAGTTCATTGCGAGGGCAAGGCCATTACACTAGTGACCTAGTTACGCAGATGGTGTGGTGTTGCACGGGTAGACTGCTTGTGTGGATGGACCTAGTCCATATCTTCTTTCTCTCTCTTTCTTCCTTTCTCTAAGATTGTTGCGGAGGTAGGCTTGTTGCGTAGGTGGATTGGTCCCCTCTCCACTCTCTACTCTCTCCACTTTGAATTCTTTTGACTTTTCTCCTCCTCTCAAATGAAGAGAAGAGGGGTATTTATAGCCCCCCTCACACATGTGAAGCCCATTCTCGCGCAACAAGAGAGTTTGGCGCAATAGGAGTTCTAGGCTAGTGCGCAACAAGACTTCCTGTTAGAGAAGGTCACCGTGTAACAAGCAAGCTAATCTAGGAGCCACGTAATAGGGGATCCGAGGAGAGAGAGATGGGTGCACAACAAGGGATTCAGATTAGAGAGGTGTCTATGCAACAGGTCTTCCAAGGAGAGAAGAGAGAGGACTGTGCAACGGGTCTTCCAGTCTAGGAGACTGGCCCGCACAACAAGGGATCTAGGGAGAGAAAAAGGTGTGCAATAGGGCTGCAAGGCAGGTTTACTTCCAGAGATAGAGAGAGAGAGCACGTAACAGAGGAAAAGCTTGGAGACTAATGCTATAAAAAATACTCCTATTGACTCATGTATTTTTTGTGCCCCAACACCTGTTGACATCTTCTTCTATTTATAGCTTTGATACAGCCATTCTGGATCCTTCGCATGATCAGACGGTTACCATAACCGTGTCAGCCCGTGCTCTGCTTCCTGATTCTTCCCACAATCTATCATTACTTGAATCTTTGACCCTTGTTTAACATTTGTAGTAACTTGACCACTGGTTAACCAATCGTTTGGTTACTCGGCCTCGGTCACACCTCAATGATTACTTGTCATGTGCAAGATGTATGATGGCAATCTCCTGAAATTTAGTCGCAATTATCACTGCAATCTTTCAACCATTAACCTCATACACGTGTAATCCACACGAATCCGACCAAAACGGGATCCGGTCGAATAGGGTACAAACACCAACTACAACAGTAAAGACACATTTTGTATAATTATTACAAGTTCAGAAGGATAAAGGGAAAACTATCGCAACAAGTGAACATTTGTCTATGATATTCCCTGCAAAGAATTCAACGCGATCTCATGTATCAAGAACACTCGATTTAAGTCGATTAGTTTTCTGAGGTGACAATGCACTAATTTTTAATCGAGTAACAATTCATCTTCTTCAATGTCACCACTAATGCGGCATTCATTTCCTCCAATATCAGAACAATCAAAGAATAAAGAAGCAAAGGTCTTACTGGCAAACATTAATCAGTCAGGTCAGTTCTCGTCAAAGGAGAACGCGGATGAAGAAGTCCCTAATCTTCCGACAACAATTGCCGTAAACAATGTTGAACCACAAGCAGAAGGGTCACAATCGTGGGTGGTTAGATTTCAAGAACCTATACATGTTGGTGCTCAAACCATAACATTAGATGAAATCCAACAGATAGTCTCTGGAGCTATTCATCTAGAAAATGAACAACATCAAAAGATAAGGTTTTAATACCAGACGTTGTATCCCCATGAAATGGAAGAAGTGCCATGTCCCGCTGATTTCAAACACACGAATTTTCAAATTTTTAATGGAGGCAGATCACCAGAAGAACATATGATACATTTCATAACAATGATGGGAAATTTCTCTAAAGTTCCTCAATATTGTTTACGATTATTCGGGTCATCTCTGACAAGGAAAGACTTCAGATGATATTCAGCTTTAACCTAAGGGTCTATACATAGTTAGGAACAGATGAAAAGTGATTTTATGCAAACTTTTCTCTTCCGACAGAGAAGTTAATTTGAACGAATTGGCCTTTATCGACCAAAGATAAGGTGGACTAATTGAAGAATTTATTAGTCGATGGAAAGACTTGGGGGCATCATGTCGATATTTTCCAAGAGAATCAAAGTAGGTCAAGCTATGTTTGAGAGGTATAAGACCATAAGTGGCATGTAACATAATCAATGCAGATATACGAACCTTTCATGATCTTGGTATGAAGGCTCATAATCTTGAAAAGTTGGTTAAAGAAGTGTCTACTTTTTACATGAAGTCATTGTACCTGAACTTTCATGAAATATCAGTCAATGCCACTAGCAAAGAAAAGAAGGAAGACTATCAGGATAACGAAAGAAATAGTGATGAAGAAGATAGAAATAGTCTTGCTATCAAGATGACATATAAAAGATCTAGAAAGCATAAATATCACATGAAGTATGCATTCGCAAAGAAAGACATACTTCCTATCATAAATCAGTTGTTGGCTACCAAGAGTATCGAATTACCCCAACTAAAACATATCGAAAAATTTGAAAAGATGAGAGGAAATTATTATTGTCAATATCACCATATATTCGAACATCATACATAAATTTTTAGTGCCCTCAGAAATAAGTTCCAAAGGATAATTGACAATGGTGAAATTGTTATAGAAGAATATGACAAAGAGAGGAATGATGAACTAATATAACTTTTGTTCAAGACATTAAGAATCCCTCAAGAAATGAGGATAAGATTCTAGTGTTGGTATGGTCCATTATGCTTATGCACAAGAAGAAAAGCAGAATGGCTATATAACAACATAAAAAGACAAGTAGCCTTATTACAGAATGATCTCTAGTCATATATATTCATGAGTATTCATTCATTGGTGAAGTAAAGATGAAGAGTGATTAATTAATAGAAGAGTCAAAGAAAGACGCAATTTTTAAATATCCATTCATATACCTTTAAGTAGCGGGGCAAAATCCTGTTCTATTTAATCCCAAAATAGGTAATTGTTAATTTTCTCAAATGATAATTGCTAATAATAATTTTGTAAGTTGACACCTTAGGCCAGAATCATTATAGTGGCTAGATTATTATATGTCAACGCTTGGATCAGAATTATTATTGCAATTGGATTATTGTTATGATCTTTAGAAGGGCTTTTGATTTTGATTATATACCTTGAAGAGGATATTGCGGAGATATTTTCAGATTGTCTTCAATTACCTCCGAACTATTGCTGATTATCTACGAGATTATCAAGCACTAATTATATCCAGACTATCACCTATCACCTATAAGAATATCCAAGCTCCTATAATTCTGAATTATTACCAAGTATAATTGAGAACATCACCGATTATTCCTAAATTCCTGGACATTACATATTCCAATAGCTTGCTAGCATAAACCAGTTAAGACACAGAAAGATTCGATATATATTCTTCAAGAAAGGTAATATAGTGCGGTCTATTAGAGGTTGTTTACAAGACCAAGGCTAAGTTCAATCTTAAATGGGACACTCAATGTATTATCACTTAAGATTATATCAACAGGATTTATCGGATCATGAATCAAAATTAATAGGGCATAGGAATCACTGTGGATATTCATCTTATCAAAAATTATTGTTCTTAAAAGGTAAAGGAGTTTTGATTGTGAAGATTCTTAGAGAAAATCTCACCCAGTCAAAAGGAGGCAGATCATGTAATAGTTATACAATAGCTGCAATAAGCATACTATCGCCTGAAGCCCTATCAAGTTGCAAGCCCATATAATATCTTCAGCAAAGCAATAATTATTGACAATAAGACAACTTGCAGAATCATTCTTTCAAACTGCCAAATCATTCTTACAAACTGCCAAAGAATTATCGCCTTATATATATTACAAAGCATTGCCGATTATTGAATATCGTTGGTCATCGCTGATGTCGTCAATAATCGCTGACTATAAAATATCATTACAAAGCATTGACGATCGCTAAGACATCGTCTATTACGGAATATTATTACAATCATCACTAATATTACCGCTATTATCACCAAGTTGATATTATCGCCTCGACAAAATGATATTATCATTTATCATTGATCTATTATTATTGTTAAGCACTATCGAAGGAATATTATCATCTGTTGTCAACATACTAATATTGTGGTCATATTAATGATATTACCAACTATCGATCATCACTGACTACACCGCATTGATTAATTTACTAATTTATTATTTATGGCAGCGGTGAGAACCCAAGAAGGTCAATTATGGGTAAGCCATATATTATCAATGATGGCGATTTATCATTTAAGGTAGCAGTGAGCACCCGAACAACCCAACCACGCATGAGTCCTATATTGTATGCTTCAACTCCTTACGAGCTTAAACTTTGAACGCTCCAACTCCTTACGAGCTTAAAGTGTGAATGCTACAACCCTTTATGTGCTTGAACTATATTTGTTCTCTTGAGCCCAGCCCGAAATCGATGGTAAACTATATTTGCTCTCTTGAGCCCAGCCCGAAATCAGCGATAAACTATATTTGCTCTTTAGCCTAGTCCAAAATCGGTAGTAAACTATATTTTCTCTCTTTTGCCCAGCTCGAAATCGACAATAAACTATGTTTTCTCTCTTGAACCCAGTCTGAAATTGGTGGTAAACTACGTTTGCTCTCTTAAGCCTAGTCAGAGTTATGTCTAGTCAAAGTTGTGTCCGCTCCAACACCTTACGAGCTTAAATTGTGTTTGCTCTTACGAGACTGACCCGAAACTAACATGTTAATCATCCCGATATGACCAATCTTACTAACTGAACTCTAAGATAGAGAATATGATATAAAGCACTAACAAGTGCAAAAAATGAAATGACTAAATTATTGACATGATATATATATTTTGAGTTAAAAAGAGACACTCCATTGAAATATATATTGAATTACAGTTATTTCAAAATTGTCAATTTATGATCTTTTCAAAATCGTTAATACATTCACTTAAAGATTATCAATGCATTCTGAAATCATTAGTATGTAAAAAAATTGGATCAAAGAATTATACAACCATGAAATACTAATCATGGCAAACTTGGTAGGAGAAATCATTATTCAGGGCTCTAGAATATCCTGATTAAAGAACAGCCAACAATGTAGGAATAGTTGGTGTTTTCACTGGAACTACGGTAGGAGTTACATTAAAATATAAACCATCATACAAACAGAGCATTATTTAAAGAAAGCATCATTACCACTATTGACTACATCACCAAAGAATTCGCTTGACTAGTTGACTTTGGTTGGAGAAAAGAAGTCTTTAAATGCTTTTAACCAGGGGCATTTAATGTTTGAGCACAATTCTTGTCACGCCTCAAACTCAGGAACCGAGCTCATAGAACTCTCGGCCACCAAATCCAGTGCTGACAACCTCTGTAGTACCCCATTCTCGGCTCCTAGCTCCCATGTGATAGGTTCCGATCCTAGGATCTTATAAGGAGGGTTTTCAAGGTGAAGTTTTTTTTTTCTTTTATATGTATCGGAGCATAACCACAAGTGTACCCAAATCACAAAAACATCATAACCACATATCCACTAATATAATATTTGATTACAGTGCTGAAAGAAAAATACATGATATAACAAGCTCCAAAAGATTGGGCACATGCTCCTGCCTCAATGCTGCTGTGGTCTAGCATAACCTGCATGTAACGTACGTGCATAAGCTTACTGCGAAGCTTAGAGAGTACGTGCGTGTGTGCACAATGCATGTGTCAAGCAAACAAATGTTAAAGTAAGTGAAAATGATGGAAGAGTAAATCGACAAGTCCATAAATGATGCTAGTCATGCTAAGGCTATGCAATGCAAGGTGTATATGACCGAATGTCATATGTTAGAGATGCAACAAATTTGGCTGGGTGAATTTTTTAGAAATTTAAATATTTTCACTATTGGAATTTCACCTGAACTTTCTCGGAATAGCCGAATTTCAAGCTTAGGCTAGCCGAACTATAACTTGGCTAGCTGAATTTTCAACAGAAGTTGTTATTTTGCTCGGGCTTGAAGTTGGGCTGGCCGAGGAAGTTAGGTTAGTCAAACCAGAAGTTAAGCTGGACAAATTCCATAGCAAAAACACTTATAAATTCCCAAGATAGAGAATTTTTGAAAGTATCTATTCCAAAGGTCTTTGTAGGGTTATACCACCTGTGTTTTAGCAAATACATGAGTCACCTTATCTTGAACTTTGACTTAATCTTTAATTTGATCTTGTCTTGCATACAGGTGTCGATTTCTTGAAAAGATGTGCCGATCTTGAGTTGATCATAAGTCGTGTAGAGTAGTTGTGATTCTATACTTGTGATATGCCCTCGAAGCACTTTTGTCTTACGAAATTTGACAACCTATGTATGTATAACATAATAGCACTTACAATCTCCCCCTTTGTCAATTTCATGACAAAACGCATAACATTACACTATACATCCATTAACTCATTTACAAGATCGACCCGACTCAAGATGTGACAACCTTGGAGTTGGTGTGAGTATCCTTGTAATCTTCGTAGCCATCTGTGATGCTCAAGTAATACTCCCCCTGAGAAATAGAACATAATGCAAAAAAAAAAAAATTGTATACAAACATTCCATTCATTCATTTCATATGCTTCATTCCATTCCATTCATTCCATATGCCCCCATTTACTCACACACCAAACACCAATTTCTCTCCCTTTTTGTCACAAGTTGACAAAGGAAGAATCAAATAACATGGGAGATAAATATCAAGGCAAAGTAGATAAGATAAGCGATGAATATCACTAAGCAGGAATATCATGGAAAATAACATTGTTTAAGACAGTGTATGAAGTATCAAGCAAATCAACTCATACAACTATAATATAAGGAAATTATCCAAAATATCCAAAATATCCAACTAAACCAAAATATCCAAAACAAACCAAAATATCCAAAATAAACAAACTATCAAATAGATCTAACATAAGTAAGGAAATGAATCGTGCTGAATCTGACTCAATCTGACCTAGAGGAAGATGGTGTTGGTATTGAAGGATCATTAATCTGCAAACTCCGGTTGATGCGATGGAAGTACATTTTCATGTATTTCATTGTAGACTGTTGGGTTTAGGCCAATGATGCTTAAGAAACATGCAGTTCATTGACCTTCGCTTCTAATGCAGATAACCTCTCATCAAATTGAGAGGGATGATAGTCAGAATCAGCTGGATCGTCAGAATCTTCTAACTCATTAAATATGTCATCCATAGTTATGTCTCCACCCACTTGCGGTTCTTCTCTTCCTTCTCTTTGCTCAGGTAAGGGAGTGAGATTCATCATATTCAAATTAGAGTTGTTGAAAGGGAGTTTGAATTCCGATGCCTCAATTTTAAGGACTTGGACAATATAATGAAAGGCCAGACTAGACATAAGATGTCCAAACAGAATCAACCCATGCTTAGGATGCAAGCAAAATTGAATAAAGACATAGCAAATCAAAGAAGGTAAACAGATGCGAATACCCATAACCATGGCATCAAGTCCATGGAAGACTCGAAGCATAAAGGAAGTAAGATCAGTCTTATTCCTAACTCTAGGATATACATTGGACGTAACGATCCGATGTAAGATGCTGTATTTATGAAATAGTTTGTTTTAGGGTAAGGCATTACCAGATCACCATTTAGCATTGAAACCACACAATGCTTTTGTAATCGTTTGCTTTTTAGAGTTAGACATTTTCTCTGAAAGAGTGAGGATTGGGATTCCATCATCTGCAACATCTATATCCATTAATGTAGATATGACGGAAGGCGTAATGGTGATTGTTTCTTCTACAAATTTAATATAGAATGATAAATCCTCTAAAGAAACATCACAAATAGAAGCATACATGCCTTGTACAATGGAGCAGTAAGCCGTCTTACCCCAATGCAAAATATGTTCCCATCCAACCATAGATAAAATATCAACAAGACCAAAGCGAGCGATATGGTCTAAATTCACAGATTTTTCTATAATAATATTTCTAGTGCAGAAATCACAGACATTTTTCGAATCCTCCTTCGGTGTGTGTAACGATCGTATAACTTGGAGGAATGGATCTAGAAGATGAAATAGCGCAAGATTTGCGCACAAAGCACTTTACTCATGATTCCATTGTAAATGCACCAGAAAAATTATGAGAAAAATGCAAGGAAAAAGGTGTATCAGATTTTGAGAAAAATCCACCAAGAATAGGGTTTCAAATTGATGAAGAACTACTGAAACTTGCAATTCTATTGAAGGACAACCAAAATCTAAAAGGAAATTGAAATAAAATTATTTACAAAAGAGCTTGGTTGATGGGTTGGTTGAATGAGGCACCGGCTAACTAAAGAAGAAGAAAAATGAAAAGAAAATTGGGGTTTTCCCCCTTTTTGAGCAATCCGCGTGATCTTCGGCTAGCCCGAGCATGTTCTCGCCTAGCTAAAAAATTCTAAAAATTTTGACTTTTTATTTTATTTCATCTTTTATATTTATATTTATTTTTCATTTTTCTTTTCATGTATTTCATAATAAACATAAACTTAAATGTAAATAAAATAATAATTATTTAACAATACATAGTCCAATATCATGCTTCATATTTGAAATTTTAACATCGTCAAGCGGCTTAGTCAGTATATTTACAAGACGCTTCTCAGTTTGAATGTATTCAACAATGAAGTTTTATCTTCAACTAATTCTCAAATATAGTGATATCGTATGTCAATATGCTTTGCACGAGAATGTTGAATTGAATTTTTAGAGATATTCTTTGCATTAGAATTATCGCAATATAATGTCATTGTATCTTGTGTAGTGTTTAAATTATTGGTGACAATATCGATTTGTCACCAATAATATCGTTATCGCTGGGTAATTGAAACAGATAACCCATTTTTTTCGTTTCTCTGATGGATATCGCCGATAATATCATTTTTTCAATATTTTCTAAAAAATCATCGATATTTCACTGTTCTCACCAACTACCACCCTTTTTCGAAGGTCGATGTTTTCAGTAATAAAATTGTTAAAATCCAAGAAAAATAAAAAAAAAGAAAAGAAAATACCTATTTTTTCGTTTATCTGATGCATATCGCCGATAATATCATTTTTTCGATATTTAAAAAAATCACCGATATTTCGTTGTTCCCACCAACTACCACCCTTTTTTCAATAAAAGGCCGATGTTTTCAACGTTAAAATCGTCGAAATCCAAGAAAAACAAAAAAATAGAAAAGAAAATACCCGTTTTTCACTTAGATCTGTTTGAAGATGTGAATTTCAGAGATTCACAGCTGTTCATTGCCGATCGGCAACCATTGTTCAAGAGGTAAAAATAAACCCAAAAAAAAATCATATTTTCCATCGAAAAATCCTTCGGTGACTTCTCCAGAAAGAATCGAGCTATGAAAAATCGAAGATCTTGTTGGAAAACATAGGATTTAAAAAATTTTTGAGATGTGGGGGAGGGATTTTTGGGTTGAAAATTGGGAGATATTGTTGGGAAAGAGAGGGTTTTCTGAAAATTTGGGATGAGGGAGAGGGAATTTTGGGTGTTGACAAAAATGAGGATCGAGTTTTGGTTTTAAATAGGGGTTTGGCTTTAACGGTGCCAGGTTGGGGCTTTGTGGGCCCCACCATGATGTATCTACTTTATCCATGCTATCCAATTATTTTAAAAGATTATTTTAAAGCTTGATCCAAAAAATGAGGTAGATCCAAAATTCAGGTGGACCACACCATGGGAAAATAGTAGTGATTAAATGTCCACCATTAAAAACCTCCTAGGGCCCACTGTAATGTTTATTTGATATCCAAGCTATTGATTAGGTCTTACATACTTGGGTGAAGGGAAAAAAGAAATATCAGCTTGATCCAAAATTTTTGTAGCCCGTAAGAAGTTTTTAATGGTAGATGTTCAATCAACATTGTGTGGTTCACATGAGATTTTGATCTACCTAATTTTTGGGCTGATATCATAAAATGATCTAGAAAAATGGACAGATGAAATGGATGAAACAGATGCATCATGGTGGGATCATAGACCATGGACCACTAGCGACAGCGTCACCGGCCCATCTCGGGTGCATACGCAGTACAGACGCAGTTTGACTAGTGACGTTGATCGATGCTCTGTGGGCCCATCATGATTTATGTGTTCTATCCACACCGTCCATCCATTTTTACACATCATTTTAAAAATAAATCTCATAAAAGAGGTGGATCACGATCTTAGGTGGACCACACCATGGGAAAATAGTAGTGATTGAATTTCTAGCATTAAAAACCTCCTAAGGCCCACTGTAATGTTTATTTGACATCCAACCAGTAGATTAAGTCATATAAACCTGGATGAAGTCACTATATATATATATATATATATATATATATATCAAGCCAAATATTATCTTGATCCAAGACTTTTGTAGCCCTAAGTTTTTAATGGTGAGAGTTCAATCAACACTGTGGGGCCCACTTGAGATTTTCATCTACCTCAGTTTTGGTTTCATACCATAAACTTATCTGGAAAAATAAATGGATGGCATGGATGAGACACATATATCATTTTGGGGCCCATAGAGCACTGACCACTAGACATTGGCTAGTGGCAAGGTGAGTAGCCAATCATTTCCAGGCAGTACCCTTGGCAAACTAAGTAAACTCTGTGGGCCCACCATCATGCATGTGTCATATCCATGCTGTCCATCCATTTTTGCATACCATTTTAGGGCATGGTCCCAAAATTCAAGAATATTCCGAGCTCGTGGACTACACTATAGAAAATAGTGTGAATTAAACATAGACCGTTGAAAACTTCTGGGGTCCACAGAAGTTTTGGATGAAGCTGATATTTATGTTTTCCCTTCATCCATATCCTTTTTACCTTATTAATGGGTTGGATGATAGTAAACATCACTGTGGGCTCTAGGAAAATTTCAATGGGGGATATCATTAACCCAACTGTTTAGTGTGGCATGGTCCACTTAAGCTTTTTTTATGCTTCAATTTTAGGTGGAACCCTTAAAATCAATGGAAAAAATGGATGAACGATATGGATAAGCCACATACATTATTGTCCTTCCCTGTGAGCCCCATAGTCGTAGGTCCCACCCACCTCGGTGGATATGGAGTCTCACCTAATCCAATTACTGGGGAAGCGGATTGCGTAGTGAGTAACTCACTACACTTAGTGTACTGAGTAAACTCTGTGAGGTCCACCATGATTTATGTATTTTATCATCTCCGTCCATCCATTTTAACATATAATTTTAGGGATTGAGACAAAAAATGAGGCATGTCCAATGTTCAGATGGACCACACCACTGGAAATAGTTGAATTGAACGTCTACCGTTGAAAAATTCTTGTGGGCCACAGAAGTTTAGGATCAAGCTTATATTTTTGTTTTAATTTCATCTATGTCTGTATGATCTTATGAATAGGTCAAATGATAAATAAATATCATTGTTGGGCCTAGAAAGGTTTCAACGGTGGAAATCATTATCCCCACTATTTCCAGTGGCATGATCCACTTGATCTTTCGATGTGCTTCAATTTTGTGCTAAACTCCTTAAATTAGATGGGAAAACAGATGGAAGGCATGGATAGACTACATACATTCAAGGTATTCCTAACTGAGTTAACTCACTACGATATGAGCGTACTGAGTAACTCAGTACACAATCCGATTTCCTTTCCTAGGAAGAACATCAGCTAGAATGTAAGATAGGGTCCACCATGATGTTTCTGAAAAATCCACCATGGCCATCTCCCGATCATTTTAGGACATGTACCTAAAAAACTAGGTGTATCCAAAACTCAAGTGGGCCACACGAGAGGAAATTGTGGAGATTCAGTGACCACCATTTAAACAAATGTGTAGTTTTTAATTCATTTACTTTTGTATATTTAATTATTGTAAGCTTGTATTTATATTATATAGTTACTATTTGAGTGATTTCTTACGACATTGTATGCCTTTTGGTCCCAATTAAATGGAAACTTATTATTTAATGCATTCTTTTTGCAATTTTTTCATTCCTGAATATGTAAATATGTGTATTTAGGCATGTCCTAAAGTTTCACTAAAAAATTCTACCATCTTCTCCATGTTTCCCCATTTTCCTCATTTTTCCCTGCATTTCCGGTTATCGGCGATTAGAGGTGGGCATATTGGACCCAATCCAATGGATCTGACTCGACTCGGTACCGTTCCGAATAGAACCAACGGCCTAGATCGACCTAATCGAGTTTGTCAATCCGGATCCAATAGTTTTTCGGGTCGGGTTCAGATGGAGGTGTATTCGGACAGAACTGATCCAAAAACCCGGACCGAAAGGGTCCGAACCGACCCGACACGAGATGTAAATATCTCTCAAAACAAAAATTTTACCATCCAGATTTTTCATTCAGCGCCAAAAAACCCCGCCCTATATCTCTCTATCTCTCTATATCTGTCTATCTCTCTCTATCTATCTCTCCATTTCCATTTCTGTTGAAGAAGAAAGCATGAAGAAGGCTGTTGGAGATCAAATCCTTCTCTTTCTACTATTGGAGATGGTGTATAGTTGTATACAGAAGAGAGAAAGAGGGAAAGAGAGAGAGTCGCAGTAGAAGAATGGTTAGCATACAGCAGTTTAGCGGCTATCGTTTTGACAGTCAGACCCAATGACGGAAGTGGATTGGCTGGTGTCCGAAGTGGATCGACTGGTTTAACATTGGTAAGTTTTGTGGGTCTGATCACGAGGTATGTGTTATATCCAAACCATCCATCCATTTGGCGAGCTCATTTTAAGGCTTGAGACAAAAAATAAGACATATCTAACTATCAA
This sequence comes from Magnolia sinica, assembly GCF_029962835.1. NCBI lineage: Eukaryota > Viridiplantae > Streptophyta > Magnoliopsida > Magnoliales > Magnoliaceae > Magnolia > Magnolia sinica. The sequence goes on from NC_080578.1 coordinate 58,905,301, forward strand.
CTGGACCACACTGTAAAAACTAGTAGGAGATTGAACGTCTACCATTGAGACCCTTTTTCGGGTCAAAGAAGTTTTGGATTAATATGAAATTTGTTTTTCCTCTTCATTCAAGTAGGGACCTTGTGAAATTTGTTTTTCCTTCACTTGTGACCTTATGAACAGATTGGATGTAAAATAAACGTTATGGTGGGCCCTATAAATTTGTTAACGGTAAAGATCATTATCTCCACTTCTATTTATAGTGTGGTCCAGATGATCTTTGGATATGATTCATTTTTTAAATAATGTTATAAAATGATCTCTAAAATTAGATTAACGGTGTAGATATAATAAATACATCAGTGTGGGCCCAGTAGCTTTGATCTCCTTTGAACCGTCCTCACAACGCGGAGCTCGAGGAGCGTCAGTGTTGTCTTCGCCCAACACGTGCCTAGAGCAGCTATATATAGCTGGTGCTAGCTACGGATACTTGGGAATTTTAGAGCACATGGGCTGGGAAATAGGATTGCGTACTAAGTTACTCAGTAGGCTTTATCATACTAAGTAAACTCAGTTGGGCGCACCTTGAATGTATGCGGTTTATCCAATCCGTTCATACGCTGTTTTAGCTAATTTTATACATTGAGCCTAAATTTAAAGCATATACAAAGCTCAAGTGAACTATACCACTAGAAACAGTGGGAATAATGATTTCGACCGTTGAAATATTTCTAGTACCCACAGTGATATTTATATGTCATCCAACATGTTCATAAGATAAAAAAAGACTTGGACAGAGGTAAAGAAAAAATATCAGCTTGATCCAAAACTTCGATGGCCCCCTAGAAATTTTCAATGGTAGGCACTCAATTCCCATTATTTCCTGTAGTGTGGTCTATTTGATCTTTAGATATACTTTATTTTTGGTAGATGGAAATGAAATTAACTTTTAAAATGGATGGACAGTGTGGATCATATAGATAAATCATGATGGATCCCATAGAGTTTACCCAGTACGCAATCCGCTTCCCATGGCTGGTGTAAAGCTTCTTCAAGAAGCTATATTGTTGTACATTTTCATCCTACTGGATAAACTATGTGGGGTCCGTCTTGAATTTTTTTTTATCCACACCGTCCATCAATTTTTTCAAATCATTTTAGGGGTTTTACTAAATTTTAAGTGTATTTAATAATCAAGTAGATCGCATCATAGGAAAAACTAAGAATAATGATTTCTACACCGTTGAAAAAAATAAACGATCCCGACGTTGCCCAATCCGATCCGACTCGGTTTTCCTAACCGAGTCGGACTTGGATCGGTTCAGACCAGCACATGTTCAGGTCTGACCGAGTCAGCTGACTCAGACTCGGTCCCGGTTCTGTCCGAGTTCGGGTTGAGCCATGTAAAATCTGGACCTGGTCGGGTTGGGCCAAATCCGAGTTGACTCGGTCTGATGCCCAGCTCTATCGATGATAACAATATTATATCTTTATTTTCGGCCAGCGAAACTTGTAGCGATACCAACAACTTGAACACTGATCTTGTGTAATTCTATAATCAGCTAACATTCTTTTCATCACATTAGCTGAGTGCATGCATTCCATGCCATAATATATTTAGCCTCTGTAGTGGATAGAGATACGAAATTTTGTTTCATTATAAGCCATGAAACTAAGCAGTTTCCAACATAGAAACATACATTACTGGTAGATTTTCTATCATAAACATTTCTTGCCCAGTCTGCATTTGTATAACCAGCAATTTGTACGGATGTATCATGTAGATACACCATAAGCCTAAGTTAGCAGAACTTGCGACACATCTGATTATCCGTTTGACAACAGATAAGTGAGATTCTTTAGGATCAGATTGATATCTAGCACAAATTCGAACGTTAAATGCAATATCAGTTCTACTAGCAGTTAAGTATAAAAGACTACCAATCGTACTATGATATAGCCGAGTCTACACTTTTACCTGATTCATCTTTTTTGAGTTTAAGAATTTTACTCATTGGAGTATTGAAATTCTTATCATTCTCAAAGCCAAACCTTTTTACAAGGTTCAACGCATATTTGGTCTGAGAGATGAATATTTCATCTTCAAGTTGTTTAATTTGTAATCCAAGGAAATAGTTAAATTCACTGACCATACTCATTTCAAACTTGGATTTCATGACATCTGCTAACTCAATAGATAAATTAGCACACGTAGATCCATAGATAATATTATCAACATAGATTTAAACAATTAGGATATTATCATTACATTTTTTGACAATTAGGGTTTTGTCAACACTACTCATAACAAAATTATGGCTAAGTAAGAATTTAGTGAAATTTTCATACCACACTCTGGGAGCTTATTTTAAACCATAAAAACCCTTTTTAAGATGGTAAATATGATCAGGAAGTTTGGGATATTCAAAACCCTTTTGTTGTTCAACATCAACTTCCTCATTTAGATCACCGTTTAGAAAAGCACTTTTAGCATCCATTTGATAAATTTTGAATTTTTTATGACATGCAATGGAAATAAATAATCTGATTGATTCAAGGTGCGCAACTGGTGTAAAGTTTTCATTGTAATCAATACCTTCAATCTGAGTGTAACCTTGTACAACTAGTCATGCCTTATTTATGATAATGTTCACCATTTTATCAGTTTTATTTTTTAAAATCTACTTGGTTCCAATCACGTGTTTGTTAGGAAGTCTGCAAACCAAATACCATACATCATTTCTAATAAATTGATTTAATTCATTTTACATTGCATTTATCCAACTTTCATCAGCGAGCGCTTCATTTTCATTACCCGGTTTAATTTGGGAAGTTAAGCAGACATAATTACATATATTTTCAAGTTGTCTTCTTGTCTAAACACCAATGTGAGGATTAATAAGTATTTGATTAGTTGGATGGTCTTTGACTAACCTTAACTCAATATTGTCAGATTTAAATGAAGATCCAGGTATATTAACTGGATTGATATCATTATCATCTTGATCAAGACTAGGTGTGATCAATTAATCATCTATCACAAGATTTATAGATTCTTGTATAAGCCCAGTTCTTTTGTTAAGAACACGATATGCTCGATTATTTAGAGCATAACCTAGAAATATTACCTCATCTCCTTTGGCTTCAAATTTCCCAAGTTTTCACAGTCATGTAAAATAAAGTATTTGCTTTCAAAAGTTCAAAAATATTTAACCGTGAGCTTTTTGTTAACCTATAGTTCATAAGCTATTTTGTTTTTATCTTTTCTAATATAAACATGATTAATTATATAGCATTCGGTACCAACAGCTTCAGCCCATAAATTTTTAGGTAAGTTCATGCTATTTAGTATTAAACTAGCCATTTCTTGCAGAATTCTATTTTTTCTTTCAACAACCCTATTTTGCTGAGGTGTTTTTGAAGTAGAAAATTTATGCAATATACTATGATTATTGCAGTATTTCTCAAAATTTCTATTTTTAAATTCAGTACCATGATCACTCCTAATTTTGATTATAAAGAACTCTTTTTCAATCTGGATGCATTCTACAAGTTTTCTAACTTCATTAAGAGTATCTGATTTTCCTCTTAGAAAAACTACCCAAGAGTGTCTAGTGTAGTGATCAACTACCAACGGAAAATATTTCTTTCCGCCTCTACTCTTTGTTCTAGTTGGTCCAACTAAATCTATATGAAGAAGTTCAAGAGGTCTTGTTGTGGCTAAGGAGTTCGCTTTCTTGTGACTACTTCTAATTTGTTTGCCTATTTGACAGGCGCCACATATTTTTTTCTATATTTTTCAATTTGGGTAGACCATGTAAGTGTTCTCTTTTGCTTAATTTATATAAATCTCTATAATTTACATGTCCAAGACGTTGATGTCATAGTTCAGTTTTGTCTGTTCGGACCATGTAACATGAATGGTTTGTTGAGCAAGAGTCATTAATTATATAGCAATTTTCATAAGTTCTACGACCATTTAATATTACATTTCCTTTCTCATTTATTATCTCACATCCGTTATCTCAAACTTTTACGCTATGTTTATTATCGTAAAGTTAGATTAAACTGTTTTTGATAGAGTAATCCATACTTTACTTTGAGAAAATGGAGAATCGAATTTGCAGCAACAGGGTTTCATTTATTTTATTGAAAATCTATTAGATCCATTTATATCTTTTTGGGTTGAACTCATACAAAGACTTCATCAATATCCTAAGAAGAAGATCATTGCATTCAAGATATAGCTGCAACTTCGACTCACCAAATCAAAGATAAGTACTGTCTTTTAAATTATTTTAGTTTAGGTTTTTCTAAGATAACCCAGAAATCTCAGTGGGTTTGTTTGTGATGGCCCCGTAAAATCACAAAGTGGGTTTGATTGTGATAGCCCATGAAAATCGTAATAACTGTATATGGTTATTAAGGTGACCCTAAAAAATCTTGAAATAGTGAAAACCAAAATTATGAGTATAGTAATTTTGGGAGTGGAGTAGGTTGCATTGACGCATCAAACCACTATTACTCATTTGTGCATCGTGGTGATTGGATGTTATTAGTTGTGCTATTATTGTAATTTATTTATTCATTACAATAGTTTGATATTTTGATTTGAAAGACGTAATGAAATAAGGTTGTCCTGCATAAATCTTTTAGGTGTAAGGTTGTCCTACAAACTATTTGATATTAAGAATTCAATACTTTGTAAAATTGTATTCAATTGATTTACTATTCCGCATTGTATTGAAATATTTGACATTGTCCTATTCACACCCCCCCCCCCCCCTCTAAGACATCTATAGCTCGTCCTTTCAAGTGGTATCAAAACGAGGTAACTATTGGAATGTCAAATTGCGATAGTCTATCCATTTCCAAGCCACCACCCTTTGATGGCTCAAACTATTCATACTGAAAAGCTAGAATGAGGATTTTCCTCAAATTTATTGATGAAAGTGTATGGCAAGCGACCATGACCCAATGGGTCCCTCCAATGTTGGAAGTAGTGGGTGAAAATGGAACCAAGTCCATGAAAGTAGTGCTAATGCAAAAGCACTTAATGTTATCACTTGTGCTTTATCACCAGACGAGTTCAAAAAAATCATCTCATGTCATACAACAAAACAATCTTGGGATATACTTGAAATGACACACGAAGGAACTAACATTGTCAATAAATCTAAGATTCAAATCGTTACAACAAAGTTTGAAGGAATCCATATGAAAGAAAATGAATCATTCATGGATTTCTTTACTAAACTAAATGACATTATTAATTCCATGTGGGGTCTTAGAGAAAAAGTCGTACAAAGCAATGTGTGTGCAAAAATCCTATGATCGCTTCCTAACAGGTTCAATTCTAAAGTCACTGCAATAAAAGAATTAAGGGACACTGACACGATAAAGGTAAAGGAATTAGGGGGATCTCTACAAACCTATGAGCTAAATTTCAAAGCTCCCAAAAGTAAATCCATAGCCCTAAAATCCTCAAAATCCAAATCAAATGACTTAGATAATGAAGAGAATGAGGATGGCATGGCTATGCTTGCTAAAAGGTTTTATAGAATTTTTAAAAATAAAAATAGATCTAATTTTCAAAAACCTATTGACAAAAGAAAAAGAAATTGGAAATCTAAATATAAAGACTCAATGTTTCAACTATTTTGGATGTGGGCATCTAGCTGCAAAATGTCCTAAGAAGGATAAATCTAAAAGAAGAGGCATGATCCCCATGTCACCCCCTAAACTCAGAAACTGGGCTCACAAAATTCTTGATCGCCGAATTTGGTACTGTAAGTGCTATAGTTTTTATCCCTGTCTGTTGTCAAATTTGTGGTGCCAAAATCACTGTTATGTTATATATAACTTGCATAAGTGAAGCTCTCTCAAGGATCAACATTTATGAACAAGCTAAGCTCACAACAAGCAAAGCTCACAAGACAAGACTCAAGCTGCAAGACTTCAAGAATAGTACAAAGCAGTTGGTAAAGATCTCAAGACCCTTTCAAGATTACGCTACATCAAGGTTGATCTACATCAAGGCTTCAAGACTGATCCTTTAAGGTCACTTGTTCCTAATGTTTCAATGTCCATACTTCATGATTGAGGTTTGACTGACTATAGGTTGACCTTAGAAGTAGGTCATTTCGGATACATAAACCGAATGTTTATTTTACATGTGATTGGTCTGTTCTTCGACTAGTCCTAGGCCTTCTTCGACTAGTCCTAGACTTGCTTCGACCAGTCTAAGAAATTCCTCGATCAGTCGTGAGTTTGTTACAAATTCCGGATGAAATCTGTTAGGCTTCGACTAGTCCAGGAATTTGTTCGACCAGTCGTAGGAACAGTGTCGACTGCATCTTCGACTAGTCGAACATCTTCGACTCGAATTCCAGTGAAGTTTTTTAGGTCCTATGACCAGTCGTAGGAGAGCTACGACCAGTCGTAGGTGACCTACGACCAGTCGTAGAACCGTCAGAGCATATCCCGCCAGATTTTTTAGATATCTGTTGTTGCTTTGACTAGTCGAAGAGCTCGCTAGACCAGTCGAAGACACGATCTACTCACCTATAAATAGTGCACGAATCTCAGAAGAAATCATCGACTTAATTAATCTATTCAAGCCAATCTTCGTCGAACTTCTGAGAGATAATTATGTGCTCCATCTAAGCTAAGTGTGCTTATTTAATATTCTCTTTCCTTAGCTTTATTTTAATTGATTTTGTTTCTGTTATTCCAATCTGATTTGATAAGAGGAATTTTTATTCCCTTTCTTTGGAATCAAAATCAATTAAGGCAAGCCCTAGTTGGTTTAATTTAAAATCTATTAGAATTAGAACCATTGTAATCGAGTACTGGACATTGAACTTGGACATTCATTCATCTACTCTGATTTGGTTCTGCCGGGCTGCTACATCGAAGGAGATAATCAGGTATTTTACATTTAATTGTAAATTCCTTTTTGTTTTGGTTTCTTTCAAGATTTGCCAGAAAAATCTTGTTATATTGGTTATCTGAGGAGAGCCAGGAAAACTCAAAAGTGGGGTTTTTTAATTGTGTAAGCCCACATACAAAGACACAATTATAAAGGTTTTGGGTGAACCTGGGAAAACCTATTTTTAGTGAACACTAATATCCCCTGTGTGAGGATATTAGGAGTGGAGTAGCATTTTGTGTGGCTGTTGTTTAACAGTTGGTGAACACACAGGCGAACCACTTTAAAACCTTGTGTTGTGGTTGATTGATTTATTTTTCTGATCTTTAAATTATTCTTTTGTGGGATGTATGTATGGTGGTGAATGTTATAATCATTTAATTCAAGCATTGTGGGAATGTTGTAATAGTTTAGAATTTATTTTCTACTATTCCTTTATCGCTTGATTTTCAATTTCATTTGAAAGTTGTTCCAGCAAGGTTGCCCTGCCATTTTTATGGTGTATGGCTGTCCCTAGAACAATACATTTTTTATTACAAGTTATTTCAATTCAGTTTGTATTTAATTCTGTTTTCCTCTTCGATTTGAGATTTGATACAAAGACCTTTCTAGAAATAAGGTTGTCCTACCATAAACTCTGTTTTTGGTGTAAGGTTGTCTTTAGAACAACGTTTGTATCAACCTCTCAAGATCTGAATTTTGAGGTTATTTTAATTTACTGCATTGTGATTTACTTTGGCTATCATATTCATTTTAATTCCGCTGTTATAAGTTTTTATTTGGCATTGTCCTATTCACCCCCCCTCTAGGACATATAGCTTGGCCTTTTCAAGTGGTATCAGAGCCTAATAGCTCCTTTTTTAATTCTTGGATTTAATTCCTGAGCTAACGATTTAAGCTATTTAAGATGTCAAATTTTGATAGCCTTTCAGTCACTAGGCCTCCACCCTTTGATGGCTCCAACTATGCCTATTGGAAAGCCAGAATGAGGATCTTCCTCAAATCAATGGATGAAAATGTGTGGCAAGCCACAGTGACTGAATGGAATCCTCCTATCATGGAAGTTACTGGAGTTGATGGTTCAAAATCAATGAAAGTCACACCATATTACCAATGGACCACCCTTCAGAAAAGTGAGAGTAGTGCAAATGTTAAAGCACTAAATGCAATTACTTGCGCACTATCACCAGATGAGTTCAAAAGAATCATTTCTTGTGATACAGCAAAGCAAGCTTGGGATATATTAGAAATGACACACGAGGGTACTACAATTGTCAAAAAATCTAAAGTCCAACTCCTCACAACCAGATTTGAAGAAATTCATATGGAGGAAAATGAAATGTTTATGGACTTTTACACTAGATTAAATGACATTGTAAACTAAATATGGGGTCTTCGCGATAAAATCCCAGAAAGTAAAGTGTCTGCAAAAATATTACGCTCACTTCCTGAACGGTTCAATTCTAAAGTAACCGCGATCCAGGAACTTCGTGATACGGATAATATGAGGGTAGAAGAGCTAGTTGGTTCACTACAAACCTACGAGTTAAACTTTAAAGCTCCTAAAGAAAAATCTATCGCACTAAAATCTTCTAAATGTAATTCAGAAGAAAATTCTGATTCAGAAGATGATATGGCTCTTTTAGCTAAAAAATTTTACAAGATTTTTAAAAGCAAGAAAAGGGTTGATTTTCAAAAATCAAATGATAAAAAGTTTAGACCCAAATTTTGAAAATCTTTGAAAGATAGTCAATGTTACAACTGTCAAGAATATGGGCACTTAGCAAATAAATGTCCTAAAAGGGACAAACCCAAGAAGAAGGGTATGTTGGCTACATGGGATGAATCATCTGATTCTGAAGGTTCTTCTGAATCAGAAGATTCTGAAACTGAGTCGGGCAATGAGATTAAAGCTCTTATGACTCTAGCCAAATTCACATTTTCAGATAATGACTCTACAAGTGAAGAAAATCTGAATAGTGAATGTGAAAATGAAGATGATCTTCAAGATGCTTACAATGCCCTATATAAGGAAAGTTGTAAAATTGCTGTCAAACTTAAACTTCAAAAAGAAAAGTTTTCTAAACTCAAAAATTGTTTTGAATCACTTGTCTTAGAAAAATCACAAATTTCAGATTATTTTGAAAAATCAAAATGCGATTTGGAATTCAAAAACTCACTAATTATTGATTTAAAATTTGAAATTGAGAAACTTAAAACTGAAGTATCTTCTCTTCTGAGTTTAAAGGACACATGAAAATATGCCCAAGGTGATCCAAAGTTAGAGAAACTTTTATTCGGATCTAGAAAATGTGGCGATCGATCCGGGTTGGGCTATGATATAAATTTATCTCCTAAACAAATGTATACTCCTCCTATGTTTGTTAAAGGAGAGTCCTCAAACTCAAAAGGGAAAAATACTTATCAAGATTTTTCTAAAAATTCAAAAACTTTTCAAAAACCTAGAAGCAGCCATGTTAACTTTAATCAGAAACGAAATCCACTAGCTGAAAAGATAGTTGATTTACTCAAGGAGCTCTTAAAATCTAACTCTATAGGTCATCCCTACAAATGTACAGAAAAGAAGACCAACTATGTTCCTAAACCCAAAACAGTTATGAAATGGGTTCCTAAAGTCACCTGCTTGGTTGCTCACACTGCTTTCAAAGCAACAAGTCATTCAAAGTGGTACCTAGACAGTGGATGCTCCAGGCATATGACAGGTGATAAAGCTTTATTCACCGATCTGAAAGATATGACTGATGGTTCAGTCACATTTGGTGATGGTAGCAACTGTAAGATTATAGGCCAAGGTACGGTTCAACTTTTTAATCTTCCTATGTTTAAAAATGTTTTATACGCTGAGGGCCTAAAACATAACTTGCTTAGTATATCACAAATATGTGATAATAACCATAATGTTCGGTTTTCTAATTAAAGCTGTGAAATTCTAAACAATAAGGGTTCTGTAATATTAACTGGACATAGAACGTCTGAAAATTGCTATATTATTAGTGAATCCAGCTCATCTAATCAAACATGTTACATGGTCCATACAGACGAGACTGATTTATGGCACAAACGTCTTGGACATGTACATTATCGAAATTTATATCGATTGAGCAAATGAGAACTTGTAAGAGGTTTACCCAAACTTCAGAAATTAGATAAAATATGTAGTGAGTGCCAGATAGGCAAACAAACAAAGAACTCACACAAAAAGGTGAATTCAAATACCACATCAAGACCACTCGAACTTCTCCGCATGGATCTGATAGGACCTACCAGAACGGAAAGTCGTGGTGGTAAAAAGTATATCCTGGTAATAGTTGATGACTTTACCAGATATACGTGGGTAGTCTTCTTAAGGGATAAATCTGAAACCCTTGAAGAAGTAAGAAAAGTTCTCAAAAGGATTCAAACTGAAAAATCTTCTCAAATCAGTAAAATTCGTAGTGATCATGGATCTGAATTTGAGAATAGCAATTTTGAGAAGTTCTGTACCGACTAAGGAATATTACATGAATTCTCTGCTCCCAAAACTCCACAACAAAATGGAATTGTTGAAAGAAAGAATAGGGTGCTTCAAGAAATGGCTAATGCCATGTTGAATAGCATGAAGCTCTCTAAAAATCTTTGGGTCAAAGCCAAACACAGCTTGCTATATTATTAACCGAGTCTACACTAAAAAAGATAATAATAAAATGGCTTACGAATTGTGGTTCAATAAAAAGCCTACTGTTAAATACTTTCGAGTTTTTGGCAGCAAGTGCTATATTTTACGTGATCATGAAAATTTGGGAAAATTCGATACGAAGAGTGATGAAGGGATTTTTCTAGGATATTCCTTAAACAGTCGAGCTTATAGGGTTCTGAACAAAAGGACTGGTGTGATTCAAGAATCCATTAATGTTGTCATTGATGATCACTTAAACACACCAATTTCTAATTCAGATAATGATGAAGTACTAATCATTGATAAACCTGATACTTCATCGAATCAGACTGATTCTGAGTTGAGGACTGTTATAGATCATCCAACCACACAAATTCTTGGAAACCCTCTCACTGGTGTTTGCACCCGTAGACAACTTGAGGATATATGTAATTATGTATGTTTTACATCCCAAATTAAACTATCTAACGTAAAAGAAGCTCTTGCTGATGAGAACTGGATTGTTGCGATGCAAGATGAACTCAACCAATTCGTAAGAAATGATGTTTGGTATCTCGTACCAAGACCTAAAGATAAACACATCATTGGAACAAAATGGATTTTCAAAAATAAGTCTGACGAATGTGGAAATATAATTAGAAATAAGGCTAGACTGGTAGTACAAGGTTATACTTAAATTGAAGGGATTGATTTTGATGAAACCTTTACACCAGTAGCGCGTCTTGAATCTATCAGACTATTTATATCCATTGCATGTTTTAAAAAGATAAAGATCTATCAGATGGATGTGAAAAGTACTTTTCTAAATGGCGATTTACAGGAAGAAGTCTATGTTGAACAGCCAATAGGTTTTGAAGATTCCAAAAATACTGATCATGTATATCGGCTTTAAAAGGCACTTTATGGATTAAAACAAGCACCTAGGGCATGGTATGAGAAACTAACGAAATTTCTTTTAAGTCATAATTTTCAAATGGGATCTGTTGATAAAACTCTGTTTGTTAAGAAACATAATGATCATATCTTAATGGTACAGATTTATGTTGATGATATCATTTATGGATCAACTTGTACTGACCTGACTACTAAGTTTGCAGATTTAATGAAATCACAGTTTGAAATGAGCATGGTTGGGGAATTGACTTATTTCCTTGGATTGCAAGTAAAGCAACAACCTGAAGGAATATTCATTTCTCAATCTAAGTATGCCTTAAATCTAATCAAGAGATTTGGATTTGAGAATGGCAAGAATTTCGATACTCCTATGAGTACAACCCTGAAACTATCAAAAGACTATAATGGTAAAAATGTTGACTCAAATCTTTATCGGAGTATGATTGGTAGTTTGTTATATTTAACTGCTAGTAGACCTGATATTTCTCTAAGTGTTGGTATTTGAGCAAGATATCAATCTGATCCAAAAGAATCTCACTTGATTGCTGTCAAGCGAATTATTAGATATGTCGCAAGTACTGTAAATCTCGGTCTCTGGTATCCTCATGAAACCAATGTCCAATTAGCTGGGTACTCGGATGCTGACTGGGCCGGTAATCTAGATGATAGAAAATCAACCAGTGGTGGTTGTTTTTTTATTGGAAATTGTCTAGTTTCCTGGTTTAGTAAGAAATAAAATTCTATATCACTTTCAACAGCTGAAGCTGAGTATATCGCAGCCGGTAATGCATGTACACAGCTTGTTTGGATGCAACGAATGCTAAGTGATTATGAAATTAAACAGGATTCTATGTTATTACATTGTGATAATTCCAGTGTGATAAATATTTCAAAAAATCCTATTCAGCATTCTCGTACTAAGCATATTGACATTAGATTTCATTATATAAGGGAGTTAGTAGAAGAAAAAGTTATATCTCTAGAATATATTCCTACTGAAGATCAACGAGCTGACATTTTCACAAAACCTCTTGATAAAAGCAGGTTCAAAAAGATGAAATTTAATCTTGGCATGTGCATTTTAAATTGATTATTTATGCCTTCTTGTATTATAGTGTATATATCTGCTAGATTAAATTCCAATTTTTGTAGAATTTGCAAGTAATTTGAATTTTTGGGGTTTATACGACCAGTCGTGAGTATACACGACCAGTCGTCCTACGACCGGTCGTAGATACCCACGACCAGTCGTGGAACACGGGTTTCACTTATATTGGGGATTTTTTTCCTTTCTTCCTCATTTCTTCTTTCTTCTCCTTGGAGCCGAACTTCGACTTGTCGAACCCATTCTTCAAGTTCTTCAAGGTTAGTGTTCCAAATCCCGTTTTTCTTGCATATTTGTGTCAAGATTGCTTCCTTTTCTCTCTTGTAGCTTTCTATTTTGAAAATCATTGAGATTTGGGGTTTAGATTTTGAAAAATCTGCTTTGAGCAAACCCACTTCTCAATTCTTTGCAACTTCTTTATTCCTTGAAATCCTTGTTGCAAATGGCTTCTAGATGTAGAAAAACTACTTCACGTGGTCCTTCTTCTTCCTCCAGATCGACCGCTATCTCTAAGCGTCATCTTCTTATTCCTAATGATGATCCATCATATGTTAGGGACATTAGATCTCGTAATGTTATCGTTGAACATCCTGTTGATGTCAATCATATTGCACCTTTTGACATCCTTCATATTCTTGAAGCTGTAGGTTGGGTTAACTTATTACATTGGGGTGGGCCTGCATACCGGTCCATTGCCCAATCCATGTTTACATGTATTAGTGCATTTTCACAGGATAATTTAACTTTTCAAATTTCTACTAGAGAAGGGCCTTTTGACGTTGATCGTCATTTAATTTCAGTCCTTATGGAAATTCCTGTGAATGATGAGGGTATTCCTATTCATAATTTAATTGATAAACCCTCAATGGCTGAAAAACGCATGCTCACTAGAGACTCGTGCAACATAGATGTTCAATGGACTCAAAAAGGGAATGCGCTTCCCGCAAGGTATTTGTTACCCAAGTATAGAATTCTCCACAAAATCTTTGTTTCTAATCTGTATCCTCGTTCGGGTAATAAATCTGACTTGACTTCGTTTATGGTTCGTGTTATCCATGCTATTTCCAATGGTACTCATATTTGTTTGCCATCCTTAATCTGTCATTTCATTATTCAGTTTCGACTCCATCCTGGTCATAGTGACATTCCTTTTGCCTATTTTATGACTGTATTGGCTACACATATGTTAGTCGATATGCCAGTTAATGAGGCACCTATTCATCATCTGATCTTCAACAATACAAATATCAATAAGATGAAGTTGGATCTGCTTCCTGAACAAGGTGGTGGTGGTGGTGGTGGTCATGAAGAAGCCGGTGTTGACATTAATATGGATGACATTTTTGAGGAACTGGATTCTGACTCAGCAAATGATCCAGATTTTGTACCATCTGATGTTGATGCACGTCTGAGTGCATTAGAGGGTAAAGTTGAGAATATAAATGTTAAGTTGGAAAACATGTCTGTTGCTCGTGATTTGCAATTCAAGTACATGCGTAAATATCTCAGGCGCTTAAACAAAGGCATGCACCAACTTGATCCCTCTATTCCTGCTCCTTCATCAAGTTCTAGTTCTGAGTAGTTTTTATAAGACTTTTGGTCTGTAATAACTTTATTACTTAGCACTTGTTTGCTTGATTTTGAGTTGGATTTTATTTGTGTTTTATGCTGGATATGTGTTCTTGATGTAATATTTATGTTGGATATATGTGATGCTATCTTGAGTATCTCTATGACTCTTTTGCTAAACTCTCTTACTTCCTCATGTTTCCTCTCATGACTTCCTTTATTTAGTTCTCCTTTGTCATATTGTGATAAAAAGGGGGAGAATGGTTTGTTCTTAATGTGATTGTGAGAGGAGTAGCATTGGTTATGTTACTCAGGGGGAGTCAGGGGGAGTATATGTTTGATCTTGTTGAATGAAAATGGTTGACTGTTGAAACTGGTTGAATGTTGAATATTGAATATTAATTTGCAGGTATTAACCAGTTGTTTTACTTTTGTTTATCTTGGTTATGTGTTTTGTCCCTAATTTGACAAAGGGGGAGATTGTAAGTGCTATAGTTTTTATCCCTGTTTGTTATCAAATTTGTGGTGCCAAAATCACTGTTATGTTATATATAACTTGCATAAGTGAAGCTCTCTCAAGGATCAACATTCATGAACAAGCTAAGCTCACAACAAGCAAAGCTCACAAGACAAGACTCAAGCTGCAAGACTTCAAGAATAGTACAAAGCAGTTGGTAAAGATCTCAAGACCCTTTCAAGATTAAGCTACATCAAGGTTGATCTACATCAAGACTTCAAGACTGATTCTTCAAGGTCACTTGTTCCTAATGTTTCAATGTCCATACTTCATGATTGAGGTTTGACTGACCATAGGTTGACCTTAGAAGTAGGTCATTTCGGATACATAAACCGAATGTTTATTTTACATGTGATTGGTCTGTTCTTCGACTAGTCCTAGGCCTTCTTCGACTAGTCCTAGACTTGCTTCGACCAGTCTAAGAAATTCCTCGATCAGTCGTGAGTTTGTTACAAATTCCGGATGAAATCTGTTAGGCTTCGACTAGTCCAGGAATTTGTTCGACCAGTCGTAGGAACAGTGTCGACTGCATCTTCGACTAGTCGAACATCTTCGACTCGAATTCCAGCGAAGTTTTTCAGGTCCTACGACCAGTCGTAGGAGACTTACGACCAGTCGTAGAACCGTCAGAACATATCCCGCCGAATTTTTCAAATATCTGTTGTTGCTTCGACTAGTCAAAGAGCTCTCTAGACCAGTCGAAGACACGATCTGCTCACCTATAAATAGTGCACGAATCTCAGAAGAAATCATCGACTTAATTAATTTATTCAAGCCAATCTTCGTTGAACTTCTGAGAGATAATTTTGTGCTCCATCTAAGCTAAGTGTGCTTATTTAATATTCTCTTTCCTTAGCTTTATTTTAATTGATTAGCTTTATTTTAATTGATTTTGTTTCTGTTTTTCCAATCTGATTTGATAAGAGGAATTTTTATTCCCTTTCTTTAGAATCAAAATCAATTAAGGCAAGCCCTAGTTGGTTTAATTTAAAATCTATTAGAATTAGAACCATTGTAATCGAGTACTGGACATTGAACTTGGACATTCATTCATCTACTCTGATTTGGTTCTACCGGGCTACTACATCGAAGGAGATAATCAGGTATTTTACATTTAATTGTAAATTCCTTTTCGTTTTGGTTTCTTTCAAGATTTGCCAGAAAAATCTTGTTATATTGGTTATCTGAGAAGAGCCAGGAAAACTCAGAAGTGGGGTTTTTTAATTGTGTAAGCCCACATACAAAGACACAATTATAAAGGTTTTGGGTGAACCTGGGAAAACCTATTTTTAGTGAATGCTAATATCCCCTGTGTGAGGATATTAGGAGTGGAGTAGCATTTTGTGTGGTTGTTGTTTAACAGTTGGTGAACACACAGGCGAACCACTATAAAACCTTGTGTTGTGGTTGATTGATTTATTTTTCTGATCTTTAAATTATTCTTTTGTGGGATGTATGTATGGTGGTGAATGTTATAATCATTTAATTCAAGCATTGTGGGAATGTTGTAATAGTTTAGAATTTATTTTCTGCTATTCCTTTATCGCTTGATTTTCAATTTCATTTGAAAGTTGTTCCAGCAAGGTTGCCCTGCCATTTTTATGGTGTATGGCTGTCCTTAGAACAATACATTTTTTATTACAAGTTATTTCAATTCAGTTTGTATTTAATTCTGTTTTCCTCTTCGATTTGAGATTTGATACAAAGACCTTTCTAGAAATAAGGTTGTCCTACCATAAACTCTGTTTTTGGTGTTATCAACCTCTCAAGATCTGAATTTTGAGGTTATTTTAATTTACTGCATTGTGATTTACTTTAGCTATCATATTGTGTTTAATTCCGCTGTTTTAAGTTTTATTTGGCATTGTCCTATTCACCCCCCCCCCCCCCTCTAGGACATATAGCTTGGCCTTTTCAGGTACCGATAGCCTCCGTAGTACCACATTCTTGGTTCCTAGCGTCTATACACCAGATTTCGATCTTGGGAGCCTACAAGGAGGATTTGCCAATGTACATTTAACTTGTAATAAGCATAACTACAAGTTTACCCAAATCACAAAGGCAACATCATCATCACATATCCA
Source organism: Magnolia sinica (assembly GCF_029962835.1). Classification (NCBI taxonomy): domain Eukaryota; kingdom Viridiplantae; phylum Streptophyta; class Magnoliopsida; order Magnoliales; family Magnoliaceae; genus Magnolia; species Magnolia sinica. The sequence continues at coordinate 58,922,056 of NC_080578.1, forward strand.
TTAATATAAACATTTGAATACAGTGCTAGAAGGGAAATACATATGACAAAATCAAAGCTCCAGAGGTCCACTGCATGCTCCAAGCTCAACGCTGCTGCAACCCAACGTCACCTGCACGCATCTATCATGCATAAGCTTATAGAAAGCTTAGTGGGTGGTGAAAGTGTGTGCACAAGGTAAGTGCCAAGTAAGCAATATCAGAGTAATCAGAGTAAGTAGAAATACTGATAAGCCCATAAATCATACAATATCAGAGTAATGCGAAAACATGTTGATAGGCCCATAAATACCATCAGCTTTTATCTAGACTTATGTGATGCAAAAATATAATAAAAATAATATCATATACTGATGAAGTAATGCAGATCAGCTATACAATGCAGGGACAGTAAGCCAAATATCATATGCTAATGATGCTATGCAATATGCGGTGCGAATGAAATGACCAAGTTAGAGTGAAGTCGAGACGATAGTATGTAGCATCGTAGGCTATGGGGTCCATCACAAGGGATTTCTATCTAAACCAGTGCCATACCTAAATTTGGATAGTCAGACTCAATGTAGTAGACTCCCGATCTTAGGTTAGTCACGCGCCCAACCGAAATCTTTGCCATTATGAAGGTACACAACAATTAGTTACGCACCACCAACTCGAGTGGATAGTGAATGAATGAATGAATGAATATACAACTCCTACTCAATAAGTCCATATATCATTACGGTTTCTCTCTAAGATCATCACCGGGGCCTAGTACACTCTACATGCAACCGTCGTCCACTAACGCGTGACCATGCAAGTGGAAGAGACCTCACCATCCGCCTGGCCAGTAGTCAGCCAATATCTACCCGGCATGTCGATAGCGGACTCATTTATAAGCTAGTCAAACTCAGCATAACAATACCCCCTACCTTCGGGCGGGTAAGGCCACACCCCCTCCCAATCGACCATAACGTAGTGGGAGACACAGCCTCCTGGTATTCGGCACTCGGGCACTCATGTATCCACTCGGTTTCAACGTTGGGATGTCTCCTGGCCCGGAGGTTTAGGGATTTTCACCCAGGGCCATCTATGGCAGCCCGATGCTAATAACATATTTTCAGTGCCCCATCTGGCCATCCACGATATGCCTGTGCAGGGTACGACCCTAATGTTGCTAGACATTTAACCAACATTGCCCCGAAGGAATGGCCCACATAGATCCTAACATATAGTGGACCCATGGCTTTGCACAAGGGCCTAATATACAACACCATGTGCCTTTCTCAAGAGCTTAAAACACATCACGATGGGCCTCTCACATGGGCCTAATATACATCACAATGGGCTTCATCACCTAGCCCTTAAATGCATCACAATAGGCCTCATCACATAGACCTCATATTCATCACATTAAGCCTTAAACACGGGCTGAATACACATCCCAATGGGCCTCAAATATGGGCCGCATATACATCACATTGGGCCTTAAACACAGGACAAATACACATCACAATAGGTTTCAACTACTGGCCGCATATGCATCATATGGGTCTTGACAATTGCCCTCAGCAATCGAAATCAGCCTCAACAATAGGCCTCGAGAATCGAAATCGGCCTCATTAATCGACCTCGACAATTAAAATCAGTCTCGACAATCGTAATCAGCCTCGATAATCGGAATCGGCCTCGACAATTGGAATTGGCCTCGTCAAACGGAATCAGCCTCGTTAATCGGCCTCAACAATCAGAATTAGTCTCGACAATCAAAATCAGCCTCGACAATTAGAATCGGCCTCGTCAAACAGAATCGACCTCGATAATCAAAATTGACAATCGGAATCGGCTTCGACAATCAGCCTCGACTAACGGAATCAGCCTCCTCAATCGGACATGGCCTCTACACTCGAAATCGGCGTCGACAATCGGCCTCGACTAATGGAATCAGCCTCGTCAATCGGACTCGGTCTCGACAATCAGAATCAGCAATCAGAATCAGCCTCAACAATCAGCCTCGGCCAATGGAATCAACCTCGTCAATCGGATTCGGCCTCGACAATAGGAATTGACAAGCGAAATCGGCAATCGAAATCGGCCTCGACAATCAGCCTCGACTAACGGAATCAGCCTCGTCAATCAGACTCGGCCTCGATAATCGGAATCGGTGAGAATGGGCCGAACAAGGCCTAAGGGAAGGTCATAATGTGGACATTCAACCATCATTATCCATCAATGTGGACATATAACCAAGATTGCTCCGAAGGATTGGCACACGTAAACATCATTACATACACCATGGTAAAATCACACATTACATTGGACCTTGAATACATAACAGGTGGGCCATGCACCTGGGCCTCTCATATACATCACGTCGGGCCTCGCCATATGGGTCGTGAATACATCACAATGGGTCACGTTATATGGGCCGAAAATACATCATAATGGGCCACATATCTGGGCCTAATACACATCACTATGGGCCTTACCCATGGGCCTTAAATACATCACAATGGGCCTCATATCTGGGCCTCAAATACATCATAGTGGGCCTCACATACAACACATCGAGGCGGGCCTTGCACATTTCAAATGGGCCCCATCAGATGGACAGTGTGCCTGCTATACACACATCAAGGTAGGCCTGGCAGATGGGTGGCGTGAAATATAAAACATACATCACGGTGGGGCACACGTCTCATGGACGGTGTGGATATCAATCACATATATCAAGGTGGGGGTCCACGGCCTAAAATGGATGGACAGCGTGGATGTAAGCCATATACATCATGGTCGGCTCCAATGGACGGCGTTGAATGTAACACACATACAAGCAAGGTGGGCCCCACCCCTCACACGTACAACACATCTAGGGTGGGCCCCACCCCTCACACGTACAACACATCTGGGGTGGGCCCACGGCTACCAAAACCAATGGACAAAGTTGATAAAATACATAAATCATGGGGGGTCTTTCCACAGATGGACGTCATGATACAAAACATACAACATGGTGCATCCTATGCACACCATCTAGGGACAGACGGTGTGGATATAAAACATATACATTAAGGTGGGTCCCACCCCCACACGTGCCAAACGTGTGAGGTGGGCCCACGCCCTGAACAAATAGACAGGGGAGAATGTAAAACACATATATTAAGGAGGTCTCCACCGTCCTGATAATGGACGGTGTGAATAACACATAAATCATGGCTGGCCCCACACGTGGCAGGTGGGAGCCACGCCTTCATTAGGCGAACCCACCATCCAGCCTATCTGAACGGTAGGGTTGAAATGCATATATCAAGAGGGCCCCACGTATAAGGTGCACACGTCACTAAGGTGGCCCCACATCCAGCTCAAGATGGGCCCCACACGGGGGGTGGGTCCCAGCATCCAAGGACAGTGTGGATGAAACTGGTGGGACCCATAGAACCAGCTGCTCTAATACAATAGTTGTAAAGCTGGTGTGCGGTACGCGTAGGGCCCACTCTCAGTACAGTAGCTACATAACTACAGTGAGGTGCAACGATTGCTGCTGTAAGCAAAACAGGTGGGTCCCCTATAGGGCCCACCACCATATATATATATTATATTAATATAATATTAGTTTCATTACATTACCTTTTCTTTAGCTAGCTAGTACACCCCACCGTCTGTTCACCCTTCACTGCTGGCTACGTCCAGATCATTTGGATGAAACCCACAACACACGGTGGGTCCCACTATCCCAGATGGACGATGTGAACACTACACGTGACTCACGTGGGTCCCACTTCTGATGGACGGTATGGGTGAAATACATACTTCAAGGTGGGTCCCACATGAACGTGGCCCACCTAATTTGGATCAATATGATATTTGTGTTTTCGCATCACCAATAAGGTAGAGCCCACATGGCCTATACGGTGTGGATTCCACACGTACAGCATGGTAGGTCCCACTCCACATCATCATCATCATCAAAGAAAATTAGAGAGAAAGAGAGAGAGATCAGTGAGAAGGGGAGGGACCCCGCCACTATGGGCCCTCCTTAAACAATGCAAACATCGAGATGGGTCCCACCATATGTGGGCCCTCAAATCACAAATCAAATCACCCACCATTCAATCTTCTTGGTCCGATGGAATCCCTACCTCATCGGCTTCGACTTTGACAGAGGATGATGAAGAATGAAGGGTGGAGATGAGAGATGGGGAGGTGAGAAGTGGGCCACGCAAAGCTCTCTCATGGAGCTCTCATGCCTTGGACAGTTGGGTTGCTCAGAGAATGAGAGAGAGAGAGAGAGAGAGAGAGAGATGGGTGAGTGATGAAAGAGTTAACTTTAGGGATGGGTGTTGTTCTTGGGGATGGGTGTGAGTGATGGGAGTGATGTGTACTTGATTGATGTGATTGATTGATTGATTTGACATGTTCTCTTGGGTTTAGTAAATGTGCGGTGTTTTTTCTCGAATTGAACATGGGCCCATATCTCCTGTCATGGGTATCACCTCAGCGCATAATACGCGGCGTTCGAACCACGATGATGCCGTGGTCGTAGGGGTATAAGTTTCGAGTCGAGTCGACTTTGATATACGGGATCGGCTTAGGATCGCGCGCAAACGTTGGATATAGGTCGAGGGTTGTCGAAATTTGACCGGAAGGACCGTGGAAGCCTATGGAACAATACAGGATAGGACACGGGTCTTACAGCTCTCCCCTCCTAATAAAAATTTCATCCTCGAAATTTACTATCACCCAGGACAAAGCAAGGGAAGAGGAAGCATCGACTTATGATAAATCTATGAACAATTAGCGCTCTCTAATCTAAACATCGCGCTCTCAGGATGCCTCATCAATGCTATGATGACCCCTCTGATCCTGTATCTCAGATCAAAATGATCAAAGCTCGAATACTAAGTAGCCTCACAATCTTAACGGTAAGGAGTTATGTTAGAAAATCTCTAAGTTATTGAACTCTGGGATTTAACTATTCTAAGTTCTCAACAATCATAGAGTGTAGGCTAGCTATCAGCAGATATGTGATGTTATCTTCAGGTATTCCCAAGTTATGCTCTGATACCAACTTCTATCACGCCTCAAACTCAAAAACCGGGCTCATAAAATTCTTGATCGCCGAAGCCAGTGCTAACAGCCTCCGTAGTACCATATTCTCAGCTCCCAGCGTCCATACGCTAGATTCCGATCATGGGATCCTACAAGGAGGATTTTCCAACATACATTTAACTCATAATAAGCATAACCACAAGTTTACCCAAATCACAAAGGCAACGTCATCATCACATATCCACTAATATAAACATTTGAATACAGTGCTGAAAGGGAAATATATATCAAAAGGCGTAGCTATATGTCCTAAAGGGGGGGTGAATAGGACTATGCTAAATTAAAACTTTAACAGCAGAATTTAAATGAATAAAGTAAAGATAGCACTATAAACCAATCACTCTATAAAAATGTAAAGCAACCTTTAAATACTAGAACAGAGAGGTTGATATCAATGTTGTTCTAAGGACAACCTTGCACCATAAAAACCAGGGGTTTATGGCAGGACAACCTTACTAGAAAAATTTGAATATCAAAAACTCAAATTGAAAGGAAATAAAGAAAATAGCAAAAAATAAATTCTAAACTATTACAACATTTCCCACAATGCTTGAAATGTAAATATTACAACATTCACATCCACACATACATCCCACAAACTTGAATGATAAAAGATATAGAAATTACACAAACATTCAAATCACAAGACAAAGAATTATAGTGGTTCACCTGTGTGTTCACCAACTGTTAAACAATAGCCACACAGATTGTTACTCCACTCTTAATATCCTCACACAGGGGATATTAGTGTTCACTATCAAAAATAGGCTTTTCTCAGGTTCACCCAAAACCTTCACAATTATGTCTTTTAAATGAGCTTACACAATCCAAAAACTCCACTTTTGAGTTTTCTGGCTCTCCTCAGATAACCAATAAATTGAGATTTTTCTGGCTTAATCTCAAATAAAACCAAAAGAAGGAAATTTATAATAATGTAAAATACCTGGATTTCTCCTTTTGTAGCAGCCCGGAAGAACCAATTGGAGTAGAAGTTCGAATATAGAAGTTCAATTTTCCAATACTCACTTTGAAGTGCTTCTAAGTTCTAATTGATTTTAAATTAAATCAAGTTGGGCTAGCTCTATTTAATTTTGATTCCAAGAAGTGGAATATCCCAATTCCTCTTTCAAATTAGATTGGAATGCAGAAACAAAATCAAATAAGAAAAGCTAACAAAAGAGAATTTTAAATATACACAATATAGCTTAAAAAGAACACAAACTTATCTCTCAGAGTGATGCCTTGATTTTACTTAAATTGGATTATCAAACTCTAAAATTCATGCTCAATTTATAGTTGAAGAAATCGCATCTACGACTGGTCCTATGGACACTACGACTGGTCGTAGATCAAACAGATTTTTAAAATTTTGAGCACAATCAGATAAAACCATTCCACAACTGTTTGTAGTCTGTTCACGACCAGTCGTGACACCTCCAAGACTGGTCATGACCATCCTATGACTGGTCGTGAGGCACCAGGTTTGTTCGTTGTAATTTGAGTCGTATATCCTAGACTGGTCGTAGGACGCGTTGTGCATTGTTCACACGACCGGTCGAATAGGGTCTAGGACTGGTCGTAGCTCAACTAAAAAATTTTGAAAATTTACAACAAACTTAAGACTGGTCTTAGAATTTCTTGGACTGGTTGAGGCAGTTCTAGGACTAGTCGAACAAGGTCCAGGACTAGTCTTAGAACCGATCAAACATCTATAAAATGATTTAATTTAAATTATGTATACAAAATGACCTACCCTAAGGTCAATCTAAGGTCATTCATACCTTAAATGTGAAGAATGGACATTGAAACTTCATTTCTTCAGATGATGGTTGACCTTTAAAGATTATGAAACTTTGAGATCTCTACAAGATGTAGCTTGAACTTGAGATCTTTTAAAGCTTGAATTATACTTCATATTGTACTTTATATTGAGTTGTACTTTAGTCTTGAGTTGTACTTGAGTCTTGAGTTGTACTTGAGTCTTGAACAAGAACTTGCCTTTTGATGTAGCTCTTGGAAGACTCTGAACTTTGAAGCTTACAGTACATGACCTTGCATTTCTTGAAGCAGATCACCATTCCTAACTTGAAGCATGGTGATGCAGTGTCTTGAATATATAAATCAACATGCTACACAAGACACAGATTGTGTTTTTGGCACCACAAAATTTGACAACTAAAGGAGCAAGAAACCATAGCACTTACAATCTCCCCCTCTGTTAAATTTGTGACAAAACACACTCAAAAAAAAAATAAAAATAGGAGAAGCACAACATGCTCAATAAAGAATCATGTACCAGTTATATAAGAGAACCAGATATAGCCTGGTTAAAGAATCATGCACCAATTATTATATATCCATAAAAATTAATGCTACTACCCCACAATCCATATCCATTCCAATCAATCCAAACTGCTTAAATCTTCTCCCCCTTTTTGTCACAATATGATAAAGGAAGCAAATAAGTAATGAAAAAGAAGGGTTGACAAGAGACTAATAAAGGAAATAACTAGGCAAGATATCAAAATATATAATTAAATTCAAAGTTCAAATCTCATTACCTAACATAAATAAATGTCACTTTCACAAACTGAAGTAAAATCAAAGTTCACACACCAACAAAAGCAAAATAGTATTAGACTTAATACAAACCAAAGGATAAAATACTTAATCAGATCTTAAAGAAGAAGTAGGTATGGTAGGATCAAGTTAATGAAGGCCCTTGTTTAAGCGCCTAAGATACTTGCACATATATTTAAATTGTAAATCATCGGTAACATTCATGTTCTGTGCCTGTTGAGGCATAAAAAAATGAAGAAGGGATTGAAACAAAAGAAGATTGAGAAATAGAAAGGAAATTGAGAAAGAAAGAGAATAAAGTGACTTAGGGGTGGTTTGCACGGGTCCGCACAACCGATATCCGTTGCGCGGGTCTGCACAACGAATTCCATAACTTGTTCTTTGTAAAAATGTCTCAAACATTGGAAGGAGGGTCCCATGGTGCCAAAATCGAGGTGCCACACGTGCGAGGGCTTAAAAATACCCCCTCCCCTCCTTCATTAGGGGGGATTGAAGATTTTGGAGAGGAAGTAGAGCAAGGAGGAATATTGAAGGTAGGAGAGGAAGCTCCGGTAGGTTGTGGGGGTCTGCGCAACCGATATCCATTGCGCGGGTCCGCGCAACCAGACTGCCCTGCAGTCTGTGAAGTCAAGGAGTGGACATGCTATTGAAATGGCTAAGTCTCTAGATTTCTTCTATTCAAGCTTCAAGGGGAGAAATCAGTAGAAGAGATCAATTCAGCAATTCCTCCTAAGTACTAGGAGATGACTGAAGTAGGCACCGGAATGCTGCCGAAATTTCTCTCCTTGGAGATTAGTTGATCGATTCAACAATTCCTCCTAAGTATTAGGAGATGACTGAAATAGACGTTGGAATGCTGCCGAAATTTCCATCAAACTATCTTATCTAACTTTGATTAACTGTACTTTATTTTCAGAATCAAGGGAATCCGAGGATGTAAATGAACTCAGAATAAATGCGATCAATGTTCTCTTATCAAATTCTTTGTTATCATTAAATAAATCCTCCAAATCAAACGCATTTATTTTCTTGTCAAAACAAAATGGCGACTTTGCTGGGGACTCTTTTTCAATGGTAACTTAGAAAATATTTAGAGAACATTTATCACTTTTGGCGTTTGTGTAGACGCCAAAATGGCAACTCTCAATGGGAACATCCTCCCTTTTATCTCTGAGATAGAATGACTTATCACATAGATGCGTGATTGCAAATTTATATTTTGTCCCCAGGTAAGTAGAAAGCATCGAAGAAAGTAAAGTCTGCTATGATCAAGAGTAGTGAATTTTGTGTAATGGACGGAACAATCTTTGTTTTTCTAGTAGCTTAAGAAGATGAAGGAGGATGGAGGATAGTAACATCTAAAAGTTGGAAAGTTTAATCTACTTCTGTAAGAAGCATCATCTCGCCAAGTACTGGGTTGATTATGTGAAGTATTGTGAGACACAGTCCTGCTTTGCTCATACAATCACCTCATTCGAGAAAAAGAGAATGGCTCGTCACTCCAAAAGGTCTTCCGATATCGTTAACTATAGCCATAAAGACATCCTCCACAGAATCATTGCGAGTTCAGAAAAACAAAGGGAAGGCGACCGTGATCAGTGAATGTTCGCTCACAGCACTTTCTGCAAAAGATTTCAAGCAAACTCATGCATTGAGAATACCACGATTTGAGTTAGTTAGTTCTTCAAAGCAACAAAACTTTGGTTTCAAATCAAATAATAGTTCATCTTCTTCAACAGTGTTAGCAGCATGGTGCTCGCTTCCTGCTTCAATTTCAAAATAATCGAAGTATAAAGAAACAGAAAGCTCGTCGGCAATTATTAATCAACCCGATCAGTTTCCACTAGATGAGAATATGGCTAAAGAAGTCCCTAATATTCCGACGGTGACTGCCGTGAACAACATTGAACCACAATTAGAAAGGCCACAACCACAAGTGGTTAGATTTCAAGAGCCAATGCCTAATATTACTCAGAATATCACGTAGGAAAAAATTGGCAGATGGTTATTGAATCTATTCATCTAAAGAATGAACGAAGTCAAAATCAAAAATTTCAATATAGACACCATATCCTCGTGAAATAGAAGAAATGTCATTTCCCGCTGATTTCAAACACCTAGACTTTTAAAATTTTAACGGGAATGGATCACCAGAAGAGTATATGATGCATTTCATAGCAAAGATAGGAAATGTCTCTAGAATTCCTCAATATTGTTTGTAATTATTCAGATCTTCTCTGACAGGAAGAGCTTTCAAATGGTATTTAAGTTTAATTCTAGGATCTATTCATACCTGGGAACAGATGCAGGATGCTTTTATGTTAAACTTTTTTTCTTCGGACCAAGAAGTTAGTTTGACTGAACTGGCCTCTATTCGCCAAGAAGAAAATGAATCAGTTGAAGAATTCATCAGTCGATGGAAGGACTTGGCAGCATCATGTCAACATCCTCTTCGGGAATCAGAACAAGTAGAACTATGTTTAGAAGCATGAGACTAGAACTGGCATGCCACCTGATTAGTAAAGATTGGAGAACCTTTTGTAATTTTGCTATGAAGGCTTATGCTCTTGAAAAGATGATGGGAAGAGTGTCTGCTTTTCAGTCAAAATCAGCCCACATAACTTGGAAAGAAGAAACCAAAGAAGATTATCAAAATGTTGAAAGAGATAGTGATGAAGAAGATAGAAATGGTCGTGTGGTTATAATGACATATAAAAGGTCGAGGCAAAATAAAGACCATATGAAATATGCATTCTCAAGAAAAGATATACTTCCTATGCTGAATCAATTGTTGGTTATGAAGAGTATTGAATTACCTCAGCTAAGACACCTCGAAGAAATTGAAAGTACAAGAGGAATGTATCATTGCCATTATCACAGTAAATTTGGGCATCATACAGAAAATTGTAATTCCCTCAGGAAAAAGCTACAAAAGATGATCGATAAGAGAGAAATTGCAATGAAAAGAGCATGATAAAAAGAGAAAAATGATAGAAACTCGATAAAGAAAATTCTGGGGGCATCTGCATTAAAAGACGATAACATGCTTCGTATGGTGAACCGTCAGTAATTGACAAGATCAAGCTGTCATAGCTTAAATACTCAAATGAAATGAAGCGAGTGAGGCAAAAGATGTAAAGCCACGATAAGAAAACATATTCGTTGCATATATGCATTGCAATACCTGCCAGTTCAGGAGATGACCGCTATTTTAATTTCGAAAGGTATCGATACAATGCTTCCAAAATCAAAAGGTGGCAAGACAGGTGAATAAAAAACTATGAAATGTATTTCTCACCATAAGATGTATTTCTTTTGTATATGAATAAAATGTAGGTTTTTAAGCATATCAAGTCATCATCAAATGTGAAGCACCAATGACAATCACTAAATGCAAAGCACCAATGACAATCGCCAAATGAAAAGCCTCGATGATTATCGCCAAAATTAGTAACTATCGCTGTTGTCATCAATTGCTGATACAGAATATCTTATCTCACCTTATTGAAATCATCGCCAAACTGATACACTATCCTAACCATAAGCATTGTCAGAACATATCAGCAGTGGCGATGTATTAATTATTGATTCACCATTCATTGTAGTGAAATAAGCAGTGGAATAAGCCTATATGGCCAACCACACAAATTTTACGACATCGATGGCAAATGATCATTTAAGGCAGCCTAGCCAAGCCTATATGGTCAACTACGCACAAGACCTACAAAGCTTCAACAATTTAAAAAGCCCAAAATTGCCCTGCTCGAAATCGATGGTACACTATCTTGCTCCTTAAGCCCTACCCGAAATCGGTGGTAAACTATCTTGCTCCTTGAGCCCTGCCCGAAATTGGCGGTAAACTATCTTGCTCCTTGAGCCCTATCCGAAATCTTCGGTAAGCTATCTTGCTCCTTGAGCCCTACCCGAAATCGGCGATAAACTATCTTGCTCTTTGAGCCCAGTGTCAAGTCCAGTTCAGTCAAGTCTAGTCGAGTCAAGTTTAGTTCAGGTTAAGTCCTGTCCAGTCAAGGTATGGTCAGTCAAAGTACACTAGCATAAACTATCTCCTTCACTACTCAAAAGCATAAACTATGTGCAACATTCAAGTGCCTGATGAAAATTTTAAATATTGAGTAAGCAACATGCAAAAATGCTTTTCTCTTGAATCAGGTTCAAATTACAGCAACAGTAAATGCCTTCAAGATATTGGCAATTATCTACTCAAAAGTTCAAGTCTTCAAGGCCAACTAATATATTGACATGAGTCGTAAGGTCTTTTTATCTCTCGCCTTCTCGATATAAAGAAATGTTATTACGAAAGATTTTTAAAGGCGGCAAAGAATGAATTAGAGAAGAATCATCATTCTCTCCCGGACAATATAGGATTTGGATATATTCTTTGGATTCGTTAAAGGAGCAGCAAAGATTATCTATCCTTCAAGGGTATCAACAAGCTTCACTTCGGAAATATTTCTTCTAAAGAAATCTTTATGCAAACTTGACCTGGAAAGGGAGTAGGATCTATGTCTTCATCAGTAATCTATGCCTTGGTCTTTCTGATGATCTCTTATGCACAATGGAAAATTCATATGCTGATGTTGTAACTTCTCGGTATCCTATTAATGATATCGCAAGACTCCAGTACCAGATCTGATGGAGACAAAGAACAAACGGAATCATCATCAGTAACTTCTATGTCCTTTGAAAAGCTAATAAGTGAAAATTAAAAGAAGTCTTGTCTATTTTTCAGAATCGGCAAAGATCCCAAGAAAAGTCTATGAAGAAATGCTAAGGAGCACAAACTAGAAAAGACTCGACAAAAGACTCAATGGTTGAACCTTTGGAGCTGGAGATGATATCTCCAAGAGCACGATCTAATAAGCAAAAGATGCAATGCAAAGCACGATGACAAGCGATGATGACAAGAGCAAAGATGAAATGATTAAATCATTATCATATTACGAATATCACAATTAGCCTAAAAAGAAGAGAAGTTTTCAATATATATATTTTAAAAATTATTAATGCTTCATGAAGCTAAAAGTGGATAATTATAATGTCTTGAGATACTAATTTCGATTAATTTGGTAGGAAAAATCATCATTTGAAAGGTCGGGTTATGCAGATCATGAATAAAGGGAACAGTCGAAAAGTTGTTTTGGGAGGAGCAACATTAAAGAAAAACTTTCTAGACACAGAATTGAAGGAAAAGTCGCTGGAGTTGATCAAAGAGACCATTGCAGCAACAACGATGTTGAAAGATAGTTCTCTGATCAAGTTGCTCAAAGACAAAGTTGTCACAGCTGTTACAGTGGCAAGTTTCGATGAAAAGAGAATTTCATCTTCTCTAGTGAAGCATCCGCTCGATACTGCTAGCAGGGGGCATTCAAGTCTTCCGTTCGAGCACCATGATTCAAGTCTTCCGTTCGAGCGTAATCATTCAAGTCTTCCATTTAAACGTGATCATTCAAGCCTTCTATTCGAGTGCAATCATTCAAGTCTTTCGTTCAAGCACAATGATTCAAGTCTTTCGTTCGAGCGTAATCATTCAAGTCTTTCATTTGAACGTGATCATTCAAGCCTTCCGTTTGAGCGCAATCATTCCAGTCTTTCGTTCGAACATGATCATTCGATCTTCTGGAACAAAGATGATTATCCAGTCTTCCATGCAAGCATGATCATCCAGTCGTCCTTCAGTTGCAGTTCATTCAGTTCTTTGGTCGGAAGAAGATCGATCCTCCATTTGATTTCATGAATCAATCAAAGAAGGATCGAGGGGGCATCTGTTAAGGCATAAAAAATGAAGAAGGGATTGAAGCAAAAGAAGATTGAGAAATAGAAAGGAAATTGAGAAAGAAGGAGAATGAAGTGACTTAAGGGTGGTTTGCATGGGTCCGCGCAACCGATATCTGTTGCGCGGGTCCAAGCAACCGAAATATCTGTTGTGCGGGTCCGCATACAGAATTCCAAAACTTATTCTTTGTAAAAAGGTCTCAAGCATTGGAAGGAGGGTCCCATGGTGCCAAAATCGAGGTGCCACACGTGCGAGGGCCTATAAATACCCCCTCCCCTCCTTCATTAGGGGGGATTGAAGATTTTGGAGAGGAAGCAGAGCAAGGAGGAAGATTGAAGGTAGGGGAAGAAGCTCCGGTAGGTTGTGCGGGTCCGCGCAACCGATATCCGTTGCGTGGGTCAGCACAACCAGACTGCCCTGCAGTCTGTGAAGTGAAGGAGTGGACATGCTGCTGAAATGGCTAAGTCTCTAGATTTTTTCCGTTCAAGCTTCAAGGGGAGAAATCAGTAGAAGAGATCAATCCAGCAATTCCTCTTATGTACTAGGACATGACCGAAGTAGGCACCGGAATGCTACTGAAATTTCTATCTCCTTGGATTAGTTGATCGATTCAACAATTCCTCCTAAGTATTAGGAATGACTGAAACAGGCGTCGGAATGCTGTCGAAATTTTCATCGGACTATCTTATCTAGCTTTGATTGATTGTACTTTGTTTTCAGAATCAAGGGAATCCGAGGATGTAAATGAACTTAGAATAAATGTGATCAATGTTCTCTTATCAAATTCTTTGTTATCATTGAATAAATCCCCTAAATCAAGCGCATTTATTTTGTTGTCGAAACACTACCTTCTCCTCAAGTGCATGAAGACAAGCATAAAAATCAGATGGCTCATAGTCAGGATCATTTGCTGAGTCTGTTTCAATTTCATCAAAAATGTCATCCATATTAATATTATCAAGAGGAAGATCACCAACCTCATATACATTCCCTACTTCAGCTCCACCACCACCAACATCCACTTGGTCAGGAGCCAATTTCAATTTCATCTTATTAATATTAGAGTTGTTAAAAATAAGATGATGGATAGGAGACTCTCCAACAGGCATATCAACTAGCATGTGAGTAGCTACAACAGTCATAAGATAGGCAAATGGAATATCACTATGACCTAGATGGAGACGAAACTGAATGATGGAATGACATATTAACGAAGGCAGACAGACATTTACACCAGAAATAACATAATGCAAAACCCGAACCATAAAGGAAGTCAGCTTTGTTTTATTACCAGAATGCGGATATAGATTTGAAATAAAGATTCGGTGTAGAACCATGCATCCGGATAACAAGTACTTTGAGGGGAATGCATTCCCCTTATGAGTCCATTGCACATCCATATTGCATAATGCTCTAGTGAGCGTGCCTTTTTCTGATTCTAAGGGTTTCTTAACTAGAGTATGAATAGGAATAACCTCGTCGTTGACAGGTATGTCCATAAGGCCCGAAATCAGATGGCGGTCAACATCAAATGGACCTTCTCTAACATTAATTTTAAATGTTAAATTATCAGACGAAAAATTAAAAATGCATGCAAACATGGCCTGAGCAATAGATTGGTATGCTGACCCACCCTAATGTAAGATGTTAGCCCATCCTACAGCTTGGAGAAGAGGAAGGATACCAAAAGGAACAATGTGGTCAAGATCAAAAGGTTGTTCAACAATGACATTGCGCATTTGCAAATCCTGTACATATGAAGGATAATCTTCGGGAGACCGAAGATGACGCTGAGAGGTAAGAGTTAATCCAGAAGATGATGGACCACAGGAAGTTTTCTTTTTACCTCTAGCATCCATTTGTAACTAAGAGTATAAAGAATCAAGAGATTATAAAGGATGTAGAGTGGGGTTTGGCTAGAATAAATTTTTCAAAAGAAAACCCCAAAATTGCAATGAATCACAAAATAAATTACTCAAGAGTGAAAATGAAGTAATATTGACTAGAATCTACAAGAAAAATACAAAAGACACACTAACCTTGGAGATCTAGGAAGGTGGGTACGACCGATCGGGCGTCAGCTCATTGGAGAGGAAATAGGAAATGAGGAAGATGAGTTTTTCCCAAATTTTAATAGGTCCAGCGCACTACACGACTGGTCGAGCATGTCCACGACTAGTCGTGTACCGACTAAAATATGCAATTTTCATAAAAATTTAAAATTTAAACTAATAAATTATCAAATATATATACATTATGATACAAGCATGTATGAATATTCAATTTAGATTGCACATACTAAGATCGAATTTTAATTTATTAAACCTACTTTTGCCGAGCGGCTTAGTAAAATTGTTGGCAAGTTGAGTCTTGATCGGGATATATTCTAAAGATATTAATTTTTCTTCCACTAATTCACGAATGTAATGATACTTAATGTCAATGTGCTTGGTACGTGAATGCTGAATTGGGTTTTTAGAAATATTTATTGAACTGAAATTATCACAATATAAAACCATTGACTCCTGTGCAATTCTGTAATCGCTTAACATTCTATTCATCCAAACAAACTGAATACATGCATTTCTAGTTGCGATGTATTCAGCCTCAGCAGTTGAGAGCGATACAGAACTTTACTTCTTGCTAAAATAAGAAACTAAACAATTTTCAATATAAAAACAACCACCACTGGTTGATTTCCTATCATTGATATTACCAGCCCAATCAGCATCAGTATACCCAGCCAACTAAACACTAGTATCATATGGATACCAGAGACTCAAATTAATAGTACTTGCGACATATCGAATAATCCGCTTCACAACAGTTAGATGTGACTCTTTAGGGTCAGATTGATATCTAGCACAAATACCAACACTTAAAGCAATATCAAGTCTACTTGCAGTTAGATAAAGTAAACTGCCAATCACACTACGATATAACTTAGGATCCACACATTTACCTGTAGAGTCTTTAAGAGTCTTAAAGTTGTACACATGGGAGTATCAAAATTTTTTCCATTCTCAAATTCGAACTTTTCAATCAAGTTCAAATCATATTTGGTTTGAGAAATAAAAATATCATTAGGTTGTTGTTTTACTTGCAACCCTAGGAAATAATTTAATTCCCCAACCATGCTCATTTTAAACTTAAATTTCATTAAATCTACAAACTCAGCAGTCATGTTAGTATAGGTAGATCCATAAATAATATCATCAACATAGATCTGAACCATTAAGATATCATCGTTATGTTTTTTAACAAAAAGAGTCTTATCAACACTACCCATTCGAAAATTATGACTCAGTAAAAATTTAGTCAATTTTTCGTACCATGCCCTCGGAGCTTGTTTCAAACCATAGAGAGCCTTTTTTAGGCGATAGACATGATCAACATTCTTAGGGTCTTCAAAATCCTTTGGTTGTTCAACATAAACTTCTTCATGCAGATCGCCATTTAAGAAGGCACTCTTTACATCCATTTGATAAATTTTGAATTTTCTAAAGTAAGTAATAGATATGAATAGTCTGATTGATTCAAGACGAGCTACTGGGGCAAAAGTTTCATCATAGTCGATGCCTTAAATTTGAGTGTACCCTTGTACAACCAGTCTAACCTTATTTCGAATTATATTACCAAGTTCATCAGACTTATTTTTGAAAATCCACTAAGTTCCTATAATGTGTTTATCTTTAGGTCTAGGAACAAGATACCAAACATCATTTCTCACAAATTGGTTAAGCTCTTCTTGCATTGCTATTATCTAGTTTTCATCAGTAAGAGCTTCTTTTACGTTAGCCGGTTCTATCTGGGATGTAAAGCACACGTAATTACATATGTCTTCTGGTTGTCTATGAGTGCGCACACCAATGAGAGGGTTTTCAATAATTTGAGTGGTTGGATGATCTTTGACAGTCCTTAGTTCAGTGTTATTTTGACTTGATGAAGTATCTGGTTTGCCAATTAAAAGAACTTCATCATTATCTGAACTTGAGGTAGGTGTATTCAAGTGATCATCAATGACCACATTAATAGACTCTTGGATCACACCGGTCCTCTTATTCAATACTCAATATGCATGACTATTTATAGAATACCCAAAAAAAGATCCCTTCATCACTTTTAGTGTCAAACTTACCCAGATTTTCACGGTCACGTAAAATATAGCACTTACTGCCAAAAACTCGAAAGTATTTGACAGTAGGCTTCTTATCGAACCTTTTTTCATAAGTAGTCTTACAGTTTGATTTTCTCGTATAGACTCGGTTGATTATATAGCATGCAGTATTTATAGCTTCAGCCCAAAGATTTTTACGGAGCTTCATACTATTTAACATTACATTAGCCATTTCTTGAAGCACTTTATTTTTTCTTTCAATAATTCCATTTTGTTGTGGTGTTTTAGGTGCAAAGAATTCATGCGATATTCCCTGATCACAACAAAATTTTTCAAAACTGCTATTTTTAAATTCTGATCCATGATCACTACAGATTTTACTAACTTGAGAACCTTTTTCAGTTTGAGAATCCTTTTTACTTCATCAAGGGTTTCTGATTTATCCCTTAAGAAGGCTACCAAGTGAATCTGATAAAATCATCCACGATTATCGGTATGTATTTTTTGCCACCTCGACTCTCCATCCTGGTTGGTCCTATAAGATCCATATGGAGAATCTCGAGTGGTTTTGATGTGACATTGGAGTTCACCTTTTTGTAAGTGCTCCTAGTTTGCTTGCCAATCTAGCATTCACCACATATCTTTTCTACTTTTTATAGTTTAAGTAGACCTCTTATTAGTTCTATTTTGCTCAATCTATACAGATTACGGTAGTGTACATGTCCAAGGCATTTATAGCATAATTCAGTCTCATTGGTATGGACCATGTAACACGATTGAATAGATGAGCTAGAATCACTTACGATGTAGCAGTTTTCAGAAGTTCTACGACCAGTTGATATTACTGAACCATTTTTGTTTAAAACTTCACACCCTGGGCTAGAAAATTTACACTCTGATTTTTATTTAATATTTGAGAAATGCTTAACAAGTTATGTTTTAAACCTTCAACGTACAGAACATTCTCAAATAAGGGGAGGTTAGAAAGTTTAACCATACCTTGGACAATAACCATGCAGTTGCTACCATCACCAAATGTGACTGAACCATCAGTCATGTCTTTAAGAGTGGTGAACAAACCTTTGTCACCAGTCATGTGCCTTGAGCATCCACTGTCTAAGTACCACTTTAATTGGCTTGAAGCTTTGAAAGTCGTGTAGGCAACCGAGCAAGTAACCTTAGGAACCCATTTCATAACTGTTTTGGGTTTAGGAATATAGTTGGTCTTCTTATGTTTGTAGTTGTTGTAAGAATGGCCCACTGAGTTAGATTTTAAGAGCTCCTTAAGCAAATCAACTATTTTTTCAGCCAAAAGGTTTCGATTTTGATTTTTATAGTTGATATGGTTACTTTTAGGTTTGAACGACTGAAAAGTTTTAGCATTTTTAGAAACCTTTTGATTTGGGTTATTTCCCTTTGAGTTTGAAGACTCTCCTTTCACAAACTTAGGATGTGTATTCTTCTGCTTAGGAGGAACATTTTTATCGTAGCCCAAACTAGATCGGTTGCCACATTTTCTTAATCCAGACAAAAGTTTTTCTAACTTTGGATCACTTTGGGCATACCTCCATGTATCCTTTAAACTCAAAAGAGAAGAGACTTTAAGTTTAAGTTTTTCATTTTCAGATTTTAGATTTTCAATCAGGGAAGTTTTGAAATCTAAATCGCATTTTGATTTTTCAAAACAATCTAAAATGTGGGATTTTTCTAAAACAAGTGAATCAAAATTTTCTTTAAGCTTTGAAAATTTTTCTTTTTCAAGTTTAAGTTTGACAGCAATTTTACAACTTTCCTTATATAGGGCATTATAAGCATCTTGAAGATCTTCTTCATTTTTATGATCAATATTCAGATTTTCTTCACTAGTAAAATCATCGTGATCTAAAAAAGTGAACTTGGCTAGAGTCATAAGAGCTTTGACTTCATTGCTCGACTCGGTTTCAGAATCTTCTGATTTAGAAGAGGCTTCAGTGCCAGAAGATTCATCCCAAGTAGCCAACATTCCTTTCTTTTTAGGTTTGTCCTTTTTAGGACACTTGTTTGCTAAATGCCCATATTCTCTTATCATTTGATTTTTGAAAGTCAACCCTCTTTTTACTTTTGAAAATCTTGTAAAACTTTTTCGCTAAAAGGGCCATATCATCTTCAGAATTTTCTTGAGAAATACATTTAAAAGATTTAAGGGCAATAGATTTACCTTTAGGAGATTTAAAATTTAACTCATAGGTTCGTATAGATCCAATTAGTTCTTCTACCCTCATATTGTCCGTATCACGAAGTTCCTGGATCGCAGTCACCTTTGAGTTGATCCATTCAGGTAGTGAGCGTAGTATCTTTGCACACACTTTACTTTCTAGGATTTTATCACCAAGACCCCACATAGAGTTCACAATGTCATTCAATCTTGTATAAAAGTCCATGAACATTTCATTTGCCTTTATATGTATTTCTCCAAATTTAGTTGTGAGGAGTTGGACTTTAGATTTCTTGACAATTAATGTTCCCTTGTGTGTCATTTCTAAAATATCCCAAGCTTGCTTTGCAATATCACAGGATATAATTCTTTTGAATTCATCCGATGATAGTACACAAGTGATTGCATTTAGTGCTTTTGCATTGGCACTACTTTCACTTTTCTGAAGTGTGATCCAAGAAAAATAAGGTGAGACTTTTATTGATTTGGATCCATCGATATCAGTTACTTTAATGGTAGGAGGGGTCCATTCAGTCACTATGGCTTGCCACATGCTCTCATCCATGGATATAAGGAAAATTCTCATCCTGGCTTTCTAGTAGACATAATTGGAGCCATCAAATGGTGAAGGCCTAGTGACTAAAAGGCTATCAAAATTTGACATCTTATTAATAGCTTAGATCGATTAGCTCAGGAAATAAATCTAAAAATATAACAATTAAAATGAGCTATTAGGCTCTGATACCACTTAAAATGGCCTAGCTATATGTCCTAGAGGGGGGGGGGGAGTGGGGTGAATAGGACTATGCCAAATTAAAACTTTAATAACGAAATTTAAATGAATAAAGTAAAGATAACACTATAAACCAATCACTGTATGAAAATGTAAAGCAACCTTCAAATACTAGAACAGAGAGGTTGATATCAATGTTGTTCTAAGGACAACCTTGCACCATAAAAACCAAGGGTTTATGGCAGGACAACCTTATTAGAACAATTTGAATATCAAAAACTCAAATTGAAAGGAAATAAAGGAAATAGCTAGAAATAAATTCTAAACTATTACAACATTCCCCACAATGCTTGAAATGTAAATATTATAACATTCACATCCACACATACATCCCACAAACTTGAATGATAAAAGATATAGAAATTACACAAACATTCAAATCACAAGACACAAAGAATTATAGTGGTTCACCTATGTGTTCACCAACTGTTAAACAATAGCCAGACAAATTGCGACTCCACTCCTAATATCCTCACATAGGGGATATTAGCGTTCACTATTAAAAATAGGTTTTTCTCAAGTTCACCCAAAAACTTCACAATTATGTCTTTCAAATGGGTTTACATAATCCAAAAGCCCCACTTCTGAGTTTTTTGGGCTCTCCTCAGATAACCAATAAATTGAGATTTTTCTAACTTAATCTCAAATAAAATCAAAAGAAGGAAATTTACAATAATGTAAAATACTTGGATTTCTCCTTTTGTAGCAGCCCGGAAGAACCAATCGGAGTAGAAGTTCGAATATAGAAGTTCAATTGTCCAATACTCACTTTGAAATACTTCTAAGTTCTAATTGATTTTAAATTAAATCAAGTTGGGCTAACTCTATTTGATTTTGAATCCATGAAGTGGAATATCCCAATTCCTCTTTCAAATTAGATTGGAATGCAGAAACAAAATCAAATAAGAAAAGCTAACAAAAGAAAATTTTAAATATGCACATTGTAGCTTAAAAAGAACACAAACATATCTCTCAGAGTAATTCCTTGATTTTACTTGAATTGGATTATCAAACTTTGAAATTCGAGCTCAATTTATAGTTGCGAAAATCGCATCTACGACTGGTCGTAGATCGAATAAATTTTTAAATTTTTGAGCGCAATCGAATAAAACCGTTCCCGACTGGTCATAGTCTGTTCACGACTAGTCGTGACACCTCCATGACTGGTAGTGACCATCCTACGATTGGTCATGAGGCACCAGGTTTGTTCACTGTAGTTTGAGTCATAGATCCCGGATTGGTCGTAGGACGCGTCGTGCACTATTCACACGACCGGTCGATCAGAGTCCAAGACTGGTCATAGCTCAACCAAAAAAATTTGAAAATTTGTAACAAACTTAAGACTGGTCTTGGAATTTCTTGGACTAGTCGAGGCAGTTCTAGGAACAAGGTCCAGGACTAGTCTTAGAACAGACCAAACATCTATAAAATGATTCAATTTGAATTATGTATACAAAATGACCTATCTTAAGGTCAATCTAAGGTCATTCATACCTTAAATGTGAAGAATGGACATTGAAACTTCATTTCTTCAGATGATGGTTGACCTTTGAAGATTATGAAACTTTGAGATCTCTATAAGATGTAGCTTGAACTTGAGATCTTCTAAAGCTTGAATTATACTTCATCTTGTACTTTTTATTGAGTTGTACTTTGGTCTTGAGTTGTTCTTGAGTCTTGAACAAGAACTTGCCTTTTGATGTAGCTCTTGGAAGACT
Source organism: Magnolia sinica (assembly GCF_029962835.1). NCBI lineage: Eukaryota > Viridiplantae > Streptophyta > Magnoliopsida > Magnoliales > Magnoliaceae > Magnolia > Magnolia sinica. The sequence goes on from NC_080578.1 coordinate 58,944,338, forward strand.
TTGAACTTTAAAGCTTACAGTACATGACCTTGCATTTCTTGAAGTAGATCACCATTCCTAACTTGAAGCATTGTGATGCAATGTCTTGAACATATAAATCAACATGCTACACAAGACAGATTGTGTTTTTGGCACCACAAAATTTGACAACTAAAGGAGTAGGAAACCATAACACTTACAACATATGACAAAATCAAAGCTCCAGAGGTCTGCTGCATGCTCCAAGCTCAACGCTCTGTAACGTAACGCCACCTGCATGCATCTATCGTGCATAAGCTTATAGAAAGCTTAGTGGATGGTGAAAGTGTGTGCACAAGGTAAGTGTCAAGTAAGCAATATCAGAGTAATCAGAGTGAACGGAAATACTAATAAGCCCATAAATCATACAATATCAGAGTAATGCTGTCAAGTGTTTTGCATTTTTGCTTTAATAGAATAATCTTTATTCATGTCAATGTTTTAAAATTATAAAAAATAAAATAAAAATTTGGCCAACCCAATGTTGATCGCCCGATTTGGCCAGCCGAGGACATACTCGGGCTAGCCGAACCATGCGCATTGGGGATTTATTGGGGATTTTTTTCAAAACCCTCATTTCCATACTCATCTTCTTCGGTCTGCCGGTGATTCCTTCGACCAACCTATCACTCTGGTGTCCTTGTAACTGAATAATTTTGAGTTACCTTCTAGATTTAAGTTCCTTGTTATACATTATTGTAGATTTCATCATATTTCTTGAATTTAGAACCCTATTTTATTGGGTTTTTGGTAGAAATCTGATCTAGATCTTTCCTTATTCTTGTTGGTATTTCTTTTTGCAATATCTAGTCATTTTCTATCATGGAAACTCGCACTAAGCGTACTGTGCAACGCCTCAGACCTGTTATTCCTCTTGATCCGCTAATCGGGTTGTGTGCTCTATCCATTTGCCAGAAAATGATCCAGAAAATGTGGAGGATTTTTGTCCCCGTAATATTATCATTGAGCGCACCATTAATACAAATCATATCACCCAATTTGGCCTTGTTGAAATCCTATCTACGGTAGGATGGGAAAAGATTTTTGCGTGGGGTGGTGCATCCTATCAGTCTATTACAAGAGGGATGTATGCATCCATACATACCGTGTCATCAAAACAATTAACATTTTCCATTCAATTTGTGGAAGACAGTCATTATTAACCCCTCCATTATCTCATTGATCTTAGATATTGATATGGCGGAAGACGGAATCTCTATTCTACTAATCTTTGAAGATATGTACCCAATGGAAAGAGATTCTTTCACTAAGGAGCTATGCAGTTTTCATGCACCCTGGCGTAACGTAAGTATCACGCCCCAAACTAGAAAACTGGGCTTACAGAATTCTCGATCGCCGAATTCGGTGCTAACAGCCTCCATAGTACCCCATTCTCGGTTCCCGACACCTGTATACCAAATTCTGATCTTGGAATCCTATAAGGAGGATTTTTAGTGTGATTTTTTTGTGAAGGAGCATAACCACAAGCATAGCTAAGTCACAAACAACACCACCACATATCCACTATAAAAAAACATTTGAGTACAACGTGGAAAGGGAAATACAAGTATATCAAAAACTCCAGAAAGATCGCCACATGCTCCTACCTCATCACAGCTACGTCCTCGCGTCACCTGCACGCAACAGTAATGCATAAGCTTACTACAAAGCTTAGAGGGTGGTGTATGTGTGTGCAATGCATGTGTTAATCATACAAATATCAGAGTAAGCAAAAGTACTAGTAAGTCCATGAATGCTGTCAGCCATATCAAGGCTATGCGGTTCAAGGCCTACGTGATCAATGTCATATGCTGAAATGGCCAAGCTATATGTCCTAGAGGGGGGGTGAATAGGACTATGCCAAATTAAATTTAAATACAACTGAATATGAAACAAAGAATAGATAGCACTATACACCAATCACAGTATAGGAATGGAAGGCAACCTAAAATAGAGAAATAAAAACAAAAATTATTCTAAGGACAACCTTACACCAAAAACCAAAGTTTATGGTAGGACAACCTTATTTCTAGAACAAATAGAGAAACTGAAGCTCAACGTAAAAAAGAGATAGCAAAAATATAATGTTGAAATGTAAATCTAAATTATTACAACATTCTCCACTGTGCTTGAAATGTAAAATTTACAACATTCACATCCACACATACATTCCACAATTCAGAATGATAAAAGATAGGAAATATAAATCACACATCCACAACACAAAGAACTATAGTGGTTCGCCTATGTGCTCACCAACTGTTAAACAACAGCCACACAGAATGCTACTCCACTCTTAATATCCTCACACAAGGGATATTAGCGTTCACTATCAAATAGGTTTTCACAGGTTCACCAAAACCTTCACAATTGTGTCTTTTTCAAAGGGCTTACACAATTGAAAAACCCTCATTTCTGAGTTTTCTGGCTCTCCTCAGATAACCAACAACTTTAAGATTTTTCTGTCTTAACCTCAAATAAAACCAAACAATGTAAATTACACAAATTATAAAATACCTGATTTTCTCCTTCGTTGTAGCAGCCCAGAAGAACCACGTCGGAGTAGAGATTTGAATGTCAACATTCAATGTCCAATACTCACTTTATAATGGTTCTAGGTTCTAATAGATTTTAAATTAAAACAAAAGGGCTAGCTCTAATTGATTTTGATTCCAGAAAAAGGAAAACAACAATTGCTCTTTTTATATTAGATTGGAATGCAAGAAACAAAATCAATTAACAAAGTTAGAGAAAGAGAATATTAAATATGCACACTTACCTTAAATGGAGCACCGACTTATCTCTCAGAAGACCGAATTAAATTAACTTGAATTCCTTAATTTATTTTAAGATTTGTGCTCTATTTATAGGTGAACAAATCACGTCTTCGACTGGTCTAAGGACCTCTACGACTGGTCGTAAAACCAACAGATATTTGAAAATTTGGGGGCGATAAGATTTGGCAGTTTCACGACTGGTCGTAGGTTTCCTTCGACTGGTCGTAGGTCTCCTTCGACTGGTCGTAAGATCCCTTCGACTGGTCGTAGGTGGCTGAATTTCAACGCTGTTCTTTGAGTTGTAGGTCTACAACTAGTCGAAGATGCAGTCGACACTGTTCTTACGACTGGTCAAACAGTCTCAAGGACTAGTTGAAGCCTAACAGAAAATTTTTGATTTTTGTAACAAACTTACGACTGATCCAGGAAATTTTAGATAGGTCGAATCAGTGTTAGGACTAGTCAAACAAAGTCCAGGACTAGTCTTAGAACAGACCAAACTTACTTATATAAAACATATAAATTATGTATCTAAAATGGCCTACTCTAAAGGTCAACCTAAGGTCAGTCATACCTCAATAGTGAATTAAGGACATTAAAACTTTAGAGATGAGTGACCTTTGAAAGTAATGGAGCTTGAAGTCTTGATGTCATTTAAACTTGAGAGCTTTTTGAGATCTTGAAATTGAACTTGAAAGCTTATTGAGATTCCTGACTTGTGAACAGTGCTTGTCAACCTAAGTTGATCTTGAGTAGAGCATTGTTCTTCACAGATGCAAGCTTCATAACAGTATCTTTGGCATCACAAATTTGACAACACAAAGGGCTATAAACTATAGCAATTACAATGTCCCCCTTTGTCAAATTAGTGACAAAACACACATTCAAGATATGTTACATAACACAAAATATCTGATTAAAGAATCATACACCAGTTGTTATATCTGATTAAAGAATCATGCACCAATTGTTATCAACCGACATCCTGCAGACTTGTAAATTAATATTCAGTCCACCTCTGCACATACTCCCCCTAAGTAACATACTCATAAAACACCATACAATACAATGCTACTCCCTCCTCATGACAACATCCATATCCATATACATATCCATAACATATCCATACTCCCTCCTTTTGTCACAATAGGACAAAGGAAGCACAAAATAGATGGCTGAGGAGAAATAATTAATGAGAAATATGAGAGGTAACTAGTCAAGACATGAGAACATAGTATAAGCAACACACATAATTCATAGACTGAGCTAACTTAAAGAGAGTGACAAACTCAAAACTAGTTAGGAGTAATTAAGTTATTACAGACCAGTAATCTTAAAAATACTAATCTGACCCAGATGAAGGAGCAGGAATGTAAAAATCAAGTTGATGCATGCCTTTATTCAAGCGCCTAAGATATTTGCGCATATATTTAAACTGTAAATCATGGGCAACAGACATGTTTTCCATCTTAACATTTAGATTCTCAACTTTATCTTCCAATGCACTAAGACGAGCATCAAATGAAGAAGGCTCATAATCTGGATCATTCGTAGAATTGGACTTAAGTTCTTCAAAAATATCATCCATGTTAATATCATCAGGAGGAAGATTACCAGCTTCTTCCTCATGTTCAGCTTCAACACTTCCAACACCATCACCTTAGCCAGGAAGGAAATCCACCTTCATCTTATTGATATTGGAATTGTTAAATATCAGATGATGAATAGGAGCCTCTCGAAGCGGTAAATCGACTAACATATGTGTAGCCAACACAGTCATCAAATATCCAAAAGGAATGTCACTGTGACTAGGATGGAGTCGAAACTGAATGATAAAGTGACAAATCAAGGATGGTAAACAAATTTTAACACCTCTGACAATAGAATGAAGAATACGAACCATGAAGGACATCAATTCAGATTTATTACCCGACCGAGGATACAAATTAGACACAAAGATTTTGTGAAGAACTCTGTATTTGGGTAACAAATACCTCGAGGGAAGCGCATTCCCTTTATGCGTCCATTGTACATCCAAATTGCATAAGCCCTTAGTCACCATACGTTTTTCAGCGACAGAGGGTTTATCAGATAAAGTATGGATGAGAATACTCTCATTATTCACTGGAATATCCATAAGGGCTAAAATCAAATGACGATCAACTTCAAATAGCCCTTCTCTTGTGGAGATAGAAAAAGTTAAATTTTCCAGTGAAAAAGCACATATGCATGCAAATATGGATTGGGCAATGGACCGATATGCTGGCCCAACCCAAAGCAATAAGTTATTCCAACCTACAGATTAGAGCATAGGAAAAATATCAAAAGGAGCAACATGATTAATATCAACTGGATGCTCAACAATAACATTACGTAATCTGATGTCCCGAACATAAGATGGATCATCCTCAGGAGCCCTAAGATGACGCTTAGTGATAGGGGCTGATCTGGAAGAAGAAGGCAGATCACGGGATGTTGATTTTCTTCCTCTAGAAGCCATATGTAACAAATATTTCAAGAATATAAAGAGTTGCAAAGGATTGAGAAAAGGGTTTTCTTAAATCAGATTTTTCAAAAGAAAAACCCCAAATCTCAACTAAATTCGAAATAGACAACTCCAAGAGAGAAATAAAAGCAATCATACACAAATCTACAAGCAAAATGCAAATTAAGCACTAACCTTGAAGATTTTAGAAGATGGGTTCGACTAGTCGTGTGTTGACTCGTTGGAGAGTGAAGTTGAAATGAAGAAGAAGATGATTTCCCTTAAATTTTAAGTGAATCCACGTGATTCACGACTGGTCGTGGATATACACGGCTGGTTGTAGCACGACTGGTCATGGATACTCACGACTGGTCGAGTACAGGCGAAAAAATCTGATTTTTATATATTTTTAAAGATTTCAAAACTAAACTAGCAAATATATATACTATGATACAAATGACATAATTAATCATTTTAAAATGCACATGCTGAGATCAAATTTCATTTTGTTAAACCTGCTTTTGTCGAGCGGTTTAGTGAAAATATCAGCACGTTGATTCTCGGTAAGGATATAGTCCAAAGATATAACCTTTTCTTCAACTAATTCCCGAATATAATGAAATCTAATATCAATGTGCTTAGCACGAGAATGCTGAATTGGATTTTTTGAAATATTTATGGCATTGGAATTATCACAATATAATAACATAGAATCCTGTTTAATTCCATAATCACTTAGCATATGTTTCATCCAAACAAGATGTGTACACGTATTACTAGCTGCGATATATTCAGCTTCAGCTGTTGAAAGTGATATAGAACTTTGTTTCTTGTTAAACCAAGAAACTAAATAGTTTTCGATATAAAAACAACCACCACTGGTTGATTTTCGATCAACAAGATTACCAGCCCAGTCAGCATCCAAGTACCCAGCTAATTAAACACTAGTCTCATGTGGATACCAGAGACCGAGATTAACAGTACTTGCAACACATCGTATAATCTGCTTGACAGCAATCAAGTGCGATTCTTTAGGATCAGATTGATATCTAGCACAAATACCAACACTTAAAATGATACCGGGTCTACTAGCAGTTAAATACAATAAACTACCAATCATACTCCGGTATAATTTCGGATCCACATTTTTACCTGCAGAATCTTTTGAGGGTTTCAAGGTTGTACTCATAGGAGTATCAAAGTTCTTACCATTCTCAAATCCAAATCTCTTAAACAAGTTCATAGCATATTTAGATTAAGAAATGAACATCCATCAGTTTTTGTTTTACTTGCAACCCGAGAAAATAATTCAATTCCCCAACTAAGCTCATTTCAAATTGAGATTTCATCAAATCTGAAAACTCAATAGTCATGTCAGTACAGGTAGATCCATAAATGATATCATCAACATAGATTTGTACTAACAAGATGTGATCCTTATGTTTTTTAATAAACAGAGTTTTATCAACACATCCCATTTGAAAATTATGGCTTAATAGAAACTTTGTTAGTTTCTCGTAACATGCCCTAGGAGCTTGTTTTAAACCGTAAAGTGCCTTTTTAAGATAATACACATGATCAGCATTTTTGAGGTCTTCAAAACCCATTGGTTGTTCAACATAAACTTCCTCATACAGATCACCATTTAAAAATGCACTTTTCACATCCATTTGGTAAATCTTAAACTTTCTAAAACACGCAATGGATATAAAGAGTCTAATTGATTCAAGATGTGCTACTAGTGCAAAGGTTTCATTATAGTCAATACCTTCAATTTGAGTGTAACCTTGTACCACTAGTCTAGCCTTGTTCTAATTATGTTGCCAAATTCGTCAGACTTATTTTTGAAAATCCATTTGGTTCCAATGATGTGTTTATCTTTAGGTCTAGGTACGAGATACCAAACATCATTTCTCACAAATTTGTTAAGTTCTTCTTGCATCACAATAATTCATTTTTCATCAGCAAGAGCTTCTTTTACGTTAGATGGTTCTATCTGGAATGTAAAACATACGTAATTGCATATATCCTCAAGTTGTCTACGGGTACGAACACCAGTGAGAGGGTTTCCAAGAATCTATGTGGTTGGATGATCTTTAATAGTCCTCAGTTCAAAATCAGTCTGAATAGATGAAATATCAGATTTATCAATTACTAGTACTTCATCATTATCTAAATTTGAGACTGGTGTGTTTAAGTGATCATCAATGACCACATTGATGGATTCTTGAATCACACCGGTCCTTTTGTTCAAAACCCTATAAGCTCGACTATTTAAAGAGTATCCTAAAAGATCCCTTCATCACTCTTCGTATCAAACTTTCCCAGATGTTCACGATCTCGTAAAATATGGCACTTGCTGCCAAAAACTCAAAAGTATTTGACAGTAGGCTTTTTATCGAACCACATTTCGTAAGCCGTTTTATTATTACCTTTACTAGTATAAACCAGGTTAATAATATAGCAAGCTGTATTGACTGCTTCAGCTCAAAGATTCTTAGAGAGCTTCATACTATTTAACATGACATTAGCCATTTCTTGAAGCACTCTATTTTTCCTTTCAACTATTCCATTTTGTTGTGGAGTTTTGAGCGCTGAGAATTCATGTAATATTCCCTGGTCGCTACAAAACTTCTCAAAATTGCTATTCTTAAATTCAGATCCATGATCACTACGAATCTTACTGACTTGAGAACCTTTTTCAGTTTGAATCCTTTTGGGAACCTTTTTTACTTTTTCAAGGGTTTCTGATTTGTCCCTTAAGAAAACAACCCATGTATATCTAGTAAAGTCATCTACTATTACCAAAATATATCTTTTGCCACCTCGACTTTCCGTCCTGGTAGGTCCTACTAGATCCATATGGAGAAGCTCGAGTGGTCTTGATGTGGTATTGGAATTCACCTTTTTGTGTGAGTTCCTTGTTTGTTTGCCAATCTGGCATTCACCACATATTTTATTTAATTTTTATAGTTTGGGTAGACCTCTTATAAGTTCACATTTGCTCAATCTATGTAAATTTCGGTAATGTACATGTCCAAGACGTTTGTGCCACAAATCAGTCTCGTCTGTTTGGATAATGTAACATGATTGATTAGATGAGCTGGATTCGCTAACAATATAGTAGTTTTCAGACATTCTACATCCAGTTAGTATTACTGAACCCTTGTTGTTTAGAATCTCACAACTTTAATTAGAAAACTGTACACTATGGTTATTATCACAAATCTGAGATATGCTTAGAAGATTATGTTACAGTCCTTTAACATACAATACATTTTTAATCAAAGGAAGGTTATAGAGTTGAACCGTACCTTGGCCCATAATCTAGTAGTTGCTGCCATCTCCAAATGTGACTGAACCGTCAGTCATGTCTTTAAGATCGGTGAATGAAGCCTTATCGCCTGTCATATGCCTAGAGCATCCACTATCTAGGTACCACTTAGAATGGCTTATTGCTTTGAAAGTGGTGTGGGCAACCAAGCAAGTGACATTTGAAACCCATTTCATAACCATTTTGGGTCTAGGAGGATAGCAGGTCTTCTTTCGATTGTAAGAGTTATAAGTATGACCTAGTGAGTTAGACTTTAAAAGCTCCATAAGTAAATTAACTATCTTTTCTGCTAAAGGACTTTGATTTTACTTTTTATAGTTGATATGTCTTTTAGGTTTTTGAAAAGATTTAAAGTTTTTAGAAAACATTTGATCTTACCCTTTTGAGTTTAAGATCTCTCCCTTTACAAACGTGGGAGAAGTATTCTTCAGTTTAGGAGGAACACTCTTGTCATAGCCTAGACCGGATCGATTGCCACATTTTCTCGATCCAGATAAGAGTTTTTCTAATTTAGGATCACCTTGGGCATATTTCCAGGTTTCCTTTAAACTCAAGAGAGAAGAGACTTCATGTTTTAGTTGTTCGTTTTCAGATTTAAGATTTTCAAACTAGGAGATTTTAAAATCTAAATAGCATTTTGTATTTTCAAAACAGTCTGAAATATGGGACTTTTCTAAAACAAGAGATTCATAAATTTCTTTGAGTTTAGAAAATTTCTCTTTTTGAAGTTTCAATTTCACAACAATTTTACAACTTTCCTTGTATAGGGCATTGTAAGCATCTTGAAGATCATCTTCATTTTCATATTCACTATTCAGGTTTTCTTCATTAGTCGAGTCATCATTATCTGAAAAAGTGAATTTGGCTAGAGTCATAAGGGCCTTAACATCACACCTTGACTCAGTTTCAGAATCTTCTAATTCAGAAGAGACTTCAGAATCAGAGGACTCATCCCAGTAGCCATCATACTTCTCTTTTTTGACTTGCCCTTATTAGGACATTTGTTAGCTAAATGCCCATACTCATGGCAGTTGTAACATTGACTATCTTTTAAAGATTTTCTAGTTTTAGGCTTAGGTTTCTTTTTATCAAATGCTTTTTGAAAATCAACCCTCTTTTTACTTTTAAAAATTTTATAAAATCTCTTTGCCAAAAGAGCCATATCATCCTCGAAGTTTTCTATATCAGAGTTTAAATCATTTTCATGAAAACCATTTTTAGAAGTTTTTAAAGCAATAGATTTACCTTTTGGAGCTTTAAAGGTTAACTCATAAGTCTGTAATGAGCTAACTAATTCCTCAACCCTCATATTGTCCGTATCATGAAGTTCCTAGATTGCGGTTACTTTAGAATTGAACTGTTCAGGAAGTGAGCGTAGTATTTTAGCACATATCTTGCTTTTAGGAATTTTATCGCCTAGACCCCACATAGAGTTTATAATGTCATTTAATCTGGTATAGAAGTCCATGAACATTTCATTTTTTTCCATACGTATTTCCTCAAATTTAGTTGTGAGGATTTGTATCTTAGATTTCTTGACAATTGAATACCCTCGTGTGTTATTTCCAATATATCCCAAGCATGTTTTGCAGAATCACAGGATATAATTCTTTTGAAATCATCCAGTGATAGTGCACAAGTAATTGCATTTAGTGCTTTAGCATTTGCACTACTCTCAGTTTTCTGAAGTGTGGTCCAAGAGAAATACGGTGTAATTTTCATTGATTTTGAACCATCAATCCCGGTTACTTCAGTAGTATGAGGGGTCCATTCATTCACTGTGGATAGCCACACACTTTCATCCATGGATTTGAGGAAGATCCTCATCTTGGCTTTCCAATAGGCATAGTTGGAGCCATCAAAGAGTGGAGGCCTAGTGATTGATAGGCTATCAAAATTTGACATCTTTTATATAGCTAAGATCGTTAGCTCAGAAATTAAATCCAAATAAAAAGCAATAAGAGTGAGCTATTAGGCTCTGATACCACTTAAAATGGCCTAGCTATATGTCCTAGAGGGGGGGGGGGGGGGGTGAATAGGACTATGCCAAATTAAATTTAAATACAGCTGAATATGAAACAAAGAATAGATAGCACTATACAGCACTATACACCAATCACAGTATAGGAATGGAAGGCAACCTAAAATAGAGAAATAGAAGCAAAAATTGTTCTAAGGACAACCTTACACCAAAAACCAAAGTTTATGGTAGGACAACCTTATTTCTAGAACGAATAGAGAAACTGAAGCTCAACATAATAAAGAGATAGCAAAAATATAATGCTGAAATGTAAATCTAAATTATTACAACATTCCCTACTATGCTTGAAATGTAAAATTTACAACATTCACATCCACACATACATTCCACAATTCAGAATGATAAAAGATAGGAAATATAAATCACACATCCACAACACAAAGAATTATAGTGGTTCGCCTGTGTGCTCACCAACTGTTAAACAACAGCCACACAGAATGCTACTCTACTCCTAATATCCTCACACAAGCGATATTAGCATTCACTATCAAATAGGTTTTCACAGGTTCACCCAAAACCTTCACAATTGTGTCTTTTTCAAAGGGCTTACACAATTCAAAAACCCTCACTTCTAAGTTTTCTGGCTCTCCTTAGATAACCAACAACTTTGAGATTTTTCTGGCTTAACCTCAAATAAAACAAAACAATGTAAATTACACAAATTGTAAAATACCTGATTTTCTCCTTCATTGTAGCAGCCCAGAAGAACCAAGTCAGAGTAGAGATTTGAATGTCAAAGTTCAATGTCCAATAATCACTTTATAATGGTTCTAAGTTCTAATAGATTTTAAATTAAAACAAAAGGGCTAGCTCTAATTGATTTTGATTCCAGAAAAAGGAAAACAACAATTCCTCTTTTCAGATTAGATTAGAATGCAAGAAACAAAATCAATTAACAAAGCTAATGAAAGAGAATATTAAATATGCACACTTAGCTTAAATGGATCACCAACTTATCTCTCAGAAGACCGAATTAAATTAACTTGAATTCCTTAATTTATTCTAAGATTCGTGCTCTATTTATAGGTGAACAAATCACGTCTTCGACTGGTCTAAGGACTTCTACGACTGGTCGTAGAACCAACAGATATTTGGAAATTCGGGCGCGATAAGATTTGGCAGTTTCACGACTGGTCATAGGATCCCTTCGACTGGTCGTAGGTGGCCGAATTTCAACGCTGTTCTTTGAGTCGTAGGTCTACGACTAGTCGACGATGCAGTCGACACTATTCTTACGACTGGTCGAACAGTCCCCATGACTAGTCAAAGCCTAATAGAAAATTTCTAATTTTTGTAACAAACTTACAACTGATCTAGGAAATGATTAGACAGGTCGAATCAGTGCTAGGACTAGTCGAACAAAGTCCAGGACTAGTCTTAGAACAGACCAAACTCACTTATATAAAACATATGAATTATGTATCCAAAATGGCCCACTCTAAATGTCAACCTAAGGTCAGTCATACCTCAATAGTGAATTAAGGACATTGAAACTTTAGAGATGAGTGACCTTTGAAAGTAATGGAGCTTGAAGTCTTGATGTCATTTAAACTTAAGAGCTTTTTGAGATCTTGAGATTGAACTTGAAAACTTCTTGAGATTCTTGACTTGTGAACAATGCTTGTTAACCTAAGTTGATCTTGAGTAGAGCATTGTTCTTCACAGATGCAAGCTTCATAACAGTGTCATTGGCACCACAAATTTGACAACACAAAGGGCTATAAACTATAGCACTTACATTTACAAGATGCAATACAAGCATGCTAGTCCTCATCAAGATCCACATATCAGTATAGTTCATCTCTGAAATATCACCGAGGTCCAGTACACTCTACACTAGATTGTCGCCCAAACTGGACGCATAACCTAGCAAGTGGAAAAGACCTCACTACCCGCCTGGCCAGTAGTCTACCAATATCTACCCGGCTCATCGATAGTGGACCCATTTATGATCTGGTCAAACTCAGCCTAGCTTTGCCCCTACCCTTAGGCAGATAAGACCACACACCCTTCCAACCGACCACGACACAGTGGGAGACATGGCCTACTAGTATTCGGTACTCATTCGCTCATATATCCACTCGGTCTCGACATTGGAGCATCCTCCTGATACCATAAGGGTTTTGGGACTTTCACCCAAGGACATCTTAAGTGCCCACAGTGCTAAAACCAAATATTTTTAGTATCCAATCTTGCCATCATGATATGCCTATGGAGGCCACAACCGTAATGTTGTTAGAGCGTACAATGATCATGTCATAGAAAATGCGAGATGCATGAGTCATATCATCCAGTCATGCATCAAACCTATGCATACCACGCTCATGTGGGGCAATTGCATCTCACAAGGAGTCCCATAAACATCTTAGCCCAGTAGCATATGCTATGATCAATCATTCCTCACAACATGCATACAAATGATGCGTATGGGCATATATCATGATGTTATACTAAGCATGTTCTCAATGTGTCCTACTAGACTAGCATGATTATCAGATATAAATAATAATCAGCCTAAAAACATCATAGATGGATGGCGGATCTAGTCCAAATATTAAGATAGGCTCTAAATAGTAGATATACCAACCTGATACTACATATTCTTCCATCTACGGTAAGGAGTGGTGATGTACTCTCTTACAAGGTATGGTGGAAAACATCATCAATAATGGGGCCCAATGGTTTGGATACCCCAATAGGGGAAAATGGGTAACACTAACATCAAGGGGGGCCCAACGGTTTGGTATATTCCAATAAGGTAAGGGTGGAAACAGGCTTATCAATGGGCCCTGGGGAGGTTTACAACGGGGACATTTAACCACCATTGCGTCCTAGTGTGCGGTCCACTTGGGTTTAAAATCTGAACTACAATGGGGCCCACAACCCATACACTAATTTAGAAAATGGATGGACAGCGTGTATAGCACATACATCAAGTCGAGCCTCACGAGGCTGCCCCATAGTGGGAATGCCCCAGCCCAGCTATTCCCTGGTGGGCATCCACCTTAGATTTGGATCTGATTCATCAACTCTGGGCCCCCAACTTTATGTGGCCCTAGGAAAGTCTGGTGGAGGATGTGCGGGCCCTACACATCATCAATGGGCCCCACAGAGATGGACAACAAGGATATACAATACATACAACACGGTGGGTTGCCTACTAGACAACTAGGCCACCAGCGGCTGGGCCCGCTAAGCATCCTACTGATGGACAACCTGGGTAAAACACTTACACAAGGTGGGCCTCATACATCATCAATGGGCCCCACTGGCTAACGATCAGCGTGGATATATAATACATACAATGGGGTGGGTCGCCTGTTGGTCAGCCCACCAGCACGTTGCTGGCCCAGCTAGATGTCTAGCGAGTGGACAACATAGATAAAATACATACATGAGGTGGGCCCCACCTACAGACGTCCCACCAGTGGGGTGGGCCCTATCCAGGTGGGCCACAAAATGGCTGGATGGCGTGGATAAAATACAAATATCATGGTGGCCCTACAGCTGCTGGATGGTCAGCCGTTGTAGGCAGCTAGCCCTATTTGGGCATCTCATAGATGAACAGTCTGGGTAGAACACATATATACGGTGGGGCCCATCTGCAGATGGTCTACCAGAGGTGTGGGCTGCGTCCAGATGGGTCACACAATGGGAGAATAGAGTGGATAATATATATATATATATATATATATATATATATACACATGACACAACGGGCCCACAGTCTACTGGATGTTAGTCCAGCAGAACTGGGGTCTACTTGAGCTATGGGTCGGCCTCAGGGGCTGTGTGAACACAATCCATACATCATGGTGGGTCCCCTCTTAAGTGTGGGTCATCCTGAAGATGGGCCAATCCCACACTTCCACTAAAAATAGTTGGACAAGGTGGATAAAATAGTGCATCACAATGGGCTGCTGGTCGTTGGGTCTGTCTAGTTTGGACTTGGGCCAGAGATGATCCCACAGGCTGGACGATGTGGATACAATACATATATCAAGGTGGGGTCCACATGAGTGGGCCAACCCACTTCCAATCAAGCTGATATTTGGGATTTCCCTTCATCCAGGCCCGTTTGGTTGTATAGGCCCTGGAGACAAGTAGCGGTTGGGCCTATTCACGGGACAACATGGATAAAATGCACGCATCAAAGGGAGTCCACACAGGTGGGCCACATAGCTGGGAAACCAAGCTGATCAGTGGGTCTTTCCCTTTCCACTTGGGCTTGTGTGACTGGCCGATCATGCAGGCCCAAAGTGGACAGTATGTGGCTGCCATTGTGGATAGCAATGTGATGTCCTACTTGGGTGGACAGCGTGGAGAAAACTCATGCATCGAGGTGGGGTCCAAACAGGGAAGGGAGAGAGAGAGAGAAGAATCATGTGGTGGAGGGAGCTCTGCCGTTATGAGCTCCCTTGCAATACAATGCATACATCAAGATGGGCCCTAAAATTATGTGGGCCCTTAAATCAGCAAATCAAGATGGGGATACCATCCCCACCACAAAATTAAGGGTCTAAATGGCCCTCTTGCAAATGGATAACAAATAATCATCATGGTGGGATCCATGGAGAATGGCCCCATCATGGAATACACATAAGTATCATGGTGGGCCATTGGCCACACCTTAGGTCCAAAATGGAATCTCTACCATTAACCAGTAGGCCCCACTTGTCCCATGAATAAAATGAAGATCTAACCCTATAAACACCCACCTCTTGATCTCCTTCTTGGTTCCTTGGAATCCTTAGCTCTTAAGCTTCCTCTTTAATGGTGAAAAATGGGATTTTGATGGTTGGGATGATGAGATTGGGGTCAGAAATAGGCTGAGCTTGGGGTTCTCCTTCTCCCCTAGGATTTTCTCTACAATGGTTGCTAGAGAATGGGTATAGAAATGAGGGAGAAGAGTAGAGTAAGAAGGCATTGGATGGGAGCTATGATGGGTTGTGTAAGAGATGTAAGAGGAGTGATGATGGTGAGTAATGATGGTGGTGTAACAAGCATGCATGGAGATTTGACTTTGGATGAGAGAGAGGGAAGCATGGTTGCTAGTAATGATGGGGGATAGGCATGGGTGGCTAGGCTATTGTCATGCCTCGAACTCGGAAACCGGGCTCACAAAATTCCCGATCGTTGAATCCGGCGCCGACAACCTCCGTAAAACCCCATTCTCAGCTCTCGGCACCCATTTACTAGGTTCCGATCCTGAGATACTACAAGGAGGATTTGTAATCATCAGTCTGATTCATAATGAGCATAACCAAAAGCATAACCCACGAACAATAACCACAAGAACACCATCACAAAATCCACTATGATAAAAAAACTTTTGGATACAATACGTATGAAAGGAAAATACAATATGACGAAAGCAACAAAACTCTAGAAGCTTGTCTGCACGCTCCTGCTGCTACTATGCTATAGCTGCGTCCTGGTGTCACCTACACGCATCAATCGTGCATAAGCTTATAGAAAGCTTAGAGGGTCGTGTAAGTGTGTGCGCAATATAAGCGTGCTCAAAATGCAAAGTCAGAGTAATGCGGAATCATGGTCAAGGGTACATGAATGCAATCAGCCCTACCAAGGCTATGCGGTGCAAGATATGAATGTTATTGGCCATAACACGACCATGCAATGCAGGATGTAACTCAAGCATGCCAATCCTCATCATATATCAGTACAGTTCTCATTATGGATAATCACCGGGGTTCAATACACTCCAAATGGCACTGTCGCTCTCCTAGCCGCACAGTCTAAGTGAGCGTAAGAAACCTCATTATCCGCCTGGCCAATAGTCTGCCAATACCTATCCGGCACATCGATAGCAGACCCATTTACGAGCTGGTCAAACTCAGCCTAGTATTGCCCCTTACCCTCAGGCGAGTAAGGCCACACCCCTTTCCAACCGACCATGACATAGTGAGAGACGCAGCCTCCTGGTATTCGGCCCTCGTACGCTCATATATCCACTCGGTCTCAACGTTGGAGTCATCCTCTAGTACCATCAGGTTTAGGAATTTTCACCCAGGGACTTCTATGGTGCCCGTATACTAGAACCAAATATTTTTGGTATCCAATCCAGCCACCCATGATGTGTCTGTGGAGGCTATGGTCCTGATGTCACTAGGGCATACAATGAGTACAATCACACGAATGCAAGTGCATGAATCATACCATCAGACATGCAACAATCTTGCGCATACTGCGCACTCATGTAGGGCAACTCCGCCTATCAGGGAGTCCATAAACCATCTATGATCAGTCAATCCTCACATCAGGTGTACATATGATGTGTATGATTATGAATCTATACTAAGCATGTTATGTGGTGATGGGTTCTGATCAAAATGAAGATGGGCCTAAACGGCCTACACATTACAGGTATGGGCCTATTAATGAGCTATAGGAAGAGAGAGACAATGTAGATATTTAACTAACATCATCCTTACAATGTGGACATCAAACCAACATTGCCCCCAAGGCACTGCCGCTATAAAGTTCAACACATAAACCATGCTGGAATCACGTTATAATGGGCCTCATATACATGGGTATTGTATATATCAAGATGGGCCCCAATGGATGGGCCACAACTACATTAAGATGGGCCTGGTCACATGGGCCTTATAGTCGTCAAGTGGGCCACACCAGTGGGCCTTGTATACATTACAATGGGCCTCATAACATGGGCCACAATTAAAGTAAGTGGGCCACATCTCATGGGCCACGCCCAAATTTAAGTGGTGATAATGATTACCACCATTAAAATCCTCAAGGCCTGCCATAACATTTATTTTCAATTCATTCTGATCGTAAGGTCCCAAGGGACTTCAATGACAGCCGTTCAATTCTCACTGTGCATCATGGTCCACATGATAAATAGATCTGTCTTATTTTTATCTCAAGTCTTAAAAATGATCCTTTGAAAATGATTGGACAGTTTGGGTGCAACACGTGCATCATGGCGGATTCCATATGGGAAGGATGGACGGCAAAGATGAGGTACATACCTCATGGTGGGGCCCACACTATGGAAGGTGTGGATTATAACACATACATCAGTGGGTCCCATGTGGGGCCCACCTTAACGTTTATTTTCCACCCAGCCTGGGCCCACTGTAATGTCTATTTTCCACCCAACTTGGGCCCACTGTAATGTTTATTTTCCATCCAAAATGGGCCCACTGTAGTGTTTATTGTCCATCCGATTTGTTCATATGGTCACGTGGACCTGGGCCCACCGTGATATTATTTGCCATCCAACGTATGCATGGGGCCCACCGTGATATTTATCTTATGTCCAACCTGTTTAAATGGTCACGTGGACCTAGGAAAAATGGGGGCCCACTGGAATGTTTATTTGCCACCTAAACTGTTCATAGGGTCACGGTCAAGGGCCCACTGTAATGTGGTTCGCCAATCCAATCCACCCATTATGTGTGTCCCACTTAACTGAGGGTTCAGACCAAGTTTCAGCCACATCCAAATTTCAGGTAGGCCCCACCAAGTGTTTTTATTTGTTTAGGCATGTCTTCACATGATTTTAAATGGTGTGGCCCAGCTGAGTTCCTTATACAGTTGATTTTTGGGGCAACCTCCTGGTCCGAGGGCACCCATCAAGTGCATGGTGTGGATGTTCGAAACGCATCACAGTGGGGCCCATAATTGGGGCCGTGAGGGCCTGCCACGCCGTCCGCCCGCCCACTGATAATGGCAGCAGCAAGTGGTACTGCCCCTTTTCATTATTTTTAATAAAAAAACCATTAATCCGATGGTTTTTGATAGATGGGGCCCACCTCAAACGAATCCATCCCATCCATTGGTCCCTATGGCTCGAACAATCCCAACGAGTCCAATATTGGGTGGTTTTTGATGTACAGGAGCATCAGGGAGTAAATCAAAGGTAGGAACACTGTTTCCTATACCATGGCCCGCCAGGAAACCAGATCAACCTCATTTTTCGGTTCAACGCCTAAAATGATCTGAGGAAGAGGATGGATGGCTTGGATTGTATACATACATCAAGGTGGGGCTTACATGAGCAGCCCACCTTAAAAGAAATTTTTTTTTTGTTAATACACACCCATATCAATACATGCACTCCACGTTAACTACCCTTGCCTCACGTCCAGCGTCCAGAGACACTGAACAGCTGGGATAGACACAACATCATGGTGGGTCCCACATGTACGTGGCCCACCTACACCTATATACATAATATATATATATATATATCTTATATTATATATATATATATATAATATATATTATATTATATATCATATATATATTATAAAAATATAACATATAACAAGAAGGGCATTGGGTCCATTTTAATAGTGGATGGTGTGGATCTTCACGTATAATAGGGTGGGCCACACCGTCTGATGTTGATGAACGGAGTAGATATCACACATTTTGGTGGGATCCACACCATCACAATAGAAAGAGAGAGAGAGAGAAACAAGAGGGACGGTGATAGAGAGGAGGGACCCCGCCACTATGGGCCCTCCATTGATACAACACATACATCAAGTAGGTCCCACAACAAGTGGACCCTAAAATTTGAAATTAACGGTGGATCACCCACCTCTAGGCCTCCTTCTTGCTCCCTTAGCCTTCTATGCTACTTGCCTTGCCTTTTGATGGTGGTTGATGAAAGATGAATGGTTGAGGTGGGAGATGAGAGGGTGGGCCACACTTGACTTTGGAGAAGAGCTTGGACGTATGGAGTTTTTTGTTGCTTGAGAGAATGTTTGAGTAAATGAGGGAAAAAGAATATTAAGAGTGATGGATGGAGTGGTGGGTGTAAGGAAAAGTGATGGGAAAGTAGGATTGTGTTTGAAATTTGTGAAAAGAAGTATGGTTGTGGTTAAAAATGGGAAAAAGAGGAATGGTGAGGTAGAGAGAGAGTGGACTATTGAAAAAAGTATGGATGGGTTGTTGTACTTTGGGTAAGGCTTGTACTTGACATTGATTGATGGGACATATCGTAGAGATTCCCTCGAAATTCACAACGCGTGGCATTTCTTTGAAACAAACGCTGGCCTACATCTCCTGAACTGGGTATCGGTTCGGCACGCGAGTCACGACGTTGGAATTGCAGCGATGATGCGGTCGCTATGATACAAGTTTCAGATCGAGCCATTGTCGGTGTGCGGGACCCGGCTTATGTTCGCGCTCAAACGTCGGATATGGTGCGAAGGTTGCCGGAATTCGACTGGAAGGACCGCGAAAGCTAACGGAGCGGTACGGACTAGGACATGAGTCTTCCAGCTCTCCCCTCCAAATAAAAAATTTTGTCCTCAAAATTTACATAATCATCATAACCAGACTTAACTCATGATAGAAGAGGAAACAAGGCATCATTAATAAAATCAGAGACAACATACATAATATAACATACAATCAATCATCAAAGAGGTGGGGATAGCGCTCTCGAATCTCAGCCTCGTGCTCCCAAGATGCCTCATCAACAGAATGGTGACCCCACTGAACCTTCACCAAGGGGATGACCTTGGTTCAGAGGACCTGCTCCTTCCGATCAAGAATACGAACTGGCTGCTCAATATAAGAAGTGTCCTCACGAACCTCCAACGGCTACCAATCGATAACAGGAACTATGTCTGACCCACACTTCCTCAACATAGAGACGTGGAAAACATTGTGGACGCCAAACAACTGAGATGGTAAGGTAAGCCGATAGGCCACGGTGCCAATGCGCTCAGTGATCTCGAAAGGTCCTATGAATCTCGGGGCAAGCTTGTCCATCGCTCCAAATCGAACTACGCCCTTCATGGGCGAGACCTTGAGATACACATGGTCCCCTACATCAAACTCTAAGGGACGACGCCGGTGATTAGCAAAACTCTTTTGCCAGCTCTGAGCTGTATGCATCCTCTGCCTGATGATATCGATAACCTCTGACATCTCCTACACAAGCTCGGGACCTAGGAGACACCTCTCTCCAACCTCGGTCCAACAACTCGGAGATCTGCATGGTCTAGCATACAGTGCCTCAAAAGGAGTCATGCCAATGGTTACCTAATAGCTATTGCTGTATGCGAACTCAGCCAATCGCAGATGCTCATCCCAGCTACCCTCGAAGTCAATCACGCAGGCCCGAAGCATATCCTCAAGGATTTGGTTGACCCTCTCGGTCTGGCCATCGGTCTGCGGATGATACGTGTTACTGAGCTGCAAATCAGTGCCCATCGCTCTCTGAAAGCTCCTCCAGAACTGAGACGTGAACCTCGGGTCTCGGTCAGAAACGATCGAGACTGTAATGTCGTGCAGTCTCACAATCTCCTCAATGAATAGCCTCACAAGCCGGTCCAAAGGCCAAGTCGCACGAATTGCAAGGAAATGTGCCGACTTCGTCAGATGATCGACGACAACCCAGATGTCGTCATGACCGCGCTAAGTCTTCGGTAAACCCATAATAAAATCTGTAGATACGTGCTCCCACTTCCACGTCGGGTCACTCAACGGCTGCAATAGATTAGGGGGTCTCTGATGATCGGCCTTGACATGCTGACATGTGTTATACTCAGCCACAAAATTGGCAATCTGGCACTTCATCCCCGTCTAAAAATACTGTCTCCTCATACCACGGTACATCTTCGTCGAGCCAGGGTGGATAGAAAACCGCGATCGATGTGCCTCGCTCATAAGATCTCTGCGCAACTCAAGAATATTCGGGACACACAATCGGCCTCTAAAGCAAAGTCCACCATCAGTACCCATCTGCCAATCTGTCTGACTCTCAGATGCTACCTCTGCTCGGTAATCCTGTAACCACTCATCTGTCTACTGAGCCTCGATCACCCTTGCGATAAGAGGAGGGTTGAATCGACAGGCTCGATAGCTGAACGATAGAAGACTGCAGACCAAAATCGAAGTCGTACTTTACTATATCCTCGAGCATCCTCCATTCCTGAATCATCATATGTGACACCAAGCCTCTTGGCTGACGGCTAAGGGCATCCGCCACCACATTCACCTTACCAGTGTGGTACTGGAGGTCAAAACCATAGTCTTTCAGAAGCTCCATCCAGCGTCTTTGCCTCATGTTCAACTCAGACTGAGAAAATAGATACTTCAAGCTCTTGTGGTCGGAAATGAGCTCGAACCTGACCCCATAGAGATAGTGTCTCCACACCTTCAGTGCGAAGATGACTACTGCCAGCTCCAAATTGTGCGTGGGGTAGTTCAGCTCATGGACCTTGAGCTGACGAGACATGAAGGCTACAGGCCTGCCGTTCAATTCTCACTGTGCATCGTGGTCCACATGATAAATAGATCTGTCTTATTTTTATCTCAAGTCTTAAAAATGATCCTTTGAAAATGATTGGACAGTTTGGGTGCAACACGTGCATCATGGCGGATTCCATATGGGAAGGATGGACGGCAAAGATGAGGTACATACCTCATGGTGGGGCCCACACTATGGAAGGTGTGGATTATAACACATACATCAGTGGGTCTCATGTGGGGCCCACCTTAACCTTTATTTTCCACCCAGCCTGGGCCCATTGTAATGTCTATTTTCCACCCAACCTGGGCCCACTGTAATGTTTATTTTCCATCCAAAATGGGCCCACTGTAGTGTTTATTGTCCATCCGATTTGTTCATATGGTCACGTGAACCTGGGCCCACTGTGATATATATTTGCCATCCAACGTATGCATGGGGCCCACCGTGATATTTATCTTACGTCCAACCTGTTTAAACGGTCACGTGGACTTAGGAAAAATGGGGGCCCACTGGGATGTTTATTTTCCACCTAAACTGTTCATAGGGTCACAGTCAGGGGCCCACTGTAATGTGGTTCGCCAATCCCATCCACCCATTATGTGTGTCCCACTTAACTGAGGGTTCAGACCAAGTTTCAACCACATCCAAATTTCAGGTAGGCCCCACCAAGTGTTTTTATATGTTTAGGCATGTCTTCACATGATTTTAAATGGTGTGGCCCACCTGAGTTCCTTATACAGCTGATTTTTGGGGCAGCCTCCTGGTCCGAGGGGACACATCAAATGCATGGTGTGGATGTTCGAAACGCATCACAGTGGGGCCCACAACTGGGGCCGTGAGGGCTTGCCACGCCGTCCGCCCACCCACTGATAACGGCAGCAGCAAGTGGTACTGCCCCATTTCATTATTTTTTTTATAAAAAAACCATTAATCCGATGGTTTTTGATAGGTGGGGCCCACCTCAAACGAATCCATCCCAGCCATTGGTCACTATGGCTCGAACAATCTCAACGAGTCCAATATTGGGTGGTTTTTTATGTACAGGAGCATCAGGGAGTAAATTAAAGATAGGAACACTGTTTCCTATACCATGGCCCGTTAGGAAACTAGATCAACCTCATTTTTCGGTTCAACACCTAAAATGTTCTGAGGAAGAGGATGGATGGCTTGTATTGTATACATACATCAAGGTGGGGCTTACATGAGCAGCCCACCTTAAAAGCAATTTTTTTTTCGTTAGTACACACCCATATCAATACATGCACTCCACGTTAACTGCCCCTGCCTCACGTCCAGCGTCCAGAGACGCTGGACGGCTGGGATAGACACAACATCATGGTGGGTCCCACATGTACGTGGCCCACCTACACCTATATACGTATAATATATATATATATATATATATATATATATATATCTTATATTATATATATATAATATATTATATTATATATCATATATATATTATATAAAATAGAGCATATAACAAGAAGGGCATTGGGTCCATTTTAACAGTGGATGGTGTGGATCTTCACCTATGATAGGGTGGGCCACACCGTCTGATGTTGATGAACGGAGTAGATATCACACATTTTGGTGGGATCCACACCATCACAATGGAGAGAGAGAGAGAGAGAGAGAGAGAGAAAGAAACAAGAGGGACGGTGATAGAGAGGAGGGACCCTGCCACTATGGGCCCTCCATTGATACAACACATACATCAAGTGGATGCCACAACAAGTGGACCCTAAAATTTGAAATTAATGGTGGTCACCCACCTCTAGGCCTCCTCCTTGCTCCCTTAGCCTTCTATGCTCCTTGCCTTGGCTTTTGATCGTGGTTGATGAAAGATGAATGGTTGAGATGGGAGATGAGAGGGTGGGCCACACTTGACTTTGGAGAAGAGCTTGGACATATGGATTTTTTTGTTGCTTGGGAGAATGTTTGAGTAAATGAGGGAAAGAGAATATTAAGAGTGATGGATGGAGTGGTGGGTGTAAGGAAAAGTGATGGGAAAGTAGGATTGTGTTTGAAATTTGTGAAAAGAAGTATGGTTGTGGCTGAAAATGGGAAAAAGAGGAATGGTGAGGTGGAGAGAGAGTGAGGTTTTGAAAAAAGTAGGGATGGGTTATTGTACTTTGGGTAAGGCTTGTACTTGACATTGAATGATGGGACATATCGTAGAGATTCCCTCAAAATTTGCAACGCGCGGCATTTCTTCGAAACAAACGCTGGCTTACATCTCCTGGCCTGGGTATCGGTTCGGCGCACGAATCGCTACGTTGAAACTGCGGTGATAATGCGGTCACTATGAAACAAATTTCTGATCAAGCCGACGTCGGTGTGCGGGACCCGGCTTAGGTTCGCGCGCAAACGTCAGATACGGTGCGAAGGTTGTCAGAATTAGACCGAAAGGACCGCGGAAGCTAACGGAGCGGTACGGACTAGGACAAGGGTCTGACAGCTATGATGACCCCTATGCTAGGCATAGGTTAGGCATAGGCTAGGTAGTGTAGAGATTCTCTCCCAACTGAAATCTTTCAAATTTTACAACGCACGGTGTTTACTCGAAATACACGCGGGCCCACAACTCTTATCCTAGGCGTTGCATTGGTGCACAAGATGTGGTGTTAGAACCGTGGCCATGGTGCAGTCGCAATGGTACAAGTTTTGAGTCGAGTCAACTCAGATCTTCGAGATGTGACTTAGGATCGCACGCACATGCCCTCTACAGGCTGTGGGTCACCAGAATACGATGAGGAGGATCGCGGGAGTTAGATGGAAGGTGTGGTACTAGGATACAGGTCTTACAGTAACTCACTCCCCACCTTCAATTTTCTTCCAAAATATTGTGTCCTGCATCATATTTTCACTTTGAATGTTTATCATCGTGGTGGGAATAAGACAGACCTTACTCCCTATATGACCCGTATCCTTCATTCATTCATTTCCGGTATCCATATATGTCTTCCATCTTTGATCACCTATCAGATCATCCAGTACCGTCTTCATCCTCATCATGGCTCTATTTCTTTTACATATCTCATAACTTGTATTGCATTGCGCTATACTATTCAAATCCCTACAACTAAAGCACCAGAGTTTGAGCTCCCATTTGGTAATTTTAATCTTAACATGATGCAACTTGATCTAAGGCCTGAGCAGCGAGGAGATCAGGAAGGTGTTCCTAAAGAAGATGTCAACATGGATGATATCTTTGCAGATCTGGAAGAATCCGATGATACCAATGACTCTAATTTCCAACCCTCTCAGTTCTCAGAGAGGTTGGATAATTTAGAGAAGAAGATGGTTGACCTGAATGTTTCTCAGGAAACATTACTCCAGACTCATAAACAACAGATGAAGTACATGAAAAAGTACTTTCATCGTTTCAACAGGAGTCTGAGGATTAATTACCCTGACATGCTGACACTGTCCTTCTCTAGTTCTGACTGATCTATTTGCTTAAACTCTTGGCCTGTAATAACTTTAAACATATTTTTTTACTCTCACTGACATATATCTAGATATTATGCTATGCTTACTTTATGCAACTTAATCCTCATGTCATTTACTCCTTATTCCTATATCCTATCATGCTTCATTGATTGCTTCTTCCTTTGTCAACTTCTAACAACAAGGGGAAGAAATATATATTTGGATATAATCATGATCATCTCACGTTTATGAGCACACACATTTGCATGCACTTTATGAACTATATTTTTACAGATATGACTATGTGCTCAGTGGGAGTGATACAGACGCATGATCTCAGGGAGGGAGTAACAAGATTCAATGTGTCAACTCAAATGATTTTTGTTATTTGACATGTTGCAATATGTTGTGTTGAGTTATATTGTTGTATGAGTTTTGTCACGAATTTGACAAAGGGGGAGATTGTAAGTGCTTATACTTAATGCATATTTTAGTTTATCAAATTTCGTACTTTGGTTACGATCGCAAGCTCGACTAAAGACAAGCTATCAATTCAATCAAGCATTTGGAAAGAAGACTCAACATCTTAAAGTAAGATCATTTATGATTTGAATTTCAGAACACTTCGTATGAGTCAACCTCCAGGTGGTATAAATCTAGTTTGACCATAGGTTAGGTGTATTTTACTCTTGCATATTTAGAATCAAATTTCATGTTAAATACACACAAGTTAGGTCAACTCGACATCTGGTTCAGCCAGCCTAACTATTTGGACCAACCCTACAAGATTCCGTTAAAAAGACAGATGTCAAAAGATCTTTTTGCGGTAGGTTCGGCCAACCCAAGGTGGGTTCAGTCAAGTTTCCAGCAATGAAATAAAAATTGGATTTTGGACCAGTTAGGAACCTCCTACACGGTCAGCTGAACTTGGGCTTGAGCCAGCCGAAGTTTTGAAAGATTTTATCCCGCGATATATGAATTCCGTTGGAACGTAATCTTTTGAGTTTGGCTAGCCAAACTACATAGATCGTCGTCCTTTCAAATCCTTCAACATATAGAACATTTTCAAAGCAAGGTAAGTTAGGAAGTTATACATTACCTTGGCCAATAATCTTACAGTTGCTTCCATCTTCGAATGTAACTAAGCTGTCATTTATTTGGTTGATGTTTGAGAGTATAGCCTCATCACCTATCATGTGTCTCGAACATCTACTATCCATGTACTATCTTGAATGGCTACTTGCTTTGAAAGCTGTGTGGACTACAAGACACTTAACCTTTGGAACCCATTTTATTATGGTTATAGGTTTAGGAGGATCTCTTGCTTTACGTTGTGTTTATGAGTTAGGATTTCTCATTTTTCTATATACTCCAGTCTTACCATAATTGGATTTCAATAGCTCTTTATGCAAGTCCACAATTTTTCAGCTAAAGGAGGATTTCTGTTATTATTCCTTTGATGTTTATAATAGTTGGCATTATTATTTATTTTAGAGACTTGAAAAGGTTTTGAGTTTTTTAAGTCATTCCTTTTATATTTTAAATCTTTTAAAGTCTCTGCTTTAGAGTTCAAGGATTCTCATTTTACAAAAGTAGGAGCAGAATTATTAGATTTCAAAGAGTTATTTTTAATATAACCCAATCCAGACTTGTCACTACATCGCCTAGATGAGGTTAATAGTTTTTTAAGTTTCTAGTCACCAAGGGTATATGTTCAAGTGTCCTTTGAACTCTGAAGGGAGGACACTTTAAGTTTTAATTTCTCATTTTTAGATTTAATTTTTTGTAATTTAGAAGACTTAAAACATAAATCTAATTTAGTCTTTTCAATAAATCAGAAAAATTAGATTTTTCTAAAACAACTTTTTCAAGTTCTAATTGTAGTTTAGGATAATTTACTTTTTGAATTTTCAATTGAGTCGTAATTTTACAACTTTCTCAATATAGGGCATTATATGCATCCTTAAGATCATATTCATTTTCAGAGTCATTTCTTGGATTTCATAATCAGATGTATCACAATTAACTGAATAAGTGATTTTGGCTATAGTCATAAGGCTTTCAAATCGTTTGCATTTTCCTGGTTTGATTCATCAGTTTCAAAATTAGTTTCAGACTCTGATGATTCATACCAAGTAGCTATCATGCATTTTCTTCTAGATTTATCCTTTTTAGGACATTTAGAAGCTACATGCCTACATTCAAAACAGTTGAAACATTGGGTGTCTTTTGTTTTAGATTTCCAAATTTTTGAATTCTTTTCTTTTATCAAATGGTTTTTGAAAATCTGTTCTTTTTTTATTTTTGAAAATTCTATAAAATTTCTTTTCCAACATAGCCATATCATCTTCATTTTCTTTAAAATCAGAATTTACATTAAAATCCTTTGAAATAGATTTAGAAGATTTAAGAGCAATGGACTTGATTTTAGGATCTTTGAAATTTAGTTCGTAAGTTTGAAGAGAACCAACTAACTACTCAACTTTCATAGTATCTGTATCTGTTAAGACTCAAATATTGCATATTTTCCCTCAGTTATATCTTAGTTATATGAACATGATACTGCTTAATGTTATATTCTATACGTGTTTGTGTTGTAAGGTGAATCTAAGAGCTTGGATTGAAAAGAATGTTAAAAGCATGGATTTAATGCTCAAGAATCACCAAGGCAAGGGATAGATCTTAAGAGACCAAGATTGAAGATTTCAAGACCTCAAGATCCAAGGAAACTAAGTGAGGAATGAAGAGAATCGAAGATTTAAAGTGAATTTGTGTGATCTTCGACTCGACCAAGGTCTGCTTCGACTAGTCTAAGCTTTGACTCGTCTAAGCCCTGCTTCGACTTGTCTAAGCTCCTGCTCGACTAGTACAGGAAACTTCGACTCGAACTCTAATAATATGATCTTTTTAATTTGCACGATCTTCGACCAGTCGAAGGTGATCCTCGACCAGTCGAGGGTTATGCAAATTTTACGTGGAGTGCCTAAATTTGAGGCGGTTTTTGCGTACTAAAGGCTATAAATAGGGATTTCCATGCGATTTTTGGATATCTAGGGTTTCAAGGAGCTGAGCTAAGGGGTGGAGAAGCCTTCCAAGAGTTTTTCTTCTTTCCTAGTTTATTTTTAATGCTTTCTTTTAGGGTTTTGATTCCAATCATGTCTATGGTTGGCTAAATCCTTTAACTAGGGCTAAAGGGTGAAGCTTGTAGCATGATTGGGATGTTTTCTTTGCTTTGGTTCATGTTTTTATTGAACCTCGTGGATTCTAGTTCCTTATTAAGGAATACTTTCAGTTTTTAATGGTTTGTTGTGACTTAAATTACAATAGATCTGCGATAGCTTTGAGCATCTTCTTTTCCTATTTTTGAGATTGTGAAATTAGGAGATCCTGTTGTTCACTATCATCCCATAGGCATGGTTAAGTGATGGAATCCTTCTTAATCTTCCCAATTCTCTTATGTTTGGTTGTGAGATTAGTATATTCTATTGTTTATCATTATCTCCTGGGGATGGTTAGGTGATGGAATCACTTCCAAACCTCACTACTCTCATTTGTTGAGACTAGATTCATGAGATGTTCAGGGATTTGATTATCTCTCTTTTCCAATTGGATAAGATAGGACTCCAATTCCAATTATGATCTTTGAATTAAGCAAGGTAGCATCCTGAGAACCTACAAGTGGATCCTTGGCACCCTAGTTCCCACTTTGAATTAATATTTTTCACAATCACTTGCAATTACTCTTTTTAATCTTTCAAATTTAGTTTTAGATCTTATTCTACTTCTAATTCTAATTGCATTCAGAATACACACAAAAATAGTCCATGTGGATTTGACCTTGGTCTCACCGAGATTATTACTGCATCGCGACCCTACACTTGGGGTTGTGAATAGTATCCCTTAATTCTTGTATAGCAGTAACCTTTGAATTAAACATATCAGGAAGTGATCACAATATTTTTGCCCAAACCTTACTTTCAGGGATTTTATCTCCAAGACCCCACATAGAATTTACTATGTCATTCAGTTTTGTATAGAAGTCCATAAAATACTCATTTTCTTCCATACAAATTCCCTCAAATTTGGTTGTGAGGATTCGGATTTTAGAGTTTTTGACAATAGTAGTTCCTTCATGTGTCACTTCGAGAATATCCCATGCTTGTTTAGTTATATTGCATAAAATGATTCTTTTGAATTCATTCGGCGATAAGGCACAAGTTATTGCATTTAAGGATTTTGCATTTGCACAACTATCACTTTTCGGAACAATAGTCCAAAAATTTTATGCGGTTTCTTTCATTGAAATGGTTCCATCTTTGGCTACTACTTCCATCATAGGAGGGATCCATTTAATAAAAATCGCTTGCCACACACTTTCATTAATGGATTTGGGGAAAATCCTCATCCTGGCTTTCCAATATGAATAGTTAGAGCCATCAAAGGGAAGTGACCTAGTAATGGATAAGCTTTCGAAATTTGACATCTTGTAGCTCTTGATCTAGCTCAAGGAGGTAAATCCAAAAAAATAAAAAGAGCAACCCGCTTTGATACCACTTGAAAAAGGAGAGCTAGAGATGTCTTAGATGAGGGGTGAATAAGACAATGTTAAATAATTGAAATAAATGCGGAATATGTAAAGATTACAATATCTCAATCACTTAAATTTTGAAATCTTGATTCCAAATAATTTGCAGGACAACCTTCACTAAAATATTAAGCAGGACAACCTTATTCACGAATTTCTTTAACATCAATCTTTCAAACTAGCAAGAGAATATAAAAATGATTACAACATTCACCACAAGAATGAAATAGTAAATAACATCCAATCACCAAAAAATCACCAAAAAAAAAATCATTCACCAAAAAAAGCAGTTATAGTGGTTTGGTGCTTAAAAGCAACCACACTTACTCCACTCTCAAAATTACTACTCTCATAATTTTGGCTTTCACTATAATAAGGTTTTCACAAGTTCACCTTAACAACCTGATACAGTTCCTTGCGATTTTCATGGGTTATCAAAATAAAAACCCCTTTTGTGATTTTCACGAGTTATAACAAATAGAAACCCCTATGATATTTTCATAGCCTATCTCAGAAAAACCTAAAAAAGAAATATAGTAAATGTACTTATCTTCAAATGGAGATTTGAAGACGTGGTAGAAGCTTATAGGAGAAAGACTTCTTTATTGAACGTAGATGTCGCATTGTTCAATCAGACAGAAAGACTCTAGGGTTCTATAGATTTTATAAATAAAAAAACCTAAATGCTACTTTATTCAATTACTTAGATATCAAAGAAAAGTATAGTTTACCCTCTTAGAATAAGATTAAAATGATCTAGAGATAAGGGAATTAAACAAACTATAAATTAAATTTATAAATACCAACAGATAATTTGCCAAGGACTTGAGCTTCTCTTCCTTTCTTGTAGAAGAATTATCATAATTTTTATTGTTATTTGAAATGAGAGAGCTTCAATTTATAAGCAAGGAGGTTGAATCTTCGGCTAGCGTAAGACTGGCTTCAACTGGCTAGAGTTCAACGGATTCATTCCAATAGCAGTCGGATTATGCGGGATAAGATTTATCCAAAATTCGGTTAGCTCGAGGAT
This sequence comes from Magnolia sinica, assembly GCF_029962835.1. Classification (NCBI taxonomy): domain Eukaryota; kingdom Viridiplantae; phylum Streptophyta; class Magnoliopsida; order Magnoliales; family Magnoliaceae; genus Magnolia; species Magnolia sinica. The sequence continues at coordinate 58,975,306 of NC_080578.1, forward strand.
AAATTCAGCTGGTCGAATTTCATAATTTAGTTAGCCAAATTTGCCAATCAATTGACCAAATCTCTGAGAAATTCAAATATTTTCACCGCTAGAATTTTACCCGAACTTTCTCGAGCTAGCCGAATTTCAAGCTTAGGCTATCCAAATTTTTAATAAAAGTTGTTATTTTACTCGGGCTTGAAGTTGGGCTTGCTGAGGAAGTTATGTTGGCTGAACTAGAAGTTAGGCTAGCCGAATACCAAAGCAAAAACACTTATAAAAACTTAAAATAGAGAATTTTTAAAAGTACCTAATCCTAAGGTCTTTCTAGGGTTATATTACTTGTGTTTTAACAAATACATGAGTCACTTTGTCTTGAACTTTGACTTGATCTTTGATTTGATCTTATCTTAAATACGGGTGTTGATTTCTTGAGAAGATGTGTCGATTTTGACTTGATCATAAGCCAATCTTGAGTTGATCATAAGTCGTGTAGAGTAGTTGTGATTCCATACTAATGATTTGACCTTGAAACACTTTTGTCTTATGAAATTTGACAACCTATGTGTTCTTAACATAATAGCACTTACAAGAATGAATCCAATCTCTCCCTAACAGCGGATCGTAGCTTGACGAAGTGTCAACTATAAAGAACAGTGCTAAAAATGAGTTGGTGCCTACTATAAGATCAACCTGCAGAACACCATGCATGTTGGTAACATGGCCGACGAAATTGCTGACAGTTACTTCTAAAGGGATCAAATTATCTCTGGTCTTCCCTAATTTAGTCATCATTCCTTTTTGGCAATAAGTTCATTGCGGCTCTGTTGTCCTCTAAAATTTTAGTTATAGGACATCCGTCTAAATGAGTTGAAATATATAACGGCTTAAGGTGTTGCGTCATATCAGTGGTGGGTCTATTTATAATTACTCTATTAATAGCCCCATCGATCGCTACAATGACCGTGTCGCCGTGTGATACCTTCCCTTGTTTCCCTTCACTGTAAGTAAAAGAAGCGTGCTGAATAACATCTAGGGAAACATGTTCTTCCACATCACCTGGTGTTGTGTTTAGTTGAGTAGCTCTTACCTAAAAATTAGATGGCAAAGTAAGCACCATATTACAATAAAATACTGTTGGTGGCAGTGAACCAAACACAATACTACTACCAAAACCTTGCCCCCTTAGAGTATCAGACTTGATCTGATTATTCTGACTAGGGGTTCTATTCTTCATAAGGTCAATTGGCAAATCAGTCACCACATCCCTTAGCTTATTCATAGTAGTCATAAATTCACAAGGTAACCATTCTTCTGTTGGGAAGAAATCCTCGCCAAAATAATCCGACAAGTTGTTGGTATTGTCTTCTTCTTTAAATTCGCCCGATGTTTTAAAATTTTTGTGAGTAGCTTTGCTCTTTTGATCAACAGGCAGAACAATTGCTTCAACCATATTTACAGCTATCTGTTCCTCTGGCTAAGAAAGTTTTCAGAATGGAGACAATAACTTGGGTTCTAGTTGAAGCATATCTCCATTTTCCTTTCTCTCCCTTCTCATTGCAGCCTTATTTCTCTATCAACAGTGTTTCTGAGTTCTAGTTAGATTTTTCGATACCATTGGAAATTTTAGGTGTGTAAGCCGCTTCCATACCCCTTCTCGTTTAGCAGGTGGTTTGACCATCATTGTCGAGGATGATCTCCAATGAGGCTGGCGATTAGACATTAACTGCTTTGGTTGTTGGTGATCTCAACTATTGTCATAGTTGTGATTTTCGAGACGGTCTTTAAGACACTAAGGGATCTCTCAGGCACAACAGTCACATAACCAATGGTTCTTATGCCCGTATGTGTCCCGATACTGAGGTGTCCACTGTTGTTTGGGGGCGTATCGGCTGCTTGTTCTATGCAAACTTCCTGAACCGAGTTCTATTTTTGGTTAAGGTTGATCCCTCGAGTTGACTGCAATCGTGTTTATCTCCAAGCTAGCCAGAAATGGGTCAGTATCAATCAACATGGCTTTTTTACCTTTTTTGGAAACTTTAGTAAGCGGTCGATGTATTCTTGGATTAGATTCCTGAAAATAATGCATTTGTTAGTGGAATGGGAATGAGAACTATGCCATTTACAATAGTCAACCTTTTTGAGTTCTTTAACCAAAGGTATCTTGTGATTAATAGGAACTTTGATGAACTTTGTTTCAAGCATGAAGTCAAAAATATCCTCAGCTTGAGTAATATCAAAGGTGTATACTTTTTAAGTCTTTTGGATTGTTAGGGTTGCAGCGTCCCGATTTCACATGGCCAACTACATTCATGCCTATACATGTACATCCACCTCACGAGGGGTAAAATAAAATACTAAACATAATGAATCAATGCAAGTGGAACAAAAATACTAAGCATAACGGATCAATGTAAGTGGAACAAATAAATAAATTTCGGGGACAAACTTTTGTTTAAGGGGGGTAGATTGTAACACCCCGAACTTTTCAATACCCGAGTATTAAAAGTCCTCGAGTGTTACTATGAATTTAACCTATTATATACACGTGTACAGTAACAATGTAGCTAATCTAACCCTTTATCCATCCTCCAATGTGAATCTGACCAATTAAGAATGATCTTCATCCATAAATCAAGTCATCTGACTGTTGATCATGTGGTCCGATATGCGTACTTTCCCTTGACTAAATTAGTGAATATCTTTTTACCATAATGATTTAGATGTAAGCTCTTTTGTAAGAATTATTTAGAAATGGGCATAGAACCATAAGAACCATTAGATTTCACAAAACTTTTAGATCAGCAATAATAATGAAAATGCCATTAACCAAGACCCTTGAATTCTAGATCACATGGTTCCCATGATCCATTTCATATAAAATTTTATATAATGCCTAATTATCATAAATTAATCGTACACGTCAAATTTCAACCCTTAGATCATTGTAAACTAGCTACTTGACCTCTACATCCATTCGTATGCTAACCAGATCAAGATTCTGATCTGTTCATCTTATTCACCCCATATGAGTATGCTTAACCCACAATTAGAATTGCAATACAAGGAACTTACACATGTGAACAAGTCACTCGAATCTAACGGTATACATGCGCTACCCCTAATCACTCCAAAACCCACTTTGTGTTCATCCGTTTACAAAACTAACCATACATCCACCCATATACATGCTAAGAGTGCTAACCATAAAGTTTTCTTATTTTTAACAAGTCATCTAACCATCTATTAAGCTTGGATCCGCCAAACGGGCCATCCGAATAGTAGGATAAATTGGTCATTATGAAGATATTCGGGATTAACTCTAAACTACTAGGTAGCTTGTCAATTAAATATGTACAAATGGTATTTTGAATTTTGGAGTAAGTTAGTCATCGAAAAAGCATCTTGGCCATCCTTAACAGATCGGGGCCAAATTTAACCGGTTGAGAGATCTCGAGAAATAAGGACTGTCGGTAAAGTTTCACTCCTTTTGGATAGTGCAATAGGGAGAATTGGATAATAGAAGTTACCAAAAAAGAAAATGGCAAATTTGTAAATACCAAGTGCATGGCAAACCACGTATGAAGAAGGATTGAGTTATACGGTGAATACTACCCCATGCATTGGCGAATAGTGTGGCCCACTTGGAGATCGGATCTGACTTAAAATTGGGGCCATGGGCCACCAAGACGTGCAGAAGATGGTGGAAGGCATGGATCCCCCGGAAGACCATCATAAGTAGACCCCACTAATTCCCAACAACCACGCAGAATGTCCGTCAATGGGCGGTGAAAATGTTAAAACAAAGGGACTCATCCCATCTTCCCGTCTCTGATGTGGGCCATCCGATCATCAGATCCACTCCAAACTTTAACCACGAGCTAACACCCTCACACAAAACAAATGAATGGTATGGATCTACTGAAGGACTACCGTAAATGGACCCCACCAGATCCGTAGGCTGGATAACACCCACTCGCGAAAACAAGATCCTAGGCTTGTGTAACTGCAAGAAATACACACCCAGAACTTCCACATCTAATGATCCAAATAGGATCTGAACCATTCAATATACTCTAGAGTAAGATCTGACTCTTCTAGATATGTCAAAAAGGTAGGAAGAAGGCCCGGCCTTGCTAGGAAATTTTGGAATTTTTGGATGCTCGCGCGAGATGGGAAAAGTCCGTCCACAACACAACTCCTGCTACGAAAGGCTACCAAATCGAGGAACCCGGTTCAAATCTAAACCGTCCACCCTATCGGCCATCCAAAACCAATCAGATCCTAGCCCTTGTCACCTCAAACTAAACAAGAAAACTAGAACAATTCAAAACAGTTAATATATGTTATGCAGGTAGCTGCGTCTATTTTTCTTGGCTGCGAAGATGTGAATTGTGTAAGAGGTTTCGTAAAAGAGTCTGGAGACTCTTTTGCCTATATAATCCATTGTCCTATGATGTGGAGAAGGATCTACAACATGGAAAGAAATGGAAAAGAAATAAAGAAAGAAGAAAGAAAATAGAGAAAGAGAAATCAGTTGCAGATTGGGATAGACGTTTGTCCCAACAAGGGAACAACGGCCATTTGTTGCCAGGGAAAAGAAAGAGAGCGAAAGAGAAGAAGAAAACATGAAGGTTGTTGCACGTCGAGCCTCACCTAAGGTTAGATTCCACTTCTAGTTCCTCCCTCTTTCACATCTATCTGTCTCTATCGATTCCTCAATAATAAGATTTCATGGCATCTAACCAAGTCGATGCGATGGTTGGGTGGGCCTAAACATGATAAGTTAGGACTTATCAACTTAAATCACATGTAGGGCCGTCTGTATTATAATTTGAGTCGTGCTTCCTCAACCTTAATCTAAAATCTAATATTAGCTAGTCCAAATCAGGTGGATTTAAGTAGAACCTAGTCTAAAAAATACGCCTCCAAGCATCTAATTTAGTAAGAGACGACACCACAAATAAAGGTGAAGGTTTTATCCTTTGAGCTTACATTAATTTAAGCTGTTAAATTCATCCTGCTTTTATACGTGCCTTCATAAATTTGATCTTGCCTTTACATGTATTCCTTTTTCATATCACTATGAATCTTTTATGCTATTATATGTTTCACCATCAATTATTGGCCTCTTTCGTGCCTTTTACAATATGAATTTTCCTACCTTTTTATGTCTTTAATGATGTAAATTATTCTGCCTTTCTTGTTTATATTTTCTAAGAGTTATCCTATCAATTGATTTGGTTAATATCCTTACAACTATTGGTCCTTTTAGAGATTTTTACATGATATCCATTGTAAGAGGTTTTCCTAGATTCATGAGAGGCTATGGGTACAAGCCTTGCCTTTGCCTTAACATTGATTTGGCTCTGCCACTCTCCATTACCAAGAAGTGATGGTGGTCGCTCTTCTAATTATGGAGTTGTTCGTTGCCACCCTTACTAAAGAATCAGCCATTGTCACTCTTCTATTTATTGAGTTGGCTCTAACCTCTCTCCTCATCCTTGAGTTAACCCTTGTCACTCACCTCTTATTCGAGTTGGTTATTGTCACTCGCCCTTTTTATTTAAAGGCTCGGCAGGTGTCATGTGATTCTTAACCGACCATGGATAAAGGAACTCTCTCTTGAAGCAAGTACTATGTTAGGAATCCCTCCTCTAGTGATCAATTAAATATCATGGACATAATGCATTTTCGGTAGCGGCCCTGAGGCGCCACGTAATTCTGGAGTTCTCGGGCGATGTTGCACTAGTTGGTGTGTGTGAGTCATTCTGTATACGCAGTACATCAATTCTTATATTAAGGGGGGTTGGTTGTCACAAATAGTCGCTCTAATCTCTGAGTGCGTATTCACGGGGATACGTGTGGTGGTCCTCTTAGGATAATCGTGTAAAACCATGTTAAACATAAGACACGCCGACGAATATCTGTAGTATGGGATGCAGGTTGATTCAGATAACTGTAATCATATTCCACATTGTGGTGATCGCTGAGAATGATACACCAGATATACTTTGCTCAGCATGCATCTCATATAGATTGATTGCGCATTGATACCTCTTGTAGTGTGGAGTACTTGACATATCAGAACCTTCGTATTATTTTTATGAATCTCTTGAATTATTGTTAATCTTAAAGGATAACCATCACTATGAGTAGGGCGTTGACCCTCTCCCAACTGTGCAATTAATGCAAGTGACATACAAATTGAGGACTTAGAGAACTACTTCCCTATAGAAGATTATACAAAAGAATAAGAAGATAAATTTATGATTTAATTTTATACTTCCGTTGCGAACTCGATGAATGTAATAAACTTTCCTTGAGAAGGCATTGATTATTCTTTTTACATTGATGAAATATAATCATTACAGTTGATTTCATTCTTGTGAATGTTACCTTCATGAATGTATCTGGATGCGATCCAAATGGAAAAAAATGGTGCAATTTCAAAAGCATCCAAGTTTATACATTATTAACACCCAGTTTTCTCAGGCACGAGTATGAACTCTGGCCGTGAAAACTCATGCTGTTACAAGGGTGGTTAACTCAGCCTTAACCAACGCCGAGTAGACTAGTGGTTTCTTAGCCATGACTTCGATGATTGCAATTTTGTAGTTAGGATCATTGCAATATGTTCCAATTGACGAATTTGCTTGCCTAACCCTTTCTTGAAGCAATTCTTCATATCAAGAGACCTTCTTAGTGAGGTTGTATAAATCGGCAAACTCCGTGCTAATGAACTTTTTACGGAGTTTGTATTTCAAATCGTCTTGTGCAAGTTGCACAAATTCATCTTCGATCATGACCACCTTACAGTGGCTCTTTGCTCGCTTAAATCGCATGATATAACTTTCGCAGGATTTGCCAAGTAACTATCAGAATCGTGTAAGATCAGTCATGGTGATGTCTCTATTTTTATAAAAGAATTGAGCATGAAACCTCTCTTCTAATTATTGCCAGTTATGTATTGAATCCGACAACAAATTGGAATATCATGTGAAGACCACGGCGGTTAACGAGTGACTAAATAACTATAATTTATAATAATCATTATTGGCTAGTTCACCACATTGCAAGGTGAATGAGCCAACATGTTCGATAGTCGATTGACCACCTAAGCTCCTAAGGAGTAGGTGGTGTATTACACTGCAATGGTGGCGTTAGTGAGAAAGGGATAGCAATACCGACTGAACTACCATTATTTTGCTACGTTGGTTGTGTTCGTTCCATCATAACAGCTAATAATCATTGCATCACCTCTGTCTGTCTAGCCATATAATGGTTAATGCTTTCTGCCTCTTAATGGAGCTATTCCACTTGAATTCTAGAATTTTTTTGCACCATCTGGATGGTTGTATGTACACCCCTTAGTACCATTGATACCTCCTTCAACAGAATAGGGCGAGACATCGACGACCCTGCTTGGTTTCCAGTCGGGTTGACATTCAAATTAATTTCACTTAGAGGTGCCCGAACCTGCACGTCATTCACTAGGGGTGGTGTGGTCGGTGTTGTGGGTTCGTTCCCATTAATTCTACAACTCCTCTATTACATTCTGGCAATAACTAAATCAGTGACTTACAATAGGGTCCCACTGGGAGTGCCAGAAAATTGTTCGCCGCTAATTTGACGGTCCTTTCTCCAGCACGGGTGATGGGTGCGTGGGCGTGCCAGAACTGGGAATGACCCCGAGTGCCAAAGTATACAAACACTGAGTATGACCGAGATCTGAGGATATCGGTCACCTATTCAGCCACTCACTCGAGTCGGGCAATAGTCAGAGGGTGGGGTTCGTCCTCTAATGATGGGTTTCTCCTTGCCTTCTATACGAAAGGACTTCCTTAATGCACAAAGAGTGGAATGTAAAAAGAGAAATTGAAATTGACCACTAGAGAGTGCTTAGATTACAGCTACAACTATCTACTACTGTGTTTATACTACGAATTATGCTAAAGAAAGCAAGTAAATGTAGTAAGTAAATGATTATTCTAAAGGAAAGGAATTACTTGATAAAGTTGCGATTACACTATGGAATGTAAATCTGATATGATAATTTGAAAGATAATTGAAAATAAATGATTTATTGGTTTGTTTGGGTTGGTGTGAGACAACTTTTCCTGCTAAAATCATCTTCTATTTATAGCTTTGATCTAGCTGTTCTGGATCCTTCCCATGATTTGACGGTTATCATAACTGCTTCTACCCTCACTCTACTTCCAGATCCTTCCCATGATCTTGCATTCCCTGGATTCTTGATATTTGTTCAACGTTCATATGGACTTGACCACTGGCTAACTGATTGTTAAGTCGCTTGAACTTGGTCATGCTACAATTACTGCTTATAACGCGCATGACACGTGATAACATTCTTTTGAGATTCATTCACACATTCTTGAAACAATTCTTCGACCCTTAACCTTATGCACGCGTGATCCACACAAGTTTGATCGAAACAAGATCTGGTCAAATAAAATATAAATAGTATTATCTTAAGACGTCGCTCGATTCCAAGTTTATCATGATTAGAACATCTCTGTATTTGCCAAATAACAGGTGATATAACCCTATAAAGACCTTAGGTTAGGTGCGTTCAAAAAATCATATACTTTGGGTTATCTATGGTGTGATTACTCTGAAGTTCGCCAGCCTAACTTCAGGTTCGCTAGCCTAATTTCTTCGACTAACCAAACTTCAGGTTTGAGCTAAATTTTAAAATTTTTTTGAAAATTCGGCCAACCTAGCTTTTGGTTCGGTTAGCCTAACTTGAAGTTCTACTAGCTCGAGTGAAGTACGGGTTAAACTCCAGCAATGCAATTCTCATATTTTTGCTAGAATTTAGCCAACTAAATTTTATCTTGGGTCAGCCGTATTTTGGATAAAACTTATCTCTCATAATTCGATAGCCGTTAGAATGAATTCGGTGGAATCCGACCAGCCGAGCCTATTCTTAGGCTAGCCAAATTTCCATATCCTTTGGCTATAAATAGGGACCTTCTCTCATTCTAAATTACAATGAAAAATAATTCCAAACCTTCTGCAAGTGAGAGAGAAGCTCGAGCCCTCATGAAGCAAATTATGTGGTATTTATATATTTATTTTAATCTTATTCAATTCCCTTTCTCTAGTTAATCTCAATCATATTCTAGAGAGTATTCTATACTCTACTTGAGAATTAAGATAATTGAATTTATAGTAGTAGGGTTTTTCATTTTTTGAAATATTTTAGAACCATATACTCTTTCTGGTTGAGCGAATACTGCCTCTTCTATATTCAAGAAAGACGATCTTCTGCTACAAGCTTTGACTGCATCTTCGAATCTACATTTGAAGATAAGTACATTATTTATTTTATTTTATTTAAGTTTTTTTGAGATAGCTTGTGAAAATCTCAATGTGTTTTTGTTTGCGATAGCCCGTGAAAATCACAAAGTGGGTTGTTTTGTGATAAACCCATGAAAATCACAAAATGGGTTTTATTATGGTGAGCCCGTAAAAATCACAAGGAACTGTATAAGGTTGTTAAAGTGAACCCGTGAAAACCTTGAAATAGTGAAAGCCAAAATTACGATAGTAGTAATTTTGGGAGTGGAGTAGGTGTAGTTTTCAAGCACCAAACCACTATAACCCCTTGTGCTTTGTAATGAATGCTTATTTCCTTTTGGTGGTGAATGTTATATCTATTTCATTCTTTGTGGTGAATGTTTTAGATATTTTATCTTCACTTACTAGTTTAAGAGATTGATTTTAAAGACATTCATGAAATAAGGTTGTCCTGCCTAATATTTTAGGTGAAGGTTGTCCTACGAATTATTTGAAAATAAGATTTTAGTACTTAGGCAATTGAGATCATATATTTAGCTTTTATTTTGATTATTTGGCATTATCCTATTCACCCCCCTTCTAGGACATCAATAGTTCCTCTTTTCATGACCGATGGTAAAAGATTTAATACCTGAAAAGGAAACATCCCATACATTGCCAGAATGTCAATCTTATTGATAAAAGGAGAGTTTTATTTAATAGCATTGTCGGTCATCGACCGCATTGCATGTGCAGGAAAGAGAAAAAAAGGGAAACATAAAATGACCGAGTGACACAAATCTTCATCCCTTTGAATTTCTCGAGGAGAGCCTGTATCTTGGCTTCATTCTTCTCTTATTTTGGTACCTAATCTGTCCCATTTTCAATGATGATCAGCAGAAGGTGAAGCAATTGGTCGACGCGAATGATGCTTAAAGAAACCTTATTTTCGACTTCCCTCTTTTTGCCGAGACTTATTTTCGATCGCATCTAGTAGATGTCAATCTATTCATCTGAAAATGAAAGGTCTTATGAGACAATTATATCTTTGACAGAAAAGGAACGCTCTCGTTCCCTGAGTACCTCCATCAGTCCAATATGATAAGTTTGTAACACATGAAGTATCCCGTGATTAAATTGATGTGTCTGAACCCAACGCAATCGGTCATGCCAAGCCAGTTCACAAGTCTTACTCACCCTTACAAAGTCTTCTTTGGCCAATGCCAAGCCAGTTTATATAGACGCTTCAGTTTTTGGAGGAGTTCCCCAAATGTTGCCTCTAATTTGGCCACTTTTGAAGCTTCTTTAACGAAACAATTTGTATCAAAGAGTAATGGGGATTGACAGAACTTCGCTAAGCCCCATTTGAAGACCTCTTTCAGATAACTCTCAACACTAGTAATGAAAGAAGAAGGGTTGGAATCCATGGAAGCAAGACAAAGGTATAAAGACAAGGTTGGTGTGAATTTGAACGAGGTTTGGATTAGTTTAAATATATGATTTTGGTACCCACAATTCAGAGTGGTTATAGCATAAAAATCAATACATATTCCAAGTAACCAAGAATGTGCAGTGATTAAGGCTATATATTCAGAATGAGCCCCCGATGTCTTGGGTTTCAAGGGCCAAGTCACCAATTAGTTATAATCACAAAAGAGTAGGAAACGAGCTAAGGCATGAAAAGAACAAAACAAGCTTGACGGCCGGTTATATTAATAAGTGATTTTCGATACAGAGTTACAATTCAACATAAGAGAAGCACTGCAGTGAGGCAATTATCGTCTCCGATTGGCCTTTCGCTAGCTGTAAAGTGGCCTACTGCTTAACTACTGATCAATGAAGTCGAATGATGGTGGTTGTTTAAGTCTTAACAGACACCGCCAATCATTTGACTGTCTCCTTTCGACAGATGTGTTCTACATGTGTCTCCACATAGTCCCTCTTTAGAGTATTAGCTCTGCTTCTAGTGCTTCAATTCTGACCTCCATATCTTCGAGCTTAGTCCGGGAGGTCTTCAATTCAGTGGTCTCAGTTGCAAGGTCCTTGACAATATTCTTAGTAGAAGTCATTTAGGACTAGGCTGTAGAATGTTCCGGTTTCGATTCGGTCAACAATAGCACGTATGTAACACCCCGTCCATTCCGTACCACTTTCTATGCATATGTGCATGATGATCGACGCCCTTAGCTAGACCTGGATTGGCTATTCATAGTACACACTCGACTGACCGGAACCCCAAGACCTCGAAACCTATCTCATATCGACTACTCCGTCGCCACGATCATGGAGGTACAACCCATGCGTCTATACGATACTCCGTTTGTGAGATACGCCGTGAAGAATAATTATTGTATCATGTGCGCAATGCGCCATGTACTCCACTCCACACATGTGCACAACACATTCATACACACATGCACATACCACACATGGATGAGAGAATCTCTACCCATGTGTGTGATGCAACACACCCATACCTCTCATCTCTCATGTACACCTCAAGTCAACTCTTCTCCATGCCACACCTCATGTGTGACATCATCACACCATGCCATCCCATGCTCCTTTAACCCACTATTAATTACAAATCATAAATTAATTTTCATAATCCTAGCCTAAGCTAATATTAATCAAATTAGCCTAACTTAACCAAATTTTTATGAATTTCTCTACAAATACCCCTCAATCCCTTAACATTTCACCATTTTTCTATACATGGAGAGAGAGAGAGAGAGAGGAGTGATCTTGGTGGGCCATCAACTCCATCAATCCCATCCCTTCCATCCATCTCAACCATCAATCTCATCCCTTCCATCCATCTAGTCCATTAAGGTGAGTACACCCCCTTTTCACTTAGTCCATTATTCTTTTATGGTTTGGATAATGATGATCTTGATGATAACATGTTGTTGTTATTAATGATGATGATGATGTGGGACCTGTTGATCGTGGCCCCAATATGATGTTTAGTATTCATCCAACGTCCATAACATTCCAAAACCTACATGAAGGGAATACATGAATATCAATTGGCAAAAGGACATGGATCCAATATGATGTTTTTAAGCCATCTAAACCAACCAAATATGGCCCATTGGGCTGGCCACACACACGCCCATACACACACGTGCACACAAAATAAAAACAAAAAAAAATAAATAACAAAGAACAAAAAATAAAATAAAATACACTGGACACTACTGTTAGCGTCTAGAGGACACTGAAGCAGGCAGCGTCCAACTGCTTAAATAAAGGGAATGGGCTGTGGGTCCACAACGGGCCCCACCCACGATGTATGTATTTAATCCATGCCGTCCATTCAATTTCTCAGGTCATTTTAGGCATTGAGCCGAAAAATAAAGCCAATCCAAATCTCTAGTAGGCCACACCATCAAAAAAAATATTTTAATAGTGATAAACTTTCCGCTGCACACCAAAATATACTGAATATTGGACTCGTTTGATCTGTCACGAGCCAGGGAATGCAACAGATGGGTTGGATTGTCTTTATGTGGGCCCCACCTATAAAAAACTACAACAAAACAAAATAAATACATATATGCAAGGGGCATCAGCCCCTTGCTGCTGATGTACGAGCGTCCAGGGACGCTGCAGCAGCTGCTGCTAGTTGGAACGAGTAGAGACAGTGGGTCCCGTCACTGGTCCCACCATGACGCATGTCGAGCATCTACACCGTGCATTTGATGGGTCCCCTTTAAAAATGGGTCACCCTCAAAATTCAGCCGTACACGAAACTCAGGTGGCTCACACCATCAAAAAATAAAAATAAAAATAAATTTATGAAGCTGAATAAATCAGCAATTTTCATGGGCCTAATCATGTGGTATATGTTATATCTAAACCATCCATCCATTTGGTGAGCTTGTCTTAAGGTTTGAAAAGAAAAATAAGATAGATATAACTATTAAGTGGGTCACACTACAAAAGCAGCAAGGATTAAACATCTACCATTGAAACCCTTTTTGGGTCAAAAGTTTTGGACCAATATGAAATTTGTATTTCCCCTTAATTCAGGTCTTTGTGACCTTATGAACATATTGAATGGAAAATAAATGTTATGGTGGGCCCTGTGAATGGTTTAATGGTGAAATCATTATCATCACTGCTAATTGAGGTGAGGTCCAAATAATCTTTGGTTATGATTCATTTTTGGATAATTTTCTAAAATGATCTCTAAAAATAGATGAACGGTGTAGGTATAATAAATACATCACTTTAGGACCCATGTAACTTTGATCTCCTTGAACCGTTCGTACAACTCGAAGCTCGAGCATGTAAAATCACTTCTTAGGTCCACCTGAAATTTGGATGTATCTAAAGCTTGGTCTGACCCCTCAACCAAGTGGGACACACATAATGGATGGGCTAGATTTATGAACTACATCTTTGTGGGCCCAACAAATAATTATAAATGTTTTAATGGAGAGTAATCCCCTCAACTTTTACGTGTGGTATGGCCCCACATAAGCCACATATTGATTTGATTTTAAGTCCCAGGCCCACCATGGATTGGTGCATCTGACTGATGGTGTTGAGGGTCGACACGCATCACGGTGGATCACACCAAAACTATAGTGGATTATAGGTCCACCATTGAAAATTCCAATGGGCCAACTATATTGTTATACCTAACATCTAACCTGTCAATAAGGATATGTACACTTGGACTTAAGAAAAATAATAATAATAATAATAATAATAATAAATAAATAAATGGGGATAAGTAGGAGCTCGTTTTGATGCCCATGTAGGGCCCACCAGACCGCAAGACCCAATGTGATGTATAAGCTACATCCAAACCATCTGTATATTTTGGCACCAAAGAAACAATGTTGTTGTAATGTCCACCCTTAAAACCTCCTAGAATTTCACCATAATATGTATGTTAGATCCACACCATCTATCAGCTTTTGCAGACCTAATAAGTGTGACCCTACCACGTCAGTGGGACCCACCCACTTGGACAAGCCCAAAATGCCCATAGTTGAAACCTTTAATGATCCACGATAATGTTTAGAAGATATCCAACCTGTCCATTTGTGTTACACAGACGGTGACCCTCTACCATTGCCAACCTTCTCACCGCCACTTTAATGTTTATTTTTCACCCAAAACTAAGTGGGTCCACCAGCATGTGGGACTCACTATAGAGTTTATTTTCCATCCAAGCTTGTTGGGGGCTGTTGTGTGCCCCACTATTATGTTTATGTGACATCCAAACCATAGAAAAGTTATCCACCATTAGACTAACTGAAAACACAAAGATATCATTTGAGCTGAAATTCCCTAGCACACTTAAACCAATGAACTGGTGATTTTTACAGCCCACTTACCTGTGCGACCTCGTGATCTTGTATGGCCCACTTACTGGTACAAAAATGGTGGTTCTTATCTTTTAATATTATGTTTGTAAGATGTGTGAATAACCGCTTAATCTAGTGTGAGGGTGTGGTAGAGTGGATGGGTATGAACAATGCGATGTAGTGAGTTAAGGCTGATCCCTTGATCATGAGGTCATGTAGTATAAGTATGACCACCTAATCTTGTACAAAGGTGGTGTATATGTAGCCATCTAATCGTATAATTGTGAAATATGCACAAGGCCACCTAATAGTATGAAATCAAGTGGCATTAGTAGCCGCCCAACAACATGACCACATTCTTATGGACATTTTATTTTATGGTACTCGAATCATGTAAAACCAGATTGTATGTTTGGATTACCTAGTCATGATATGAATTGTGATGTGTGGTTGGATTATACAACGTGATATTATCATGACCCTCAATTTAGTGTAATATGACATAAATACGATTATTATGCGATGTGATGGAAGGTAATACTTGGCCCTTAATCATGTGACACCGAATATGAGTCATTAGCTATGTGACGTGTGAAGTGGTTGTAGTATAAGACTTAGTATAAGGTAGTGTAGCCATGAATGGCGGGTGCGATTGTGATTGTTCAACTAGGTTTGGATATTTTGAATTATTATGACAAGTAGAGTGACATTTATGTGGCCACTCAACCATATGGACTTTTGATAATGGAGTGGCCATAAGACCCTATGAGCATATGAGAATTGTGTGATTACTCAGACTCGTGGACTATGCTAATGGTGTAACCTCTTGGATACGTGAACTTAGGACGCGTGTCAGATTGATTATGGACCCTACCTTAATGTAAGCATTGCATATTTCACCATTTATCCATTAGGCTAGCTAATCCTAAAACATGATTCCAAAATGACCTAGATCCAATTTCTAAATAAGTTAGACGATATGAAATAGTGTTAATTGAACGTATAACTTTCAAACACTTGTGAACCCACTCAATGTACATATTTTATCCGCACTGTTCAATTGTTTTGCCAACCAAAGAGTTCGATCATGGAGCCCACTGTCGTGTGTCATATACATCTAAACTGTTCTTCCTTGTACTACCTTAATTTTTGTGAGATACCTATACTATCTACTTATTGGGAGTCACCGTAATATTTGTGTGTGGACCCATCTACTTACAGTACCACTTGGAAGTAGGATCCACTACGTTATATAAGACAAACCTGCATTATCCAACCGTGACTAACTCTTATATGTATATTATATACGAAGTCATTCAACTCGGGACTCACTGTATCTTAAGAGGTTTACCTGTGCCTTCCGAACCATTGTAACACTACTACAATAATTAATTGTAAATTCAATCTACTGACAACCCACGTGAAGGTGAAGTGCACTACATTATATGAGTTTCACCAGAACCATCCATCCTGTGGCTCATTTACTATATGTTATAATTATACCTTTCATCTCATAACCACTTGGTGCATGTACTTTGCGTCACCACCACTCATTAACCATAAGGCCCAGTTAGGGTATAACCATGTGGTTCCAATAGAAGAAAATCATGTCGGGCCAAAGCTGCTAATGGAATATTTATCTTGCGAAGGATATGGTGTAACGCTTATTATAATTAATGCTTGTGATTATGATAGTTATGGATGATATTAGTGATGTCAGTGATTATGGTTAATAGAATCATGTGATTTGATACTTGATTAATGTTGTTCCATTCCCTAGCATACTAAATTCATCTACTTAACCATGTTGATATTGATCATACTCATGTACCATGGAATTAATGGTATGTGCAACTGTACTTCAATACATTTGTTCATGTGTAAGATATGTCTTCTTCAGTTTAGTCACATGACTATGGATTGATATAGTTGATAGTGGCACATGATGATTGTATGTCATTTTTGGCTTAAAGGTTAAGCAGACCCTAAACTCATAGCATTATATGCATACCACATGCACTTGAACGTATGCCTTATCATGATTGCTTGAATTCATGTATAATCATCACATACATGATGATCGAAATACCACAGTCATGCCGTATAACATGAGTTGGATCTTGATGATGAAATGTACATCTATGATGATGACTTGGGTTATCCCTAAAAATGAACGGGACACCGGAAGTGTGGAAATAGTAGGGGATGATGTGCCCCTTGGGTTGAAAGTCCCTAAACCCATATGCTAGATAGGGTTGCCTCACCGTAGGGCCGAGTGGATACATGGGTCATGGATTTGACTCCCACTGACGAGGTCGGGTTGAGAAGAGGTTAGTCCAACCTGCTTAAGGGCTGAGGTGCAAATAAGGACCGGTCTGACTCGCCAGCGAGGAGAAGTGTGAATGAAGTCCACCACTAGCATGCCGGGTGGAATGCCACTGCAGGGCGGGTATGCGAGGTCAATTACTAGTGTCTGATGCATAGGTATCGACCACGGTGTTTTTCATATTATACAGTTAGTGGAAGTCCACCACAAGGCGAGTATGCGAGGTCGATTACTAGTGTCTGGTGCATGGTATCGACCCAGTATTTCCCGAGATATACAATTATGATATGGCAGGACAATATGATGATGATGATGTGATTACGAATGCATGAATTACGGTTATGGCTGTGGTATAAGAGAAATGAAAATATGACTTAATGATGCTGGTAGCATTAACTCGGGTGTTCCTATGTTGCATATGCATTGCATTGGCATTGGCATCATACCTTACATACTACACGCCTTTCACCATACATGACTTCTTTGTGGCATATTTATCTTGCTTGCATATATGACACACTGCACACACGTGTACTCACTAGGCTTTTTGTCTAAGCTTCCTATTTCCCATTTTTTTCAGGGTTGGAGTAGCTTGGAAGACTTAGTTTTCTCAATGCATTATATCTATTTGCCAATGTTGACATTATGTACCTTTCGAAGAGCATTGTACTTGTAACCATCAAGATTTATAATGGAGAGTATTGCTTGATATTTTAATCATAGATCTTCATGCTCAGGTATTATTATAATAAAAAAAATTAGTCGAAAATCTTCCTTGTGGTGTGCCGAACTTGGGACTTGGTGTATGGAAGTCGAGTGCCGGATTCGGAGCATCATGAAAGTTGTCCGTCCCCGGATTTGGGGCGTGACAACGTTCATAGTTGTGTGCTTTGATAATTCCCCCAAAATTTTGAAGTAATGATAGTTTATCTATCAGATTGGGATCTGACCAAGAGTAAACATGATACGACTCGACCAACCATTCAAACTTATCGACCATCTCAGCAAATAGAGATCCAAATGATCCCATTTGCAAGAGGATTTGAAGTTTTTCTTTGATGCTTTGCAGATTGCGAGATAGAGAAGGCAACTCAGCCACATCAATGTCTTTGGCAAGGGTCTTTTCGAATGAAGAAATGGTATCATTGACTAGAGGTTCATCTTTATCAGGAGCAGTGAGAGTCGTAACATCACCTGTCATTATCGGTATTGGAGTGGGTGATAGATGTAAAGCAGGCTCTGAAACATCGATTGCTACATCTTCCTTGGCCATAACAACAATACCCTCATGAGCAGAAGACTCTCCAACTATTGGATGAATTTGTTTATCGAGCAAAGGGATTGTTGGCTAGCAAGATGGTTTCTTGCCATAATGGTGTAGGAGTGACACTTCTTCTTCTTCTTCTTCCTCTTCTTCTTCTTCTTCTTCTTCTTCTTCTTTCTCTTCTTCTTCCTGATCAAATATAGCAGGAGGTGTCAGAGGTATGTCAATCATATATTCAGACACTTAAGGAAGACTTGAAACTTCAGGAGGGCTATGAGATGGAATGGCCTTAGTGTTGACTATATTCTTAAAATCTACGCTTTGGACATCAACGATCTTAAGGACTTCAGTCGCTGGTGGATGTTGTTATAATGGTTGTGCCACAATGATCTATTTGTTAGCGGCAGATAGATCCTTGGTTACTGCAAGGAAAAGGCACGGTTAGTCAAGATGGAAATTGAGAAATTTTAAGAAAATTATATATATATATATATATATATATATATATAAAAGGAAAAGGTTCTATACGGTCGAGCTCATGGGAACTTCCCATGAGGTCGAGCTGTGTGGGCCCCACTGTGATGGTGTTGAACATCTACCCCATCAGTCAGATGCACCATTCCATGGGGGAAATGGGGCTTAAAAATCAAGTTAATCCGTGACTTGTCTGGGCCACACCACATACAAAACTTGAGAGGGGTAACCGTCCATTAAAACATTCATAAGCAATTTTTGGGCCCACTGAGATGTGGTTCACAAATCCAGCCCATCCATTATGTGTGCCCCACTTGGATGAGGGGTCAGACCAAGTTTCAAATGCATCAAAATTTCAGGTGGGCCCCACTAAGTGCTTTTATATGTTTTAGGCATGTCTTCATATGATTTTAGATGGTATGGCCCACCTGAGTTTTGTATACGGCTGATTTTTTGGATACCCCATAATTTAAAGGGGACCCATCAAATACATGGTGTTAATGGTCGACACGCATCACAGTGGGGCCCACACAGCTCGACCTCATGGGAAGTTCCCATGAGCTCGACCGTATAGAACCTTTTCCTATATATATATATATATATATATATATATATATATATATATATATATATATATATATATATATATATAGGTAAGTAATTTTCATCTAAATCAGAACGAACAATGTAAGTGATGGATTGTGTACCCACAACCCGAGAATTTTTTATAATCATCGCCAGCACTCGCCTCAAAGTAGGGATTGTGGCAGATTGGGGTGATAAGGAGTGAGGTACCTTTCATGAAAATGAAGGTTATGATTATTTAATCTCTCGCTATCCTGCCACCATTTATTACAATAGTTATTATAATGAGATTTCTGGTCATGTTTCAAGCCTTCCTCGATTTCTTTTGAGTAATCAGCGATGGAGAGACCTGGCTAATAATTATTTTTGAAATATTTCCAAAGGAAGATATGGCCTCGACCGAGGAAGTACTTGATGTCCATAACAGTTTTGATGGAGTCGGTAATGGTCGATTCACAGTTGTTGATTGAGAAGGTGGGTTGACACATTTAAGGACTAAGACAAGAGGCTTTAGAGGAGGACCGAGTGGATTTCCCAAGTTAAGAATTCTTTTAGAGCTAATGGAGATTTACGAATCGATGGATATGTTGGAGTAGCAGAAATCTTCGCCAAAAAATTTTGGCATTTAGGAGGAATAGCTATTGCTTCAGTTGGTGAAGTTTCAGGAGAAGATGTAACAGCCGATATTATCTTTGGCTTATTTATTTTTTGGCTCGGTGTACTAGCCGACAAGGGTGTTGCCCTTTTCTTTCCTTTAAGTTTAAGCTTTGAGGAAAGTCGAGCTATAATCTTTTCAGGAGATTTATTTAGTAATCGTTGGTAATGGCTTTCCCACTAGACAACAAAAGTATCCATTGCCTATGGTTGATTTGGATAGCAGGGAAGATCAAGAGCTAGGTTAGCTTCTTGAAAAGAAGAATGAAGAGACCGATAAAGTTTAGTTTATTAGCGATTAGCCGATTGAAAGGGGGGCCGGTTGCAAGTCTTCTAGGTAAATGGGTATAGGATACACTGAACTAAGTTGGATTGCTAGGAAAGAAAATTCAAGCAATACTGTTCGATCCCGACCTTGGCATTCTTTCCAAAATCGATTAAACCTCCATATGGAAGGTCTCAGCCGATGAGGTAGCTTTCCCAAGAGAGGTGCGTCTGTGATGCCTCATGATCATTCTCCTGTACATATCGGCTGGTAAACCAACCAAGACCATACTCTCTGTCATGAAATGGAGTGAAGGACTGATTCCGGCTACTTCTGCTCGAAGAGAAGAACAATACACTTATATATGCTAAAAAGGTTGAGTTTCTTGAGGAGAATTGGTGATGCACTCGCCATAGGAGGTATAGGTTACTTCGGAACGAATGGAGTGATGTACAAGAGAAGTGCATAAGTATTCGTAGATCCACATTTGAAGAAGCCGTAGTGATCCTCCTCCTAGATACAAACCTTTGGTGGTGACTTCATAGATTCCTATGTACAAGTGATCGAGTACGTATGGCACTAAAGCAAGTTTTCGACCTTGGACAAGGGCTTCGGCTAGAGAAACATATTCGGTGGTTATCTACAGGGCATTCACGCAAAGCAAGTGATGACAGATCTAAAACAGTAAAAAAGAAGTGTGTTCCTCATAATCAACCGGTCCACTGTTATTATGGTAGGCATGCATGAAGTGAGAATAAGCCTTGCCAACCTTGTTCAAGAAGTTTTTGGTGCTTTTCTATACGAAACTTGAATAAACAGCTTCACTAAAGGGAAGAAGTTGGGTTAGAGCCGTAATATAAAAAAAAATAGTTGGACTCATGGGATTGCAGTTGAAGAAAAATGTGTTGGTCAATGAGCTTCAGAAGGTTGAAGCAGCGGGGAGAAAAGATTGATCTGATGGATAATTGAAAACTGAGAGCTTGGTAGATTCATAAATGCCCGATGCTCTCCATGATGCCTCATATTGAGATGAGACACGTGCAAACCAAGTATCCCATTCTGGAAGGGACTTCAGCCATGATCGAGGATTCTTCAAGGCATTGGTTGAATTAAGAACCAAATCAGATTGGATCAGCAAAGTTTTGATAGGGAAAAGAGGAAATAAAGGATCCATCATGCTCACTTCTTCAACTTCCGTTGTTGAAGTGAACATTAAACCTGAACAATAGTAATTGTTGATGAGCGATTGAAATATTGTCTTATTGATGCACTTATCAACAAGTGCATCCATCATTGTAACTAGATTGTTTTATTGGAACATTAGGGTTGAAGACAAGGAGGCAATCATTGCTCGATAAGAAGTTAGAATTCAAAGTTACTTAGAAGAAAATAATGATTGAAGGTGTGAGAATAAAAAAGAATTCGAAATGGTGCTTATATCGGTCGAGAGAAAGAAGATCATTTATTAGGGCATCATTGTGATTGTGTAGGAAATGATGTAAAGGCACGTGTCAACATGAGGTTTGATCTTTACTTCGATAAAGTGCAATTGTCGCTAACATGTTACGTTGAATTGGCCAAAGACGATTATCAGCACTCTACCACGTGTAGATAATAAATGCCACATTAATGAGGGATCGCACATTGCTTTCACATTTTTTCTAAAGATGAAGTGACATGAGGGCAATGTTCATCGTCATTATCGTCATCCCTCTTAAGAGCCAATTAGTGCAAATTACGTGTGATTTATACAAAATTTCATGTTACATTTAGATATTTGAAAAGATTTATTGGCAAACAACAACTAGAACATATCAGACAATGCCACGTCAATGTCTACGCGGCTGATGAAGAAGCAATCATGAAGAAATGGTTACGGGACAAATGGTAAAGGGAGAAACAAAGGAAGTCAAGTAGTAGTGAACGGTTATGGTAACTGTTAAAACGTAAGAAGGATCCAGATGATCGGATTAAAGCTATAAATAGTAGAGGAATTTAGCAAAAAAAATAATCTCATACCAACCCAATCAAACTAAACATTAGCTTTCAATTACCTTTTCAATTACTAGTCAATTTACATTCTATAGTGTAATCCTTTACCTCTTTGTGTCAAGCAAATTACATTTTTTAGTGTAATCTTTTACTTTTCAGCTTGTTGTTTACATTCCATAGTATAATCCATAGTATTAACCAAGTAGCTGGTAATCTTTAATTGTAATTTGAGCCTATGCTTGCACGCTATATTTGGTTATGCATTAAGAGATGTGTTTTGCAATTGTTCTTCACGACCAACTATATGAATCTCTTTCTCGTTTTATTTTTTTATGTATTGAAAAGTCCTTTCATATGGAAGATAAATGTGCAACCCATTATCAGAGGATCAACTCCACCCTCTGAATATTGCCTAATCCTGTTTACACACTTAGTGAGTGGCTGAATAGGTGACCAATCTCATCAGATCTTGTCATACATTACGTGCTCGCAAATCTTGGCACTTGGGGTCATAGTTGTTCGGTTTTTATTAAAGCCGCAAGTTCAATTATGGCAAGCCCATAAAGGCATAGCCGAAAATTAAAGAGCAACATAAATAATAATGTGGTTAAAACACATGCACCATGGTGAAGCCGCATAGCACTGGCCAATACCAACCTTGGTTGGAACTTGAGGGGCATGGCTTCGGTGAATCCCTAGGGGGTGGTTTGGCACCATAAATTTGTGGGGCATTGAGAGGATTGGAGGGGATTTCAAATCCCTTGGTTAGTTGGAACCTAAAGTAGCTAGGGGTTTCAAATCCCCTCAAAGAGGCGGTTTGAAATCTGCGGTGAAAGCTTGGATTACATCTAAAATCTTTTAAAGAGCTACATGTGTAACATGTGTGTCACTAGACTATTAGTCTATTGGGCACATAGCCCACTAATGATATCCCAAAATAATTAGATCAGCAATTACATCACTATAATTACTTTAATATGATGATCAACATCGTTCAAACATTGTCCACATAAATCAATGGTTAAAAATCATTGGTTAGTCACTTGGACATGATCACATGCTTGTGTCCCATCCGAGAATTGGAATTTCATCATTTTTGTACAAAATATATATTTTGGTGGGCTTATTATAACCATTGTGTCAAACATTACATACCTTCATTAATTAGAGATATTAAAGTTGATTTACTAATTAAATTCAAACACATTAGATATAGAATGCCCAACTACTTTTGGATTAAAGTTTGATTCCAAAGGGTGACAAACAAAATAGGAGGATTTCAAATATAAGGGGGTTTCAAATTCAGAGGGTTCCGAATCCAGGGTTCCAAATCCACGCTCCCAAAGAGGCCCTAAGTGTGCCTACCGTGATGTATGTGCCTTATATCTATGCCATCCATCCATTTTGAAAGCTCGTTTCAGAGCAAAATATTAAAAATAAATTAGATCCAAATCTTAAGTGGGTCAAAACACAAGAAAGCATGGTGATTGACCATTAAAAGCTTCTTGTGGGCCACAAAACTTTTGGATTGAGCTGATATTTGTGTTTGTTCCTTCATCCAGGCATTTGTCACGTTATCAACAGGTTTGATGACAAACAAACATTCCAATGGGCTCCAGGAAGTTTTTAATGGTAGGTAGTCAATCAACATTGTTTCCTTTGGTGCATTCCCCTTAGATTTGAATCTGCTTCATTTTTGGGCCCATTCGTAAGAATGGGCGGTAAAAATGGATGGACGGAGTGGATGTTAGAAACATACATCAAGGTGGGTTCTATAGTCAGGGATCCACCTAAGCCGCGCTGGGGTACGAGTACATAAAATATATATTCACGAATCCTTGTTTTCCATTTCTTTTTGCAACACGCTATTTTCCTTTACAAAATGGGGAAGCCGAAGAGCTCGCGAAAGGGGAAGAAGGGTGGTGTAACGCCCTCAATTTTCTATAATTGGTTGTTACTATAGAGATCTAAATAACTTTATACACGTGTGAGAACCCATGTAATTTAGACCACACACCTCCATCCAATGATATGTAATCTATCCATCTTAACCATTGGATTCAGACTATGATAGCCACAAAGTACCTGCATGGTACTTCGAGTTGACCCTTGACCATTCAACCTACGATTACACCAACAATGGTGATTAAACCCATAATCGATACAGATACAAACATAAACCAATCTCTTAACTCAGCCCTAAATCGACTTGATCAATTCACATCGTAATCATAGAATGGATTTAATTAAGCAATCGATGTCGAGATCTGCATGTAACTAAATCATGCATAAATTAAACCAATCATTTTAATATCATGATCAATCATTCAAATTCACCTCAATAATCCTAAGAGATCCTAAAACTGTAAATTGATGACTTTTACATCATAGAATCCTAAAAGGACTAAATGATCATTTGTTCCATTTTAATCAAATCATTCAACCATAGATCCTTGGGAAGAAACCTTGTGGTCACTTCATCTCTGATTCAAAGCTAATCTGACCATTAATTTAGGACTCTAGCTATACACCTACAACTTAGAATCCCAAGGAAACCCTTGATCATCGATTTATGACAAATCGACGGTTTAGAATCCAACCAAACATTACTAAAATGCCCTAATGCAAGAATAAACTTGAAGATGATTGCAGAAAAATTAAAATATAATGCAAGTGGACTACTAGCACACTTAATGTACAAATTAGAACTGATCCAATGATCGAATCGACGAAATGACCAATAACGGCTGATATTTTAGTAAATATGTCCACCTAAGCATGTGAATTGCCGAGTAAATGGATAAATGTCCTAACAGGACAAGTAAAATCAAATGGAAGGTGCAGATTGCACCATACATCTTTGTGGACCTGACTCTATGCCTGCACATGCACCTGCAAGTGGTGCACTCGCGGTGCACCAAATTATAGCTCGGGTCAACAAGCTGTTGACCCGATGAAAATCTGGAAAAGAGGATTTTTCATCTTGTTTTCTTTCTTTCCCCCCGAAAAGAAGGGGCCCATTGTTTTGAATTATGGCCCATCACGAGTGATCATCACGATGATCGGGACCGTCCATCATCAAGGCCATGAGATTCCAATCAAAACCCAACTCCTTCTACATGTGGACGCACGAAGGAATATACATGATCACAGGCGTAAATTAGCCATGTACGACTATCTTTCCAAGTCCAAACGCATCAGTCAGGTGGACGACGAGCTGCAGTACTGCGTCTGAATCAAGTCCAAACGCGTTCTCCCATCATCTGAAAAGGGGGGAAAGAGGGAAAGAAGAAGAGAAGCAGGACGGATGGAAGAAGAAAAAGAAGAACAGAAGGCAGAGGAAGAGTGGAATTGAGTGGCAACTGATTGGTGCCGCATCGACCTGACTCAGTCTGAGTTAGGGCCGAGTTTGGACCAAGTCAGGTCTGAGTCAGGACCTGGTTTTAGATGTTACATGGATTCTAGTTGAGCATAGAGAGAGGGAGAGAGAGAGAGAGAGAGAGAGAGAGAGAGAGAGAGAGAAATAGAAGAAGAATAAAGCAAAGAAAGAGGAAGAAAAAGAAAGGGAGAAGAAGTAGCTTGTAGAAGTGTGGAAAAGAAGGAAGAAGGTGTTGCCGAGTTGGGGGCATGGTCCAGACGAGTTAAGTAAGATTCTGCCCAACCTCTGTTGTAGCTAATTAACGAGGCCTTGATTCATAAAGTCAGGTTTTTCTACTGGTCGTTTGTTCTAAGTTTTGCAGCAATGTCTATCCTAATAGGGGTGGATATTTAAGTTTTAGTGCAACAACCTTTGAAGATTTGTTGAAGAGTCAACTAGTCTGTTGAGTTTTTTACCAAGTTAAGCTAAGTTAGTCGATGTCCAAGGACTCGTGTTTTCCCCAAATCCCTCATTTAGGATATTTTCGAATCAACTGAGAAGAGTACCCACATCCCAAGGTGAGGATTACCTTCAAGCTTTTCTACATCATGATAATTATTTTAATTCACTTATTTCATTAATTGCTTAATTTAATATTTAGTAAAAGTGATTATGAATGCTAGTTTATACTTGAGTAAATTCTTCATAACTGATTGATCATTGGATTTATATTTGAACATCTCACTTTATATGCATATATGGTTTTAATATTACGCGTGGCTGGTTTTACCACTTGCGGTTACCTAATGGTGTTTTTGGAAGCCCTTAAGCTAGTGGCCATTTTATCTAATAAATTAAATCAAAGTGGGTCGTGGACCTACCATCTAAGGAATTGTTGTGGCTTTGTGGCTTTAATTGTATGTCCACCCTTTGTGGCTTCACGTAATACTTGCCCTATGTGGCTTTGATGAACCTCCTTCATATAATCTTGCGATGGTACGTCTACTTGTAGAACTATAATTGGCCACTAGTTGAGTTGGCTACCTGAAAACGTCATATTTATTAGTCTCATGAGCCAGGGATGGTGGAATGAGACACTATGCCTGAGCTGTCGGCCTATGTTGGGTGACCAAACCCCCATAGTGACCTTTAAGCTTTCCTAAATTGATTATTTGAAATTGGATTAATAATAGTTTGGCTAATCATGCATTTTCATGGCATATATTATGGTCTTTTTTAGGTAGTTTGTTCTCCTTGGGCGTACCTTTGTGTACTTTTCCAGGTGATTAGTCCTCCTTAGGCGATCTATATATTATTATGGTCTTTTCCAGGTAGTTCATCTACCGCGGGCTGTCTACTTGGCCTTTTTCAGGTAGTTCATCTACCACAGGCAGTCTATATGGCCTTTTCTAGGTAGTTAACCTACTGTAGGAGTCTACATGGCCTTTTTCAGGTAGTTAATCTACCGTGGGTGGTTTGTATGGTCTTTTCCGGGGGACTAGTTCTCCTTGGGTGACTTTTTACCAGTTGGATGTGCATCCTCAGGTCTGTGAGCATGTGCATACATCCATGCATTTAAACAAGATTATTTTGTGTGATTTATTTAATGAATGCGTATTTGTTGAACCTCACCTGATTTCCATGATAATCATTGTGTAATAATTGTTATACATTGTCTATGATAACTATGCTTAATTATTTTGATGATATGATAAATCTTGGGGGTTATACCTCACTAGATAGCCATTGACGCTATCGTACCATACTCAGTGTGCAGGAGATGAAAATTATGCGTACGCTGGTGTTTAGGAGGATTGGGAGGAGCTCGATGACCTTGCGACTCTCTATTCCTGATTTTATTTGTATTTAATTGATACCATTATGTTTGTAAAACTTAAGACAATTGGTTTATATAAGTTTTTGGGTAACCACTTGAAAACCTTGATTATGTATATTTGGACTCCCTCTTATACTCGGATCGTTTATATTCCGCTAGTTTATTAACACTAATAAAAAGAAAAAAATGTACATGATATTTGGGATATTTTAAAGGTTAACACTCGGGTTTTTTGGAAAATGAGTAGTGTACTCGGGTTCCGGGAACCGGGGTGTTACAAGATGGTATCAGAGAGAGTCTAGACAAACCTTGCCTTTAGGAAACAAACGTATACAAACCTGTAATGTCTCAAGTTGAGATGTTGGAATTAGACATTTGAACCTAAGTAAATTTTCCTTAGACTCAGAGAAATTTTGTAAATGTAGAAACTGAAATTTAGGTCCCCTTTGAAATTGTTAGAATAGACATTCTAGCTTACATGAAATTCCCTTAAAATAGGGAGGGTTAAGAGCATAGAAATTTAAAACTTCAGGCCCCTTAGTAAATTTTAGGTTTAATTGTTTGGACATAGAAATTGAACTTAGATTCCCTTGAATTCATTAGGATAGACATTCAAACTTGATTGGAATTACTTTGGAATTAAGAAAATTGGGAATATAGAGATTCAAGATTCTAAGTCCCTAAGAGATTGCCTACATAACCATTAAACCTAGGAACAAAAACTAGGTCCCCATTATAAACCATGAGAATAATTGTTCGAGCTTAGAAACTAAATTTAGGTGCCATGGGAGAACAAATGCCCACTATAAACTGATTAAGATCACAAAGAATATTCCTCGAACTTGATTTCCAATGAAATTTAAGAAATCTAGGATTTGAATTGTTCCATTAATTTTCCTTAGTTCGAATGACTTTGTTAAAACACTCAAGGAGTGAAACAAAATTAGATATTGTAGGAAATTCCCTACCCACCATGTCAAGCATTTGATCGAATCTAACTACTCCTTAAAATTTAGGAATCATTTCAGGAATGATAATCTGAAATCTCTCGTACATCTCTCTAGTTAGAAACAATGTTCCTTACAATTTTTAGTGCTTAAAGTAATTAGAGGTAGGATTATAAAATGTTCAGCGAATTTTCAACCTTAAATTGGGCATATGGAGGACAAGATTTAACAAAATTTCAAATTCAAATTTCATGGAAAAAAAAAATTAGTCCTGAAGTTTTTCAGGTAATACGTTACGTAATTTAAATGCGTGATGAAAGAGTGAAGGACATCTAGGTTTATTTCACATAGATGTTGTGTACTCCTGTTGTAGAAATAGGAAATTTCATGATATCCTCCAGGAGTCCGAATTGATCAGGATCACGAACTGATGGAAACACATTTAAGCAAATCATATGCGGTTTGATCCAAATTTTAATCCTAGCAAACCTCAATGATCTCAATGCCTTGATCAAACAGGAGATCAAGATTTACCAGGATTGAAAGACGATACTGGCAATTCCACTATTTTGCGCAAACAGAGGATTGACGTATCGGCCTCAAACCTATTACAATTGTCCATTCATGTTAAGCCCGAACACTGAAAATAGAAAATTGTATTCTCTATAGATAGTGAGAAACTATCACTAAAGGTTAAAGAAAATAAAAGGTAGGATATATATTATTATTAAAGACCACCTAAAGGAACTTGTAAATGCAATGAATACTATAGGGAAATTGTGACGCCATTAGACATTTAAATAAATCCCTACTTTCAATATACACTAAAAAGATATCTATGAGAACTTACATGCTTTGCCCGATTGGTTAGAGTAGTAGTATAAGAGTTATAGTGGAAATCTAGATATAGTTGTTTAAATCTATAATGTATTAGCATAATGGGAACATTGATGAGTCAATGTGATTTTACTACTTGTCATGTAAATTGTTAGGATGTACGTTACCAAATCTCGAGGACGAGATTTTCTTTAAGGGGGGTAGATTGTAACACCCTGGATTTTCTATAATCGGGTGTTACTATAGAGATCTAAATAACTTATACACGTGTGAGAACACATGTAATTTAGACCATACACCTCCATCCAACAATTCACAATCTATCCATCTTAACCATTAGATTCAAACTATGACAGCCACAAAGTACCTGCATGGTACTTCGAGTTGACCCTTGACCATTCAACCTAAGATTACACCAACAATGGTGATCAAACCCATAATCGATATAGATACAAACATAAACCAATCTCTTAACTCGGCCCTAAATCGACTTGATCAATTCACATCGTAATCATAGAATGGGTTTAATTGAGCAATCGATGTCAAGATCTGCATATAACTCAATCATGCATAAATTAAACTAGTCATTTTAATATCAAGACTCATCATCAAATATACAGTCCATCAGGCCAACAACACCCCGTAAAGCGATCCATTGCCTAATCACACTAATCAAACAATCTAAATGTTCAGCCAAACATTAAAGTCCACTTGGATGGATAGCAGAACTACTAGGGTCGTCAACAAATGATTATCAAATCAATCATTCAAATTCACCTCAATAATCCTAAGAGATCCGAAAACCATAAATTGATGACTTTTACATCATAGAATCCTAAAAGGACTAAATGATCATTTGTTCCATTTTAATCGAATCATCCAACCATGGATCCTTGGGAAGAAACCCCGTGGTCACTTCATCTTCGATTCAAAGCCAATCTGACCGTTAATTTAGGAGTCCAGCTATACACATACACCTTGGAATCCCAAGGAAACCCTTGATCATCGATTTATGACAAATTGACGATTTGGAATCCAACCAAACATTACTAAAACGCCCTAATGCAAGAATAAACTTGAAGATGATTTCAGGAAAATTAAAATATAATGTAAGTAGACTATTAGCACACTTAATGTACAAATTAGAACTGATCCAACCATCGAATCGATGAAATGACCACTTAATGGCTGATATTTTAGTAAATATGGTCCACCTAAGCATGTGAATTGCCTAGTAAATGGATAGATGTCCTAACAGGACAAGTAAAATCAAATGGACGGTGCAGATTGCACCGTACATCTTTGTGGACGCCACTCTAAGCCTGTACACGCATCTGCAAGTGGTGCACTAGTGGTGCACCAAACTATAGCTTGGGTCAACAAGCTGTTGACCCGATGAAAATCTGGAAAAGAGGATTTTTCCTCTCATTTTCTTTCTTTCCCGCCGAAAAGAAGGGGCCCATTGTTTTGAATTATGGCCCATCACGAGTGATCATCACGATGATCGGGACTGTCCATCATTAAGGCCATGAGATTCCAATCAAAACCCAACTTCTTCTACGCACGGATGCACGAAAGAATATACCTAATAACAGGCGCAAATCGGCCATGTGCACCTATCTTTCTAAAAATGGAAATCTCCGTTTTCTTCTTCTGTTTGCCAGGTTAGCAAACTAAATGAAGAGAAGCCTTCTATCCCAGCCACCCATTTGATGAGATCGCAACCATCCATTCCCCGGTCACACAGATTAGGGTGTGTGTGGAAGCAAACCTCACCTATAAATAGAGGCTTTCGAGTCCCTTCTCCGAGGGCGTCCGAAATTAGAAAACCCTAGAGAAGATCCTAACCACCCATTTGAATCACATTTCATGGCAGAGATTGAGAGAGAGATAGTGGGAGAGAGAGAGCTTTTCAGACTGTTACCTTGGTTGCAGACGACGACATTTAAGCTTCAAACCCACCACGAATATGTTGCTGGAGCTTCGTTCTCTCGCTTCTACAAGCATCGTGTGGAAGACCCTGATGCTCTAGCATCATCGTTTCAAAGCGAGATGCCTTTGTCAAAAGATCTCCATTAGAGCCGGGCATTTTCTCTACTACATCAGTCGGGTGGACGATGAGCCGCAGTGCTGCGTCTAAATCAAATCCAAACACGTTTTCCCATCATCTAAAAAGGGGGGAAAGAGGGAAAGAAGAAGAGAAGCAGGAAGGATGGAAGGAAAAAGAAGAACAGAAGACGGAGGAAGAGCGGAGTTGAGTGGCGTCTAATTGGTGCCGCATTAACCTGACTCAGTCTAAGTTTGGGCCGAGTCTGGACCGAGTCAGGTCTGAGTTAGGGCTTGGTTTTGAATGTTACGTGGATTCTAGTTGAGCATAGAGAGGGAGGGAGAGAGAGAGAGAGAGAGAGAGAGAGAGAGAGAGAGAGATGAAAATAAAAGAAGAATAAAGCAAAGAAAGAGGAAGAAAAAGAAAGGGAAAAGAAGTAGCTTGTAGAAGTGTGGAAAAGAAGGAAGAAGGTGTCACCGAGTTAGGGGCATGGTCCAGATGAGTTGAGAATGATTCTGCCCAACCTCTGTTGCAGCTAATTAACGAGGCCTTGATTCATCAAGTCAGGTTTTTCTACTGGTCGTTTGTTCCGAGTTTTGCAACAATGTCTATCCTAATAGGGGTGGATATTTAAGTTTTGGTGCAACAACCTTTGAAGATTTGTTGAAGAGTCAACTAGTCTGTTGAGTTTTTTGCTAAGTTAAGCCAAGCTAATCGGTATCCAAGGACTCGTGTTTTACCCAAATCGCTCATTTAGGATATTTTCGAATCAAATGAGAAGAGTACCCACATCCCAAGGTGAGGATTACCTTCAAGCTTTTCTACATCATGATAATTATTTCAATTCACTTATTTCATTAATTGCTTAATTTAATATTTAGTAAAAGTGATTATGAATGCCAGTTTATATTTGAGTAAATTCTTCATAACTGATTGATCATTAGATTTATATTTAAACATCTCACTTTATATACATATATGGTTTTAATATTGCGCGTGGCTGGTTTTACCACTTGCGATTACTTAATGGTGTTTTTGGAAGCCCTTGAGCTAGTGGCCACTTTATCTAATAAATTAAATCAAAGTTGGTCGTGGACCTACCATCTAAGGAATTGTTATGTCTTTGTGGCTTTAATTGTATGTCCGCCCTTTGTGGCTTGATGTAATACTTGCCCTATGTGGCTTTAATGAACCTCCTTCATATTAATCTTGTGATGGTACGTCTACCTGTAGAACTACAATTGGCCACTAGTTGAGTTGGCTACCTGAAAACGTCATATTTATTAGTCTCATGAGCCAGGGATAGTGGAATGAGACACTATGCCTGA
The DNA here is from genome assembly GCF_029962835.1 of Magnolia sinica. NCBI lineage: Eukaryota > Viridiplantae > Streptophyta > Magnoliopsida > Magnoliales > Magnoliaceae > Magnolia > Magnolia sinica. The sequence continues at coordinate 59,007,826 of NC_080578.1, forward strand.
GCTGTCGTCCTATGTTGGGTGACCAAACCCTCATAGTGACCTTTAAGCTTTCCTAAATTGATTATTTAAAATTGGATTAATAATGGTTGGGCTAATCATGCATTTTCATGGCATATACTACGGTCTTTTCCAGGTAGTTTGTTCTCCTTGGGCGTACCATTGTGTACTTTTCCTGGTGACTAGTCCTCCTTGGGCAATCTATATATTATTATGGCCTTTTCCAAGTAGTTCATCAACCGCGGGCTGTCTACATGGCCTTTTTTAGGTAGTTCATTTACTGCGGGCGGTCTATATGGCCTTTTTCAGGTAGTTAATTTACCATGGGCGGTCTACATGGCCTTTTCCAGGTAGTTAATCTACCGCGGGAGGTCTGTGTGGTCTTTTCTGGTGACTAGTTCTCCTTGGGCGACTTTTTACCAGCTGAATGTGCATCCCCAGTCTGTGAGCATGTGCCTACATCCATGCATTTAAACAAGATTATTTTGTGTGATTTATTTAATGAATGCATATTTATTAAACCTCACCTAATTTCCATGATAATCATTGTGTAATAATTGTTATACACTGTCTATGAGAACTATGCTTAATTATCTTGATGATACGATAAATCTTGGGGGTTATACCTCACTGGATAGCCATTGATGCTATTGAACCATACTCAGTGTGCATGAGACACAGGTGATACGTACGCTGGTGTTCAAGAGGAATGGGAGGAGCCCGATGACCTTGCGACTCTCTATTACTGATTTTATTTGCATTTAATTTATACTGTTATGTTTATAAAACTTAAGACAATTGGTTTGTATAAGTTTTTGGGTAACCACTTGAAAACCTTGATTATGTATATTTAGACTCCCTCTTATACTCGGATTGTTTATATTCCGCTAGTTTATTAACTCTAATAAAAAGAAAAAACAATGTACGTGAAATTTGGGATATTTTAAAGGTTAACACTCGGGTTTCTTGGAAAACTAGTAGTGTACTCGGGTTCCGGGAACCGAGGTGTTACACGTGGCATGCTAACATACGCATGGACAACATCGATGACTTCTTTGAGAAATCTACCAAAGATGCTCTCATCGGAGGCTCCCTTTCCACTGTACCTAGCGACTCCCTTTTCTTCTTAGACAAATCCAGGGGTACCCTAACTCTATTGCCTTTAATGTGATTTTCATTTAATAACTATTGTTGATTTGAAAATTTAGATGGTTTTGAATATATTAGCATATTTCAGAGACTCAAGAAAATAAACAGTATCTTTTTGTTGCCTTATAGCTAATATTAGAACTTTGAAGTTTTAGTGTTATTTGTAACTTTATTTTCAGGACTAAAATTCATTCTTTACAGTTTTTTTAAAATTTTTTATTATTAGGTAGGAACACACCACCTGTATCTTTTTTTATAATGATTAAATCATGTACATCCATTCGGGTGGGTTCCATAAAAAAATCGAGCCACACTATTGCATAGTTCATTAAACAACAACGACAAAATTAAACAATATAAAGGAGAAGGCCTTGAACTACCTTCTGATAAGAGAGAGCCCAAGCCCAACTTTAAATCACCTCTAGACATCACGTACATTAAGCCACCACAAATCCCACAATGATTGCAAAATTGCCACATCAAATTCCAAGAACCACCCCAGAACATTTACCCCCTCCATCAAATACATTCAGAATAAGACCAGCGAACAGAAACAAAACTACACCCACCACAACAAGAGACATCAAACAGCAGCCTGGTCACCTATCCCAAACATCTGACCCATCCAAGTTTTTGAAGTTAAAGCGTCCATGACATGAAGATCTAATCACATGTACCAAAGAGGAAAAACTGGAAGAATCTGTTATGGGGAAAAAGGGACCGACCTAGATAGGCAGATCAGGTCGAGACTTGGAACGCCCCGATGCGCAACAAAGGATGAGAAACCCGACTGCCAGATTAAGGAGAAAGCTCGTCGTGACCAAGGTCGGTCTGAAGGTCTATTGAACGTCTACATAGGTCAGCAGGACCAAGGTTGGCCTAAAGGTATGCACGACCAAGGTCGATCTGAAGGTCCATATGACCCAGAATGGATTCTTCGAGGGATAATTGAAGAGGTTATCAGGACTCATGAAGAAGTTAAATGCTACAAAAATTAGACATCACAAAGATGTTCTACAAAGATGTTCTTCTTAATTGAAAGGACAGGTCGGCAGACGAGGACGAGCTTATCCGACCTTATCCGCATCTGCAATCTGACCTTATCTAAGGGAGCGGTCTGAAGTTCTCTCCAAGGATTGTAGAGGCCAATCTGTGATTAGCTCAAGATCCCAAGATATTTATCGAGGATCTCGGGAGAATCCCTATGCGTTATGAATCCTAATTCATCTACAACATGCACCTACTAAATAGGGAGGATCCCTCTACGTTACTATCCCTTAACTATAAATAGGGAGATTTCCAATGGTAAAAAGTACATACACATACTATCTCCACCCTTAAGCCACTTCTACTAGACCCAGATTCTTGACTTTAGCATCGGAGGGTCCCCTACTCTGGCCAGGGTCTCCTTTGTCTTCTTCCTGTGCAGGTACTGGAAGGTCTAAAAAGGGTGGACCAAATTTTTGCATCAACAGTTTGGCATCGTCTGTGAGAAGTGGCATCAAAAGCCATTCTCACCTCATCATAAGTTCAACAGTGGCGAAAGGGAAGAAGAAAGCTCAGGCTTCCTTCATTGCACTTAATCTTGCACCATTGGAGCAACCCGGCAGCCATCGAGATTCCACTTCCTAACTGCGGGCTGACTCCACTCTTACGAGGATCGCGCTATAGGGGAGGATGACTAGACTCCCTTAAACAACAAGTCAAAGTGTTGAATATCAATATGAACTCCATGAAGCAGTTGTTGGCCCCAACCCATACAAGGGGTCGGGTGTTGGAATATTTAGTTGAATTAAATAGACTATTAAAAAATCGAGAACCAAAAAGAAAATAAATTTTGAGAAAGTGGACTTATTAGATTAAGTCGAGGCATGACGCGAGTCACTCGGCTTGAAATCGAATTTGCTTCCCTTGGATAGCGTCCCAAGTGCAACAGATTTCCAGAGCAATCAACTTTTAGGATACAACGACTATGACCTGGTCCCAGCGGTGCACTCACTATATGTGGGCTTGAACCACTTGTTGTTTAACCCGAAAGTGCTAAGTTAACTCAGCGACGAACTCAGTAAAAATTCTTAAATCAGAATACAGAGAGAGTTTTATAAGAGGAGAAGAGAAAAGGTTTTTCATACTTTAGAAACATGAATGGAAGTCCTTATATAGACTCTGAAGTAGTGCATTAAGCACCCTTTTGAAAGGGTTAGGTCCGTTGTGTTTAAACCCAATAGGTGCGACCAACCGAACAGTCATATCTCTCTAGTTTAAAATGAAAAGGTGCAAATATAAGTACACTCTCGTAAATAAAGTCCCACGAGTACCCAAACACACCCACGTGAGTACACCCGCACCTGCACCCGCACCCACACCCAGCCCATCCCGTCACGTTACGCACACGCGCACGGACTCGGCTTGACTCGACATAATCACACCCATGTGGTCAATGACATAGATTAGATCTATTGGCATAGCTCCCCCATAGGACCAAATTCACATGCCCCCTGAATGGGGCTCAAGGCCCAAGGCAAAAAGTCTATCTTATATACAAGATGCTTTCCTTTGGTAAATCCATTGTGGGACAAAAACCACAACTCAAAAGTACCAAAATTTGAAATGTGGAGGGAAACTGAAAATCTTGAAAATCAAATTTTAATGTTAATTTTAAAACAAAATACAATAATTCCCCACATATTTCAAAAGAAAAAGTCTTTCCAGTTAAAGAGTAATAGTTGTGCAATGGTGTCAATGTCACCATAGACTTGAACCGACACTAGACTAAGCAAGACAAGTCTACAGGAATTAGGTGACACCATAGTCTTTAACTTGAATCTTTTTAGTGTAAATTGCAAGTACATGCCACTTACACAACTCTTCCTTTACTAGTGATTTTGCAGTTCAATGCTTTTCGACCATACACCACTACCTAGATTTCATGAGTGCTCTAGAGAATTCACCTAGATTCTCATAGAAAGTGGCCTCCACCTCCACACCCATATTGGTGAATTCCATTAAGTGTATTCAGCAACTATATACACCACCAAATATATGGCTATGGATCCATTAAGAGTTCTAAAAAACTCATGCTTCTGCGTTGTTGCTCACACTATACACCATAGAAGGGGCTCGTATAATTCAGTGTAATCATTTACCTTGTGTCTTGTTGTTTACCAATTGAACCTATCTCATGAGATCTTCATTTGTATAGGTTAGGTTGCCAACACTAGTAGCTCATATATTAGGCTTAGCCCCATTCCCATTTATGTATCATTGACTAATCTTTCAGATAGTCCTTTGGTCAGAGGATTTGTCATATTCTTTTACGACCTCACAAATTCAATAGATATGACTCTATCATGCAACATGTGCTTCACTATTTTTTGTCTGAGTCTAATATGCCTGCTCTTCCCATTATATATTTTACTAATTACTTTTGTTATAGCTGTTTGACAATGACAAGAATAGATATGGCTGATACAAGCTTTGACCACAATGGTATATCAGCTAAGAGATTTCTAAGCCATCTGGCTTATGATCCAGCCTTTTTTAGGATAAACTCGAATTCCATTGTTGACCGAGCGATTCATGTCTATTTAGTAGACTTCCAAGAGACTGCTCCTCTACCCAAAGTGAAGACATATCCACTAGTTGATTTTGTCTCGTCTGAATCACTGATCCAGTTAACATCACTGTATCCTTCCAATACAGCGGGATAACCATTATAATGGAAAACATAAGCTATAGTGCATTTTAGTTATCTCAAAATCCTATATAAGGCATTCCAATGCTCTTTTCCAGGGTTATGTATATATCTACTTAGCCTTTGTACTGCTAAAAGTATGTCTGGTCTAGAGCAGTTTGTTAGATATATGAGGGTACCAATTATTCTAGAATACTCCAATTGAGACATACTACTACTTGTATTCTTCATGAGAGTCATACTGTAATCATAAGGTGTACTGATAGGTAAATAGTCAAAATGGTTAAACTTTCTCAGTAACTTCTCAATGTAATGAGATTGTGATAATACAATAACATCATCTTTCCTGGTTACTTCAATACCTAAGATTACACTAACCTCTCCTAAGTTTTCATGTCAAATTTAGATGACAAGAATTTCTTAGTCTTAAGAACTAATTTAATATTAGTTCCAAAAATAAGCATGTCATCAACATAAAGGCATATAATAACATAATCATTTCTAAAAATTTTACTATATACACATCTATTTACATCATTTATATGATAACCATTTGATTTTAAAATACCATCAAATTTTTCATGTCATTGTTTAGGAGTCTGTTTTAGACCATATAGTGATTTAATTAGTCTAGATACTTTATTTTCTTTATCTAATATCTTATAACCCTCAGGTTGTTCCGTATATATTTCTTCTTCTAAATCTCTATTTAGGAAAGATGTCTTAACGTCCATCTGGTGTACTACCAGTTTATATGTGGAAGTTATCGTTATTAAGACCCTGATAGTTGTAATCCTAGTTACAGGGGAATAAGTATCAAAATAATCTATTCCTTCTTTTGTTTAAAGTCTTTTGCTACCAACCTAGCATTAAACTTATCAATAGTTCTATCTGATTTTAGTTTTTTTTCTAAACACCCATTTATACCCTATTGGTTTGTTTCCAGGTAGTAGGTCTATAAGTTCCCAAGTATTATTAGATATAATAGATTCTAACTCATCATTTATTGCTTCCTTCTAAATGGTTGCATCTTGAAAGTTAATTGCTTTTGTATAGGTTGTAAGATCATCTTCTACTAAAAGGGCGAAAAAACCATCTCCTAGGTTAGTTTCTTTTCCAACCCTAGTACTTTTTCTTGGTTGTATCTCTTTTACTACTTTCTCATAAGCACTTTTACTTGTAGACGTGATATCTAATTCATTAACTTCCCCTATTCCTATAGATTTAGATTTCAAAGGGAATATGTTATCAAAGAACTCTGCATCCTTAACTTCTATAATTGTATTAGGATCTAGAATATTATCCTTAGTCTTTAAAACTAGAAACCTGTAGGCTGCACTGTTTTATGTGTAACCTATAAATACACAGTCGGTAGTTTTAGGGCCTAACTTTCTTTTCTCAGTTTCAGGTAATCCTACTTTAGCAAGACACCCTACACTTTAATATATTTATAACTAGGAACATGATTCTTTTAAAGTTTGTAAGGAGTTTGTTCAGAAGATTTAGAAGGAATTCTATTTAGGATATAACAAGTAAATAGAATTGCTTCTCCTCACATATTTGAGAATAAGCCTGAATTGTTTAACATGGCATTCATTATTTCCTTTAGAGTTCTAATCTTACATTCTGCGATTCCATTCTGTTCTAGTGTATAAGGATCTATAGTTTCATGAATTATTCCACTCTTTTCACATAATTCTCTAAATTGAGAATATTTATATTCACTTCCTCTATCTGTTCTAAGTCTTTTAATTTTTATATTTAACTGATTTTCAACTTCAATTTTGTAATTAGAAAAAACATCTAAAGCTTCATCTTTGTTTCTTAATAGATGGACTCTAGTGAACCTAGAGTAGTCATCTATAAAAGTTATGTAATATCTTTTTTCACCTTTAGACATATAATTTCTAAAATCACCTAAGTCACTATGTATCAACTCCAATAAAACAGAGGATCGTTCTACTCGATTAAAGGGTTTTGTAATGAATTTTGATTCTACATATGTTTCACATTTATCAAATTCTTCATTAGATACATTAGGTAATAAACCTAATCTTTTCATTTTCTTCAAAGACACTACATTCACATGACCTAATCTACTATGCCATAGATAAAATGGTTCAACGATATAAACAGAATTGGATATCTTCTTATTATTATCATTGAATACATTTATAATGAATAAACCATCACTACAGTATCCCTTACCAACAAAAGTTTCATTCTTAATCATTACAAGTTTATCTAAATCAAATACTAACTTGACACCAGCCTTATTGAGGAGCGAACCAAAGACCAAGTTTCTTATAATGTCAGGCACATGTAGGACATCATTCAATAGTAGAGTCTTTCTAGAAGTAAGTTTCAGAGGTACTTTCCCTTTCCCTATAATTGGAGATGTTCTAGCATTACTCATGAATACCTGTTCATCATCTCCTGATACTTGGTAGGAGGTAAATATGCTACGAGCTTTGCACACATGCTGTAACGCCCTGAAATTCGGGGGTCGAGCATAACTCAGCTCCCGAGTTCCAAAACATCACTTATGCAACATATTTAATGATGGATGTATGTTGTCTATATTAGTGCATAAAACATGGAATAGATTAAGCCAAAGCACAGATATAATTCAGGGATAAGTGAATAAAGCAAGCGGAAGACTTATAGAAATATATGTGTACAAGTACAGATCCCTGAAGTACATACACAAACCAGGTCGTAATGAAAGTGTTACGATCAAAATTACAAGTATCAAGTTACATCATTTAATTCCCAAAAATAATCCCAGAGTCCCGCGCATCAGAACAAGTTCACTAGAACCCGTCTGAAAACTGCATATAAGAGAAAGCAGCCTCATCATCATCCATCTCCCGCTCTGCCTCAGAAGTCACATCCACATCTGCAACATCAGAACCTAAGACAAAGTCTGGTGGGTGTTTAACACCGCCCCAGAACGTGGGAGTGAGTGATCAACTCAGTGGAACAATAAGGCACTGGTTAACATGTTATCAGTTCAATCAAGCAGTAATGATAAAGCAGAACAAGTAAACAAGTCCTAAGTACTCTTGTTAATGGAAGGATGTATGCAAAATGATGCGTGCCCTCACGCGTACACCCTCAGCGTCTTCATCTTACGTTACGCATGACATCGCCTCAAAGTGCGCCACATCTACAAAGCACATGCAAATGCGGTGCATGAATATGATTACTAAGTTGTTATTAGTCCTTTTCATACAGCAGGATTGGAAAGCTAAAGTACCTTCCTCATATCACCATCCAAACAGTGATCCATACTAGGGTCGTCAGTCCTAGACATCTCATACAATCATATGGTTTCTGGTCGTTACAAAGGGCTCGTCACCAATCAATGCACGCCTATCATACCTTCGTTACTACACTAAGGCTCGTCACCTCAATGCGGTATCCAGGTATGCTCGAGGTCACTACAAAGGGCTCGTCACCAATCAATGTAGGCCGACAACACGAATATAGTATCCCATATCACCATAATCGGCTCACGAGTTTAGTTGCTCACTGGTCACTACGGGGAGGCTCGTCACCTTAGCGTAGGCCGACAGCTCGACCATGGTGTCCCATACCACCATGTCCTGCTCATGAGTCTTAGCGGATCAAGGTACCAAGGTTAATAGGATTTCACTGGTGAGTCCGGTACCTTAGATTCAAGCAGTAGCGTCCAATACATGGTGAACATACATCGGACAATTGGGTTACTTGACAAACTTGACTAGCACGAGCGCACGTTGAGTTGAACGTCATAGAGTGCGCAAGCACTCCGCGTGGCCAAACCACTGCCGACAACTCTAATATGACTCGGGTTCGTCTAATCACGTCCTTTGTGGCGAAAGCAATCTCAGCCACAACCTTAAGGTCGATTACCGATTTCTTGGACTAATGCATAGTCTCACACACATTACACTACAACAGATATTCATATTAAATGTAGAACAGTAATGGAACAACAACTTCAATCATGTGGTACTCAAGCATTTGAAGAATGTCAACTTAACATAAATGTAAGCATAAGTAAGACTTGAATTTAAATAACAAGGAATGTAACTTACATTAAGGAAATCATACGCATCAATAGGAGTGTTGAGAATCGCTTCTCAACGCCCGCAAATAGTGTAATAAGTTACACTTTAGGTCATTCAGACATTTCTACAAACACTTAGAATACATAGTACAATATATATGACATATGTTGGAAAACACACATTTGGACAATTCCCTTTACCAAGGAGTTGTCGCACATACATCTAGCATACATACACGACAAATAATCATGGCAATCACATGTTCATATTTTATACGCATACGATACTTTATACATACACACAGAATACACAAATCTCAATATATCACATGCATATCAGGAACGCAACATAAACATAACATTTGGCATGTGAAATCTCATCCATAACAAGAATAAATCGTTAACTGGCACTGAAAGCCTTGAAAACCATAACCTATACACTTCAACACCGAACTGATTTCAGACGAGTTGTCTTCGTCAATGACAATAGAATACCCTAAAGCAAGAATAGAAATGAGATACAGCAACACCAAGACTATTCTAAGCTCTAACACAGAATAGGGTTAGGTTAACTTACCCCAAGCTGAACTCAGAATCGTCAGAATAAAGATTCAAAGTGAAGGTTCAAAGATGTAGAAGAACAGGAAAGAATCCAAGATGATTCACCAACTTCTCTCTCACTATCTCTCTCTTTTCCACTCTCTCTCCAAGCTAGGGTCAGAGAAAATTCGTATGGAAAAGAAATCTAGGGTTTAAGGACTATAAATAGGCCTCAAATTGATGAAAATAACCCCAGGGACAAGGTATACTTAGGTTATAACCAAAGCAAGCCTCTCTCGATCCAATGAAGCACTTCTGGTGGGCCTATAACCACGAAAGGTCGGACTTAAGCTCTTTGACCATGGATCTAGGTCAAGCTGAGTTTTCGTACCAACCGGCTCTTCAGATCAGCCGTGGCGGACCACACTCAATTCAATGGTCACAGAATCTCGATCAGGTCCATAAGCACAAGGACATGCCTGGGCCACCTTCCCTGATCAGAGGGTGAAATTGGGTCAGAATCCAACGGTCAGATTGCTTAAAATCGTCTCGTAAGCGACACGACTCAGATTTCATAAAAGCTCATTAAATATCCAACCGTTCTCACACTCTTCACTCCGAACTCAAGCAAATCGACCCAGAACAACATCTGGACTTGATTTTCGAGGTGATGGTCAAGCCCAACATGGTGATCGCAACAGCCTAAGATCATCGCTATCGGACTTTCGACTCGCGGTCCAGGTCCGATCCAGAACTTTCAAAAATTCCCCAGAATAACTGGATTTAGCGATGGATCCCAGATTTCAGAGTAACATAGCGCTAACTAATCTACACGTTTTGAGTCATGGAGATCGAATTTAAAGTGATTGATGCGAATTTCACAAGCAATCGAGATTAGCACTAATTACCCCGAAAACAACTACTAGGGAAAGATTAGCACAAAAATTTGCGGGTCATTACACATGCCTAGTTGCACCAGTGTCTAGTACCCACTCCAAGTTATTTGTACTGAAGACTTCTGACACCACAGCTACTACCATGTCAGACTCATTGCCTATTTCTATAAGATTAGCGTGCGGCTTATCTTTATTTTTCTTAAGCCTGTAGGTTTTAATATAATGCTCGAGCTTTTCACAGTTGTAGCAATTTTCCTTTTTCTTAAATTGATTGTTTGCATTCTTCTTTTTGAACCTACATTCATTTGCATAATGTTTAGGTTTACCACAGTTAAGACATTTGCCATTTTTCTTATTATTATTTTCCCGACCTGATTCCACAAGATTCGCCTTTGAATCTATCTCATTTACATTTCCTTCTTGGTCCCTGATTCTATTGGCCTCCTCTATTCATATGTGTACAATAGTAGTTTCCAAAGAAACACCGTTCTTTTTATGTTTCATTTTATTCTTATATTCTTTCTAGGAGGGCGGTAACTTTTCTATCAGCGCTCTTGATAGAAATGCTTCATCTAACTTATTCCTTCTGATGACAGCTCATGAACTAGATTTTGAAAATCATGAATCTAATTAGTGACAGGTTTATCATCTGTCATTTTATAATGAAGGAAATTAGTGATTGTATGTTTCTTAGTGCCTGCATCTTTCAAAAAGTATTTCTTTTTCAAAGCAGTCCATATGTCATTAGCAAACTCGTAAGAAGCATACACATCATATAGTTCATTGGACAGAGTTCAGAATATAATTTTTACAATTATTTTCATCTGCCACTTTGGTTTGATTTGTTGGATCTATAGTGAATGATTTAGACAGAATGTATGAAACTTTAAGGGTGGTTAGTGCGAACATAAGTTTCCGTTTCCACCGTTTAAAGCATTGTCCAATGAATGGTTAGATTTTAGCTAACTCGACAGGAGTATTTACTGTTATGCTAGCCATAGTGTATTTAATTCAACAAATTCGATTTCAAGGTTGTTGGAATATTTAGTTGAATTAAATAGACTATTAAAAAATTGAGAACCAAAAAAGAAAATAAAATTTGAAAAAGCGGACTTATTGGATTGAGTCGAGGCGTGATGTGAGTCACTCGGCTTGAAATCGAATTTACTCCCATTAGACAACGTCCCAAGTGCAACAGGTTTTCCGAACAATCGACCTCCAAAGTGGTGCATTAAGCACCCTTTCAAAAGGGTTAGGTCCATTGGGTTTAAATCCATCAGGTGCGACCAAACGAACAGTTGTATCTCTCTGGTTTAAACCGAAAAGGCACAAGTGCGAGTATACTCTCGCAAATAAATTCCCACGAGTACCCATACACACACACACACCCACGCGAGTACACTTGCACCCACACCCATGCCCAGCCCATCCCGTACCGTCCTATCTCGCACACGCACACAAACACGGACATGGACTCGGACTCGGACTCGGCTCAGCATGGTACGACATGGCATGGCTCGGCTCGGTGAGCATGCCCATGTGGTCCATCCCCCCCACCCCAGTAGGACTAAATTCACATGCCCCCTGAATGAGGCTCAAGGCCCAAGGTAAAAGGTCTTTTTTTTATATAAGATGTTTTTCTTTGGTAAATCTGATGTGGGACAACCCACAACTCAAAAGCACCAAAATTTCAAATGTTGAGGGAAACCGAAAAATTTTAAAATCAAATTTTAATGTTAAATTTGAAACAAAATACAACACCGGGCAGGCAACAAAGCAAGTGGTCCAAGACCCCTCACAACCCTCTGATGCACCTGCTGCCTCCCACAGAAGCTAAAAACTTGGATCAGTGAGACCAACACCTTCTCATATCTCCAGTATTGCAGCCCTGCTCGCCTCCGACCTCCGTCACGAACTGAACAGGAAGAGGTGCGATAAGGCTCCCGAGGTAACAGTTGAGGCAATGGCTGAAAGCGGTGAACCATAAGAAGCTGAGCTAAAGGACCTACGCTGTCAGATCGGCGACATACGGCAGGCCTACCGTACAAATGCTCCAACCTCAGTGGAAGCAATACTGGAGGAAACCGAGCCTCCATATACCATTGACATCATGTAGGCGCAGCTACTGCCGATGTTCCGCATGCCACAAATCGCTCAGTTTTCCGAAACTATCGACCCAGTCGAGCATTTGGAATTGTTCAGGGTCTGGATGGAACTCTATAAGGCATCTACTGCGGTCATGTGCCGAGCATTTCCACTAACCCTGACAGGAGCAACTCGGAAGTGGTTCAGATAGTTGAAACTACAATCAATTAGTTCTTTCTCCTATCTCAGTAAAATTTTCATCACTAACTTTATCAGTGGGATGGAAAGACTTAAACCTGCCTCTCACCTCCTCCATATCATTCAAAGGGAAGGTGAGCTGTTGAAAGACTATATCAAGCGCTTCATCCTTGAGGCGATGCAAGTACAGGCACATTTTGAAGAAATTACTCTGACTGTGATAATGGGAGGCCTGAGAGATGGGAGGTTTCTCTTCTCACTAGATAAGAATCCCCCGACGACTTTTAAACAGAGCACAAAAATATTCGAATGCCAAGGAAGCTTCCAACCTACAAAAGGCCGCCTAAAACAAGGGAACAGCCGCCAAGGAGCGATGACCTAAGGAAGAGCTCAGCTCAGCCAGCAGAAGCAAAAGGAGGAAGGATGACCAGCGTCTGAACAAGTGGCCCGATAGCAGGTTTAGTACATATACTCCCCTCAACAAGACGCTCGAGCAAGTCCTTATGGAAGTCCTGAGACAATCGTATCCCCAAATGGTCGAGCAAGATGAAGTCTCGTGCTGACAAACGTGACAAGCGAAAATATTGTCATTTTCACCATGACCACAACCATTCGACAAGCGACTGTTTCGACCATAAGGAAGAAATTGAAGCTCTAATCCGCAACGGGTATCTCCAAGAATATGTCAGCAAAAGAGGAGATCAAGCTGATTCAAAGAATGAATAACCCATTAACAATGAACCAACTGAAAAGGCCAAGCTAAGAGTCCTAGAGGGGGGGGGGGGGTGAATAGGACTATGCCAAATTAAAAATTAAATGCGGAATTTAAACAAATATAAATAAGATAGCACTTAAACAATCTACAATACAGAAATGTAAAACAACCTCAAGCGTACAAGTATTGAGAGGTTGATACATACGTTGTTCTAAGGACAACCTTACACCAAAAACCAATGGCTTATGGTAGGACAACCTGAATCCTAGAACGGTCTATGTATCAAAATCTCATACCGATATAGAGGAATAAAGAAATAAATAGCAAAGGAAATAACTAAGCTATTACAACATTCTCACACTTGCATAAAAAAAATTACAACATTCTCCACAAATGCACAAAGGGAACTTACAACATCTTTAAAATGAAATATTCAATTAATCACCACAAGACCAGAAATTATAGTGGTTCGCTTGTGTGTACACCAACTGTTTAGAAAAACAGCCACACAACTACTCCACTCCTAATTTTCTCACATAGTGGATATTAGCGTTCATTATGAAAATAGGTTTTCAAGGTTCACCTAAAACCTTCACAATTGTGTCTTTCAAGTGGGCTTACACAATTCAAAAACCACACACTCTGAGTTTTCTAGATCATCTCAGACAAACTAAAAGAAAGAGATTTTCTGGCACAATCTCAATGAAACCAAAAGAATGAATTTACAAAATAGTAAAATACTTATTTGGATATTCTCCTTTCAATGCACCCCAGAAGACCCAATTCGAAGTAGAAGTTCAGCGTAAATGTTCAATGTTCACACTCACTTATGAAATAGTTCTAAGTTCTAAATTAATTTTAAATTAAATCACCTTGGGCTAGCTTGATTTGATTTTAATTCCAAGAAATGGGAATACTTCAATCCCTCTTTCAAATAAAATTGGAATGTAGAATATAAAATCTAATGCAAAAAGCTAATTAAAGAGAATATAAAATAAGAACTAGATAGCTTACGAATATCACAAACTTATCTCTCAGAGTGGTGTATTGATTTTGCTTGAATTGGATATTAAACTCTAAATTTCGTGCTCTATTTATAAGTGCAGAAATCGCATCTTCGACTAGTCCTGAGGTCGGTTCGACTAGTCGAAGAACCAACAAACTTTTGAAAATTTGGGCACAATAAGATCAAACCGTTCCACAACTGGTCGAAGGACCTGCTCGACCGGTAGAGTGGCCTCCACGACTGGTCAAGTCCTGTCCACGACTAGTCATGTGGAATTCAAATTAGTTGCTGGACTTTGAGTCAAGCCTGCAACACCAGTCGTGCACTGTTCACACAACCGGTCAAGCAGTCTCCAGTACTGGTCGAGGCTTTAACAAGAAAATCTGAAAATAAGTAACAACCTTAGGACTAGTCGAGGATTTCTTGGACTGGTAGAGCCAGTGTTAGGACTAGTCAAACTTAGTTAAGACTAGTCGAAAAATAGACTATGCACTTATAGTATGACCCAATTAAATTATGTATTCAAAATGACATATCTTATGGTCAATCTAGAGTCATTCATACCTTTTAAGTAATGAATGAACATTGAATCTTCTTGTCACGCTCTAAATCTGAAAATCAGATTCACAGGAATCCCGATTACCGAATCCGGTGCCGACAGCCTCCGTAGTACCTCATTCTCAGCTCCTAGCATCCATACGATAGATTCCGATCCTAGGATCCTACAAGGAGGATTTTTCAATGTACATTTAACTCGTAATAAGCATAACCACAAGTATACCTAAATCACAAAAGCAACATCATCATCACATATCCACTAATATAGACATTTGAGTACAGTGCTGAAAGGGAAATACATATGACAAAATTAAAGCTCCAGAGGTCTGCTGCGTGCTCCAAACTCAGTGTTGTTGCAACCTAATGCCACCTGTACGCATCTATTGTGCAAAAGCTTATAAAAGCTTAATGGGTGGTGAAAGTGTGTGCACAAGGTAAGTGCTAAGTAAGCAATATTAGACTAATCAGAATAATCAGAAATACTGACAAGGTCATGAATCATACGATATTAGAGTAAGTAGAAATGCTGACGAGTCCATAAAGATATCATCAACCTCATCCAGGATATATAAATGCAGAAACATAGCAACCCAAAATGCCATATACTAAGGATGTAATGCAATATACGGTGCGAATGAAATGACCAGGCTGGAGTGAAGTCGGGATGATAGTACGTAGTATCGCAAGCTATGGGGTCCATCACAAGGGAATTCTATCCAAACCGGTCTCATTCCTAAATTTAGATAGTCAGACTTAATGTGGTAAACTCCTGATCTCAAGTTAGTCGCGCGCCCAATCGAAATCCTTACCATTACGAAGGTACATAACAATTATTTACACACCACCAACCTACGTGGATAGTGAATGAATGAATGAATGAATATGCAACTCCTACTCGATAAGTCCATATATCAGTATAATTTCTCTCTAGGATCATCACCGGGGTCTAGCGCACTCTACATGCAAATTGTCGCCCACTAATGTGCGACCATGCAAGTGGAAGAGACCTCATTATTTGCCTAGATAGCAGTCAACCAATATCTACCCAGCACGTCGATAACGGACCCATTCATGAGTTGGTCTAACTCAGCCTATCTATGCCCCCTACCCTCGGGCGGGTAAGGCCACACCCTCTCCCAACCGACCACGACATAGTGGGAGACGTGGCCTCCTATTATTCGGCCCTCATGCGCTTATATATATCCACTCGGTCTTGATGTTGGGGCGTCTCCTAGACACGGAGGTTTAAGAATTTTCACCCAGGGACATCTATTGTAACGACCTTAGAATTTTTGTGCTAATCTTTCCTTAAGTAGTTATTTTTGGGGTAATTAGCGCTTTACTCGATTGCTTGTGAAATCCGCATCAATCACTTTAAATTGTATCTGCATGGCTCTAAACGTTTAGATTAGTGAGTGCTACGTTACTCTGAAACTTAGGATCCATCGCTAAATCCAGTTGTTCTGGGGAATTTTTGGAAGATCTGGATCGGACCTAGACCTCGCGTCGAAAGTCCGATGGTGATGATCTTAGGCTGTTGCGGTCACCGAGTTGGGTTTGGTCATCTCCTCAAAAATCAAGTCCATCTGATGTTCTGGGTCGATTTGCTTGAGCTCGGAGTAAAGAGTGTGAGAACGATTGGAATTTATTAAGATTTTATGAAATCTGAGTCGTGTCACTTGCGCGACGATTTTAAGCTATCTGACCATTGGATTCTGACCCAATTTCACCCTCTGATCAGGATAGTTGGCCCAGGCATATTCTAGTGCTTGTGGACCTGATCGAGTTTCCGTGACCGCTGAATTGAGTGTGGTCCGCCACGGCTGATCTGAAGAGCCGGTCGGTATGAAAACTCTGCTTGACCTAGATCCATGGTCAAGGAGCTTAAGTCCGACATTTCGTGGTTATAGGCCTACCAGAAGTACTTCGTTAGATCGAGAAAGGCTTACTTTGGTTATAACCTAAGTATACCTTGTCCCTAGGGTTATTTTCATCAAGAATAGGCCTATTTATAGTCCTTAAACCCTAGTCCTCTTTTCCATACGATTTTCTCTAACCCTAGCTTGGAAAGAGAGTGGAAAAGAGAGAGAAAGTGAGAGAGATAAGTTGGTGAATCACCTTGGATTCCTCCATGTTCTTCTTCACCTTTGAACCTTCACTTTGAATCGTTCTTCTGACGGTTCTGAGTTCTTTTGGGGTAAGTTAACCTAACCCTAACCTGTGTTAGAGTTTAGATTAGACTTGGTGTTGTTGTATCTCATTTCCATCTTTATTCTAGGCTATTCTAACGCCGTTGACGAAGACAACTCGTCTAAATCAGTTCGGTGGTTCTTTCTTCGCTTAAGGTGTGGACTTTAAGTGTATAGGTTATGGTTTTCAAGGCTTTCAATCCCAGTTAGTGATTTATTCTTGTTATGGATGAGATTTCACATGTCAAATGTTATGTTTACATTGCTTTCCTGATATGCATGTGCTATGGTGAGATTTGTGTATTCTATGTGTATTTATAAAGTACCGTATACGTATAAAATACGCACTTGTGTTTGCCATGATTATTTGTCATGTATGTATGCTAGATGCATGTATGACAACTCCTTGGTAAAAGGAATTGTCTAAGTGCATGTATTCCAACATACGTCATGTATGTTGTTCCATGTATGCTAAGTGTTTGTAGAAATGCATGAATGACCTAAGTGTAACTGATTACACGAATTGTGGGCGTTGAGAAGTGATTCTCAATACTCCTGTTGATGTGCATGATTTCCCTTATGCAAGTTACATTCCAAGTTATTTAAATTCAGCACTACTTGTGCTTACATTTATGTTAAGTTGATATTCCTCAAGTGCTTATGTACCATGATTTAAGCTGTTGTTCCATTACTGTTTTACATTTCATATGAATATCTGTTGTAGTGTAAGGTGTGTGGGACTATGCATTAGTCCAGGAAATCGGTAATCGACTCTATATTCGTGGTTGAGATTGCTTTCGCCACGTAGGACGTATTAGACGAACCCGAGCCGTATTAGAGTTGGCGGCAGTGGTTTGGCCACGCGGAGTGTTTGCGCACTCTATGTCGTTTAATTCAACGTGCGCTCGTGTTAGTTGAGTTCGTCAAGTAACCCGATTGTCCGATGTATGTTAACCATGTATGGATGCTACTGCTTGAATCTAGGGTACCGAACTTACTAGTGATATCCTATTAACTATGGTACTTGATCCGCTAAGATTCATGAGCCGGACATGGTGGTATGGGACACCATGGTCGAGCTGTCGGCCTACGCTGGGGTGACGAGCCTCCCCATAGTGACCAATGAGCAATTAAATTCGTGAGCCGATTATGGTGGTATGGGACACTATATTCGTGCTGTCGGCCTACATTGATTGGTAACGAGCCCTTTGTAGTGACCTCGAGCATACCTGGATACTGCAATGAGGTGACGAGCCGAACTGTGGTAGGAAGGGCATGAAAGGCGTGCATTGATTGGTGACGAGCCCTTTGCTACGACCTCAAATATATGATCGTATGAGATGTTTAGAATTGACGACCCTAGTATGGATCACTGTTTGGATGGTGATATGAGGAAGGTATCTTAGCTTCCCAATCCTGTTGTGTGAAACGGACTAATAACAACTTGGTAATCATATCCATGCACCGCATTTGCATATGCTTTGTAAATGTGGCGCACTTTGAGGCGATGTCATGCGTAACGTAAGATGAAGACGCTGAGGGTGTACGCGTGAGGGCACGCATCATACAGCATTCATACTTGCATTAACAAGAGTACTTAGGATTTATTTAATTGTCCTGCTTTATCATTACTGTTTGATTGAACTGATAACATGTTAACCAGTGCCTTATTGTTCCACTGAGTTTATCACTCACTCCCACGTTTCTGGGGCGGTGTTAAACACCCACCAGACTCTGTCTTAGGCCCTGATGTTGCAGATGTGGATGCGACGTCTGAGGCAGAGCGGGAGCTGGATGACGACGAGGCTGCCTTCTCCTATATGCAGTTTTCAGACGGGTTCTAGCGAGCCTCGATCTGATGCGCGGGATCTTTGGGATTATTTTTGGGAACTTAAATGATGTAACTTGATACTTATAATTTTGTTAAATAACACTTTTATACGATCTGGCTTGTATATGTAATTCAGGGATTTACACTTGTACACATATTTTGCTATAAGTCTTCCGCTTGCTTTGTTCACTTATCCCTGAATCATATCTGTGTTTTGGCTTAATCTATTCCATGTTTTATGCACTAATATAGTCAACATAGATCCTTCATTAAATATGTTGCATAAGTGATGTTTTGGAACTCGGGAGCTGAGTTATGCTCGACCCCCGAATTTCAGGGCGTTACAAGTTGGTATCAGAGCATGATCTGGATTAAACCGGACCTGGGTTATGGTCACACACCGCACGTTGTCGTCACTTTAGTGTAATTGGGTGCGGGTCTATCATCGCTTTTGTGTTTGTGCTCCGTAGCTTCTATCGGCGAAAGTTTCTTGAAGACCTTCGCCGAGATTGAGTCTGTACTCCTACCTGATCACACACAGTGACTCAAAACCTTTCCTAGACCCTCTATTACTGAGTTTAGACGGTCTATCCTCCCTTTTTCATCTTTAAACCTTCGAGAAATCGCTATTTGAATCAGATTTCTGTCAGAATGACCCGATAGGCGTCAAACTACGCGAGGGGCCAATCGGGGCATTTTCTGTGGGACCCAGGGGGGAGCACGTGTTTTGGACCAAGGGGGACCAAGAGGTCCTCGCCAAAACGGCGAGGCATCGCCGGACTGTCCAGAGACCGGCGATGCCATCGCCGGTTCGGCGAGGGATCGCAGGTCGCTGGGCCAGGCGGGCCGGGCCGCGGCGGGCCGACGCATCTCAGGCCTAGTGTGGCCCACCCCTCTACGGTTTTACCTTAAAACCCATTCCTTTTACCTATTTCCTTCACAAAACCCACTCCCAAGCTCTCCCTTTCTTCCAAAACCTCTCCAAATCCTCTCAAATCTCTCCCCAATCTTCATCTTCCTCCATTTTTCGTGCAAACCCATCACCCCATCTTCAAAGCTTCCTTCCTATCACTGATTTCTCCTTCTTTCCTTCTCATTTGAGCCCTTGCTATCCCTATTTAGCCAATAGTTGTGTGGAAGCTTCACCATCTTCCTATTTCTCTCTTTCTCTCATTTCTCATGGCCCTCTTTGAGATTGTGATGGCCATCTTTTCCATTTCTTCCCTTCTTTCCTTGATGGGGAAGAAGAGAGCGCCCGTGGATGAAGCCGAGACGAGCCGCCCAACCCGTGCACGGAGGCCGAGAGGTGCCGCCGCTAGCACATCCGCCACACGCGAGTTCCAGACGAAGCGTGACCTCGATCCTCGAGCTCCCGTTAGTAGGACCTTGTTGGCGGAATTGTCACATGGAGTTTATGAAGGGCGTAGAGTCCTTTTTGAGGCTCATGTTGATCCGTGGCTCTTTGGTGAGTTCTTCTTGTTGGAGCGCCTAGAAGGGGTTAGTTGGGGTCCCTTGTTTGAAGGCGAGTATCGCGCGAATGCTAGCACTGTTCGGGCCTTTTATGCCAACATTCTGGAGCCTTCGCTGGATCCTCTGCAGTTCAAGATTCCCTGTGGTAGCGGTCGAGTTGGTATTGTCAATGTTGCTTTGATATCCCGACTCTTGAAGGTGCCACTTGGGGAAGTGCATGCCAGCGAGAAAAATGTGGACAGTGTGCGCGAGAGGGATCGTCGCACCCAATCCTTGTGTGGTCATCTGGTTGAATGGTAGCCGAATAGGAGTCTTTTGGCTTCTCACATGACGGACGACTTTCGTTTGCTTCACCACATCTTTACGTTCAATGTATATCCAAGGTGGAGCAACTGCAGCGAGTGTACGCGCCTGATGGTGATTTCCTATATCAGATGGGGTAGGAAGCGAAGTTGTGTGTGCCGACGTACGTCCTGTGCCAGATTATTCTCATCGCTCGTTCGAGTAGAAGGACCGAGTCGCTCCCTTTTGGCCGCCTCATTTGTAAGATCGCACATGAGTTTGGCTATAGGCTTGGAGCTGAGAAGCCGGTTCCTGTTCGTCATATCAATTTGAGGACTCTCAAGCTGATGGAGGTTGGTTCTGGTCGGCTTGCCTCAGAGGGTGAGGCTGAGTCTGGGAGAGGTGATGATGAGAGTTTTGCTGAAGGTGGTGCGGAGTCTGAGGAAGAAACAGAGCAAGACGAGGAAGAGATTGAGGCACATGATTCGAGTGATAGCTCTCCTCCTGTGGTGGCAGAGCAGGGTACAGAGCAGACTACCAGAGATGCCCATCTTACACGGCTTGAAGAAGGGCAAGCTGCTTTACGCCAGGAGATGGTTGATCTTCGAGGCTTTGTTAAGCATAAGTTTAAGAAGATGTCTCGGACTCTGAAGTCTATCCTATGTTGCTTGCAGGATAAGTGTGCTCCGCCTCCATCTCCTGATTCCGACGAGTAGCTGTCATCGTGGCCGTCTTTTGCTTTGTTTGTGTTTTCTTTCTGTGTGTAGTCGTTGTTGGCTTGTAGTTAGAGTATTGTAGTGTTGTAGTTGTGGTAGTTGTTTGTGGTGGTTGTAGTGTTAGATGTTGTTGTTTTCATGCTTTCCTAGTTGTGATTCATGTATTGCTGCACTACTTGTATTGCGACGATTTTGATTAATGGAATGCATGTTGTTTGTCTTTGGAGTTGTGTTGTGCTGTATTGTTGTGTGGATGGATTATGTGACTTAGAATCTGACAGGTTGCATCCTTTGATTGAATGTAGGGATGCCTCCTAAGGGTTCGAAGAGTTCGGCCCGTCTCTCTCTGATTGAGTCGCTTGCTGGGATTCCTCCCTTGAGCGATAGCCAGTCGGATCCTCAAGTGGGTCCATCTCGGGCCGGTGTTGGGTCGACACCTATGGCTCCCCCAGTCACACCCTCGGTTCCTAAGCCGAGCCGTGCACCTTCATCTACTCCACCTGTTGATAGGTTTGAGCAGATGATGTTGTTGATGCAGCAGCAGCAGATTCAGCAGCAGCAGCAGAGCAGCAGGAGTTCTTCTCCTCCATGGCTGGCATCTTTACTCAGTCAGTAGGGGCGACTCCACCTGTTTCACCTATGCCTCCATCTGGGAGTGCCAGTGCCAGTGTCAGTGCCAGCAGCACATTCGAGCGATTCCAGCGCTTGCGACCTCCTACTTTTGCAGGTTCTCATAGACCCGAGGAGGTCGAGTATTGGATTGATCGCATCTCTAAGATGCTGAGGCCGTTGCACTGCTCTGAGGTCG
Organism: Magnolia sinica; assembly: GCF_029962835.1. Lineage (NCBI taxonomy): Eukaryota > Viridiplantae > Streptophyta > Magnoliopsida > Magnoliales > Magnoliaceae > Magnolia > Magnolia sinica. Next base: position 59,030,014 of record NC_080578.1, read on the forward strand.
AGCAAGTTGAGCTTGCCACCTTCATGTTTGAGAAGGAGGCCAGTTTGTGGTGGGACAGTGTGCTTCGCACTATCGAGGAGGACTTCGTGTGGTCGTGGCAGGCATTTGAGGCACGCTTCCACGAGAAGTATTTCCCGGTGACGTACCGACATGAGAAGGAGAGTGTGTTCCTTCGCCTCCGCCAGGGAGGGTTGTCGGTTACGGAGTATGAGAACCGGTTTACTGAGTTGGGGCGGTATGTTCCTTTGATCCTGGGTGATCAGCCGATGAGGATGCGGCGTTTTTCTGAGGGACTGCGACCTGAGATCCGATCGAAGATTTGTTGTGCTAGCATTTCTTCATATGCGGAGCTAGTGAGCATGTCCTTGCGAGCATAGCAGGACGGAGATAGAGCGTCCCGCATGCAAGCACCGATGGCTCCTAGGCCGCGACCGGACTTTCAGGGTGCACCTTTCCTCTACAAGAGGCCGCGAGTTGATTCTCCTCCTAGGCATTCAGCGCCGCCCGCTCAGCAGATGAGAGCTGATCTTAGATGTTCTTATTGTGAGAAGGTGGGGCACTTGGACCGTTTCTGCTTCTCCCGTATGCGAGCGGGTGGTTTTACTCCACCGCAGAGGGTTAGCCGTCCAATGCCTCAGGTTATTTCTCCTCCTCCTCTTCGATCAGCGCCAGCTCATCCATCCTTCAGACCTGCAGTTCCTGGTTTCAGGCCACCTCAGCGGCCCATGGTTCCTCCGCCGAATCGTCAGCATCAGGCTCGTGTTCATGCGCTTTCAGCTGAAGCGCCTATGTCTGACTTGGTGCCGAGGTCCTTTGAGGTGACAGCGCATATTGAAGGTATTCTCGTTTCTGTGTTAGTGGATACAGGGTCCACTACTCCTATTATTTCTTATGTGGCAGTTAGGCGTTTGGGTTTGAGATCTGTTCCTATGCAAGGAATGACGCTTACTACCGCTACGGGGATGTCCTCTGCTTTGGGCAAGCGTTGTATGGATTGTTTGGTCGATCTGGGAAGTGGATCGATCCATGTTGATTTGCTAGTCGCACTGCTTTATCACTACGATGTTATTATGGGTATGGATTGGCTCACGAGGATGCGAGCTGAGATTGATTGTGAAGCGAGATCAGTGACGATCCATGGACCTGAGGGCGAGATTGTTACTTTCCCAGTTCAGGTCAGTTACCCTCTTCATATTGATTTTTATTCTTCTCTGTTGGAGAGTTCGGCTGAATCGGCGTTAGTTAGTACGCCGGTAGTTTAGGAGTTTGAAGATGTGTTTGAGTCGATTCCTGGATTACCTCCTCAGCGTGAGATTGATTTTGTTATCAATCTTATGCCTAGTGCGGCGCCCATTTCTTTACCCACCTATCGGATGCCTCCGAGTGAAATGGAGGAGTTGAGGAAGCAGATAGATGGTTTGCTGGAATTGGGTTTTATTCGGCCCAGTGTGTCTCCTTGGGGAGCACCTGTTTTGTTTGTGAAGAAGAAGGATGGTTTCTTGCGATTGTGTATTGATTATCGTAGGTTGAATTTGGTAACTGTGAAGAATAAGTACCCTTTGCCCAGGATTGATGATCTGTTTGATCAGTTGAAGGGGGCACGGTACTTCTCGAAGGTTGATCTGCAATCAGGGTATCATCAGTTGCGGGTCAAGGATGATGACGTGCAGAAGACCGCTTTCAGGACCAGCTTCGGTCATTATGAGTTCCTTGTGATATCGTTCGGTCTGACGAACGCACCGACCGTGTTCATGGATCTGATGAACAGGGTGTTTCGGCCATTCCTGTTTCGATTCGTCATTATTTTTATTGATGACATTTTGATTTATTCAGCGAGCCGGGCAGAGCACGAGGAGCACTTAAGAGCGGTTTTGGATACTCTTAGGAAGCATCAGCTCTTCGCACAGTTCAAGAAGTGTGATTTCTGGAAAGAGGAAGTCAAGTTCCTGGGACATGTGGTGTCCAAGGAAGGAATAGCCGTCGACCTTGCCAAGGTAGCTGCAGTGCAGGACTGGAAGCAGCCTGGTTCAGTTACTGAGGTGAGGAGTTTTCTGGGTCTTGCAGGCTATTATCGACGCTTTATTCAGGACTTCTCGAAGATTGCCAGACCGTTGTCGCAGCTGACACGGAAGGATTTGAAGTTTGCTTGGAATGAGCAGGCGGAGTTAGCTTTTCAGGAGCTGAAGGACAAGTTGACGTCCGCCCCTGTGCTAGTATTGCCAGAGCAAGGGGTTAAGTATATTATATATACTGACGCCTCTCGCGTTGGTCTGGGTTGTGTCCTTATGCAGAAGGACATGGTGATTGCTTATGCTTCGCGTTAGTTGAGGAAACACGAAGAGAATTACCCTACGCACGACCTGGAATTAGCAGCTGTCATCTTCGCATTAAAGCTTTGGAGACATTACCTCTATGGTGAGGAGTTCGAGCTCTTTTGCGACCACAAGAGCCTTAAGTACATTTTCACGCAGCATGATTTGAATATGAGGCAGCGCAAATGGATGGAAACATTGAAGGACTTCAAGTTCGATGTTTCTTACCATCCTAGTAAGGCGAACCTTGTGGCAGATGCGTTGAGTCGCAAGAAGGCTATTGAGTTTACGGCTCCGCTGATGATAGCAGAGTGGGATATGTTGGAGTTTGTGCGCGATTTTGAGCAGAAGCTTACGGTGGTTGAGCCGTATGAGGTTATCGCACACATTCGTGTACAGCCCGTTATCGACGAGAGGATCGTTGCAGCTCAGGCAGATGATGAACTTTTGGTGAAGATGAGGCAGCGGGTTGGTACAGATGAGAACTCCGACTGGAGTGTTAGTTCTGAGGGGGGCCTACGTTTTCGTGGCCGGTTATGTGTTCCTGACATTCCTTACTTGAGACGTGAGGTTCTCGAGTTAGCCCATAGTTCTAAGCTTGCGATGCATCCAGGTAGCACGAAGATGTATCAGGATATGAAGAGGTCTTATTGGTGGGACAATATGAAGGTCCAGATTGCTGAATTTGTTTCTCGTTGTCTCACGTGCCAGCAGGTCAAGGCAGAGCATCGCCGACCTCCTGGGTTGTTGCAGCCCATCCCCATAGCTGAATGGAAGTGGGATTTCATCTCTATGGATTTTATTTCTGGGTTACCGAGGACGAGAAAGGGATTTGACTCTATTTGGGTGATTGTCGATCGATTAACGAAGTCGACGCATTTCTTGCCGATCAGAGTCACTTACTCTACAGACGAGTTGGCTAGGTTGTATATTAAGGAGATAGTGCGTCTGCATGGAGTTCCCCTGGAGATTGTGTCTGATAGAGACACGCGTTTTACATCTATCTTCTGGACTCGTATCCAGGAAGCAATGGGTGTGAAACTGAAGTTCAGCACCGCGTTTCATCCGCAAACAGATGGGCAGACGGAGCGCGTGAATCAAGTCCTGGAAGATATGTTGCGAGCTTGTGTTTTGGATTTCAAGGACAGTTGGGATGATTGTCTTCAGTATGCAGAGTTCGCGTATAATAATAGTTTCCAGGCGAGTATCGGTATGGCTCCCTATGAGGCGTTGTATGGTCGCCCGTGCAGAGCACCACATTGTTGGGCAGAAATTGGTGAGCGTAGTTTGCTTGGCCCAGAGTTGGTGCAGGTGACTTCTGAGAAGGTTGACATCATTCGACGTCGACTTCTGACAGCGCAGAGTAGGCAGAAGAGTTATGCTGATACGAGGCGTCGACTGCTTGAGTTTGTAGTGGGAGACCATGTTTTTCTGAAGGTCTCTCCTATGAAGGGAGTTTTGCGGTTTGGTAAGAAGGGGAAGCTGACGCTGAGATTTATTGGTCCATTTCAAGTTCTGGATCGAGTGAGAGCGGTAGCATACCGCCTTGCTTTGCCCACACCACTTGCGGGCATGCATAACGTATTTCATGTTTCTATGCTGAAGAAGTACGTTCCTGATCCTTCGCATATTATCAGTTGGGAGCAAGTGCAGTTGAGTGAGGATGCCACTTATGTACTGCGAACGACGCGTATTCACGACAGGAAGGAGTAGGTATTGCGTAGCAAGGTTATCCCTCTTGTGAAGGTGCTATGGACGCATCATGGTGTGGAAGAGGCTACTTGGGAATCTGAAGCTGAGGTCAGAAAGACCTACCCTCTGATCCTCGAGGATTATATGAAGGTATGAATTTCGAGGACGAAATTTTCTTTAAGGGGGGTGGATTGTAACGACCTTGGAATTTTTGTGCTAATCTTTCCTTAAGTAGTTGTTTTTGGGGTAATTAGCGCTTTACTCGATTGCTTGTGAAATCCGCATCAATCACTTTAAATTGTATCTGCTTGGCTTTAAATGTGTAGATTAGTGAGCGCTACGTTACTCTGAAACCTGAGATCTATCGCTAAATCCAGTTGTTCTGGGGAATTTTTGGAAGATCTGGATCGGACCTAGACCGCGCGTCGAAAGTCTGATGGTGATGATCTTAGGCTGTTGTGGTCACCGAGTTGGGCTTGGTCATCTCCTCAAAAATCAAGTCCATCTGATGTTCTGGGTCGATTTGCTTGAGCTCGGAGTAAAGAGTGTGAGAACGGTTGGAATTTATTAAGCTTTTATGAAATCTGAGTCGTGTCACTTGCGCGACGATTTTAAGCTATCTGACCGTTGGATTCTGACCCAATTTCACCCTCTGATCAGGATAGTTGGCCCAGGCATATTCTAGTGCTTGTGGACCTGATCGAGTTTCCGTGACCGTTGAATTGAGTGTGGTCCGCCACGGCTAATCTGAAGAGCCGGTTGGTATGAAAACTCTGCTTGACCTAGATCCATGGTAAAGGAGCTTAAGTCCGACCTTTCGTGGTTATAGGCCCACCAGAAGTGCTTCGTTGGATCGAGAAAGGCTTACTTTGGTTATAACCTAAGTATACCTTGTCCCTAGGATTATTTTCATCAAGAATAGGCCTATTTATAGTCCTTAAACCCTAGTCCTCTTTTCCATACGATTTTCTCTAACCCTAGCTTGGAAAGAGAGTGGAAAAGAGAGAGAAAGTGAGAGAGATAAGTTGGTGAATCACCTTGGATTCCTCCTTGTTCTTCTTCATCTTTGAACCTTCACTTTGAATCGTTCTTCTGACGGTTCTGAGTTCTTTTGGGGTAAGTTAACCTAACCCTAACCTGTGTTAGAGCTTAGATTAGACTTGGTGTTGTTGTATCTCATTTTCATCTTTGTTCTAGGGTATTCTAACGTCGTTGACGAAGACAACTCGTCTAAATTAGTTCGGTGGTTCTTTCTTCGCTTAAGGTGTGGACTTTAAGTGTATAGGTTATGGTTTTCAAGGCTTTCAATCCCAGTTAGTGATTTATTCTTGTTATGGATGAGATTTCACATGTCAAATGATATGTTTACATTGCTTTCCTGATATGCATGTGCTATGGTGAGATTTGTGTATTCTATGTGTATTTATAAAGTACCGTATACGTATAAAATACGCACTTGTGTTTGCCATGATTATTTGTCATGTATGTATGCTAGATGCATGTATGATAACTCCTTGGTAAAAGGAATTGTCTAAGTGCATGTATTCCAACATACGTCATGTATGTTGTTCCATGTATGCTAAGTGTTTGTAGAAATGCATGAATGACCTAAGTGTAACTGATTACACGAATTGTGGGCGTTGAGAAGTGATTCTCAATACTCCTGTTGATGTGCATGATTTCCCTTATGCAAGTTACAATCCAAGTTATTTAAATTCAAGGACTACTTGTGCTTACATTTATGTTAAGTTGATATTCCTCAAGTGCTTATGTACCATGATTTAAGCTGTTGTTCCATTACTGTTTTACATTCCATATGAATATCTGTTGTAGTGTAAGGTGTGTGGGACTATGCATTAGTCCAGGATATCGGTAATCGACTCTATATTCGTGGTTGAGTTGCTTTCGCCACGTAGGACGTATTAGACGAACCCGAGCCGTATTAGAGTTGGCGGCAGTGGTTTGGCCACGCGGAGTGTTTGCCCACTCTATGTCGTTCTATTCAACGTGCGCTCGTGTTAGTCGAGTTCGTCAAGTAACCCGATTGTCCGATGTATGTTAACCATGTATGGACACTACTGCTTGAATCTAGGGTACCGAACTTACCAGTGACATCCTATTAACTATGGTACTTGATCCGCTAAGACTCATGAGCCGGACATGGTGGTATGGGACACCGTGGTCGAGCTGTCGGCCTACGCTGGGGTGACGAGCCTCCCCGTAGTGACCAATGAGCAATTAAACTCGTGAGATGATTATGGTGGTATGGGACACTATATTCGTGCTGTCGGCCTACATTGATTGGTGACGAGCCCTTTGTAGTGACTTCGAGCATACCTGGATACTGCAATGAGGTGACGAGCCGAACTGTGGTAGGAAGGGCATGAAAGGCGTGCATTGATTGGTGATGAGCCCTTTGCTACGACCTCAAATATATGATCGTATGAGATGTCTAGGATTGACAACCCTAGTATGGATCACTGTTTGGATGGTGATATGAGGAAGGTATCTTAGCTTCCCAATCTTGTTGTGTGAAACGGACTAATAACAACTTGGTAATCATATCCATGCACCGCATTTGCATGTGCTTTGTAGATGTGGCGCACCTTGAGGTGATGTCATGCGTAACGTAAGATGAAGACGCTGAGGGTGTACGCGTGAGGGCACGCATCATACCACAATCATACTTGCATTAACAAGAGTACTTAAGATTTATTTAATTGTCCTGCTTTATCATTACTGTTTGATTGAACTGATAACATGTTAACCAGTGCCTTATTGTTCCACTGAGTTTATCACTCACTCCCACGTTTCTGGGGCGGTGTTAAACACCCACCAGACTCTGTCTTAGGCCCTGATGTTGCAGATGTGGATGCGACGTCTGAGGCAGAGCGGGAGCTGGATGACGACAAGGCTGCCTTCTCCTATATACAGTTTTCAGACGGGTTCTAGCGAGCCTCGGTCTGATGCGCGGGATCTTTGGGATTATTTTTGGGAACTTAAATGATGTAACTTGATACTTATAATTTTGTTAAATAACACTTTTATACGATCTGGCTTGTATATGTAATTCAGGGATTTACACTTGTACACATATTTTGCTATAAGTCTTCCGCTTGCTTTGTTCACTTATCCCTGAATCATATCTGTGTTTTGGCTTAATCTATTCCATGTTTTATGCACTAATACAGTCAACATACATCCTTCATTAAATATGTTGCATAAGTGATGTTTTGGAACTCGGGAGCTGAGTTATGCTCGACCCCCGAATTTCAGGGCGTTACATCTATGGCGCCCATATGCTAGAATAGATTTCCAGTGTCCCATCTGATCATCCACAATATGGCTGTGGAGGCTATGGCCCTGATGTTGCTAGCGCACACAATGCAAGATGCATGAGTCATACAATCCAGTCATGCATCAATCCTTCGCATACCGTGTACTCATGTGAGACAATCTCCACCTGTCAGAGAGTCTCATAACAACCTGCCTAATGACATATGCAATGGTCAACCACATCTCATAACAAACATATAGATGATGCGTATGGGCATCTATCATGATGCTATACTGTCACATACTCATAACCGGTATCAATAACTGGCATCGAGAATCGACCTCGACAATGTGGACATTTAACCAACATTGCTCCCATGGAATGACCCACATAGAGCCTAACATATAGTGGGTCCATGGCCTCACACAAGGGCCAAATATACAACACCATGGGCCTCACTCGAGAGCTTAATACACATCACGATGGGCCTTTCACATGGGCCTAACATATGTTACAATGGGCCCCATCGCCTGGCCCTCAATGCATTACAATGGGGCTCATCACATAGGCCTCATATACATCACATTGGGCCTTAAACATGGGTTAAATACACATCACAATGGGCCTCAAATACGGGCCACATATACATCACATTGGGCCTCGACAATCAGCCTCGAGAATCAAAATCGGTAATTGGCCACAACAATCGGAATCGATTAATAATTAGCTTCGATGATCGGAATCGGCAATTGGCCACAACAATCGGAATCGATCAATAAGCAGCCTTGATGATTGGAACATGCAGTTGGCCACAACAATCAGAGTCGATCGATAATCAGCCTCGATAATAGGAATCGGCAATCAGACATGACAATTGGAATCGGCAATCGGTCACGATAATCAGCCTCGATCGCTAATTGGCCAATTGGCCACGACAATCAGAATCGGCAATCGGCCATGACAATCGGAATCGATTGATAATTGGCCTCGATAATCGAAATCAGAATCGATAATTAGCCTCGATGAGAATGGGCTGAACAAGGCCTAAGGGAAGGTCACAACGTGGACATTAAACCATTATTGCCCATCAATGTGGCCATTTATCCAACATTGCTCCCAAGGAGTGGTCCACATAAAACCAAACACATAGTGGGCCCACAGCCCCACACAAGGCCTAATATACATCATCATAGGCTTCACTAAAGGTCACGAACACATCATAGTGGGCCGTATGATATAGGTTGCACTAATGGACTTCATACACATCAGGTGAGCTGCATCAATGGGCCGCATCATTGGGCCTAATACCATGGGCTTCAAATACACAATAAGCGAGCCTCATGGGTGGGTCATAAATACATCAAGGTGGGCCTCATAGATGGGCCACAAGTACGTCAAGGTGGGCCTCATGGATGGGCCACAAATACATCAAGGTGAGCCTCATGGATGGGCCATAAACACATCAAAGGTGGGTCATATCAATGGATCGCACCAACAGGCCTCATATACATCAAGTGGGCCATATCAATGGGCCACACCAATGAGCCTTATATACATCAAGTGGGTTGTATCAATGGGCCGCACCAACAGGCCTCATATATATCAAGTGGGCCATATCAATGGGCCGCACCAACAGGCTTCATATACATCAAGTGTGACGTATCATTGGGCCTCACTAATAGGCTTCATATACATCAAGTGGGCCGCATCAACAGGTCACACCAATGGGCCTCATAAACGTCAAGTGGGCCGCATCAACGGGTCACACCAATGGGCCTCATAAATGTCAAGTGGGCCGCATCAATGGGTCGCACCAATGGGCCTTATAAACATCAAGTGGGCCGCATCAACGGGTTGCACCAATGGGCCTTATAAACGTCAAGTGGGCCGCATCAATGGGTCGCACCAATGGGCCTCATAAATGTCAAGTGGGCTGTATCAACGGGTCACACCAATGGGCCGCACTATCTACAATATTCATTTATTTTTAAGAGATCATTTTAGAATATTACCCAAAATGAATCATATCAAAAGATCATCTGGACCATGCCACAAATAGCAGTGAAGATAATGATTTCCACTGTTAAATTTCCAGTGGACCCACCATAGTATTTATTTTCCATCTGGTCTGTGCATAAGGTCACAAAGACCTGGATATAGAGGAAAAACAAATATCATATTGGTTCAAAACTTCTATAATCCCAAAAGGGGTTTCAATGGCGGGCGTTCAATCCACTATTTTCTGTAGTGTGGTCCACCCGATGATAACTGGATATGTCTTATTATTAGCCTCAAACCTTAGGACGAGCTCATCAAATGGATGGATGATTTGGATGAATCACATGCATCAGGGTAGGGTCCACGTACATGGCCCACCATTAGGACGAGCTCATCAAATAGGTGGACGGTTTGGATGGAACACATCCATCAGGGTGGGGCTGAACATGGCACCGTCCATATGGACGGTGCAGATGAAGCACATACACGATGGTGGGTTCCACCAGATAGATGGATGGCGTGGATTATCCCCACATGGAGCAGCCTAGCTACTACTACCGTGGGTGGGTCCCACGTGGTACCCATCTCCATATAATATTATATAATATATAATATATCTAGATACGTCAGGGAGGGTCCCACGTGGTGGGCCACCCCACTCTCTCACCTAACATTATATATAATATTATATATATAGGGAGGGTCCCACGTGGTGGGCCACCCCACTCTCTCACCTAACATTATATATATATATATATATATATATATATATATATATAATATTATATAATATATATATCTGTAATATATATACTTTATTATATAATATTCATTACTATTATATTATATTTTCTTTTATTTCATTTTTTTAACAGGGAGGCAGTATCCAGCGTCCAGATAACTAGACGGCTAGGATACAACACATGTATCAGGTGGTACCACCGTCCATGGATTGGACGGTGTAGATTTATATACATCAAGGTGGGCTCCACCATCCACTGTCCTGGTGGACGGTCACATACATCATTTGATGGGCCCCACCCAGCTTGTTACGTCAATAGAGTAGCTGGTGCTGGATTGGTATAGCATACCTCCTGATGGGGCTCACAGAGCTTGCTGACGTCCACCATCAATGGGACCCACCATCCCATCAGATGGGTCCAGTGATGAATGGCTGGATGAAAAAATAAAACATATATGTCGTGGGTGCCACCATCCCATCTACTAGACGATGAGGATACCACTTGTGCTAGGTGGATCTCACTGTCCAGACAGTGGACGGTGCAGATATAACAAATACCTCTGGTCAGACTTACAAAGTTGTTGACGTGAATACAGCAGTGGGTCCCACACATGTGGATGAAACAAATATATCAGGTAGGTCCCACATGTGTGTCCCTGATGTATATCAAGATGATATTTGTATTTCCACTCCATCTAGACGTCCTGGACGTCTAGAGGACGGACGGTCTAGATGGAATGCGTCATTAAGGTGGGCCCACATTTGGCCAGGGACAGATGGCGTGGATACAACGCATGCATCAAGTGGTCCCGTGTGATGGCCCACTGTGGGTTAGATCATACTGATATTTATATTTTTCCTTCACCCAGGATCTGCCCAAAAAGGGGCAGCAACAAGGTGGCCCTCACGATCTGACGGCATGGATAAAACACATTCAACATCGGTTGGGCCACTCATCAAGAGAGAGAGAGAGAGAGATGGATGGAGGAAGGGCCCCGCCACTATGGGCCCCTTTATACAATACATAAATCAAGATGGGTCCCACCATGTGGGCCCTAAATCCACAAAACACTCACAAACAATGAAGATTCACCCACCAATCGTCTTCTTGAACTTCTTCTTCCACCGATGTGATCTAGAGCTCCAATGGTTAGACTTCAACGGTTGAGATTGGACTTGGATGGTGGGGATGGAAAGTAGGAAGGTGGGCCACACTAGCTTCTCCATGAAAGCTTGGATGATTGCTCCCATGGGAGTTGCTTGTAAATGAGAGAGAAATGAGAGAGAGGGGTGATGTAAGGTGTAACGCCTTGAAATTCGGGGGTCGAGCATAACTCAGCTCCCGAGTTCCAAAACATCACTTATGCAACATATTTAATGATGGATGTATGTTGACTGTATTAGTGCATAAAACATGGAATAGATTAAGCCAAAACACAGATATAATTAAGGGATAAGTGAATAAAGCAAGCGGAAGACTTATAGAAATATATGTGTACAAGTGTAAATCCCTAAAGTACATTCACCAACCAGGTCGTATGAAAGTGTTACTTAACAAAATTACAAGTATCAAGTTACATCATTTAAATCCCAAAAATAATTCCAGAGTCCCGCGCATCAGAACAAGTTCGCTAGAACCCGTCTGAAAACTGCATATAGGAGAAAGCAGCCTCATCATCATCCATCTCCCGCTCTGCCTCAGAAGTCGCATCCACATCTGCAACATCAGAACCTAAGACAGAGTCTGGTGGGTGTTTAACACCACCCCAGAACGTGGGAGTGAGTGATCAACTCAGTGGAACCATAAGACACCGGTTAACATGTTATCAGTTCAATCAAACAGTAATGATAAAGCAGAATAATTAAACAAGTCATAAGTACTCTTGTTAATGCAAGGATGTATGCAAAATGATACGTGCCCTCACGCGTACACCCTCAGCGTCTTCATCTTACGTTACGCATGACACCACCTCAAAGTGCGCCACATCTACAAAGTACATGCAAATGCAGTGCATGAATATGATTACCAAGTTGTTATTAGTCCTTTTCATACAGCAGGATTGGGAAGCTAAGATACCTTTCTCATATCACCATCCAAACAGTGATCCATTCTAGGGTCGTCAATCCTAGTCGTCTCATACGATCATATGGTTTCAGGTCGTAGCAAAGGGCTCGTCACCAATCAATGCACGCCTTTCATACCTTCATTACTACACCAAGGCTCGTCACCTCAATGCGATATCCAAGTATGCTCGAGGTCACTACAAAGGGCTCATCACCAATCAATGTAGGCTGACAACACGAATATAGTGTCCCATACCACCATAATCGGCTCACGAGTTTAGTTGCTCACTAGTCACTACGGGGAGGCTCGTCACCCCAGCATAGGCCGACAGCTCGACCACGGTGTCCCATACTACCATGTTCGGCTCATCAGTCTTAGCGGATCAAGGTACCATGGTTATTGTGATTTCAACGGTAAGTTCGGTACCCTAGATTCAAACAGTAGCGTCCATACATGGTGAACATACATCGGACAATCGGGTTACTTGACGAACTCGACTAGCACGAGCGCACGTTGGGTTGAACGACATAAAGCGCGAACACTCCGCGTGGCCAAACCACTACCGCCAACTCTAATACGGCTCGGGTTCGTCTAATCACGTCCTTTGTGGCGAAAGCGATCTCAGCCACAACCTTAAGGCAGATTACCGATTTCCTGGACTAATGCATAGTCCCAAACACCTTACACTACAACAGATATATGAATTGAATGTATAACAATAAAGGAAACAACAACTCAAATCATGGCACATAAGCACTTGAAGAATATCAACTTATCATAAATATAAGCAAAAGTAATGCTTGAATTTAAATAACATGGAATGTAACTAGCAAGAAGGAAATCATGCACATCAATAGGAGTGTTGAGAATCACTTCTCAACGCTCGCAATTAGTGTAATAAGTTACACTTTAGATCATTCAGGCATTTCTATAAACATTTAGAATACATGATACAACATACATGACGTATGTTGAACAACAAGCATTTGGACAATTCCTTCTACCAAGGAGTTGTCATACATACATCTAGCATACATACACAACAAATAATTATGGCAAACACAAGTAGTATACGGTACTTTATACATACACATAGAATACACAAATCTCAATATAACAGATGCATATCAAGAACGCAATATAAACATAACATTTGGCATGTGAAATCTCATCCATAACAAGAATAAATCACTAACTAGCATTGAAAGCCTTGAAAACCATAACCTATACACTTAAAGTCCGCACCTTAAGCCAGAGAAGAACACCGAACTGATTTCAGACGGGTTGTCTTCGTCAACAGCGACAGAATACCCTAAAGCAAGAATAGAAATGAGATATAACAACACCAAGACTAATATAAACTCTAACACAGATTAGGGTTAGGTTAACTTACCCCAAGATGAACTCAGAATCGTTAGAATAACGATTCAAAGTGAAGGTTCAAGGATGAAGAAGAACAGGAAAGAATCCAAGATGATTCACCAACTTCTCTCTCACTATCTCTCTTTTCCACTCTCTTTCCAAGCTAGGGTTAGAGAAAATTCGTATGAAAAAGAGAGCTAGGGTTTAAGGACTATAAATAGGCCTCATATTGATGAAAATAACCCAGGGCCAAGGTATACTTAAGGTATAACCAAAACCTGACTCTCGCAATCCAACGAAGCACTTCTGGTGGGTCTATAACCACGAAAGGTCGGACTTAAGCTCATTGACCATGGATCTAGGTCAGGCTGAGTTTTCGTACCGACCGGCTCTTCAGATCAGCCGTGGTAGACCACACTCAATTCAACGGTCACGGAAACTCGATCAGGTCCACAAGCATAAGGATATGTCTGGGCCACCTTCCCTGATCAGAGGGTGAAATTGGGTCAGAATCCAACGGTCAGATAGCTTAAAATCATCGCGCAAGCGACACGACTCAGATTTCATAAAAGCTTATTAAATTCCAACCGTTCTCACACTCTTCACTCCGAACTCAATCAAATCGACCCAGAACATTACATAGACTTGATTTTCGAGGTGATGGTCAAGCCCAACATAGTGACCGCAACAGCCTAAGATCATCGCTATCGGACTTTCGACGCGCGGTCCAGGTCCGATCTAGAACTTCCAAAATTTTTCCAGAACAACTGGATGTAGCGATGGATCCCAGATTTCAGAGTAACATAGCGCTAACTAATCTTCAAGTTTAGAGTCATGCAGATCGAATTTAAAGTGATTGATGCGAATTTCATAAGCAATCGAGTATAACACTAATTACCCCAAAAACAACTACTTAAGAAAAAATTAGCACAAAATTTCCAAGGTCGTTACAATCTACCCCCCTTAAAGAAAATTTCATCCTCGAAATTCATACCTTCATAAATTCCTCAAGGAGCAGAGGGTAGGTCTTCCTGACCTCAGCTTCAGATTCCCAAGTAGCTTCTCTACACTATGATGCGTCCATAGCACCTTCACAAGAAGGATAACCTTGCTACGTAATACCTGCTCCTTCCTGTCGAGAATACGCGTTGGTCGCTGTACATAAGTGGCATCCTCACTCAACTGCACTTACTCCCAACTGATAATATGCGAAGGATCAGGAACGTACTTCTTTAGCATAGAAACATGAAATACGTTATGCACGCCCGCAAGGGGTGTGGGCAAAGTAAGGCGGTATGCTACCGCTCTCACTCGATCCAGAGCTTGAAATGGACCAATAAATCTCGGCGTCAACTTTCCCTTCTTTCCGAACCGCAGAACTCCCATCATAGGAGAGACCTTCAGAAATACATGGTCTCCAACCTCAAACTCAAGCGGTCGACGCCTCGTATCAGCATAACTCTTCTACCTACTCTGCACTGTCAGAAGTCGACGTCGAATGATGTCAACCTTCTCTGAAGTCACCTGCACCAACTCTGGGCCAGGAAAACTACGCTCACCAATTTCTACCTAACAATGTGGTGCTCTGCACGGGCGACCATAAACGCCTCATAGGGAGCCATGCCGATACTCGCCTGGAAACTATTATTATATGCGAACTCTGCATACTGAAGACAATCATCCTAACTGTCCTTGAAATCTAAAACACACGCTCGCAACATATCTTCCAGGACTTGATTCACGCGCTCCGTCTGCCCATCTGTTTGCGGATGAAACGCAGTGCTGAACTTCAGTTTCACACCCATCGCTTCTTGGATACGAGTCCAGAAGATAGATGTAAAACGCGTGTCTCTATCAGACACAATCTCCAGGGGAACTCCATGCAGACGCACTATCTCCTTGATATACAACCTAGCCAACTCGTCTGTAGAGTTAGTGACTCTGATCGGTAAGAAATGCGCCGACTTCGTTAATCAGTCGACGATCACCCAAATAGAGTCATATCCCTTTCTCGTCCTCGGCAACCCAGAAATAAAATCCATAGAGATGAAGTCCCACTTCCATTCAGCTATGGGCATGGGCTGCAACAACCCAGGAGGTCGGCGATGCTCTGCCTTGACCTGCTGGCATGTGAGACAACGGAAAATAAATTCAGCAATCTGGACCTTCATATTGTCTCACCAATAAGATCTCCTCATATCCTGATACATCTTCGTGCTACCTGGATGCATCGCAAGTTTAGAACTATGGGCTAACTCGAGAACCTCCCATCTCAAGTCAGGGATGTCAAGAACACATAACCAGCCACAAAAACGTAAGCCCCCATCAGACCTAACATTCCAGTCGGAGTTCTCATCTATACCAACCCGCTTCCTCATCTTCACCAAAAGCTCATCATCTGCCTAAGCTACAACGATCCTCTCATCGATAAGGGGCTGTACATGAATGTGTGCGATAACCTCATACAGCTCAACCACCGTAAGCTTCTATTCAAAATCGCGCACGAACTCCAACATATCCCACTCTGCTATCATCAGCGGAGCCGCAAACTCAATAGCCTTCTTACGACTCAACACATCTGCCACAAGGTTCGCCTTGCCCGGATGGTAAGAAACATCAAACTTAAGGAAAAATTAGCACGAAATTTCCAAGGCCGTTACATAAGGAGAGAGGGATAGTGAGGTACGGGTTTATTTGAATTTTACATGAAAGAGGAATGGGTGGGGAGAGAGAGAGTTGATTGTGAAGGGTGAGGTGGCAAGGGGCATGGGTGGTTGTACATGACATGTGAAATGATGTGTACTTGATTGATTGATGGGTTGATGTGATGTATCATAGAGATTCCCTCGATATTTACAACGCGCGACATTTTTCTCGAACTGAATGCGGGTCCACATCTCCTGGCCTGAGTATCTTCTCGACGCGTGAGACGCGGCGATGGTGCAGTTTCTAGGGTACAGGTCTCGAGTCGAGCCTACTCTGGAATATGGGACATGATTCAGGGTTGCGTGCAAATGTAGTCTACGCATCGCGGGTCGCCGAAATTCGACTGGGAGGATCACGGAAGCCTCCGGAACAGTACAGGCTAGGATATGGGTCTTACACTTCTTTTGCTTCAGTTGATAGTCGTTCTTTGAAGTTCGTGAAGCTTGAGATCTTGACATACGATGAAGCTTGATCTTGAGACCTTTTGAAGCTTGAAATTGAAGTACTTGTCTTATACTCCAACTTGAGTTTTGAGTACCAAACTGAAGACTATTGTCTTGCCTTTATATAAAGCTTTGAAACCTTAAACTTTGAAGTTTGAAGGAGTGAACTATTTACTTGAACTTGTATATTTCTTGATCTTGCATTTGAAGTTCTTGAGGTAAAGACTTTTGATCTTGTACATGTGATGCAATGTCTTAAACTTGTAAATGAACTACACAAGACACAGATTCCAAAAGAGGTTTTGGCACTACAAAATTTGATAATAATAGGAGCTAAAAAACATAGCACTTACAATCTCCCCCTTTGTCAAATTTGTGATAAAACACACTTCATTTAAAATAAGCATAATATGCACAATAAAGAATCATGCATCAATTATCAATATAAACCAGTTACAACCTGGTTAAAGAATCATGCACAAGTTATTAACAGGTTAAAACAATTCGCATCTACTCCCCCAATAATACTCCCCCTTACTTCCCCTTACAAAACAAATGGATGGCTACCTATCTACCTATCCACAATCCACAATTCACACATATCATAAGCATGATAAAATTCTCCCCCTTTTTGTCACAATATGACAAAGGAAGGAACCAATAAATGATAGTGGAAGTAGATAAATAAGGAAGAATAAGAAGAGTAATGAGGAATAAATGAATAAGATATTCAAGATGGTAAATAAATAAACAAGCATTGTTCAAGCATGATCAACCATGTTCAACATAGAAAACAAAAGAAATGCAAGTATCGTAAAAAGTTATTACAAACAACATACGCAAATACTAATCAGAACCTGGAGGAGCAGGTATGGTAGGATCAAGTTAATGAAGTCCCTTGTTAAGGTGCATAAGATATTTGCGCATATATTTGAATTGCAAATCATGGGACACATTCATGTTTTCTACCTTCTCCTCAAGTGGGCGTAACCGCGCATCAAAATCAGATGGCTGATAATTAGGATCATCTACTGAATTGGATTCGATCTCATTAAAAATATCATCCATATTGATATCATCTGGAGGCAAATCACTGTCTTCTTCATTTACGGTATCAGCTCCACCAGCACCCACATTGAGTTAGCCTGGGGCCAACTTTAAATTCATCTTATTAATATTGGAGTTATTATGGTAGGTGATGAATGGGAGCTTCTCCTACAGGCATAGCCACTAAACTCTGTGTAGCCAACACAGTCATAACATACGCGAAGGGAATGTCACTGTGTCCTGGATGGAGACGGAACTGAATAATGTAATGAAAAATTAAGAAAGGAAGACATACAGATGTACCAAAGATGATGGAATGAAGAATACGGACCATGAGAGTAGTGAGTTCGGTTTTATTACCAGAACGAGGATAGACATTCAAAATGAATATCCTATGAAGGACACTGTATCTGGGTAACAAATGCTTTGAGGTAAGCGCATTTCCAGGAGTATTTCATTCTGCATCTATATTGCATAAATCTCTAATAAGCATTCGCTTCTCAGTTTCAGATGGTTTTGCCATTGGAGCACTAATGGGAATACCATCATCATTGACAGGTAAATCCATTAAGTCAGAGATAAGATGTCGATCCACATCAATTGGACCTTCTCTGGTTGAGATAGTGAATGTTAGATTTTCAATAGAAAAATCAGTAATACAAGCATACATAGCTTATGCAATGGAGCGGTATGCCGGCCCACCCCAATGCAGTATGTTATCCCATCCTACAAACTGAAGGAGACGAAGGATATCAAATGGAGCTAGATGATCAACATTAACAGGTCATTCAGCTATAACATTGCGCAATCTAATATCCCACACATAAGAGGGATCATCTTCAGGTGTGCGAAGGTGGCGCATTGTTATACGAGTTGATCGAGAAGTAGAAGGACCACGAAATCCTTTCTTCTTGCCTCTACCATCCATTTGTATCAAAGATAACAAAGAACAAAGAGATTACAAAAGAGGAAGAGAGGGTTTTCACTAGATCAGATTTTTGAGAAGAAAATTCCAAAAACAACTATGAATCAAGAAATAAACCACACCAATGATGAAAAGGGAGTGCAAAGAACTTGATTCTACAAGGATAATGAAAACTATGCACTAACCCTGAAGAAATAGAAGATGGGTTCGACTTGTCAACCTAGGAGCCATTGAAGAAGACACCCAAAATGAGAAAAAATTTAATTTTTCCCCCAATAAAGCACCAAACCAGCACTACACGGCTGGTTGAGTACATGCTCGACTGGTTGTGCCATGACTGGTTGAGTATGTACTCGACTGGTCGTGCATAGCCCAAATTATGCAATTATCATAAAATTTGAAATTTTAAATAATTAAAATAACAAATATATACATTATGATACAAAAATGCATGAATAATCAATTCAAATTACACATACCAAGATCAAATTTCAATTTAACAAACCTACTTTTGTTAAGCGATTTTCTGAATATGTCAGCAAGTTGAGTCTCGGTCGGAATATATTTGTAATGACCCTGAAAATTTTGTGCTAATCTTTCCCTAGTAGTTATTTTTTTTGGGGTAATTAGTGCTAATCTCGATTGCTTGTGAAATTCGCATCAATCACTTTAAATTCGATCTGCATGACTCTAAACTTGTAGATTAGCTAGCGCTATGTTACTCTGAAATCTGGGATCCATCGCTATCTAGTTGTTCTGGGGAATTTTTGGAAGTTCTAGATCGGACCTGGACTGCGTGTCGATAGTCCAATAGCGATGATCTTAGGCTGTTGCGGTCACCATAATGGACTTGACCATCACCTCAAAAATCAAGTCCAGATGATGTTCTGGGTCGATTTGATTGAGTTTGGACTGAAGAGTGTGAGAACGGTTGGATATTAATTAAGATTTTATGAAATCTGAGTCGTGTCGCTTGCGCAACGATTTTAAGCAATCTGACCGTTGGATTCTGACCCAATTTCACCCTCTGATCAGGGAAGGTGGCCCAGGCATGTCCTTGTGCTTGTGGACCTGATCGAGATTCGGTGACCGTTGAATTGTGTGTGGTCCACCACGGCTGATCTGTAAAGCCGGTTGGTACGAAAACTCAGCTTGACCTAGATCCATGGTCAAAGAGCTTAAGTCCGACCTTTCGTGGTAATAGGCCCACCAGAAGTGCTTCGTTGGATCGTGAGAGGCCGATTTTGGTTATACCCTAAGTATACCTTAGCCCTGGGGTTATTTTCATCAATATGAGGCCTATTATAGTCCTTAAACCCTAGATCTCTTTTCCATACGAATTTTCCTAACCCTACCTAAGAAAGAGAAAGGAAAAGAGAGAGAAAGTGAGAGAGAAGTTGGTGAATCATCTTAGATTCTTTCCTGTTCTTCTTCATCCTTGAACCTTCACTTTGAATCGTTATTCTAACGATTCTGAGTTCATTTTTGGGTAAGTTAACCTAACCCTAATCTGTGTTGGAGCTTAGAATAGTCTTGGTGTTGTTGTATCTCATTTCTATTCTTGCCTTAGGTTATTCTGTCACCGTTGACGAAGACATATTGTCTGAAATCAGTTCGGTGTTCTTTTCTGGCTTAAGGTGCGGACTTTAAGTGTATAGGTTATGGTTTTCAAGGCTTTCAATGCCAGTTAATAGTTTATTCTTGTTATGGATGAGATTTCACATGCCAAATATTATGTTTGTTTTGCGTTCCTAATATGCATGTGTTATTTTGAGATTTGTGTATTCTATGTGTATGTATAAAGTACTGTATGCGTATAAAATATGAACCTGTATTTGCCATGATTATTTGTCATGTATGTATGCTAATTGTATGTGTGACAACTCCTTGGCAAAAGGAATTGTCCAAATGTATGTATTTTAACATACGTCATGTATGTTGAACTATGTATTCTAAGTGTTTGTAGAAATGTCTGAATGATCTAAAGTGTAACTTATTACACTATTTGTGGGCATTGAGAAGTGATTCTCAACACTCCTATTGATGTGTATGATTTCCTTCATGCAAGTTACATTCCTTGTTATTTAAATTCAAGTATTACTTATGCTTACATTTATGTTAAATTATATTTCTTCAAATGCTTGTGTACCACATGATTTGAGTTGTTGTTCCTTTACTGTTCTACATTCAATACGAATATCTGTTGTAGTGTAATGTGTGTGGGACTATGTATTAGTCCAGAAAATTGATAATTGGCCTTAAGATCGTGGCTGAGGTTGCTTTCGCCACGTAGGACGTATTAGACGAACCCGAGTCGTATTAGAGTTGTCGGCAGTGGTTTGGCCACGCGGAGTGTTTGCGCACTCTATGTCACTCAACCCAACGTGCGCTCGTGCTAGTCGAGTTCATCAAGTAACCCGATTGTCCGAAGTATGTTCACCATGTATGGACGCTATTGTTTGAATCTAGTACCTTGATCCGCTAAGACTCATGAGCCGGACATGGTGGTATGGGACACCGTGGTCGAGCTGTCGGCCTACACTGGGGTGACAAGCCTCCCCGTAGTGACCAGTGAGCAACCAAACTCGTGAGCCGATTATGGTGGTATGGGACACTATATTCGCGCTGTCGGCCTACATTGATTGGTGACGAGCCCTTTGTAGTGACCTCGAGCATGCCTAGATACCGCATTGAGGTGACGAGCCTTAGTGTAGTAACGAAGGTATGATAGGCGTGCATTGATTGGTGACGAGCCCTTTGCAACGACCTAAAACCATATGATCGTATGAGATGTCTAGGACTGACGACCCTAGTATGGATCACTGTTTGGATGGTGATATGAGGAAGGTACTTTAGCTTCCCAATCCTGCTGTATGAAAAGGACTAATAACAACTTAGTAATCATGTTCATGCACTGCATTTGCATGTGCTTTGTAGACGTGGCGCACTTTGAGGTGGTGTCATGCGTAACGTAAGATGAAGACGCTGAGGGTGTACGCGTGAGGGCACGCATCATTCTGCATATATCCTTGCATTAACAAGAGAACTTAGGGCATGTTTAATTGTTCTGCTTTATCATACTGCTTGATTGAACTGATAACGTGTTAACCTGTACTTTATTGTTCCACTGAGTTGATCACTCACTCCCATGTTCTGGGGCGTGTTAAACACCCACCAAACTCTGTCTTAGCTGCTGATGTTGTAGATGTTGATGCGACTTCTGAGGCAGAGCGGGAGATGGATGATGATGAGGCTGCTTTCTCTTTTATGCAGTTTTCAGACGGGTTCTAGTGAGCCTCGTTCTGATGCGCGGGATGCTGGGATTTCTTTTGGAAAATTAAATGATGTAATCTAATACTTGTAATTTTGATAGTAACACTTGTCAGAATGACCTGGTATGTATATGTACTTCAGGGATTTGCACTTGTACACATAATTTCTATAAGTCTTCCGCTTGCTTTCTTCACTCATCCCTGAATTATATTTGCTATTTGGCTTAATCTATTCCATGTTTTATGCACTAATACAGACAACATACATCCATCATTAAATATGTTGCATAAGTGATGTTTTGGAACTTGGGAGCTGAGTTATGCTCGACCCCCGAATTTCAGGGCGTTACAATATTCCAAAGAAATTGTCTTTTCTTCCACTAATTCACGAATATAGCAATATCTAATGTCAATGTGCTTAGTTCGTAAATGTTAGATTGGATTTTTGGATATATTAATTGCACTGGAATTATCATAATATAAAACCATAGAATCTTGTGTAATTCTGTAATCGCTTAACATTCTTTTCATCCATACAAGTTGAGTACATACATTACTTGCTGCAATGTATTCAGCCTCAGCAGTTGAGAGCGATACAGAACTTTGTTTCTTACTTTGCCAAGAAACTAAACAGTTCCTTACACAGAAACAACCACTACTGGTTGATTTTCAGTCATCAATGTTACCAGCCCAATTAGCATCCATCTAACCAGCTAATTGCACACTAGTATCATGTGGATACCAGAGATCAAGATTAGCTGAACTAGCAACATATCGCAAAATGTGCTTAACAGCAATTAAATGTGACTCTTTCGGATCAGATTGATATCTAGCGCAAATTCCTACGCAAAATGCAATAACAGGTCGACTCGCAGCTAAATAAAGTAAACTTCCTATCATACTGCGATATAGATAGGATCCACACTCTTACCTATAGAGTCTTTTAAGAGTTTTAAAGTAGTACTCATAGGAGTATTAAAAATTTTCTCACTCTCAAATCTGAACTTTTTAACTAAGTTCAGAGCATACTTGGTTTAAGAGATAAAGAAACCATCAGGTTGTTGTTTTACTTGCAACCCTAGGAAATAATTCAATTCCCCAACCATGCTCATTTCGAACTTAGACTTCATAAGATCTGCAAACTCAACAGTCATGTTAGCACAGGTAGATCCATAAATAATATCATCAACATAGATTTGCACTATTAAAATGTGATCATTATGTTTCTTTATAAACAATGTCTTATCAACACTTCCCATTATAAAGTTATGACTTAGTAGAAACGTAGTCAGCTTTTCGTACCATGCCCTGGGAGCTTGTTTTAAACCGTAAATAGCCTTTTTTAGGCGGTATACATGATCGGCATTCTTAAGGTCTTCAAAACTCGTTGGTTGTTCAACATACACTTCTTCATGCAAGTCGCCATTTAAAAAAGCACTCTTTACATCCATTTGATATATTTTAAACTTTCTAAAGCATGCAATAGACATAAATAGTCTGATTGATTCAAGATGAGCTACTGGGGAAAAGGTTTCATCATAATCGATGCCTTCAATTTAAGTATACCCCTGTACAACAGCTTAGCCTTGTTTCTAATAATATTACCAAGTTCATTAGACTTATTTTTGAAAATTCATTTTATTTCAATAATATGTTTATCTTTAGGTCTAGGAACTGAGTACCAAACATCATTTCTAAAAAATTGATTGAGCCTTCTTGCATTGCAACTATCTAGTTTTCGTCAATAAGAGCTTCTTTTACGTTAGTCGGTTCTATCTAAGATGTAGAGCACACGTAATTACACATATCTTCCAGTTGTTTACGAGTGTGCATACCAGTGAGAGGGTTTCCAAGAATCTGATTAGTTAGATGGTCTTTAACAGTCCTCAATTCAGAGTTATTTTGACTTGATGAAGTATCTGGTTTATCAATTAAAAGAATTTCATCATTTTCTGAACTTGAGATAGGTGTATTTAAGTGATCATCAATAACCACATTAATAGACTCTTGAATTACACCAGTCCTCTTGATAAGAACTCGATACGCTTGACTATTCAAAGGATACCCTAAAAATATCCCTTCATCTTTTTTGGTGTCAAACTTACCCAGATTTTCTCGGTCACGTAAAATGTAGCACTTGCTACTAAAAACTGGAAAGTATTTGACAATAGGCTTTTTATCAAACCATATTTCATAAGCCATTTTACCATTTGATTTTCTAGTATAAACGTGATTAATTATATAATAAGCAGTATTTACGGCTTTAGCCCAAAGATTTTTAGGGGGCTTCATACTATTTAGCATTACATTTGCCATTTCTTGAAGCACTTTATTTTTTCTTTCTACTATACCATTTTGTTGTGGTGTTTTGGGTGAAGAGAATTCATGTGATATTCCCTGATCACTGCAAAACTTCTTAAAACTACTATTCTCAAATTCTGATCCATGATCACTACGGATCTTACAAACTTGAGATCCTTTTTCCGTTTGGATACATTTAAGTATCCTTTTTTTACTTCATTGAGAGTTTTTTATTTATCCCTTAAGAAGACTACCCATGTATATCTGGTAAAGTCATCAATAATTACTAGAATGTACTTCTTGCCACCTCGACTCTCTGTTTTGGTTAGTCCAATAAGATCCATGTGGAGAAGTTCAAGCGGTTTAGATGTGGCATTGGAGTTCACCTTTTTGTGAGTACTCCTGGTTTGTTTGCCAATCTGGCATTCGCCACATATCTTATCTATTTTCTATATTTTGGGTGAGCCTCTTACCAACTCTCTTTTGCTCAATTTATACAAGTTGCGGTAGTGTACATGTTCAAGGCGTTTATGCCATAACTGGTCTCATCGGTATGGACCATGTAGCACGATAGATTAGATGAGCTTGAATTGCCCATAATGTAGCAGTTTTCAGACGTTCTGCGACCAGTTAATATTGCAGAACCATTTTTATTTAGGATTTCACAACCTTGATTATTAAATTTTACACTATGATTATTATCGCATATTTGAGAGATGCTTAATAAGTTGTGTTTTAAACCTTCTACATATACAACATTCTCAAATAGAGGGAGGTTAAAGAGTTGAACCATACCTTGGCCAACAATTCTACATTTGCTACCATCACCGAATGTGATTGAACCATCAGTCATGTCTTTAAGATTGGTAAACAGACCTTTATCATCAGTCATGTCTCTAGAGCATCCACTGTCTAGGTACCACTTTGAATGGCTTGTAGCTTTGAAAGCAGTGTGAGCAACCAAGCAAGTAACCTTAGGAACCCATTTCATTACAGTTTTGGTTTTAGGAGTAAAGTTGGTCTTCTTGTATTTGTAGTTGTTATAAGACTGACCCATTGAGTTAGATTTTAAGAGCTCCTTAAGTAAATCAACAATTTTCTCAGCTAAAGGATTATGATTCTGATTTTTATAGTTGATATGATTGCTTTTAGGTTTTAAGGTTTGAAAAGTCTTAGCATTTTTAGAATAGTTTTGATTCAGACTTTTCCCTTTTGAGTTTGAAGAATCCCCTTTCACAAATTTAGGTGGAGTATTCTTATGTTTGGGATGAATACTTTTATCGTAGCCCAATCCAAATCGATCACCACATTTTCTGGATACGGATAAGAGTTTTTCTAACTTCGGATCACCTTGGGCATAGCTCCAAGTGTCTTTTAAACTCAAAAGTGAAGAGACTTCAAGTTTTAGCTTTTCATTTCCAGATTTTAAGTTTTCAACTTGGGAATTTTTAAAATCTAAATCGCACTTATTTTTTTCAAAACAATTTGAAATGTGAGATTTTTCTAAAACAAGATTATCAAAATTTTCTTTAAGTTTTGAAAACTTTTCTTTCTGAAGTTTTAGTTTTACAGCAATTTTACAACTTTCCTTGTATAAGGCATTATAAGCATCTTGAAAATCTTCTTCAATTTCATGATCACTATTAAGATTTTCTTCACTAGTTGAATCATCGTAATCTAAAAAAGTGAACTTAGCTAGAGTCATAAGGGTTTTAACTTCATTACTCGACTTGGTTTCAGAATTGTCTAACTCAGAAGAGGCTTCAGAGTAGGAAGATTCATCCCAAGTAGCCAACATACCTTTCTTTTTTGGTTTGTCCTTTTTATGACACTTATTGCTAAATGCCCATATTCATATTAGTTGTAACATTAACTGTCTTTTAAAGATTTCCAGGTTTTAGATTTAGATCTTTTCTTTTCATTAGGTTTTTGTAAATCAACCCTCTTTTTACTTTTGAAAATCTTATAAAACTTTTTAGCTAAAAGGGCGATATCATCTTCAGAATTTTCTAAATCAGAATTACTATTTCTTGAGAAATACTTTTAAAAGGTTTAAGGGCAATGGATTTACCTTTAGGAGCTTTAAAGTTTAACTCATAGGTCTGTAATGAGCCAACTAATTCTTCTACCCTCATATTATCTGTAGCATGAAGTTCCTTGACCACAGTCACCTTTGAATTGAACTGTTCAGGTAGTGAGTGTAGTATCTTTGTATAGACTTTACTTTCTGGGATTCTATCACCAAGAGCCCACATAGAGTTGACAATGTCATTTAATCTTATATAGAAGTTCATGAAAGTTTCACTTTCTTCCATACGTATTTCCTCAAATTTGGTTGTGAGGATTTAGACTTTAGATTTCTTAACAATTATTGTTCCCTCATGTGTCATTTCTAAAATATCTCAGGCTTGCTTTACAGTATCATAGGATATAATTCTTTTGAATTCATCCGGTGATAGTACGCAAGTAATTGCATTTAGAGTCTTTGCATTGGCACTACTCTCACTTTTCTAAAGAGTGGTTCAAGAGAAATAAGGTGTGACTTTCATAGTTTTAGATCCGTTGGTACCAATTACTTCAGTGGTAGGAGGGGTCTAAATAGTCGTTGTGGCTTGCCACACGCTCTCATCCATGGATTTTAAAAAAATTCTCAGCGTGGCTTTCCAATAGGCATAATTGGAGGCATCAAATGGTGGAGGCCAAGTGACTGAAAGGCTATCAAAATTTGACATATTACAAAGCTCAGGAAATTAATCCAAAAGAAATAATAATTAAAGCGTGCTATTAAGCTTTGATACCACTTGAAAAGGCCAAGCTAAGAGTCCTAGGGGGGTGAATAGGACTATGCCAAATTAAAAATTAAATGCAAAATTTAAACAAATATAAATAAAGATAGCACTTAAACAATCCACAATGCAGAAATGTAAAACAACCTCAAGCGTACAAGTATTGAGAGGTTGATACATACTTTATTCTAAGGACAACCTTACACCAAAAACCAATGGCTTATGGTAGGACAACCTGAATCCTAGAACGGTCTGTGTATCAAAATCTCAAACCGATACAGAGGAATAAAGAAATAAATAGCAAAGAAAATAACTAAGCTATTACAACATTTCCACACCTGCATAAAAGAAATTACAACATTCTCCAAAATGCACAAAGGGAACTTACAACATCTTTAAAATGAAATATTCAATCAATCACCACAAGACTAGAAATTATAGTGGTTCTCTTGTGTGTACACCAACTGTTTAGAAAAGCAGCTACACAACTACTCCACTCCTAATATCCTCACACAGTGGATATTAGCGTTCACTATGAAAATAGGTTTTTCAAGGTTCACCTAAAACCCTCACAATTGTGTCTTTCAAGTGGGCTTACACAATTCAAAAACCCTACACTCTAAGTTTTCTGAATCACCTCAGACAAACCAAGAGAAAGAGATTTTTCTGGCACAATCTTAATGAAACTAAAAGAATGAATTTACAAAATAGTAAAATACTTATCTAGATATTCTCCTTTTGATGCAACCAAGAAGAACCAATTCAGAGTAGAAGTTCAACGTAGATGTTCAATGTTCACACTCACTTATGAAATAGTTCTAAGTTCTAAATTAATTTTAAATTAAATCACCTTAGGCTAGCTTGATTTGATTTTGATTCCAAGAAATGGGAATACTTCAATCCCTCTTTCAAATAAAATTAGAATGAAGAATACAAAATCAAATGCAAAAAGCTAATTATAAAATAAGAACTAGATAGCTTAAGAATATCACTAACCTATCTCTCTAAGTGGTGTATTGATTTTGCTTGAATTGGATATCAAACTCTGAATTTCGTGCTCTATTTATAAGTGTAGAAATCATATCTTCGACTGGTCCTGAGGTCGGTTCAACTGGTTGAAGAACTAACAAACTTTTAAAAATTTGGGCACGATAAGATCAGACCGCTCCACGACTGGTCGAAGGACCTGCTCGACCGGTCAAGTGGCCTCCACGACCGGTCGAGTCTTGTCCACGACCAGTCGTGTGGAACTCAAATTAGTTGTTGGACTTTGAGTCGAACCTACAGGACTGGTCGAGCACTGTTCACACAACCGGTCGAGCAGTCTCCAGGACTGGTCGAGGCTTTAACAAAAAATCTCGAAAATAAGTAACAACCTTAGGACTGGTAGAGGATTTCTTGGACTGGTCGAGCCAATGTTAGGACTAGTCGAACTTTGTCTAAGACTAGTCGAAAAACAAACTATGCACTTATAAAATCACCCAATTAAATTATGTATTCAAAATGACCAATCCTATGGTCAATCTAGGGTCATTCATACCTTATAAGCAATATATGAACATTGAATTTTCTTTTGCTTCAGTTGATAGTTGTTCTTTGAAGTTCACGAAGCTTGAGATCTTGACATACGATGAAGCTTGATCTTGAGACTTTTTGAAGCTTGAAATTGAAGTACTTATCTTGTATTCCAACTTGAGTTTTGAGTACCAAAGTGAAGACTATTGTCTTGCCTTTAGATAAAGCTTTGAAACCTTGAACTTTGAAGTTTGAAGGAGTGAACTATGTACATGAACTTGTATATCTCTTGATCTTGCATTTGAAGTTCTTGAGGTAATGACCTTTGATCTTGTACATGAGATGCAATATCTTTAACTTGTAGATGAGCTATACAAGACACAGATTCCAAGAGATTTTGGCACTAAAAAATTTGACAATAATAGGAGTTAGAAAACATAATACTTACACCAACAAGAGAAATCCACACTATCTTCGGTGGGCTAGCTAGCGGAGGGGACTTGAACCGAGCTCGAAGGGCTTATACAAGGAATATCAACCACTCCAGCTCCGAGCATTAGATCCTCACCACCAACAAACCCTCGAAAGAGCAAAATGTAATATCTTACGGTCTAACCTTTATCGAAGAGAATGCCCGAGGAGTCCACCATCCCCATGACGATGCATTTGTGGTTATGATGACTATAGCTAATTGCAAAGTGTTTTGAATCCTAGTGGACACTAAAAGCTCGGTCAACATCCTCTTCGCCAATGTGTTCGACAAGATGGGAGTTGGATGATCTTGACTCTGAGCCGTTAAAACTCCCCTGCTCAGATTTACGGGAGACAGAGTTACACCGGAAGGCTTGATTCAGCTCCCACTCACAGTTGGAGACGGGTATAACTAGGTAACCACTATGATCAATGTAATGTCTCGAAAAAATCTGTACAAGGACCTGAGTACCACTTCAGGCAGAATCACCTAAGGATCGTATTCTTGTCATAATTAAAGTGAAATTTAGTTATGTACTAAATGGAATAATTGGTGGATTAAGCTTGGGCCACCATTTCCACAAATGAGAAGACCTAAAGCCATTAATACCACTAACTCAACATTACATAAAGACTTAAGGAAAATCCCAAGAGCCTGTCACTCTTGGGAGCACATTGAAACTCCGTATTGGACCTAGATCGCAAGTCAAGAATCCGATGACTGCAAAACTATAGGATTATGTCTGTCCTACTGGGCTTGACAACCATTGCAGGAATCGAGCCCAGATAGTGTCCAAAAATGTACAACTTGAGCCCTGAGTGAAGTGTGTGAGAAACACGAATATCTTTAGAAAATGTAATGAATCTTAAGTGAATTGGGTCATTTGCTCACACGTGAAATTAAGAATTTTGAACCGTCAGTTTCTGACCAAACTTCACCCATGGGAAAAGGAAATTTCTCTGCACATATCCGTATACTTGTAGCCTTGATCGAGTAAATATGACTGTTGATTTGACACAGGTCCTCCATAGTCGATCGGCCTATCCGGTCGCACTGAAATCACATCCTGGTATAGATCCATTGTCAGGAAACATACCCTATTACATAGGTGAGTAGTGGGCCTCCTTATGAGCCTCATTTGTCAGAAACAATCGCCCTTTGGGTATAACCTAAGTATATCAGGGCCCTGGGGCCATTTACATCACTTATAGGCCTCTATATGGCCCTTATACCACCCCATCTCTCCCTCGTACGAATTTCTCCAAACCCTAGGAGAGAGAAGAGAGAAAAGAAGAGAAAAGAGTAAGGAGAGGAGATAGACCTTGGGAGATCGTGGCCATGATTCTCTCCCACTACTCCACGTACTGATTCACCTCCCCATTTCAATACACGATCGGTTTCGACTATGATTTGGGTAAGAAATCCTAAACCTAATACTGTAGTTGAGATCCAGAATGGTTATTTATCAACCTAGCTAACCGATTTCACCATTTAGGTACCCGACGTTCTGTTTTCGGGAACGTTGAATTCGAACCAAGTTCGAATTGAGTATTCCGACGAAAGGTGTGGACTATAATTGTTTAGGTTGTGGTTTTCTATGCTTTCAATGTGAGCTAATGATTTATGTCTGACTTGATTACTGCTATATTGTCTTAGATACGCCGCTTTCGATATAATATACATGTGTGAACTATGTTAAACAAAATATGCCTTTCATGTGTTTATTGAAATGTTTGAACGAACATATAAACATGATTTGTGCTTGCCATGACTACTAATCTAGGATTCATCGTTGCCATATGTATGCTGACCTCTCTATATTAGGATTTGCTAAAATATATGTTGTAACAAACCTAGTCTATGTAATTGGTGAAGTGTAGTCTAAGTGTTTGATGAATTGTCTAAATGAGAAATTGTTGATGATTTGTATGTATTACAAGTGTTAAGATAGGGTTCTCAATTACCTTATGCATATGTATAGTTTCCTTCATGTAATCTGATTAATCTGTACCCGATTTATGGATAAAATACAAGTGTTAGGTAATATGATCAACGTGTTTGATGAAATGCTCAAATGAGGAATTTATTTAAATTAGTTGTCAATTGCTCACATGATTATCACATGTGTCTACCTATTGCATCTGAGCAAGATTGGGGCTACAACGTAGTCCAGACAATCGGTAACAGTCCTTGTTCTGGTGGCCGAATTAGTCTTGCCACATTAAGTAACTCGACGAATCCAAGTTGCACGACAATTGTCGACAGTGGTTAGGCCACAAGGGGTGCTAATGCACTCCATGTTGATTAAGTCAGCATGTGTTCGTACCAATCAACCTTGCTAAACAAACCGATTGGCCTATTGTATGTTTACCATGTATGGACACCACTGCTTGAATCTAAGGTACCCATTTCCAATGTAAAGACCCTCTCTAACCATGGTACCACGATCCACTAAGACTCATGAGTAGGGCATGGTGGTATGGGACACCGTATTCAGGCTATTGGCCCTATGATAGGGTGACAAGCCTCCTCGTAGTGACTAGTGAGCAACCCAGACATGTGAGCTGGGCATGGTAGTGTATGGGACACCGTGTTCGAGCTGTCGACCCACGCTAAGGTGACGAACCTCCCATAGTGACCACGAGTATAAACTTTGAACTTGCTTATCAACTGTTATTCATTAGGAGTGATGCCCTACAACTTACTTATCGTATGTGATTAACTAAGACTGACGACCCTAGATGGATCCTTTGGTTCGGGGTAATGATATAAAATAAGGTACCTTAGCTTCCCAAACCTGCTGTATGAATAAGCTTAATTAAGTACTTGGCTAACACGGCCATGCATCGCACTACATTAGTTAGGATGTGCGTTTGGCGAGGAAGGTGCACTTTAGGTAGTGTTGACATATGCGAAATTGGTTGTCGGAGTCACTTTTGAGGGAGCTTTGTGTGAGGGCATACATCATTACTTGCACCCCATTCCTACATTAACAAGAATAGTTAGGAAGTGATTGTTATGTTGCTTTATCATTACTGCTTGGTTGACTTGATAACATGTTAACCTTTGCCTTATAGTACCACTGAGTTGATTAGTCACTCCCACCCTGGGACGGTGTTTTAAAATACCAACCAGACTCTGGTTTAGATGTAGGTATTGACGAAGTCTATGCGATAGAGTAGGACTTCATGGACGAGGAGGAAGAGTTCTCCTATTTCCAGCTCTCAAGCGGGTCTATGTAGACCTCGTGCTGATTCGATGGGAACACGAGGATACTTGGCTTAGTTGGACATCTTACATTCTCACATTTTGTATATTTTGAAACAATACATGTATATATTCAGCCCAGTTACATACTCATACTCTGGAGGTTGTGAAACACTTACCTGTTCAAATATATATATATATATATATATATATATATATATATATATATATATATATATATATATATATATATATATATAAGTTTAACTCATTAATATGGACGAAATCTAAACATCATTATCCATGTTGCATAAGTGATGTGCTAGATCTCGGGAGTTGAGCTTTGCTCGACCCTCGAAATTCAAGGCGTTACAATCAACTTCTTAGTGGTAGACTGCCCATTCATCTATAATATCATTCTTGGTCTACCTTCCCTCAATGCTCTGCAAGCTGTTATCTCGACGTATTACCTTACGATGAAGTTCCCAACTGGGCATGGTACTGGATTGGTCAAGGGGGACCAATACGAGGCTCGACAATGCTACACCATGGCACAGAAAGCTCAGCACCAGACAATGACGGTCACCTCCCTCGATCCCCGAGAAGATTCAAGTGAAAGGGGATGTCCCATAGAGGACCTCGTGCTCATCCCACTTGACAGTTCGGATCCCGACCACCGACCGGTCCGACAGAAACGTAGGCCGCTCAATATCGAACAATACGCCATAATCGGAGAAGAAGTTGAAAAGCTCCTCAAAGCTGTGTTCATAGAGGAGATCTACTATCCAGACTGGGTAGCCAACGTGGTTTTGGTTAAAAAGTCCGATGTGAAGTGGCGGGTCTATGTTGATTACACCAACCTAAACAAAGCCTGCCCTAACGATAGTTTCCCTCTCCCTAGAATCGACCAGCTCATCGATAACATGATAGAACATGAACTACTGAGCTTCATGGATGCCTATTCAGGCTATAACCAAATTGTGATGCACCCACATGACAAACAGAAGATGACTTTTATCACCGACGAAGGCCTCTACTGTTACAGAGTCATGCCTTTTGACTTGAAGAACACCGAAGCCATGTATCAAAGGCTCGTCAACAAGATGTTTGCCCACCAGATCGGGCGATCAATGGAGATCTATGTAGATGTCATGCTCGTCAAGAGCATTAAAGCTATAGATCATGTATCCGATCTCGAAGAGATGTTTGTAATCCTTCCAGAGTACTAGATGAAATTGAATTCGAGCAAGTGCACCTTTGGAGTTAGCTCTGAAAAATTCCTCAGATTCTTGGTCAGTTAGAGAGAAATCGAAGCAAACCCCAATAAAATCCAGGCCCTGCTCGATATGAGCTCGCCAAAGACGATGAAAGAAGTCCATTGCCTTATAAGACGGATTACTGCACTGAATTGCTTCGTGTCTTGAGCTACAGATAAGTGTCTTCCTTTCTTCAAGCAATTGAAAGGGAAACCAATGGTGGAATGGTCAGAAGAATGTGAGCTTGCTTTTCAGCAACTCAAGCAGTATTTGGGGTCACCGCTGCTGCTTTCAAAGCCCGAGTAAGGAGACCCATTGTTGTTATACTTGGCCATCTCAACTACGGCAGTTAGTTCGGCCTTGATTAGGGAACATGAAGGTAAAATGCTCCCGGTATATTACGTCAGTAAGGCCTTGGTCTACGTTGAGACCATGTACCTAGATATGGAGAAACTGGCGCTAGCTCTACTCATTTCATCCCGACGCTTACGACCATACTTTTAAGCCCATACCATCATCGTTCCAACTAATCAACCTCTCCGCCAAGTGCTACAGAGGCCTGAAACCTTGGGGAGGCTGACAAAATGGGCAGTCGAGCTCAATGAGTTCGACATTAAGTACCGTCCTTGAACAACAATTAAAGGCCAAGCAGGAGCTAACTTTATTGTTGAACTTATTCCTGGGCACGATCAAGTATCCGATCCAAGCATTCAGTCTGAGCTAAAATCCAGTTCAAGCAATTTGCCTGAGTCGACCTTAGTCGAGTCCGACCAATCGACATGGACGTTGTATGTTGATGGCTCATCCAATTCTAAAGCCAGCGAGGCCGGTATAGTTATGGAAACTCCATATCACACGTGTGCAGTATGCCTTAAGATTTAGATTCTAAGCATCTAACAACATCGCAAAGTATGAAGCGCTGCTAGTCAGGCATAGGTTAGCGGCCGAGATGGGAGCCCAACATCTTGAAGTTTACAATGACTCACAACTCGTTAATCAAATAGCCGATGAGTATCAGGCCAAAAAGGAACAGATGAAAGCCTATCTATTAAAAGCCAGAGAACTGATCGGCAGGTTCTAGAAATGCAACGCCGGCCTAATTCCTCGAGTAGAAAACTCTAAAGTAGACATGTTGGCAAAGTTGGCTACTGCGGCCAAAGATGATATTCCAAGGTCGATCCCAGTCGAATTCCTTACCGAACCAAGCGTCAACGAACCTGACCTAATTACTGTCCTTCCGATAAATTTAGTGTAGACATGGATGAATCCGATCATTAACTTCCTCAAGGAGGGCAAGTTGTCCCAAGATCGCTCAGAAGCACACAGACTACAAACTAGGGTAGCTCGCTACACCATGGTTAGAGACATCTTATACAAAAGGGGATTCCACCTTCCCTATCTTAGATGTCTCCGATCCGAGGAAGCTGAGTACGTCCTAAAAGAAATCCATGAAGGCATTTGCGGGAATCACTTTGGTGGCCGAGCCTTAGCTCACAAGGTCATTAGACATGGATATTACTAGCCGACCATCCAGGCAGATGCTTAGCAATATGCTTGGAAATGTGACAAATGCCAACATTTTATGGCCATACCTCGGCAACCACCCGAACAGCTGACCCCTATGGCCAGACCATGGTCGTTCGCCCAATGGGGAATCGACATCATCAACCCCCTGCCGACTGGCAAAGGACAGACCAAGTTCACAGTGGTCGCGGTCGATTACTTTACCAAATGGGCTGAGGCCGAACCCTTGACGAAGATTACCGAGCAAAAAATCATGAATTTCATCTGGAAGAACATCGTGTGCAGGTATGGGGTCCCTCGCTTAATTATTTCAGATAATGGAAAGCAATTCGATAATAAATAGTTCTGAGATATGTACGAGAACCTTGGAATCCAGAATGTTTATTCATCGCTACGGCATCCATAGGCCAATGAACAAGTCAAGATGGCAAAAAAAATCATTAAAAACCGTCTTCGGATGAAGCTCGAGAAAGCCAAAGGGTCATGGGCTGAAGAGCTCCCCCACGTTCTCTGGGCATACCGAACTATCGCCCCAATAGCCAATGGGGAGACTCCTTAATGTAGGGGCATTTTCACACCGGGCTCAAGTGAGGTCGCCTATGGGATGCAGAGGCACACTCGGGGTGGGTGACCCATGTGATTTGGGGCCCACGGGGGAGGTCTCGTATTCGAGACTCCTCACCGGGGGTGATTAATGTGCATTTCACACAGGGCTCGAGTGGGGTAGCCCGTGGGATGCGGGGACACTCGGGCTGGGCGGCCCATGTGATTTGGGGCCCACAAAGGGGGTTTGGCTGAGGTCCTAAACCCATGAGATGTGGGGCTTGGGTTATGAGAAAAAGAGATTAATTCGCCATACTCTAACAGTTCGAGCTTTTAAAGCAAGTAGTTAATTGTCCTACATCAAATTGGTATCGAAGTGGGAGGTCTTGTATTTGAGACTCCTCACTAGGGGTGATTAATATTGGGGCATTTTCACACCGGGCTCGAGTGGGGTCCCCTATGGGATGTAGGGGCACACTCAAGGTGGGTGACCCATGTGATTTGGGACCCATGGGGGAGGTCTCGTGTTCGAGACTCCTCATTGGGGGTGATTAATATGCATTTCACACCCAGCTCGAGTGGGGTAGCTCGTGGGTTGCGGTGACACTCGGGGTGGGTAGCCTATGTGATTTGGGGCCCACGAAGGGGGTTCAGCCTAGGTCCTAAACCCACGAGATGTGGGGCCTGGGATATGAGATAAAATGAATAATTTGCCATAGTCTAACAATTCTAGCTTTTAGAGAAAGTGGTTAATTATCTTGCATCACTCCCTTTTCCTTGGCCTTTGGTGCCAAAGCCGTTACCCCGGTTGAAATAGGACTTTCAATAGCTCATATCTGCTCTTATGAAGAATAACAAAATGTTGAGCTAATGGCACTAGACCTCGACCTTATCGAGGAAAGAAGAGAGCAAGCTCGGGTCAGGATCACGATCCGGCAACAGTAAGTCGCCCGCTTCTACAACTCCAAAGTAAAGACAAGACGGTTTTGAGCTGGAGACCTGGTTCTCCACAGAACCTTCCAAAACACTATGGAACCCGGCTCAGGAACCTTGGGACCAAACTGGGAATGACCTTATGTGGTAATGAGCACAAGCCGACCTGGATCGTATCAACTTGAGGACTTGGAAGGCCGGCTCCTGCTGCACCCATGGAACACCGAGCACCTTAAAATCTACTACGTCTAGAGGGCTAACCTACCCCGAGTATGAAATTTGCTATGTAAGTTCACATTCGAATTATTACAATAAAATCCTGAAGTCTACTTTTTACTTTTATATCTACATATGGTCATCTACTGAACCTCTACTGAGGACTCCCCATAGTATTTGGGAAGAGCAGTCCCTATTAGCAAATCGACCCTCTAAGAAGAGGCTGGGCCACACGCTACTATCATTCACGTGTCTGACCTTCGAAGAATTACTAAGGGCTCCCCTTGATACAAGGAGGAAAAAATCCTTATCCAATTCATTGGCCCTTGGAAAAAGGAGCTGATCTTCAATGGTTATAACGACTAAAGTGTTGAAAGATCGACCTTCCTAAGAAAAATTTTCACACAAACAAAATGTCGAAAGCTCGACTATATTAATAAAGCTCCGAAGAGCGGAGTACATCAGGTCTACAAAAAAAAAGAGGAGGAAAAAACATACAAAAAAAAAATAATATAAGGCACTGGCTGCTAGGCCTCGGGGGGCTGCTCGGTAGGTGCTTCCTCGGGAGATGCCTCAGAGTCAGAGTCGGCCTCCTCAAAGGCCAAGAGATCAAGCTCTGGATGTGCTCTCTTCACATCCTCAAGACACCTCTCGTAGATAGCGCTGTATAAGGTGTCCCTGTCCTCCAAGAACAACTCAGAGGATTTGAACTCCTCGACAGTGGCTCCCGAGCTGAGGAGATAGCTGCCTGGGTTTCCTTGAGTTTCACCTCCAAAGTGCGCTGCAACCCTGCACTATCGACCTTCCACCGCGCCACCTTCTCTGAAGCCTTGGCAGCAACTTCTTAGTTGCCTCCAGCCCAGCCGTCGACTCCATTGGTCGGGTCTTCATGGCAAAGTGAAGTTTCTAGACCTCGAGATAGGATCACTCGACCTCAAGATGGGATCACTAGGCTTCGACCCCCTTCTGCAGCAACCCCGCTTATACCTCCTTCACTTCCTCTTGTAAACACAAGAGTTCGCAATGAACGTTCAGTAAGGGCCAAACTGTAAAATAATAATAATAATAATAAAAAAAAAAAATAATAATAATAAATAAAAATCTTTGAATGGGACAGAAGAAAAGCAACAACAACCTGAGAATAGCTTACTCCAAAGAAGGTCTTCGCCAACTGGCCAATGGTCCCTTCAGGCGGCGCATTTAGCTAATGAGTGAATTCGGTGTCGGAAGCATGACACTCCGCCCAAGGAAGAAGTTGCTCCAAAGTCCTTCTCGCCGACTTAAGAGCTCCCCAACTCTCGTCGCCAGCCGACGAGCCCCCTACTTGGGGCGTAGGAAGCTCTGCAGAGGTCTTTGCAGCCTCCTGGACCTCCTTGGGACGAGCTTCTTCGACTAAGTTTCCCAACAACCCCTTTAGAAACTGTGGAGATGAGCACCAAGGTTGGTGCCTTGTCTGCGACCTCCATGACTATGGAGTATGAAGGACCGACCTTTCCTTTGCTCTTAGAGGTCGTCTTCTTCTGCATCTTTGGGGCTACACCACCGAGAGGAGGTGCCTTGCGCTTCGTGGCTGGTCAAGCTTCAGGTATGTCTACACCAACGAATGCAAAAGTTAGCAACAAATTCATGAAGTCTCTAAGTCCTAAGGTCGGTCAAGACTTGTACCCGTTAGTTTGGAGTTAAGACCTAACTTAAGCAAGAGCTCAAGTTGAAGGAGTTTCCTCCAAGATCTCGAGTCCTCCTCTAGCAACCTTGCTCCGGCGATCTGAGCAAGAGCTTCAGGCACAAGCACGGAAGGGAACTTGGGAATAATTGCAAAAGGAAGTGTACACGACCAAGTCAGAGTATTGAAGATGACCAAGTATGGAAAAAAGGGAAAGGAATTAAGTCTGGACAATACCAACCTGGATTAGAGAAGGAAGTCGGGACCCAAGAGCGATGCTCAGGTATTCCTAACACTTCCCAACCTCCCGAAGTCTAAAACCACTTATTCTTTCAGTTCTTATTGGAGGTCGGGACGTCCGTGACTAAGGCTTCCCGATTCCTCACCAGAAGAGAAGTAATGTCAACCATCATGCAGAGGGCTAGATTTCACTTGGTACAGATGGAGGAACTCACTCACAGTCAACTCGTACCAGAGAACGAAGCATCCGACTAATTCTCTCCACGCATCGGGGATCAGCTGTCATGGAGCCATCCCTAGATGAGCGAGCATCCGCCTTACTATATTTTCAAGAGGGAGTCTGAGGCCACACTAGAGGGTGA
This sequence comes from Magnolia sinica, assembly GCF_029962835.1. Lineage (NCBI taxonomy): Eukaryota > Viridiplantae > Streptophyta > Magnoliopsida > Magnoliales > Magnoliaceae > Magnolia > Magnolia sinica. The sequence continues at coordinate 59,068,873 of NC_080578.1, forward strand.
CCTGGAAAATGGTCACCTCTCCCTTGGGGGGTTTATTGGGAAGCTCGCCTAATGAGGAAACTCGAAGTACCATTGAGTCAGGTATGTGATACCCTGACTTGATTCTCACCATGTCGGCCTCCGTCAAGATGGACTCCACGAGGCCTTTTTCCTCGTCCTCGTCCCCGACGAACCCTTCTTCTACCGGGAAACCCTCATCCATTTCGACTGGCCGCTCCACCGGGGATCTTTCAAGTATCTGTGATGACCTAAATTTGACATCGCTCATCATCATCAGAGGAGATGGAAGATTCGACATGGGACATAGATTGTCTGCCCAGCCATCAACACCGGAGGTCCCCTCCCTAGAATTTAGGGTTTCTGGCATGGTAGTCAGTCTAATAATGCCGGAAAACCGTCATACAGAGAAGAAGATAAAATGAAGGGAGGGGAGATTAGGAATGAAGCTCACCGGAGATATAATGTCGTTGGGAGTCTGGTGCAATGCGATTGTCAGAATCGTCTACCTCTAAGACTGGAGTAATTTGAAGGCAGGAACAGGCAAATGAGCCCACTCGAGGTTTAGGGCTTCCCCTTTTATAGGGGAGCCACGTGTACGGGCGTTTAATGCCCCTCATTAATGTGAGGTCGTATAGTGCCTCCTCGATTCCCCTGTTTCGACGCGTGGCGCATCCCCACTCGCCGTACATCTCCACTACCGAGGACATGCCATGTGTCGCATTCCCATTGGTCTGGCACCAAAAAGGCAGCCTGGCAAATCACTCGACCTCGAGCCACGACATGCCACCTCGATAGTGCCATATCATGATTACTGATACGCGTCAATTCTTGCGGCTGCCGCCTTATTTAGCATTAATGGCGGAATGATCTGACCTGACTGCATCCAACCTACTTTCCAAGCCCGTTTCACCGACTTGAAAGTGGGGGGGGGGGGGGGGTGGGGGGCCTTATAGTTATGGGGAAAAAGGGACCAACCTAAATAGGCAGATTAGGTCGAGACCTAGCAAGCCCCAATGCACAACAGAGGATGAGAAACCTGACCGCTAGATTAAGGAGAAAGCTCAGCAGGACTGAGGTCGGCTGGAAGGTCTACTGAACATCTACATAGGTCGGCACAACCCAGAATGGACTCTCCGAGGGATAACTTGAAGAGGCTATCAGGACTCATGAAGAAGTTAAAGGATACAAAAATTAGACATCACAAAGATGTTCTACAAATATGTTCTTCCTAATTGAAAGGACAGGTCGGCAGGCGGGGACGAGCTTATCCGACCTTATCCAAAGGAGTGGTCTGAAGTTCTCTCCAAGGATTGTGGAGGCCAATCCGCGATTAGCTCGGGATCTCGAGATATCCGTCAAGGATCTCGGGAGAATCCCTATGCGCTATGAATCCTAATTCATTTAAAACATGCACCTACTAAACCGGGAGGATCCCTCTACGTTACTATCCCTTAACTATAAATAGGGGGATCTCCAATGGTGAAAGGTACATACACATACTATATCTACCTTTAAACCACTTCTACTAGACTCAGATTCTTGACTTTGGCATCGGAGGGTACCTTGCTCTGGCTAGGGTCTCCTTTGTCTTCTTCCTGTGTAGGTACTGGAAGGTCTAAAAATGGTGGACCAGATTTTTGCATCAACAGAATCCATAGGCACTCACCATGCCACCCGCTAGAGGAGCTTAGAAATGACAGCTCCCAGCTCCCCCTTGTGCATAACCAAATAACGAAATAACAGCAGCATTCCATTTGCTCCCCAGCTAATACAAAAATCAGACCACCCTAGATAGAAGCTTAGGCTCCACTTCTTGCCAGCACCCAAAAGGGAAGACAATGCCTTGCCCATCTACTCCACAAGCAAAACAAAGCACAAGCCAGCCTACCCCACAGAATTAGATGCGCTCAATTGCCAGCACCCAAAAGAGAAGAAACACCCAACCAACAGTCACTTATAATATATTGGTGAAGAGCCATCCAACCATCAATGAGCCGTCCACATTCCCAGCGGCTGCAAAGACCAACATGCCTGTGGGCCCCAACCAAAAGTGGCAGGCATTCCAGACCCCCACGGCAAAGCGTCGGCTAATTGGAAAACTTACAGCCAGCAACCCTGATGAGCGAACCTGCACATTCAGCAACATCCCGCTATCCACAGGAGACAGCAGAACAGTTACTGCGGGACTGGGGACTGCAACCAGCCATCTAGCCACAACACCACATCTCCTGAACTGCAAGAGTGGACAGCCAATTACAGCCCTGACAAGCGGCCACAAATTCATTTCAACAGGCAGGCTAAACCCCACACACTACTCCAGACTTCAACGCTCAAGACCCCATGACTTGTTCCAAGGGACAACCACCCTCCACAGCATGGCTATCCCTACCATGATAGACAACAAGAAAGCAAACCAAACCCTCTAAGGGAAGATGGTAACAAAACCCCTGCATTGCGACAATCCCTGATCTTAAGCTGACCGCAGCAAACCTCCCCTGCTAAGAATCACAGGACCAGCGCCTCTGCTGTCCAAAGATTCAACCAGTACAAGCATTGCTGAATTCCTTTCGAAATAGCCAATGCCGTACTTTACAGATTGTTATAATTACATGCTTCTGTCTTCAAGTCAAATATTCTTCCTGCCACTTGCCATCTCATCCTCATTTCCTGCATATAAGTTCATCACTTGAGTAGTAACTATTATTTATTTTTTTATTTTTGAAAGGTTAGTAACTATTATTTATTTCAATACCTTTCAAAAATCAAAAAAAAAAAAAGATAAAAAAAAAAAGATAAAAAAAAAAGGAAAAAAAGAAAACTATTATTTATTGCATTTGTCATTGTTGGCAGCCTTATCTGAGCTTCTGATTTCTGCATCTAATGGGTTCCTTCTGTTTATACCTGTTTTCAGAGTGCCTTGAAAAGTCAGCATAATATTTTCAATCTCCTCATGGTTAAATGTTTTATTTAATCATGTGTAGAAAGGCTAATGGTATTGTTTCTTCACGCAAGAAGGATGTTGTCTCTAGAGATTCTGTTTGCATTATGGACTCCTAGGCCCTGTTGTGATTTCCTCTTGTTTCAGGCTTTCGTGCTGGGCTTCTGCTAGCATATTAAGTAGGAGGGCCGGGCGTGGGCCTAAATTACAAGCCTGTTTATTAATCGGTCCAGGCTTGGGCAATATATAGAAGCTTGGCAGCCTGGCCTAATCCCTTTAGGGTTTCAATGGATTGTCGTAAAATAAAGATGTATGAGGCAGGCATCCCCAATTTTGAGATTAATTACTAATATCATTTTCTAACAAGGCAATTAGAACTTTGATCTAATTTTATAACTCTCCCCTAAAACTCTCTCAAGTGTCAAAAATATTTCCTTCAAGCAAGTGCTTAGAGTATCAGAGGAGAGGCGGCATTGAGGAAAAGTAAGTGAAAGGATGAGAAAGAAGAGAAAAAGAAGGAAACCCACTCAAGAAAAAAAAAAAAAAAAAACCTGGAGGAGAATCTAGTTGGCTTTTCTTCTTTCCAGCATTGCATTTGAATACAAGATCAATACCGTCCATTAAGTGGGTGCACTATGAAACGTCTAAGGTTGAAAAGCTTGGTTGAAATACACTTTGATGTTTTTCTACTAAACTATTTATTTGTTTCTAATATTGGGGCTCATTTGATGAGTGTAGTGACCTGATTTTTGTTTGATAATCTATGCACACTACAAGAAAACTGCCGGCAAATCCTTTGCATGTGGTCAGCTGACAGCTAGTAAAGCCTCGGTCGGTAAAGGGTTTACTGGCAGTCAGGACCTTTACAAACGGTTGTACCAGCCGCCGCTAGATTATCAAAACCTACGGATAAAATCCGTAGCTAAAGATATCTAGCCACAGTACAACCGTAGCCATTGGTACTGTAGGTCTTTAAAAATTTGCTACGGATTAAATCCGTAGCTATAGAGGTCATGGCCACTGACAATCTGTAGCCATAGAGGAAATCTTTCTTATCAAAAAGTAAATAAAATAAATAAATAAATAAAAAGAAAAGAAAAGGTGACCCACATGTATCCTAGTATTTTTTTATTTATTATTTATTTATTTATTTATTTTTTTACACCAGTCTAAACAGCTAACATACCTTGGTTAATGTCAATGATCTCCTTGTTGCCAATGATTGCCATTATTTCCAAGGGACTGGTTTCTTCTGTCAATCTTTGGTGAGCTGTGTAGGCAATAAAAGGCATCAGCACCAGTTAGCAGTTAAAATTAACTCACACTCCAAATCACCATTCATTATGTTCTGAGTGGCTGTGACATGTAAAACACAGATCCATCTTGAATTTACCTTGACATTATATAATAATGGCAGAGAAGGAAGATAAAGCAAGGAATTTGTAAGACAATTAGAAACACTACATACACACACAAAAACAAAAAAGAAAACATTCAAGGTCTAAGTCAGAAAATAGACAAAAAACAAAACAAAAATATAACTTTTTTCTAGAGTAATACTATGACCATTGATTTTGGAGAAGTGGGGTCCATGTAGATAATCTAAACTGCTGATCTAATGGACCAATAGTGGATGGGACCGGACCAAACTCACTTTTTGCTATTCTAGGGGAAAATAAACTAGGTAACCTTTAAACATCCATTGTCAATCCTTATAGATGCCTAAAGCTAAGAACACGAACACGTACTCGAACATGACTCCCTTCCTTGAACTTTTCATCCAGCTCGCAGACTTCCTCATCAACCACATCAGATATCTATGACCCACAAAAGAAGAATCTTTACATTTTCAGCCTGGGTTGTAACAACAACACTAGAAGGATCTTTAAATATGAACCAATCACAATAAAAGAAGGCAATGCCTTCATCAGTATATTAAGAAAAGCAAGAGAGGAAAGAATTAAAAATTAATGCATGAATTGGTATGTAAATGTTATATTTACTTTTGCAATTAATGCAATATTTGAATGTGGCCCATCATTTATATGATCTGGAATACATGAAGGGTGCAGTAGTCAGACAGTAATGACAGTTGTGGAGTGAATATGGGTGCAGAAATCTTGGGTTTTATCTACTGACTTAAAATAACAAACCTAGCATTATTGATGATGAGATGAAGCCTCAAATCACAAAAGGTGCCCCTGTTTACAACCAGATAGAATGTCACTAAGAGCGGGGTTGCAGGAGACAAATTTATTTATTTATTTTGAAAAATGTTGTTGAAATGTGGGTTACTGTCAGTCTAGGACAAGGTTTCCTCTCTTTACAAGTGTTGCAGAAATTTTGATTGTTACTAAGAAAGAAGAAACAATTGAATGAACAATCAGTTTTTGTGGTAAAATCATATTTATAAGCAGCTTATATAACCAATAGTCCATTACTTCAACTAGATGCCATTGCATGGTGATTCATTTTTGTGCTTGTCTTGGAATCGGTCAATCATTTGTTAAGCTTACATGAAGATATCGATTCACAAACACAGAAATCAGTAGTAGAGTGTCAAGAATCGGGGCATCAACCAAATTAGCTTCAACATCCACAATCAACTCTTTAGGTTAAAAGAAGAAATAAATAAGATCATTGGATTACTGAACCATGGTCCTTACTTGCATACAGTGGAGTCTATCAGATCAGTATCTTGCATTCCCCATTGGTTGAAGAGCCCTTCTGTGTATGCTCATGAGAGTCAAATTCTGGATCTTACTCTCCACATGAGCCAATGTGGTACTTGTGTGCAAGATATACAAATAAAATTTGTTTCTTGTTCAAGACATCTATCTCGATATAAAATCATAGATAAATACTTACAATAAGCATGATACCATATGCATGGGTATTTTGATTTGCAAGTATTCAACCCGAAGCACCCTACAGGAGATTCATTATGAAGTTCAGTTGACAGTGGTTAAACAGTGTTAGCTGTAAGTGTCCAATTGAGAGTATTCATTATGTCTGAATATGAAATTCGGTGAAGTAAACGAAAATGAAGCATCTCTTTATATTTAATGTGGATAGCGAAGAAAAAGTAAACTAAATTAGACTAATGACTTCAGCATATAAGAAGTCATAGTTTCCAGGCTAAGAAACAGATGTGGCAAGAAACATCCCATTTTACAGTATTTGTCATAGCAATTAGAAACATGTTCACCATAACTATGTAAGAAGATCTGCTATGAAAACACTATTAATTAGCCATAGGAACATACTATTTGTATTGATCTAACAATTACAAATCATTTTATAAAAGCTTCCCGATGTGATTCTTTTTTACTTTTTTGTTGTTAAGAATTAAGTATATTGGTTTTATGGCATTGATAGATGAATAAGGTAATGTAGGCCTATGAAGCATTGTATTCCCCTAGTACAAAAAAAAAAAAAAAAAAAAAAAACCTTGAATGTACATTGCAACAGCCAACAGTTCAGAGAACCCACTGAATTCATACTATGAATGCAACCGCTTTTCATGTGCCAAAAATACAGTGGAGCCATAGAAATCCCAAGGAACCCCGAGAGTATTCTCATTCAAAGAAAAAGTACTGTTGTTCTTTTCATCATGGATTGCTGAAACATGGGCCATGCAGCAAGAAACAGTCGTGTACTGCTATGCAGGATATAATTCCTTTATTATGCATTGGGGGCATGAGCAAGAATCGAACACACAAGGGAATATAATGGAGCAGAGGCTTACCTAGTTGATCTTTTCATTCGAAGGACCATGAATCCAATGTTCCCTCCAAACAGTCGAAGAAGATAGAAGACGTTCTGTCTTCCATCCTGATGATTGCAGCTGCAAAGAAGCAAAACCACTCAAACACATCTGGATTAGAAACAACATAAGCAACCTCAACAGTCTATGCATAAATGACATTTCTATTGGGCATCTTGACACATTCAAATGTAGAAACAATGCATTCTTGCATCCACCATCTACAGTCACCACAACCCAGATGCTGCCCATGTTCCAACATAACACATTGTAAGAGATTCGGCCTGTCCATCAGACGTTTTCTTCATTCTTTGGGATTTCAGATGCTTCATCATCTTCCCTAAAGGCAATTCAGCCCCCTCTAAGATTTCAATTAGATCATAGGATCCGAAAAGAAATCTGTAGGATTTAAACAACATTGAACAAAACATTCTGCTCATAAGTTAATTTACATATCCAAATAGTGCTAAATTAAGCTACTAGGAAATCTCACACACCTGTAGGTTATGGTATCAACATTTGAATCTCGCTGGCAGATGGTTTCTATAGACAAAGCTAATGAAAGAGCCAAAGACCAACCAAAACAGAAATCATATCAGATGCATATGGGGCAATTAAAACCAAATTGTGCATATAAAGAAGAAGAGTAAAGAGTAAATTAAGATGATTTCACCCCCTAGCTTAATGGTACACATTCACATAAGAGGTGGCGGTGTGCTTTGAAAGTGATACACGCACTGATTTTTGTGGTATTACAATTCTAAAGGCAAAATGACCGCATGGAAAGCTATTCATCCCATTAACAAAACCATGTCTCTCGAAAATGCAAGCCATGCAAGAGATGGGCCCTGCCATGAAGATTCCCTCATTCAAGAAATATTTGGGATATGCTAGAAAGTGATCAAAATATTGCCTGAAGCCTCCAAAAAGAACAAGATAAAACCCTGCATTCCACTGAAATTATGTGTTTAACTGGGAATTTAGCAAGATAACTGATGTTAACTACCAGTTCTCCAATTGTCCAACATGCATTTTTTGCCACTGAAACGGTCTCCTTTAACTCAGGAGTATCATAGATGGGGAATGTGTACAGAATCAGACTAAAAAACAAGTATCAGGAGTATCACCAGATGTGTACAAAATCAGACTAGAAAACAAGTATCAAGAGTATCAGATCAACTCTATTAGAAGCTTCCGACATTTCGGACAATAAACAAACCGTACTTTGATGGTTTTGCTGGCCATGTTTCTTGAAACACACTCCAAGTATGAAGCTCCTACAGAGTGAAGTCATCCTAGTGCATTTTAACATGATTACCATTAAAAAGCGTAGACTAACAAATGCACACAAAATAAAGCCAACAGGACCCAGGGCATTGGACCTGAAGATATTGATGATAAATGGCAAATGGCGCTGAATTCGAAAGAAGTGGTAGAAGCTCTTGAACTATGCTCCAAGTAATATTAACAACTTGCTAACACTCAGCCATTTAGTATATCCTTTTGTATATTTACCTAGTAAAACCATTTTCTTTCCACATCTTTATGGCTTCTGGTGATGCCCTTCTTCCAGGTTTTATTGATTTACAGATCTTGTGTAAGTGTTGTCATCATGTATGCCATCTAAGTGGTTAGTAGAACGTATGCCATCTAAGTGGTTAGTAGAACAAGGAGATGTATCCATAGGATCCAAAGCTCCATTGCCAGAAGAAAGAGTTGTATCAGTGGTGCTAACTGATGGCTGATATGAGTTAAGGAGCAGAATTAAGACAAATTAGATGAGACACATTCAGTTGACAAAGAGACGGATACCAAGCCTGAATCTACTCTGGGAACCTCAACTAGAGATCCAGGCCATTCACCAACACTCTTTACTTTATGTTGTCTCATCCACCATACACATAACATACATTCATGTGAAAACAGACCAATCAAATTATATAGCCCATTGTTGGTTAAGTATAGACCGAAAACCCTCCCATTGATAATCCTAACCATCCAATTGCTGGCCGTTGAGTGAACCACTAAAAGAAAAACATTCAGCGACTTAAATTCAACAAGAGAAAAGAAAATGGCTAAGATCATCTGATCACTAGCAATTCAGTGCTATTTTTCACAATGGGGACCACAATTTGGACTTGGTTGTTACAGTGGGTGAGACACCACAACCTAGAAAATAACATAAACTATTACCAGAACCCACCATATCTCGAGAATCGTGATGTCTCTATATTGGTGGCTGGCTAAGAAATTGGTATATGTCACTTTCATACTAATATCGAGTTTGGGCCAAAGTGTCATGAAAAAGGTATTCCATGTAATGCTATTATTCTTCTTCTTCTCTTTTTATATCCCATAAGCTAGCGAGTTGGGGTACAGCCAAACGCACCACAAATTCAGTAGTTGTTCATCAGTTTCCTTGCTTAGCCTTTACGTTGCATGTGTTTGTACATAGAAAATTTTAGGCACGGAGAAATCGTAAAGAGGAACTTGGAAATTACTATGAAGTTTTACACATGCCGTACAACTAATTCAAATTACACCATCCATATCATAAATCCCAGTTTTGATGTATCATAAACTACCGCTTATTTAATCATCTGACTATCAGATTGGTAGACATATATTGGACAATTAAAAATGGAAAAAAAAAATCCAATGGTCCTATTTCAGCTAACAAGTTTATACAAATCAGAGGTTAGGCTTGCTCAAGCAATCTGATTTTGAAACACTAGGTTCCACAATTGAGTCTGTTTGAATTATGTTAATGTATGGCACATGTACATCTTCTGAATGCCTGTGTATCTAGTGTTGTACCCTGCTGGAGTTAGTCCAGGCCATTCATCATGTAGGCCAGTGGAGTCCTTGAGGTCCTCTGATTGGTCTATAGATTGGTGAGCTCTGCATAGCTGTATATTTGGATGATCCAAAACATCCTTCTGGTAGGTCCTATTGTGGATGACCACAGTTCAAAAGTCAAACTGACATAATCATCCTGGCCATTTGATCGAACAAATGACTGAAGATAAAAATGGTCAACAGGGGAAAATTCCCCAGTCATTGTGAATTTATGTGTTGGCCCACCAAAGAAGGGTCAACTAGATGGATGATGCAATGGGTTCATCCAACCATACAGAGATTTGTGCCCCATTTACAGAGAGTTGAAACGTAGGACCTCTAGCATGATTAACACAGGAACGTTCTTGGTTGAGGCATTTCCTCAAGCAATTAGCATGCAGATTTTCATATAAAAATAATGAAATGCTTTAGTGAAATAAAAATAGAAATTCATATTATTTTCTTACTTTCTGACAATTTCAAATCCTAATCCACCAAATTGCCAAAATCCAAGCTGCCAAATCCTAATCCACCAAATTCTAAGGTGCCAAACAGGAAATGAAAAGTGTCCTTTTTGACAATTTCAAATCCTAATCCACCAAATTCCAAGGTGCCAAACACAAGATTTTGGCATGGATTTGGATTCAAAATCCAAAAGCACCAAAATTGCCAAAATCTAAGCTGTCAAATCACCTCCAAATCGATGCAAATAATTTTCGCTAGATTTTCCATTGCTTGCATGAAAGACACTTACAATAACCACATTTTGCACAAATAAAAATTGCCTACCCCAAAATGACAGAGAGAATAAAACTCCAAGGAAATTCAAGTTCACCTGCCCATCAGAGAACCTTCCGGAGAGAGAAGAGAGAGAAGACAAAGACCCTGAGCTTTCTTTAAAAAATGCGCCTGCTATCGAGAGAAAAAAAAAAAAGAAGAAGAAGAAGAAGCCAAAGAACCCAACAAGGTAAATTCTACAAACAGAAAACCAAAATCTCAGCGAATTCAAAACTACATAAAATAGTACTTATCATTTTAGTTCTTCTTTACTTCAAATATACCCCGAAACACAATCTTATGCTATCATTTCAATTAAATTCCAGTTTTTCTTTTTCTTCACATTTACTGGTAAAAAATGGGCCGGTAAAGCTTCATCTTCTTGTAGTGTGAGACCCATGCACGTTGATTCACATGCTCTAGTCATCTGGGTTTAAGATTAATATCCTGTAGAATCGGCTACAAGTCAAGTCATCACCTGCTCGGTTAAAAGAACGAGAAAAGATTTATACTCTGGCTGAGCGTGATGGATGATACACAGGCATTAAAAATTACCTATGAATTGCAAACTTGGCATGCAAATATCTCAAGTTAAGCCGTTAGAAATATCGTGTAACAACTAATCAATGCAAATGGCTAATTATTAGCGTGTATTGTGCCATTAGATAAGACATGAGAGCTACCAATAACAAATTATATGTGTAACTATATAAAGGGAGACTAACAACATAGAAGCGATAGGAAACAGTTTTGTATGAGGAACAAAAAGCAATTAACCGCTGAAAGGCTGAACATTCGTATGTATAATTCTACGAGTAAAAGAAAAAAAAAACCAACAACAACAACATGGTTTTACAAGTATTAACAACTAACAGTGGGGCTAGGCATAAGGTGGTAGATTAGAAAACCTTGGCTGCTTTTTTCATAACCGTACGTTTATCTATTTAATTCTGACCAACTGACTAGTGGACCAACCTGATTCTTGGAATAGGGAATCTATGTATTGGTACCCTTCTGATGATGGTTTGGATATTTCACCTTTTTGCCACACTGGCATATGTGGTGGTGTGTGCATTAGCTGACCTGCACACATGTGGGCTTACCAAAGCTCACGATTTGTGCATATGAAAAGATAAGTAAAACGAGGATCAAGTATAGTTCCAAAATGATCCTGGTGGAATACTCCCTACCTTTACCAACCCTATGGTGCTAAAAAAAATCAGCCAGCATACTCTCAACAGTTCCAGGAGGTAAGTTACAGACGTACACAGAACCATTTAAAGGGTCTCCTCTTCCCATATAACTTGCCATGTCAATGCTCTGGTCTTATGAAGTTATAGGGAACATAACATGCACCCAGTGATGGACATTCAGAAAGGCATTACCTTAAAAAATAAATAAATAACCTTTCAAGCAAGTATGATCAAGAATTCATCAAGTTCACAATACAGGTCAAGGCAAGTATCTCATTAAGATTTTCACAATGCAAGATAATCCAAATTAATCCAAAGTAATTCATACAACAAAATTAGGAAAGGAAACTAATACTTGTAAGTTGCCAACTTATGCCAACTTACAAGTATTAACAACTAACAGTGGGCCTTGTTAATTAAAATTAGGAGGAAATTAGTTCTAATAGGTATTAAGAATCAACAAGCAAATTATGTCATTTTCAATTGAATTAGTGGGGCTAGGCATTCTTGGGCATGTTCTCTGCTCCACAGCCAACCCAAAACAGACATGCATTCACATGAATGTTGCGAAGATGAAACTAGTCATCTGCCATGGGAGCCACTGATTCACCACAGGATTGAGGGTTGGAAAACTCAACACCATGTTAAGAAGGTTCGTGTTGACTCAAAGACTCAACCTAACTCGATATTTAATAATTACATTAAGATTATTAAATATTTAATATTTCTTAGATGAGTAATATAAAATACAAATAATGTCATCAAACTAATCAATGGTTAGTTTAAGTTCTTCCCTGTAACAGAGTACAAGGTTTCAATTCTTATTAACTCAGTTTGAGTTTTTCAACAACTCTCAATTCAGCGAGTTTCACAACTGAGGAAAGGAATGCAAAGTGAAATTTCTCCTTCCAAATGGCTCTTTATCCATAGTAAATCCTTCCCTTAAAATCGAGTTGCCCTAAAAAACTAACAAAATCAATCATACACTAAAAATGGAGTGAGAAATTCCATTTTAATATATGGTCTAAAGTGGTATATATGTGGGATCACTGCCTCTAATGAGGTGGATCTATGTTGATTGTTCCCCTCCCATATATCAGGCTAGTTCACTCATGGATGGGCCAAAAAAGTATGAAAGAAGCAAGGAGATTAAATGTACAACAGTGGTACACATTATTGGTTGAAGCATTTCTTCAAACAACCAACATGCAGATGTCAGCGGCCATGAACAGCGGCGGATATGGATGCTGCTGCAATGGCTGCTGCCCAAATTTTGATAATAAAATGGAAGTGAGAGAGACAGAGATGAAGGGAGAGAGATCGAGAGAGAGTACCTTCGATTTTCTCTTCTTTCTTCTACTTTCTTCGATTGTTGGAGATAGATAGAAGAAGGAACAACACGTCGAAGAAAATGAGGGAAAGAGAGATTGAGAGAGAGGGAGGAGAGGGAGATCGAGAGGCGGAGGGAGAGGAAGGGAGAGAGATCGAGAGAGTATGGGGGAGAGAGATCGAGGACGGGAGAGGGAGAGATGAGCTGGTGGAGATGGAGAGGGAGAGAGAGACAGTGACAGGTAAAGAGAGATAGGGCTTTTTTTTTTAAGTCGACCGAGCATCTGATGGTTGGTGATGGGCCGCCACTAAAAAAGCGTCGAATATGCCCAACTTTCTTGTAGTGGCAGTTTGACCCACCAAATGGGTGTTTTTTTTTTTTTAATCTTCACAACCACTATGTTGGCACATATGGTGGCATATTGATCGGTTGCCTTAGACATATATTTATGCTTGAGAAACCTGCATATGAGTTGACCTTCTTCACTAGCACTTATAGGTGAATGTGCTCATGGATCTGAGCCGTCCATTCGAATGACTGTCTCTTGGATAGCCATTGCCCGAAATGTATATTAATTGGATTGTCTGAACTATTGACATGAAAGTAGGGTACACATGTATGAAAATGGATGTTTAAGAATGTTGGGCAACACTTTATAATAGGATCAATGTTGCAGGCCGGGCTCAAGCCTCGGCTTGGCCCGACCCTGGCCTGTTGACAACTTTACTCTTGAATAATGGGAGCCCAAATTTTGCCCCCACCTTTTTGGTTACCTACCTCAATTTTCACGTTTAATTATAAAAGTTCTGTTATTTCTTTCCTTCGAGTAGAGTAGATTACCAACAAGAAGCATAAATTCCATAGAAACCAACCTTCACACTTACAGTCACCACAAGCAAGGTGTAAAAAAATGGCTACATCACGGATGCATCGACAGTTGCCATTACGTAATAGCCGATACCATTACTTGATGCGGGGTTAAATTGGTGACCCTCTGAAATTAGAAACCGTAACAGTTGTTATTGTTGATGCCGATTTCTGATTAACCCTTCTTAGACCCTTGAATACATGCACAAATAACAGAAAGGAAGACCCTGGCTAATTTAGGTGACCATCCGATGCCAAAGTCAGGAATTCGGGTCTTTATAGAGATAGTTTAACATAAAGGGTTATCTAGGTGTAAGTATGTGTGTACCTTTTACCATTAGAAGACTCCCTATTTATAACAGAGGAGAGATTGTATCGTGGAGGGATCCTCCCTATTTACTAGGTGCATATTGTAATTGGGTTAGAACTCCTAACGTGTCAGAGTTCTCCTGAGATCCTCGGCGGGGATCTCGGAATCCTGAATTGATCACGAGTTGGTTACCGTGATGCGTGGAGGAAAGATCAGATAGGTCTTCCTTTACATTAGGTCGGTCGATCGGATAGGTCTTCCTCCACATTAGGTCAGTCGGTCGTTGCATAAAGACCGGAGCGTTCTTGTCTAAGCTTTGATTAGGGTCGGCTGAGATACTGACCGAGCTATAAGGAGGTCATCATCATTCGATAAATAAACCAGCTAATTCCTTGTGATGTCCTTATGATCTCTAATTTTGGCGACCTTTTAGCTTCCTCATGAGGCTTGATAACCTCTCTGAGTTCTTTTGGGGAGTCTGACCTTGGTCTTGCCGACCTTCAAAGAAGGTCGGGCGGTTGGCCTTCTCTTTGCTCTTAGCCCAGTGGGTCGTGCTGGGTCTTGGTCTGACCAACTCCTATGGGTCGACCCCTACTTCCAAGTCGGTAAAACAGACTTGGAAAGTAGGTCGGATGTATTTAGGTTGGACCGTCTCACCATAAACGTTAAGTAAGGCGGACAACACGGGAGTTGAGGCATATTTGTAATCATGATTCGACACTTGTCGAGGTGGCGTGTCAAGACCCGAGGTCATCTGACATGTCAGGCCACCTTTTCAGTGCCAGACCAATGAGGAGAAGATGCGTGGCATATCCTCAATAGTGGAGTTGGGCAGTGACTGTAGCATGCCACATGTTGAGACAGGGGAATCGAAGGAGTGTTGTACGACAAGGCATTAATTAGGGAATTAAACGCCCTACCATGTGGCTTCCGTATATAAGGAAACTCTAGAGCACGTCAGCGGCTTGCTTGCTTCTCGTCTTCTTTATAACTATTCTGTTCCCTGCGTGCAAGGGTGATTTCTAGCGATCTGCTTCAGTTGAAACACTGGCAGTATGGCAGGATTTTCCCTTCGGTGAGCTCTGCTCTTCAACTCGCTCCCTTTCTTTCTTCTTTATCACCGATTTTCGGCTGTTTTGGGCTTACTGCCATGTCGAAAATGCTAAGTTCAGGGGAGGGGGCCTCCAACGGCGATAGTGGGGCGAGTAATCTCTGCCCTGTGTCGAATCCACCGCCGCCATTGATGATGATGAGTGATGCCAAATTTCAGGCATCGCAATTGTAACAAGTGTAGGAGGGGTCCCCGGCAAAACGACCGGTTAGGGTAGAGGGTGACCCGCCTGTCGAGGAAGGATTGGTCGGATCCTCTGAGGAGGAGGGTGAGTTTGTAGAGAAAGGCCCCATGAGGTCCATCCTCAGGGAGGCCGACTTAGCCAGAATTAGGTCGGGATATCATATACCTAAGTCCGTGATCCTCCGAGTCCCCTCGCTGGATGAGCTTCCCACCCATCCTCCAAAGGGAGTAGTAGCTATTTTCCAGGTCGCTCTTCAGTGCGGCCTGTGGCTCCCTCTCCAAAAGATGGTAAGGCAGGTGCTCGCACATCTTGAACTGTCTCCGAGGCAACTGATCCCTAATGTGTGGAGGGCATTGATCGGCTACTTTGTTCTTTGGTCCGAGCCTGAGCAGCCCGACCTTACTATCAGCGAATTCCTCCACTTATATTAGTTGAAGCCCAACCCTTTTCATGACGGCTGGTGTTACCTCTCTGCCTAGAGGAAGACCGGAGGAGGCATGGTCACAGATGTCCCGACCTCCAACAAAAATTGGAAGGACGGATGATTTTGGGCTTCGGGGAGTTGGAAAGTGCTAGGAATGACCATGTGTTGTAACTTGGTCCCCACTGCTTCAGTATTCTAAGTTGGTTTTCTTTGGACTTAGTTCTTTTCCTTTGCTTTTCGCTTGGTCAATCTTCAGCATTCTAAGTCATTCATGCCTGCCTTCTTTGATGCAATCATTCCCAAGTATCCTTCCGTACTTAGAGCTGAGTTGCTTGCTCGGATCTAGGGAGCAAGGTAGATAGAGGAAGACAACAAATCTTGGAGAAAACTCCTCCAACCTGAACTTTTGCTTAAGTCAGGCCTTGATTCCGAGCTTACAGGTATGGACTCTAGACGACCTTAGGACTTAGAAAATTTATGAGTTGATAGTTAACTTCCTCATCGTTCTAACTGATGTAAAAATGCCTGAAGCTTGTCCCGTGCTAAAGCCCATCTCGAAGCACAAGGCACCTTTTCCCAAAGAGACAGTGTCGAAGAAGAAGAAAACAAAAACAACCTCCAAAAGCAAAGGGAGAGTCAGTCCCTCAGCCCCCATTGTCGTGGAGGTCAAGGATATGGTGGCGGTTGCCGAGCCTACTCCTATTGCTGTTGAAGTAGCGGTTGAGATGACCTCTCACGTGGAGGCTTGTCCCACCGAGGCTCGCCCCATGGAGACTTGGGAATCTATCAGGCCTTCTACAAAGCCTTCCAAGCCTTAGGGGGAGGGCTAGTATTCTTCTGAGAGGGGGCAAAGGGAATTGGAGAACCTTCTACCCTCACTAGATCGGCATATTCTTAATGCCGAATTCTCTCTTTTGCCTTTGACTCCACTTCAGACGCGGTCCTTGGGTTACTGGTGAAAACCCTCCTCGGGGTAAGTTGGTTTGCTAAGTACTTGTTATTTTTCTTTCTCGACTTGTTCTGATATGTGCATTTTCCCCTATGGCAGTTTGCCCCTTGTCTGCTATACGTACACCGTGAGATTATACGCTTGTGGGCAGAGGTGAAGGAAACTGAAAAGGGGTTGCTGCAAAAAGGGGTTGAGGATAAATGATTCTACATTGAAATCGAGGAATCCTGTGCCGTGGCTGCTACAGCCGACCAAGCGCGCTCTGCCTCAGAAGCTCGAGTCAAAGATTTGACGGCCTAGCTGGAGGCAACAAAGAAGCAACTCGTCGATGCTTCCAAGATGGCAGCTCTAGGGGAGGCCGACTACGTAGGGCTTCAACACATCATGGAGGCGAAGCTCAAGGAGGCCCAGGCGACTATCTCCTCGGCTCAAGCAGCCGCTGTCAAAGAATTCAAGTCTTTTGAAGAGTACTTGGAAGATAGGGAAGCTTTGTACCGGATGGCATTCGAGAAGTGCGTTGAAGAGGTTAAGGGAGCCTACCCCAAAATAGACCACTCCGCCTTCGAGGAAGCTAGCTCTGAATTTGAGGCCCCTGTTGAGGATGTGCTCACCGAGCAGCCTCCCGAGGCTTAAGCACAAGTCCCTTCTACCTCTCTCTCTCTCTCTCTCTCTCTCTCTCTCTCTCTCTTTTATATCTTGGACTTAATGTAATGCACTCCTTGGAGCTTTAACAATACAATCCAAGTTTTCTTTAAGCATAACAATTCTATGCGAATTATTCTAAGTAGAAAGGTCGATCAAATGGATAGGGCGTTGCATCAAGGGGAGCCCTAAACAGCTATCCCCAGGTCGGATACATGAGTGGCGTTAGGCCGAGCCTCTTTTTAGAGGGTTGGCTTTTTAATAAGAGTTGTTCCACCACACATTATGGGAAACCCTTTAATAGATATTTGGTAGACAATCATTAGTAGAAACACAGAGGTAGAAAGTAGACTAGAAAGTGTTATTGCACCAATTACATCGCGGATCGTACATAGTCAATTTTCATACTTGGAGTAGGTCGGCCTTTTAGGCGTAGTGGATTTTAAGGTGCTCAACATTCCACGGATGTGGCAGGAGCCGGCCTTCTAAGTCTTTAAGTCAATACGACCCAGGTTAGCTCATGCTGGTTACCACATAGGGCCCTTCCCAGTCCTGTCCTAAGGTTCCTGAGCCGGGTTCCTTAGTATTTTGGAAGGTTCTGCGAAGAACTAGGTCCCCAGCATGGAACCTCCTTATCTTTACTTTGGAGTTGTAGAAACGGGGGACTTGCTGTTGGCGATTCGCAATCCTGAGTTGAGCTTGATTCTTTAATAAGGTCGAGGTCTAGCGTCATTAACTCGATATTTTATTGTTCATCGTAGGAAAAAATCCGAGTAGTTTGCAGTCCAATTTCGACAGGAGTTACGGCTTCGACGCCAAAGGCCAAGGAGAAGGGGGTCTCTCTAGTGGCCATCCGAGCAGTAGTTCCGTATGCCCACAGAACGTGGGGAAGTTCTTCTGCCCATGACCCTTTGGCTTCTTCGAGCTTCATTCGAAGATGATTTTTGATGATCTTATTGACTACCTCGACTTGCCCATTGGCCTGTGGGTGACGCGGCAAGGAATAAACATTCTAAATTTTGAGGTTCTCACACATTCCTTGGAACTGTTTATTATCGAACTGTCTTCCATTATTTGAGATGATCATGCGAGGAATCCCATACCTACACACAATATTCCTCTACATGAAGTCCGTGATTTTCTGCTCGGTGATCTTCACCAGATGTTCAGCTTCGGCCCACTTGGTGAAGTAATCGACTGCAACCATTGCGAACTTGGTCTGCCCTTTACTGGTCAGGAGGGGACTGATGATGTCGATTTCCCATTAGGCGAATAGCCATGGTCCGATTATAGGAGTTAGTTCTTCTAGTGGCTACTAAGGTATAGCTGCGAAGCATTGGCATTTGTCACACTTACGAATATATTGCCGAGCATCTTCTTGAATGTTTGGCCAATAGTATCCCTATCGAATAACTTAGTGAGCTAAGGTTCAACCGCCGGAATGATTTCCACAGATACCTTTATGGATTTCTCTCATAAAGTATTCAGCTTTCTCAAGTTAGAGGCATCTAAGGTAAGGAATGAAGAATCCCTTTTTGTACAGGGTATCCCTGATCACAGTATAGAGAGCTACTTTGGTGCAAAGTCTGCGCACCTCTAAGCGGTCTTGGGGTAGCTCATTTTCTTTGAGGAAGCTAATGAGCAAATCCATCCTAGTCGGCTTTAAATTTACCGGAAGAGCTATAGCCGGGTTGGACTCATTCACACTTGGCTCCTTCAGGAACTCAATTGGGATTCACCTGGGGATATCGTCTTTGGCAGCAGTAGCTAGATTTGCCAACATGTTGGCTTTGGAATTTAATGCGTGAGGGATAAGGCCGGTAACACAACTCTAGAACTTGTTGATGAGTTCTTTGGCTTTTAGTAGGTAGGTCTTCATGCACTCTTTTTTAGCTTGATATTCATTTGATATCTGGTTGACAACGAGCTGAGAATCGCTATAGACTTTAAGATGTTAGGCTCCCATGGCTATGGCCAACCTAAGCTCGGCTAACAGTTCTTCATATTTCACAGCGTTGTTGGGGGCTCAGAATCCAAATATCGAGGTGTATTGCACACGTGTGATCTGGAGTCTCAACGACTATACCGGCCTAGCTGGCTTTAGATTTGGAAGAGCCATTAACATATAATGTCCATGTCGGTTGGATGGGACGAGTTATGGCTGGCTCGGGCTGAAGACTTCGATTGAAATTGTGCTCGGGCTGATTGCTCGGCTCGAGGTGAATGCTTGGATCTTGGTCATGCCCTGGAGTGAGCTCAACAATAAAATCGGCCACGGCTTGGCCCCTTGATCGTTGTGCGGGGGTGGAATTTAATGTCAAACTCTCTGAATTCAATCGACCATTTTGTTAACCTCCCTGATGCTTTGGGCTTCTGCAACACTTGGTGAAGGGGCTGATCAGTTGGGATGATGATAGTGTGGGCTTGAAAATATGGTCATAAGCATCGAGATGAGACCACCAGGGTAACGCCAATTCGCCTATTCGTCGAGATGAGACCACCAGGCCAATTTACTTGGCCCTTCTTCTAATGCTAATTTCTCCATGTCTGGGTATCTAGTCTTAGCAAAGACCAAGGCTTTGCTGATGTAATATACTGGGAGTTGCTTCCCTTCCTACTTCCTGATCAGGGCCGAACTGACTGCTGTGGTAGAGACTGCCAAATACAGCAATAATGGTTCACCTTACTCAGGTTTTGAAAGTAGCAGCGACGATCCCAGATATTTCTTAAGTTGCTGAAAAGTAAGTTCACATTCCTCTGACCAATCTACCATTTGCTTCCCTTTTAATTGCTTGAAGAAAGGAAGGCACTTGTTGGTTGCTCGAGACACAAAACAATTCAATGCGGCGATCCATCCTGTTAGGCGCTGGACATTTTTCGTTGTCTTCAGCGAGCTCATATTCAGAAAGGCCTGATTTTTTTTGGGGTTCGCTTCGATTCCTCTCTGGCTGACCAGGAACCCGAGGAACTTTCCTGAGCTAACGAAGGCGCATTTGCTTGGGTTCAATTTCATTTGGTATTCTCGAAGGATTAAGAACATCTCTTCGAGATCTGATACATGATATGCTTTAATGCTTTTTACGAGCATATCATCTACATAAACTTCCATTGTTCGCCCGATCTAGCAGGCGAACATCTTGTTGATAAGCCTTTGATACACGGCTCCTGTGTTCTTCAAGCCGAATGACATGACTTTGTAGCAGTAGAGACCTTTATTGGTGATGAAGGTCATTTTCTGCTTGTCATACGAATCAATGGTGATTTGATTGTAGCCTGAGTAGATGTTCATGAAATTTAACAACTCATGCCCTACAGTGTTGTCGACAAGTTGGTTGATTCTTGAGAGAGGGAAGCTATCCTTGGGGCAGGCTTTGTTCAGGTTGATGTATTCAACATAGACCCGCCACTTCCCATTGGACTTTTTAACCAAAACTATGTTGGCTATTCAGTCTGGATAGTAGACCTCCTCTATGAACCTAGCTTTAAGGTGCTTCTCCACTTCTTCCCCAATTATGGCATATCGCTCGGGTTAGAGCAGTTTGTGCTCCTGTTGGATTGGTCGATGGCTGGGGTCGATGTTCAACTGATGGACCATGACCTTTGGGTTGATGTCGGGCATATCTTGACGAGATCATGCGAAGACATCAGCATATTGCCGAAGAAGGTTCATTATCTCATCTCGTAGTGGTGCTACTAGAGATGACCCGATCTGTATTGTTTGGGTGGGATCGGAGCTGTCGAGCGGAACGGGAACCAGATCTTCCATGGGCCATCCTCTTTCATTTGAATCCTCTCGGGGGTCCAGAGAGGTTATGCTCATCATTTGATATTGAGCTCTCAATTCCATCACGTAGCATTGTCGAGCTTCATGTTGATCTCCTCTGACCAACCCAGTACCATGCTTGGTCGGAAACTTCATCGCAAGGTGATAAGTCGAGACTGCCACTTGCAGAGCATTGAGGGAAGGTCGACCAAGAATTGCATTGTGTACAGATGGGAAGTCTACTACTAAGAAGTCAACCATAGTGATTACTTGGTTCTTCCTGTCCCCTGCGGTAAGTGGGAGTTGTACCGATCCTTCAGGTATGACTTTGCCTCCCGAGAATCCGAGCAATTGGGTATGACTTTACAGTTGGCTATGGTCATCGTGACAACAAGCGTGTCGTCATGGGGATGGTGGATTCCTCTGGCGTCTTCTTCTATAAAGGTTAGGCTACAGGACGCCACTTTTTGCTCTTTTGAGGGCCTGCTAGTAGCAAGGATCTCATGTTCTGAGTCGGAATGATTAATGCTCCTAACGTGAGCTCTTCGAGCTCGGTTAGAGTCTCCTCCACTGGCGGACCCATCGAAGATGGTGCGGATTCCCCTAGTTGTCTCGTTATTGATGGGCTATTCATATTTCGACTTGACCCGATCTTCCCTTCTACTAACGTATTCTTGGAGATGCCCATTGCGGATGAATGTTTCAATTTCTTCCCTGAGGTCAAAACATTCACTTGTCGAATGGCCGTGATCCCAATGAAAGTGACAATATTTCTGTTTGCTACGCTTGTCGGGATTGGATTTCATCTTACTCGGCTATTTGAGGATGTGCTTGTCCTGAATTTCTATAAGGGCTTGCTTGGGCGTCTTATTGAGGGGAGTGTATGTACTGAACTTACTGTCAGGTCGTTTGTTCGAACGTTGACTCCCCTGCGATCGGTCGTCCTTTCTCTTTTTGCTTCTGCTAGTCGAACCGGGCTCTTCCTTTGGTTGTCGCTCTTTAGCTGCCATTCCTTTATTCTGGACTACTTTTCATAGGGTAGAAGCCTCCTCGGTGTTGAAATACTTCCGCGATCTGTTCAGAAGGTCGGCCATTGTCGTCGGAGGATTCTTGTCGAGCGAGAAGAGGAACTTGGGGTCTCTTAAGCCTTCCATTATTGCAGTTAAAGTGACCTCCTCGGAGTGTGCTCGCACCTGTATTATTTCAAGATTGAAGCACTTAATGTAGTCCTTCAGTAAATCTCCTTCTTTCTGAATGATATGGAGGAGATGGGAGGCCGGTTTGAGTCTTTCCTTCCCTCCAATAAAGTTCATAATAAATATTTTGTTGAGGTGGGAGAAGGAATTGATTGACTGTGGTTTCAATTATCTGAACCATTTCCGAGCTGCTCCTGTCAAAGTTAAGGAAAATGAGCAACACATGACCGTAGTGGATGCATTGTGCAGCTCCATCCATACCCTAAACGACTCCAGATGCTTGGACGGGTCAGTGGTTTTGGAAAATTGAGCAATTTGTGGCATGCGAAACCTACCCGTCAGCTGTGCTTGCATAATGTCAGCAGTGAATGGAGGCTCGGTTTCCTCCATTATTACCTCAACTGGGGTCGGAGCGTTTTTGCGATAGGTTTGTCATATATCGCTGATCTGACCACGAAAGTCTTTTTTCTTGTCCAATTTGTGACGAAGGTCGGAAGCAGGAAAAGCCGTTGTACCAGAGACATGAGAAGGTGCTGGTCTTACTGACCCAACTTGTTGACTCTTATGGGATGCGACAGGCGTGTTAGAAGGCTGAGGAGGATTCTGAACTGGTCGTTCAACCGATTGCTCAACCTCCAATGCACACCGAGGCTATAGTTGTTCCAGCAATTGTCTCATGGAATTCATATTACTGTTTAATGCTTCAACTCATTGCTCAAGGGAATTCAACCGTCCTACCCTATTGCATGATCACTGTACCAGCCTTATCGGAGCGGAGTTAGCCTATTGTTGGGAAGTGGAGTCCTGCTGGTTGTCAGGTTGCTCCGACGGACATGATTAAACGCAACAGTGGAAATTTAGGCTTTCTTCTTCCCTTTTGCCATTACCGAATTTGTGAGATGATGGGAATGACCTTCGATGTCATTCCCACAGATGACGCCAAACTGTTGAATACCTCCACAGAGAATAGGAAGGAAGACCTTGGCTAATGCAGGGGACCCTCCGATGCCAAAGTCAGGAATTCAGGTCTTTGTAGAGATAGTTTAGCGTAAAGGGTTATCTAGGCATAAGTATGTGTGTACCTTTCACCATTAGAAGACTCCCTATTTATAATAGAGGAGAGATTGTATCGTGGAGGGATCCTCCCTATTTAGTAGGTGTGTATTGTAATTGGGTTAGAACTCCTAACGTGTCGAAGATCTCCCGAGATCCTTGGTGGGGATCTCGAAATCCCAAACTGATCGCGAGTTGGTTACCGTGATGCATGGAGGAAAGATCGGATAGGTCTTCCTTTACATTAGGTCGGTCGGTCAGTCAGTCATTGTGTAGGGATCGGAGCGCTCTCGACTAAGCTTCGTTCAAGGTCGACTGAGATACCGACCGAGTTATAAGGAGGTCGGCATCATTCGATAAATAAACAGACCAAGTCTTTTTGATCTCTAACAGCCTTTTAGCTTCCTCACGAGGCTTGATAACCTCTCTAAGTTCTTTTAGAGAGTTTAACCTTGGTCTAGCCGACCTTCAAAGAAGGTCGGGTGGTTGGCCTTCTCTTTGCTCTTAGCCCAGTGGGCCATTCTGGGTCTCAATCCGACCAACTCCTATGGGTCAGTCTATTTTTTCCATAATAGTTATCATTCCTGAAACAGTTGCCCATGTCTAATAACCCTTAAAGAAAGGGAAAAAAATGAAGAAAGAACAAAAAAATAGAAAATGGGAAAACAATTATTATTATTTTTCTCTTCTTCGGTTGCTGCCTCCTCCTTTCTTCCCCACTTTGGGGCCCCCCCCTCTTTTAAAACGTGTGGGCGACATGGCTGTTTCACAACTAAGCATTAAAACATTTTTTTGAAAATACTCTAGTGGTGTATGTCGCTAGGTGTACTTACACTGTTTCATTAACACTGGGGCCCACTTTGGTGTTTGTGTTGTATATCCAGCTTGTCCATCAGTTTTTCCAATTCATTTTAGGGCATGGTCCCTAAAATGAAGTAGATCCAAATCTCAAGTGGACCACATAGTAGGGATTGAATGCCCACCATAAAAAACTTCCTAGAGCCCACTGTAAAGTTTATTTTCCATCGAACCTGTTGATAAGGTCACATAGACTTGGATGAGGGGAAACCACAAATAACAGGTTCATTTAAAACTTTCATGGTCCCGAGAAGTTTTTAATGGTGGGAATTCAATCCTTACTATGTGGTCCACCTAAGATTTGGATTTGCCTCATTGTTGGGACCATGCTATAAAATGAGTTGGCAAAACGGATGGATGGAATGAGTTGGAAAAATGGAAGGATGCCATGGATATATAAGACATACATTTAGGTGGGCCCCATGTTCAAGGCCTCACCCACTAGTGGTCCACCTAAGATTTGGATTTGCCTCATTTTTGGGTTTGTGCCTTAAAATGTATTGGCAAAACAGGCTGACGGCATGAATATACAACACATACATCAAGGCAGGCCCACGTTCAAGGCCTCTCCCACTATTAGTTCACTTGATATTTGGATCTGCCTCATTTTTAAGGTCATGCCCTAAAATGAGTGGGTGAAGCGGATGGATGACATGGATATACAACACACACATCAAGGTGGTCCCCATGTTCAGGGCTCTAAAAAAATTGTACATAGGCATATACTAACTCAAAATTAACTAATTAAATTATGGGACCATTGTTGCTAAGTCATAATCCCAAAAGTAAATTGTTTGAATGATTTTAACTGTTAATTTGCAGACACTTGTTTTATGGGTCGGACCATTTGATATTTTTCATTCTTCACCATCCAATAAATGTCCACTAATCCATAAGTGGGATAAGTGCTAATAAATTGCATGAATTTGAGGTTGATTTAGGGCATCGAGTGCTCCTCTAAACTGGCCCCAAATTGGTGACCTCATTCACCTGAATTTAATTTCAAATTTTTCTTAAGATTTATTGGGGGATATGATATCAAATTGTTAGGTATAGGAATTACATTAGGACACAAAAGTCTCTAGACTATATATGTTGAAATGAAATGTACACGAGTCACAACTCATGTAATACACAAATACTATAAATAATAGTAAAACCAGCAAATGTGATATGTTTGGTATTACATTCATTCTAATAAATTTATCATTGATATTATTTAGTTAGAAAATTAAATATAGAAGGTTAGCAGTCAATCCTTGGTTGTCAGGTCATAGATTCATCAGATAGTCCGATACAACACTCTCATCAAAGAGTGGAGCGTTACACCATAAACATCTCCCAAATAAAAAATGAATACATATTTGGAATATTTAAGATTGTTTGGATATATATATTTTTTTCAAACTTTTTTGGGAGAAAAATAAAATCAAGTGAGGCTGGGGGCGTAATTGTCACGACCCAAACTCGAAAAATGGGCTCATAAAATTCCTGATCGCCGAATCCGGCGCTGACAGCCTCCTAGTGCCCCATTCTCGGATTTCAGCACTCACATGCCAGATTCCGATCCTGAGATCCTACAAGGAGGATTTTCAGTATGAATTTTTTTTTAATGGAGCATAACCACAAGCATAACCAAGTCCCAAAACAACATCACCATATATCCACTATATCAAAAACTTTAAGTACAGTATGGAAAGGAAAATACAAGATGATCAAAAGGCTCCAAAATAAACTGATGCGCACTCTTGCCTCAGTGCTACTGCTGTCCAATGCTACCTACACACAACTGTCGTGCATAAGCTTACAAAAGCAGAGGGTGGTGTAAGTGTGTGCGCAAGGCAAGTGCCAAGTATATAATACTAGAGTAATGCAGAAATATGCGAGTAAGTCCATGAATGCAATCAGCTATACCAAAACGATGTGATGCAAGGCATAAATGCTATCGGCCATACCAAGGCCATGCGATGCGAGGCCTATGTAGCCAAATGCCATTTGCTAGATGCAAAGCAAGCATGCCAATCCTCATCAAGTACACATATCAGTACAGTTCTCCTCTAAATATCATCGGGGTCTACTACACTCACACTGACTGCCTCCTCCCTAGCTACACAGCCAAGCAAGTGGAAGAGACCACACTATCCGCTTGATCAATAGTCTGCTAATACCTACCCAGCTCGTCGATAGCAGACTCATTTACAAGCTGGTCAAACTCAGCCTAGCTTATAGTCCCCTCACTCGGGCGGATAAGGCCACACCCCCTTCCAACCGACCACGACAAAGTGGGAGATGCGGCCTACTGGTATTCGGTACTCGGGCGCTTGTGTATCCACTCGGTCTAGACGTTGGAGCATCTACTGTTTCCAAAAAGGTTCTAGGACTCTCACCCAAGGACATCCTAAGTGCCCATAATGCTAGAACCAAGTATTTTCGGTATCCAATACGGCCATTCACGATGTACCTGTGGAGCCACGGCCTTGATGTCGCTAGGGCGTACAATGATCATGTCACACAAATGCGAGATGCATCATGCGGCGATCCAGCACGTACCACTCGATCAAGTGGGGCACTCCATCTCATAAGGAGTCCCTGGCTTATGCTATGATCAAACATTCCTCATATCAAGCATACATATGATGCGTATGAGAATGAGTCATGGAACTATGCTAAGCATGTTATAAGGTGATGAACTATCCTCACGACGAAGATGGGCCTAGATGGCCTACGCACAATAAGTATGGGCCTATCAATGGGCCTTAGGGAGATTTATAATGCAGACATTAAACCAACATTATTCTTACAATGTGGACATCAAACCAACATTGCTCCCAAGGCATAGCCTGCCATAAAACATCATTACACAACCCATGGAGGCATCACACATTGTAATGGACCCTAAGGACATCCCGTTGGGCCTCGACCCATGGGACTCAGATATATCAAATGGGCCACCTCATATGGGCCTTATATATCAAGTGGGCCGCATCAATGGGCCTTATGTACATTGCAATGGGCCATATCCTCTGGGCTTTTGAATACACCATAATGGGCCTCGTAACATGGGCCTTACATTCACATTGAGGTGGGCCTCAACAACGGCCTCATACACATCAAGGCGGGCCTCAACAACGGGCCATAAATATGACAAGATAGGCCTAATCACTTAGGCCTTATATATATATATATATATCAAGGTGGGATCCACTTGAACTATAGATCTGTCTTATTTTTAGTCTTAAGCCTGTAAAATGAGCTTTTAAAATGGTTGGACAGTTGGATGCAACACAAGCATCATGGTGGGTGTCATAAAGGCCCACCATCATGTATACATTATATAATATAATATATAAATGATATATATAATATATACAATAAAAAAATATATATATATACCACAGGTGCTGCCCACACGTGGGGTGGGTCCCATATAGATGGACGGCATGGATGAAACATATACCACATGGTGAGGTCCCCCTGCCGTCCAACAACCAGCTAAAATGGCTGGACAGCATTGATAAAACACATACAACTGGGTGCGTTCCACCGTCCACAGAAGTGGACGGTGTGAATAGAACACCTACATCACTGTGGGCTCCACCGTCCGCTGGATGGTGGGAAGAAAACACGTATATCACTGTGGGGCCCACGTGGGGCCCACCATAATGTTTAGAAGCCATCCAATCCGTTCATAAGGTCACGCAGACCTGATTGAAGAGTAAAAACAAATTTCATATTGATTTAAAACTTCTGTGGACCAAAAATGGGTTTCAAGGGTAACCATTCAATCTCACTGTTTCCTATGATGTGGGCCAACTGAGCCTTGGATGTGGCTGATTTTTGGAGGGCAGCCCACTGCCCTAAGGTCCTACAGAACTGATGATGTGGATAGACAAAGCGCACATCATGGTGGGGCCCACGGCTAGGCCGTAGGTCCCTGTCGTCCTCCCGCCCTCCAGTAGTAGGCGCTGCCAGCGTCTCGGACAGTAGCAACGTCTGCTGCATGTATTTTAATTTTTTTTTTTGAAATCACGAAATATCACGATTTTTCATGTATGGGTACCGCATCAATGAAATCTGACCCCCCCCTTGGTCCCCATAGCTCAAGACAAGCCAAACAAGCCTAATATTGAATATATTTTGGCTTATCAAAATATCGGGGCAGATTTAAATGGTAGACACACTGTTTTCAACGCTATGACCCACCAGATGCTCGAATCAACCTCATTTTTCGTCTCAATGCCTAAAATGATCTAGGGAATGGGATAGACGGCTTGGATGAGATTGATACATCAGGGTGGGGCCTACACAAGTGGTTCACCCCAAAAGTTTGTAGAACCAAGCTAGTATTTGTGTTTTCTTTCCCATTGCATGTGAGCCCATCAAATCAAAGATTAACAGTGGAGATCCCTTCCCCACCAAGATGTAAGGTCTAGATGACCCCTTTTTAGGCTAGAAAGTAAACATCATGATGGGGTCCATGGAGAATGGCCCCATCATGGAATGATAAGAAAATCAAGGTGGGCCATCGGCCACATCTACGGTCCTAAGTGAGATCCATACCATCATTCGGTATCCTCACTTGGCCCATCATCAAAACATGAAAACCTAGCCTAATAAGCACCCACCGTTTGATCTTCTCGGTCCGTTGGAACGCCTGTCTCCTTGTGCTTCACTTTGATGGAGGGTGATGAGGTTTGAATGGCTAGGATGATAGATTTGGGATGGGAAAGTGGGCCACACAAATCACATTTTTCTCTCCATGGGAAAGCTTAGATGTGTGCACCTCTTGCTAGCTTGGGAGTTGTGTTGAGAAATGAGAGAGAGAGAGAGAGAGAGTTGTAAGGAGAGAGAGTGATGGATGTGAGTGATGTGTGAGGTGATGGTATACTTGACATGTATGGGTGTGTAAGAGAGAGGGTGAGAGAGAGTTGACTTGGTGGTTGCTTGGGGATGGGGTGAAAGGTGATGTGTACTTGACATGAAGTGATTGATTAATTGATTGGTTGATTGATTGATGGGACATGTCGTAGAGATTCTCTTGGGATTGTAAATGTGCGGTGTTTTCTCGAACTGAATGTTGGCCCATATCTCCCTGCCATGGTATTGGATCGGTGCACAAGTCACGGCATTGGAAACGCGGCGACGGTGTGGTCACAATGGTACAAGTCTTAGATTAAGCCGAGTTAAATTTACAGGATATAACTTAGGGTCGCGTGCAAATATTGATTAAAGGTCACGGGTTGTCGGACTTCGATTAGAAGGATCGCGAGAGTCGTTGGAATAGTACGGACTAGGATACGGGTCTTACAGCTCTCCTTACCTAATAAAAATTTTGTCCTCAAATTTTATACTACCATCGCAACTAACCATAACTCATAAAGGAATAGCAAACATAACATCACATATAATTAAAATACAATACATCATACAATCAAATATCTAAAAGATGAGGATAACGCTCTCGAATCTCCACCTTACGCTCCTAAGATTCCTCATCCACACTATATGGCCCCACTACACCTTCACCAAGGGGATGACCTTGGTCCACAGGACCTGCTCCTTCTGATCGAGAATACGAACTGGCTGCTCAATGGAAGAAGCGTCCTCACGAACCTCCAACGGCTGCCAATCAATAACAGGCACGATGTTTGACCCACACTTCCTTAACATAGAGACGTAGATAACGTTGTGGACGTCAGACAACTGAGATGGCAAGGCAAGCCGATAGGCCACGACGCCAATGCGCCCAGTGATCTCGAAAGGTCCAATAAATCTTGGGGCAAGCTTGCCCTTCACTCAAAAATGAACCACAGCCTTCATGGGTGAGACCTTGAGATACACATGGTCCCCAACGGTAAACTCTAAGGGACGACGCCGACGGTCAGCAAAACTCTTCTCCTGGCTCTGAGCTGTGCGCATCCTCTGCCTGATGATGTCGATAGCCTCTGACGTCTGCTGCACAAGCTTGGGACCCAAGACACGATGCTATCCAACCTCAGTCCAACAACTTGGAGATCTGCATGGTCTGCCATATAATGCCTCAAAAGGAGTCATGCCAATGGTCGCCTGATAGCTGTGCAAACTTAGCCAATCGCAGGTGCTTGTCCTAACTACCTGAGAAATCAATCGCGCAAGCTCGAAGCATGTCCTCAAGGATTTGGTTGACCCTCTCGGTCTGGCCATCGGTCTGCGGATGATACGCTGTGCTGAGCTGCAAATTAGTCCCCATTGCTCTCTGGAAGCTCCTCTAAAGCTGAGATGTGAACCTCGGGTCTCGGTCTAAAACGATCGAGATAGGAACACCATGCAGTCTCACGATCTCATCAACAAACATCTTGGCGAGCCGGTCCATATGCCAAGTCTCACGAATCACAAGAAAGTGTGCTGACTTTGTAAGATGGTCCACGACAACCCAGATAGCGTCATGACCGTGCTGAGTCCTCGGTAAACCCATGATAAAATCGGTAGATATGTGCTCCTACTTCCACATCGGGAAGCTCAACGGCTGCAATAGACCAGGGGGTCTCTAATGATCGGCCTTGACACGCTGGCATGTGTTAACTCGGCCACAAAACTGGTTATCTAGCGCTTCATCCCCAACCAAAAATACTGACACCTCATATCGCGATACATCTTCGTCGAGCCAGGGTGGATAGAGAACCACGATCGATGTGCCTCGGTCATAAGATCTCGGCGCAACTCAGGAACATTCGGGACACATAATCGGCCTCTTAAGTGAAGTTCACCATCAGAACCAATCTGCCAATCTGTCTGACTCTCAGATGCTACCTCTACTCGGTAATCCTGTAATGACTCGTCTGTCTGCTGAGCCTCGATCACCCTTACGACAAGAGAGGGTTGAATCAATAGGCTCGATAGCTGAACGATAGAAGACTGTAGACCAAACTCGAAGTCATACTATGTTATATCCTCGAGTATCCTCTACTCCCGAACCATCATGTGTGCTACGAGGCCTCGTAGCTGACGGTTGAGGGCATCGGCCTCCACATTCGCCTTACCCGAGTGGTACTGGAGGTCAAAATCATAGTCCTTCAGGAGCTCCATCCAATGCCTCTACCTCATGTTTAGCTCGTACTGAGAGAATAGATACTTCAAGCTCTTGTGGTCGGAGAAGAGCTCCAACCTCACCCCATAAAGATAGTGCCTCCACACCTTTAGTGCGAAGACCACTGCTTCTAGCTCCAAATCATGCGTGGGATAGTTCAACTCATGGACCTTGAGCTGACAAGACGCATAAGCCACCGGTTTCCCGTGCTACATCAGGACAGCACCCAAACCAACTGCGAGGCATCTATAAATACAATAAATCCATCACTCCCAGAGGGAAGAGTGAGGACAGGAGTGGACGTGAGATGGTCCTTCAGCTCCATAAATGCATGCACACAAGAGTCGCTCCAAATGAACTCGACACCCTTCCGGGTCAACTTGGTCAACGGAGCTGTAATGCGAGAGAATCCCTCAATAAAACGTCGGTAGTAGCCCGCCAAACCAAGAAACTGCGGATCTCGAATGCGTTCATGGGCTGGCCCCACTGACGCATGTCATCAATCTTCGAGGGGTCCACGGTGACACCCTGCCTCGTCACCACATGACCCAGGAACTTCACCTCCTTATGCCAGAACTCGCACTTCTCCAGCTTCACGTAAAGCTGGTGTGCACGGAGGGTCTGCAATGCAATCTCCAGATGCCGCTCATGCTCCTCACGGGTCCTCGAATAGATCAGAATGTCATCGATGAATACCACAACAAACTGGTCGAGATACGGACTGAAGACCTCTTTCATCAACTGCATGAACACTGCGGGCGCATTAGTCAGTCCCAAGGACATGACTTGGAACTCAAAATGACCGTAGCGAGTCCTGAAGGCTGTCTTCAGGATATCCTCATCTCAAACCTAAACCTGACGATAACCAGACCACAAGTTTATCTTCGAAAAGAACTGCGCCTCCTGCAGCTGATCGAACAAATCATCGATCCTCGGGAGCGAGTACTTGTTCTTGATCGTGACCATGTTGAGCTCGCGAAAATTTACGCAAAGCCTCAACGAGCCATCCTTCTTCTTCACGAAGAGTACCGACGCTCTCCATGGTAAACTGCTCGGACGAATAAAGCCTAAATCGTGCAACTCATCCAACTGCTTTTACAGTTCCCGTAACTGTAATGGTGTCATACGATACAAGGCCTTCGAAATAGGCATGGTACCGGGCACGAGATCAATCTGGAACTCAGTGAGTCGATGAGGTGGTAACCCCAGAATCTCCTGGAACACATCGGAAAAACCACAAACGACCGGCAGTTGGTCGATACACAAAGCGGCTGGCTCTTTAACGGCACATGATAATAGGCAAGCAAGCTGCTCTCCTCTAGGCTCGGCAACAAACTGGAACTCTGGCACGCCGAGTATACAGAACGTGACTGTCCTCGCAGAGCAGTCTAATATGGCGTGGTACTCGGTGAGCCAATCCATGCCCAGGATAACATCAAACTCGGACATTGGCAATACGAATAGGTCGACAGGCAAGAAGATATCCCAATCAAAACGGGGCAAGATGAGCAAAATCCGTCTAATACTGCAGTCTTTCCTAAGGGCGTCGATACTGACAAACCCTCACGGGCAGACTCCATCGGCAAACTGGTCGATCGATAGAAATCAGCGGCCACAAAGGAATACGATGCACCAAAGTCAAATAATACACATGCAATGCATGTAGAAACATAGAGAGTACCCTCGACGACCCCTCCTGATGACTGAGGGTCTTGCTGTGCGGCATAAAATCTACCCTGGGCCTGTTGGGGAGGTGCAGGTCCCCTCTGAGGTCTCTGCTGATGCTGTTGTCACTGTGGCGGCCTGATCTGTTGCCTCTACTGCTGTGGGGGAGGCCCTGGAGGCTGGTGTTGTGGTCGCTGCTGCTGTTGCGGTGGCTGTCGTGGAGGTTGATGTGGTGTCCTCGGCTACTGCCGTTGTGGATGGGGACACTCGTGCACGCGATGTCTTATCCTCCCGCACCCAAAGCAAGTACCTGTGAATGGTCCCGAAGGTGGTGCTGGGGGTACTGCTGGTGCTCAAAATGCTGGGTGGGTCATGCATCGCTGCTGTGAACGATGCTGCCGCTACTGTTGGGAACTACCAAAGGGCAGCCTTCCTCTTCTGATCTCCCCTCTGGTCACGGGCTCTCTGCAAACTGGCCCAATCTAACTCATAAATTTGTGCCCTCTCCATGATCTACTTAAATGTCGAAAGCATCTGTCTGATCACATGACTCCTGAGGGCAGGATGCAAACCATTCTCAAAACAACGGGCCTTCCATCTCTCATCAACAAGGTATGTCGCGAATCTCGATAGCGCGACAAAACGTGCCTCATACTAGGACAGTCATGTCTCCCTGGACCAGAGTCTCAAACTCTAATGTGCGCTACTGTCGCACATGCTCAGGAAAGAACTTCCAGTTAAACCGGTCTACAAAGTCCTCCCAGGTCCACATAAAATCAGCCGTTATCGATCGGGCGACAGATACCCACTAATGCTGAGCCTCACTCTGTAGAAGGAATACAGCTAATGGGACTCGCTGCTGGGTTACACATCTCATGGTGTCAAATATCTTCTCTACCTCGGAGCACCATATCTCCACTACAGTAGAGTCAGGCTCGCCCCAAAAATGCGAGGATCGTGCTGTCGAAAGTCCTTGAGAAGGGCGCTCGCACGCTCCTACTCGACCTCAGCTGGTGTAACAGTGGGACTCCTGCTCTGCCCCTGAAGAATAGCAGTCATCGCCTGTAGCATCTACTGCAGTTGAGTAGCACTCACAGGTACGGTCCGATCCACACCGATCTCAGGTAAGGGAGTGGCATCCTCAGGCTGGAAATTCAGGAATATCGGGTGGTGGAGTGGGAGTCGCAGGTGGTAGAGTAGGATTCGCAGGTGGTGGAGCGGGATTCGTTAGGGTCGACCTTCTAGCCATTACGTCCAACAGGAAGGAACAAGGGCCTATCAGCCTTAAGAATTCTCGAAGGCATAAACGTTAAGGGTCTATGTCGCTAAGTTATTCGGACCCAGAACCTATTCATTAAGTTCATAGTAGATATATGATGTGATCTCAGGTATTCCCAAGTTATGCTCTGATACCAACTTTTATCACTCCCCAAACATGGAAAACGCGCTCATAAAATTTCCAATCCCCGAATTCGGCGCCGACAGCCTCCGTAGTGCCCCATTCTCGAATTCCAGCACTCACATGCCAGATTCCGATCCTGGGATCCTGCAAAGAGGATTTTCAGTATGATTTTTTTTTTTGTAATGGAGTATAACCACAAGCATAACCAAGTCACAAAACAACATCACCACATATCCACTATATCAAAAACTTTAAGTACAGTGTGAAAAGGAAAATCTAAGATCATCAAAAGGCTCCAAAATAAACTGATGCGCACTCCTGCCTCACCGCTGTTACTGTCCAACGCTACCTGCACGCAACTTTCATGCATAAGCTTACAAAAGCTTAGAGGGTGGTGTAAGTGTGTGCGCAAGGCAAGTGCCAAGTATATAATACCAGAGTAATGCGAAAATATGCGGGTAAGTCCATGAATGCAATCAGATATACCAAAACGATGTGATGCAAGGCATGAATGCTATTGGCCATACCAAGGCCATGCGATGCGAGGCCTATGTAGCCAAATGTCATTTGCGAGATGCAAAGCAAGCATGCCAGTCCTCATCAAGTACACATATTAGTATAGTTCCCCTCTAGATATCACCGGGGTCTAGTACACTCACACTGACTGCCTCCTCCCTAGCTGCACAGCCAAGCAAGTGGAAGAGACCACACTATCCACCTGACCAGTAGTTTGCCAATACCTACCCGGCTCATCGATAGCGGACTCATTTGCAAGCTGGTCAAACTTAGCCTAGCTTATAGCCCCCCTCACTCGGGCGGATAAGGCCACATCCCCTTCCAACCGACCATGACACAGTGGGAGACATGGCCTACTGGTATTTGGCACTCGGGCACTCATGTATCCACTCGGTCTAGATGTTGGAACATCTCCTGGTACCAAAAAGGTTCTGGGACTCTCACCCAAGGACATCCTAAGTGCCCACAGTGCTAGAACCAAGTATTTTCAGTATCCAATACGGCCATCCACGATGTACCTGTGGAGCCATGGCCCTGATGTATTTAGGGCGTATAATGATCATGTCACACAAATGCGAGATGCATGAATCACACCGTCAAATCATGCAGCAATCTAACGCGTACCGCGCGATCATGTGGGGCACTCCATCTCATGAGTCCTGTAAATGTCTCAGTCCAACTGGCTTATGCTATGATCAAACATTCCTCATATCAAGCATACATATGATGCGTATGGGCATGAGTCATGGAACTATGCTAAGCATGTTATAAGGTGATGACCTATCCTCACGACGAAGATGGGCCTAGATGGCCTACGCACAACAAGTATGGGCCTATCAATGGGCCTTAGGGAGATTTATAATGCGGACATTAAACCAATATTATTCTTAGAATGTGGACGTCAAAACAACATTGATCCTAAGGCATGGCCCGCCATAAAACATCATTACACAACCCATGGAGGCATCACACAGTGCAATGGACCCTAAGGACATCCCATTGGGCCTCGACCCATGGGCCTCAGATATATCAAATGGGCCACCTCATATGGGCCTTATATAAATCAAGTGGGCCGCATCAATGGGCCTTATGTACATTGCAATGGACCATATCCCCTAGGCTTTTGAATACACCATAATGGGCCTCGTAACATGGGCCTTACATTCACATCGAGGTGGGCCTCAACAACGGCCTCATACACATCAAGGTGGGCCTCAACAACGGGCCATAAATATGACAAGATGGGCCTAATCACTTGGGCCTTATATATATATCAAGGTGGAATCCACTTGAACTATAGATCTGTCTTATTTTTAGTCTCAAAGTCTCAAGCTTGCAAAATGAGCTTTCAAAATGGTTGGACAGTTGTATGCAACACAAGCATCATGGTGGGTGTCATAAAGGCCCACCATCATGTATACACTATATAATATAATATATAAATGATATATATAATATATACAATAAAAAATATATATATATATATATATATACCACATGTGCTGCCCACACGTGGGGTGGGTCCCATATAGATGGATGGTATGGATGAAACATATACCACATGGTGGGGTCCCTCTGCCGTCCAGTAGCCAACTAAAATGGCTGGACGGCATTGATAAAACACATACATCTAGGTGGGTTCCACCGTCCATAGCAGTGGACGGTGTAAATAGAACACATATATCACTGTGGGCTCATAAAACACATTTATCACTGTGGGTCCCACGTGGGGCCCACCATAATGCTTATAAGCCATCCAATCCGTTCATAAGGTCACGCAGACTTGATTGAAGAGTAAAAACAAATTTCATATTAATTTAAAACTTCTGTGGACCAAAAATGGGTTTCAAGGCTAGCCATTCAATCTCACTGTTTCCTATGATGTGGGCCAATTGAGCCTTGGATGTGGCTGATTTTTGGATGGCAGCCCACTGCCCTAAGGTCCTACAAAACGGACAGTGTGGATAGATGAAGTGCACATCATGGTGGGGCCCACGACTGGGCTGTGGGTCCCCGTGGTCAACCCGCCCGCCAGTAACGGGCGCTGTCTGCGTCTCTGACAGCAGCAGCGTCTGCTGCATGTATTTTAATTTATTTTTTTGAAATCATGAAATTTTACTGTTTTTCATGCATGGGGCCCGCATTAGTGGAATCTGACCCCACCCTTGGTCCCCATAGCTCAAGACAAGCCAAACAAGCCCAATATTGAATATATTTTGGCATATCGAAATATCGGGGTGGATTTAAATGGTAGACACACTGTTTTCAACGCTATGACACACTGTTTTCAACGCTATGACCCACCAGATGCTCGGATCAACTTTATTTTTCGTCTCAACACCTAAAATGATCTAGGGAGTGGGATAGACGGCTTGGATGAGATTGATACATCAGGGTGGGGCCTACATAAGTGGTTCACCCCAAAAGTTTGTAGAACCAAGCTAGTATTTGTGTTTTCTTTCCACGTAACACATCCATAAGGTTGGCCTTGCCCCGGTGGGCCACCAAATGGATGAATGGTATGGATAAAACTTACATTAAGGTGGGATCCGTCCAAGTGGGCCACACGGCCATATCATTACACACAAAAAAAGTAAATAAATAAAAAGAGAGGGAGAGAGAGAGAGAGAGAGAGAAAGAGGGACACGAATGATGGAGGGACCCCGACACTATGGGCCCTCCGTTTCAAGCATCCAATCATACATCAAGTGGGTCCCATTGCATGTGGGCCCATCAAATCAAAGATCAATGGTGGAGATCCCTTCCCCACTAAGATATAAGGTCTAGATGACCTCTTTTTAGGCTAGAAAGTAAACATCATGATGGGGTCCATGGAGAATGGCTCCATCATGGAATGATAAGAAAATCAAGGTGAGCCATCAGCCACATCTAGGGTCCCAAGTGAGATCCATACCATCAATCGGTATCCTCACTTGGCCCATCATCAAAACATGAAAACCTAGCCTAAGAAGCACCCACCATTTGATCTTCTCGGTCCATTGGAATGCCGGTCTCCTTGTGTTTCACTTTGATGGAGGGTGATGAGGTTTTAATGGCTAAGATGATGGATTTGGGATGGGAAAGTAGGCCACACAAATCACATTTTTCTCTCCATGGGAAGGCTTGGACGTGTGCACCTCTTGCTAGC
Organism: Magnolia sinica; assembly: GCF_029962835.1. Classification (NCBI taxonomy): domain Eukaryota; kingdom Viridiplantae; phylum Streptophyta; class Magnoliopsida; order Magnoliales; family Magnoliaceae; genus Magnolia; species Magnolia sinica. The sequence continues at coordinate 59,106,869 of NC_080578.1, forward strand.
TTGGGAGTTGTGTTAAGAAATGAGAGAGAGAGAGAGTGATGGATGTGAGTGATGGGTGAGGTGATGGTGTACTTGACATGTATGGGTGTGTAAGAGAGAGGGTGAGAGAGAGTTGACTTGGTGGTTGCTTGGGGATGGGGTGAAAGGTGATGTGTACTTGACATGAAGTGATTGATTGATTGGTTGGTTGATTGATTGATGGGACATGTCGTAGATATTCTCTTAGGATTGCAAACGCGCGGTGTTTTCTCGAACTGAATGCCGGCCCACACCTCCCTGCCAGGGTATCGGATCGATACACGAGTCGCGACGTTGGAACCACGGCGACGGTGAGGTCGCAATGGTACAAGTCTTGGATTAAGCCAACTCAAATCTATATGATATGACTTAGGGTCACGCCCAAAACATTGGTTAAAGGTCGCGGGTTGCTGGACTTCAACGGGAAGGATCGCGGGAGTCGATGAAATAGTACGGACTAGGATACGGGTCTTACAGTAATGTTCACAACCCTAAGTGTTGGGTTGCGATTTAGAATAACTCGGTAAGACCGAGGTCAAATCCATAGGGATTAAACTTGTACGTATTTTGAAAATAAATAGAACTAGAAGAAGATCTAAATCTTAATCTAGAATAAAGGAGAGTAATTGTGAATAAAGTTTATTAAAACTTCTGAATTTAAAGGTGGGAACTAGGGTGCCAAGGATCCACTTGTAGCCATCAAGATGCTACCTTGCTTGATTTACAGAACACAATTGAAATTGGAGTCCCTATCCTATCCAATTGGAATATAAAACAATTAAATCAAATCTGAACTTTCATTGACCTAATTCTCAATGGAAGATAATTATGATGAGTGGAAGGGATTCCATCACCCTACCATGCCCAGGAAACGATGGTGAACAACAGGATTTACCAATCTCACAATCTTAAAATGGAAAAGAAAATACTCAAAGTTATCACAACATCTATTGTAATTTGAGTCACAATAAACTATAGAAAACTGAAAATATTCCCTGAATTCAAACTAGAAGTCAATGAAGTTCAACATAAATAAGAATCAAAGTAAAATAAACATCCAAACACGCTATGAGCTTCACCTCTTAGCCTTAACTAAGAGGTTTAGCCATCCAAAGACATGATTGAACTAAAAACTCTTAAACAAAGCATAAAAACTAACTAGAAGAAGAAGACTGAGGAAGAAGGAAGGACTCCTTGAAGTTCTCCAATACTTTGTTTCACTCTTACAACCCTAATTTGTGCTTAGAAACAATTAAAAGAAATATATTTATAGTAGTAGTTTGGACTGACTTTGAAACCGCCTCAAATTTACGTAAAAAGTTACGCTTCGATTAGACTGAATTAAAGTTGAAAATTGCACTTTCTCACTGGACAAATTTGTGCGATTTTGGTCAGACCAAAGTTAGCTTCTGTCAGGCTGAATTAAGGCTGAAAATTTTATTTCTCGCTAGATTGTTTTGCCCGATTTCGATCGGACTGAAATTGCTCTTCGGTTGGACCGAAAGTCTGTTTCAGGAAAATTCTGCTTTAGACTCAGAATTCTAGACTATGTTTTTTTAGGACATTTTTAAAAAATCTTTTTTTTTCAGGATAATTTTCAGGATTCCTTTTCTTCACTTCAAATCTTCGATTCACTTCATTCCTCACTTGGTTTCCTTAGATCTTTGGCATGTGAATTCTTCATTAATGACTTCCAAATCTCCAAATCCTTATTTAGTAATCTTTTGAGCATAAATTTTCCTTTTGGCATTAATTTCACCTTAAGCTCTCGAAATTACCTTGTACATGAAAACATGCATAATTAAATTGATTAAGCATTATCATATTTATAAAACCAAAGTATAAATAGGGGAAAATATGCAATATTTCACACTCAACACACCCCCCAACTAGCATTTTACTAGTCCCAAGCAAAACATGCGTGTCATAATCTTCAATTCCCAATATTCAAAGCTCTTTTAGAAAACAATCTTTTGTGTAAATAAGTATGAATGAGTATAATCCAAATAAGCGAGAGTGAAAATTTAAAAACCTATAGCCGAATCAAACGAGAAATCAATCAAATAGTTTCTTCATCAATCAATTAAAAGCATAAGTTCATATATCAAGTTTTCCTAATGTGCTTAGTGAATTTCAACTTACTTCCCATAAAAGTACTATTATTTCATAATGTTAGCCATGCTCATCACCTCAGGATTACTTGAACAATCAAGTGCTGATTTCAAACTTATCCCCTCTTCCTTCTTTTTTCAATTTTTTATTTTATATTGATGGTCTTTTTTCATTCATTCTTTTCAGACTTTACATTCTTTTTCATTCTTTTCTGGTCTTTTCACCATACATTTTTGTCATTATTTTTTAACTAGTTCTTTTTATCTTTTAATGTGGAAAAAATTCTCCATACTTAATTCTCAACATCTATCAATGATAGACATACTAACAATTAGAAATTCTAGCATAATTTACAGAAAGTATATTGAATGTGTCTTGTGATTTAGATCAACACGATACTAAAACTTCCTCTTAATCAATTAAATGAAAGAACTTCAAGTGATAATCTACTCAGTTGATCAAACTCTAACAATTCAAAGTTCAATCTCTATCCTATCATCATACTCAAAACATTCTTAATTATGTAAACATCACTTCCATGTCTTTTAACTTGAAAATTTATAAATTTTAAAAAAAATTCTCGAAACATAAGAAAACACTGATTAGTTTATCTAATCCACACCTCCCAATCTAAAATCTACATTGTCTTCAATGTATAAACATAAGAAGTAAGAGCAAAATTGAGAGTAATGAAAATAAAGGGGAGTAGATGAAGAGCACCTGTGAAGTGAATACGATCTTCCTATAAAATGTGGTTCTAGTGACTAAACTAAACCGTGAAAAGCAAACTAATCCGAAGAAAATAAATAAATTCTAATCCTAAATTAGGAAAGTAGGGGAAAACTACTCAATCATGCCGCAAGGTTCCTCCTCTGGCTAATATCTTGATAAATTTCTCTATAGATTTCTCAACATGATTATCTAAAAAGCCTTTTTTTTTGTAATAGGCTTGGATGCCCTAGAGCATGAATATCCAGAGAATTTGCAAAGTGTGTCAATTAATCTTCCCAAGAGTCGAGAGATTCAGTTGGAAGGAGCTCATTTTTCACATTGAGGTCTACGATGATATGCCTAAGGACTGTCATCGTCTTTGAAATAGAGGGAAGCATATTTTCTTGCTCTTCATCTTGGTGAGAGTCAATCATCACTGGATACATCTCACCTTGCCTTGCATAAACAGAATGAGAGTCAGTAGGCGAAGATTTAATGTGAAGACTCAGTTCATTGATACTAGTCAGTAGAGGCATTGTATCATCAATGGATGACTGATCAATTGGTGGCCTCCACTGGCCAGTTTCAAATTCCAGAGTCATATTAAGTAAGTCGTCCATCTCCCTAATCATATCATAATCTAAATAAGGAGAGTTGGCTGAGCATGCCTCAAAAGAGTCTTGAGGTTCATTTGAAAGGGGCTCATCCTCCACATTAGAATCAAACGTGTCAAATGGATGGAGTGTGTCAACATCACTATATTTGAAAGATACCCATGTCTCTTGATCATTCCTTTGGACAGTCATTGAGAACGACTCTTCGAGAAATCGAACTATATACTCATTAACACAATCAACTCTTCATTCTCAATTTAAGTGTTCTCCACAAGCGAGTTAGGATTACTTTCCACGTATTGTGTTTCTAGATTAGGTTGAGTCTGGGATAACCTAGCCTCTTCCTCATTGAGGTGCGATTGATGTTCTTGAATGGAGGATTCAATCGCCTCTAATGATTTCATAATGCTTGTGAATGATTGTATGATATATTGATTGAATTGTTCTTGTACATCTATGTATTTCTAAAATGAATCCTCTTGGATTGTTTCTAGTAAGACCTCAAAGATAGGGGATCCAAGAGAATAGTCACTATAATCGATTGTTGGTTCATCTCTCCAATGTTGATGTTTCCACTGATCATAGTCATATGGGTCATATGTGGGAGGGTGGTTTAGTGGTTGGTACGCATTATCACTCATAATATAATCATGCATTGTTTTCTTCTTGTCTAATGGGTGATAATTGTTCTCACTCCAATAATCACGTAATGTTTTCTTAATCGATGGAGTGTGATCATTCTCCCGCATATGATCGTGTAGTGACTTTTTAATCGGTGAAGCATTATATTCTGATTAGTTCTCGTAATGCTTTCAGAAAAATTTTCAAACTTAGGTTGTTTCCTAACATAATCATCTAACACTTCTTCATGGAACCCTTCATTTTCTAGAAATAGATTAGCATACTTACGTGCCCACTCTTGCATGTTCATAGTGAAACCTTAATTTTGAATCTATTCCTAAATAAATAAATAAAATAAATTCCTACAGCAATATGGAAATAAGTAGAGGGAAGAAGTTACCAAAAGAGAAGAACTAGAATTGAAAATCCTATAAAATCAAAACAATTAAACTATGTTAGTAATGTTAGAAGAAGAAAGAGAAGAAAAATAAGATGAATCCCAAAAAAAAAAATCTGAAAACAGGAAAATCCTAAAAGCCCTAATCTTAACCTAATTCTAATACCAATTAATTCTAGAAAAGCGTAGTTGTAGTCCCCGGCAACGGCGCCAAAAACTTGTTCATAACCCCAAGTGTAGGGTAGCGATGTAGTAATAACTTTGTAAGACCGAGGTTGAATTCATAAGGACTAAACTTGTACATATTCTGAAAATAACTAGAACTAGAACTAAAAGAAGATTTAAATCTAAATCTATAATAAAGGAGAGTAATTGTGAATAAAGTTGATTAAAACTTGTGAATTTAAAGATGGGAACTAGGGTGCCAAGGATCTACTTGTAGCTATCAAGATGCTACCTTACTTGATTCAAAGAACACAATTGGAATTGGAGTTTTATCCTATCCAATTGGAAGATAAAGTAATTAAATCAAATTTGAACTTTCATTGACCTAATTCTCAATGGAAGAGAATTGTGATGAGTGGAAGGGATTCCATCACCCTATCATGCCCAGGAGACGATGGTGAACAACAGGATTTACCAATCTCACAATCTCATAATGGAAAAGAAGATACTCAAAGCTATCACAGCATCTATTGTAATTTGAGTCATAACAAACCATAGAAAACTGAAAATATTCCTTAAATTCAAACTAGAAGTCAATGAAGTTCAACATAAACAAGAATCAAAGCAAAATAAACATCTAAACATGCTACGAGTGTCACCTCTTAGCCCTGGATAAGAGGTTTAGCTAACCAAAGACATGATTGAACTAAAAACTCTTAAATAAAGCATAAAAACTAAATAGAAGAAGAAAATTGAGGAAAAAGGAAGGACTCCTTGAAGTTCTCCAACACTTTACTCCACTCTTTTAACGCTAATTCGTGCTTAGAAACAATTAAAAGACCCATATTTATAGTATTTTCTTGGACCGACTTTGAAACCGCCTCAAATTTGCGTAAAAAGTTACGCTTCGGTTGGACCGAATTAAAGCTGAAAATCGCACTTTCTCGCTGGACAAATCTGCGCGATTTTGGTCGGACCAAAAAGGTTGAAAATTCTATTTCTCACTGGACTGTTTTGCCCGATAATGTCTGTTTCAGAAAATTTTTGGTTTAGACTCAGAATTCCAGACTTTTTTCAGGACAATTTTCAGGATTCCTTTTCTTCACTTCAAATCTTCGATTCTCTTCATTCCTCACTTGGTTTTCTTATATCTTTGGCATATGAAGTCTCCATTACTAACTTCCAAATCTCTGAATCTTCATTTAGTAATCTTTTGAACATAAATCTTCCTTTTGGCATCTATTTCACCCTAAGCTCTCAAAATCACTTTGCACATAAAACATGCATAATTAGATCGATTAAGCATGATCATGTTTATAAAACTAAAGTATAAATAGGGGAAAATATGTAATATTTTACACTCAACACGTAACAACTGTTACACCCCCATATTAGTAGCAGTGGTGACCGATATGGCTATCGTTACTGATATAAAATACCTTGACCATAAGACCATGTCTGCACAAGTTTGGTGACTATTTCCAGTATTTGATCGACTCATCCCTCGATCTGGTTGAAACACCATGACTAAATCCTTCTAGTGAGAGGACAATGAATGAAGATGTGTTTCAACTTTCCATGTTCCTTAAGTACGTATCGTAGAAGATTATGATCATTTCTACCTCTTCTTGAGATGGTAGTTGGTTGGCATATTTTCTTGGCCCATCTAAAAGCAAGTACCATCCGGGGTGCAAAAACGTCCATAAAAAGCATCTATTACATCTACTTTTCTAGTGTACATTTTGGTGGGAGGCAATGGCTCTATATTAAGAAGGCTGATGCTTCTATGCATGCTTACCTTACTATTGGGAATGTTTAGGTGGGTCGTGGCATCTATGAGATGTTTACTTTCTGCCAAATATTATTGCAACAATGTTGAAAGCTTTTACCTTGAAATATTTGATGGAGATGAAGAGGCTATTTGGGAATGTGGAAATGGTTGGAAATGAAATCGGTTTCCATGGTTATGGTGTTTTTCATTATTTGTATTGTAAAAGGTAGCTATAGAAATTGACTGTCATCTGGTAAATTGATGACTTTCCAAAAAGCTAATTCATGGGCATTTACATGATAATAAGATATGTCTCTTGCTATTGGTCATAACCTCTCAATATATCCATGGAAATCTACTGTGTAAAACAAAGAAGGTATAACTACTAACCTTCAACATTTCTATTGTTTTCCATGTCAAATTTCTAGGGGGGTTTTCTATTTTCCATATCTGCTTGTTGACTTCTTCCTACCCAATGACCCCCATGGGAAATTCTCATTTGGTTGCTAATGCTTATATATTTTCTGTGAAAAAGCAAATAATAATGCCTTGCAATGCAGTTCTATTGTGAGTTTTGATGAGCCCATGTGGTTACGAGTTACAACTAACGTAGACTAGCGAAGTTTGGGATTTCTATTGATGTGGAAGAGAGTATTTTCTAGCTATTGTGTATGGATAGGAATTTTTTTCCCTACCTTTATCTCTATAGTTAGAATACTGCATAGGTACAGGGATATGAATCAATTGGCTCTATTATTAGTTGGCAACAAGCTGAAATTTACACTCGTAGTTATTAGAAGTGTTTTCTATGCAAGGAAATCACGTTCCACGGAGAAGTACTTCTGTATCGGAATTGTTCATTTTGAAAACATTGTGAAATGGTGAGGAAATGTTTTAAAAACACAAGTGAACACAATCTAAATGGGATTCAGGTGGAACACTATGTTTGTAAAAGCAAGTGAAGCATAAGTGAAACATGTGAATTGTTTTTGAAATGTAAGTGGAACATTTATTAATAGAATTCTGCACATTTTACTTAGATTGGTCTATGGAAGTTTTAGATAAAGACTTACAATCTCTCCTATATATAATGCAAGCAACCAAGGGAAAATTTTTACACACTTAGTTTTTTGCATTACTAAAGGACATGGGAGAGTTAAAACCTAATTAAAGAGCATTTAGGTAATAAACGGGGCTGTTTACTAAACGATGCTTTCCATAAAAGTGAGACATTTTACAATAGCTTCTCCCACCATCTTGTACATCACTTCCTCCTCTCCATGTGTTAAATGTGCCATATCTACTAGTATAATTTAAAGAAATTTCTTATTAGTATAAAACATGCTTCTATGATGAAACGCATGCTTTTCTATTAGTTGTATGTTTCACTTCCCATGCATTGCTCTAGTGTTTCTCATACATATCTTGATTTGTTTCATGATTGTAGGTTTCTTGCATGCTTAATGTATCTTCTTCACTTTCCCTGTTCTCATTTCTGATGGTTATTGGGAATCGTTTGTAAGAACTCTATAAGGTGGGCCTTATTGATCAACGGTCTGGATTGTCCTAAGGGTTGGATAATGTGATCGGGTGTACCAATGGGCCCCACTAAGTTATATGCATCCAGAAATTCATGTAAGGGGTGGGATGCTAGAACTATAACACACATATAGTATTTGAATGGAATTAGGATTGCTAATTCATATGGAGCATTTAGGGAGAGGAGTTTTGATGGGTTTCAAACTCCCCTACCTTCTACAATGTATAAAACAGGGCTGGGTCGCCAATCCAACACCATCGACAGAAGCTTGAGCACCATCGTATCTTCTCTAAAGGGTGTTAGGAAAGGAAGACCTCAACATCCCTATCTACAACAATGGCGTCCCAACTAGGTAAGCCATCTATTCCTTCAGATCTCCATATCTAATGCACAACAAGGTCCTTTGGTAATTCCGCATTATTAGATCTTACAGTTGGTATTAGAGCCACTGTGCATCAGGTATAGAGGATCATATCCATCTATTGGAATTTTTTAATCTCAAATCTAGTAATTAGAGATTTTAAATTCCTAAACCCATAATCAGGGATTCTTATTCCCAAATCGGCAATTGGGGATTTTCATATTTTAAATTCGAATTCCCAAATTAGAGATTTTAGATACGAATTCCCAAATCTGAGCATCGTTAGGGATTTTGAACCTCAGAATTAGGGATTTTCATCCCCAAATTAGGATTTAGGGATTTGAAATTCCAAATCCTCGATTAGGGATTTCAGTTTTTGGATTCCCTGAACCAATACAATTGGGGATTTAGATATGAAATCTAGTAACAATTAGGGAAATCAATTCAAAATCCAGATATCGTTGATTAGGATTTTCATTCCCAAAATTCGATCATTAGAGATCCTTAATCCCCGAATCTGTATTGATTAGAAGTTTTGAAACTGAATCCAAAATCCCTAAATCCAAATATTAGTTAGGGATTCGATTCCAAAATTAGACATTAGGGATTTGATTCCCAAAATCAAGAGGGGATTTCAATCCCAAATTTGGCAATTGAACATTGAGATTCAAAATCGTAATTGGGATTTTGATTCCCAAATATATTAATATGGATTTCAGAAACCCTTACAAAACAAAAGGAAAATAACAGAAAGCAAGAAAGAAAGAAACCTTTGTTGGCAACAAAATGCATTGACCCATTCATCATCTCAACAAGATCCAGTTGAAGTCAGCCTTTTACATTTGCCCCGAAGAGGATGAGATGAGGACTTCGAAACCCTTGCTGTTATTTGGGCCAACAGCCATTGATGTGTGTCGTGGGGTCTCAATCAAAGGAAATCGATTCCTCTTCTCGGCACTGCATCTAGTGGATGTTGGTGTTTGGCAGGCGGTGTCCTCCATGGCTGCCTTGGTGAAGTCATAAATTTTGGTGCCTCCCGGCCAAAGATTTCCAGTGGTGGCTAACTATCGAGCTTGGGACGTAAGGGTTAGGGTTCTGCCCCTCTCCTTTTTTTGCCTTAAGTTAGGGCGAGGGCCCCTCTTGGGCTCTTTTCTTTTCTTTTTTATATTGTGAGATGGGCCATTTGTTTGGTTGAGTGGGCCCTATCTACGGCCCTGCCGAATGGGTTAGATCCCAATTAAACCTTGTGGGATTTTTTTCTTGAGCTCATACCTATTGCCTTGTGAATGGCCCTGGTCCTTGGGCCTGTGCCCATTTAAACTCGAGCAGTGGGGCCTGATTGCCTCATGGCATGGGCCCTTGTTTAGACCTAATTTTTATTTTTGGGCCATTCGATTTAGTTCACATTCATTTGATAATTTATGGGCACACTTTAATTAGTTTTGGGCCCAATTAAGACCTGGTGAATGACCAGATTGAACTCCTATTTTAGGCCCATACCATTTTAATTCAGCCCAACTAAGGGAATGTTGAATGCATATTTAATGTTTGGGCTTTCCCTTTGGGGCCAATTTTGGGATCTGTCGCTTAGATCTGAGCCGTCTGTTTAACTTAAAATGAGCGTATTATCTAGATCATGCACTTGATGGACAATAAAAAATATAGACCTTTCATCATGTGGAGATTATAAATTGGATCTCATTTGTCCTTATTATGGACATTAATGTAAGGATCTAACCATCCATCTGAATTGTTCTATGCCAACTGTTTATCATGTGAATGTTAAAGGCTAGACTTGTAATGCTTATTGTTAATGACCAGATCATACAGAGTCTTAATTCGGCCATATTGTGAGCCCATTACCCATCTTTTAGGAGTTGATATAGACCATTGGAATGAGGAAGGTGAAACCTACCCGTCTGTTTCTCTTTAAGGTTCCTCATTTTTTTCAATGATCAATATATACCAACCGCATTTGTGGGCTGAATCAGACTGATTAATATTTAATCCGTTGTGGGCAGGATTAAAATTGCAATCCTAAGTTAAAATTTATGGGATCGAATCCGGTTGTGTTAGCCACCACAATGACCTCAATCGGTAAAAAAATTTCATGAATCAGGACTTGTGATATTGGAAATTCAATTAAAGGATTACATTCAGTTGCGTTTATATCTAATGCGAACAGTGATGAAAACATAGACAATTACCATTTGACAGGGGCATGAACGGGGTGGAGTAAATGGGGGTGGTGATGTAAATCTGAAAGACTCATCCTACCCATAGGTGTTGAGTGTCTTAGATTTACATAACTGGCATCGCTTAGCTTTATGTTCAGGAGAATCACTTGCATATTATCACTAACTCTCATAGGAGTGATGATGATGTAACCGATTCTCTCTAGGATCGAATGTTTGGGCCTATCTTCATTCTGGAGAGTTCAGTTGAAAGCCCCAATCAATTGAATTGATAAGTTTGCCTGATATTTGGTTTTATTCATGAATGTTCAATCTAAACAATTTGCTAATGTGAGTATATTTTGCAACCAATTAAAATTCAAACTCAAACGCATCAAGTTCCCATCCTAACCAGGTTGATTATATTCAACGGATAGAGGCTATAGAGACAGTCTTGGGATGCTTACATTTGGAGATTACTCTAGAAAATTCTGAATCGTCAAAATGCTTTGAAAATAATCAGAATATTGATCTTGTAACCTCAGGACATATACCTAGAAATAATGGAAACAGAAAAAGGAAACATGGTTCTAACGAGGGATTCTCAGGACCTCACGGTCCTCTAGGTTCTCCAGTTGAAAACTGACATGGGAATGGATCGAGCCGCGAGTGGGCTAAAGGTAATAATTTCTTCTTTTGTAAGAAGTGGGGCTATCAAAAGAAAGACCGCATAAAGTATAAGCAATGACTTGTAAAGAAGGGTAATAATTCTGTTCTAGTCTGTTTTGAATCTAATCTAACTGATGTGTCGGTGAATTCTTGGTGGATAGATTTAGGAACTACTATTCACATATGTACGTCTATGCAGGACTTATTATAGACCAAGTAACCAACTAATGTAGAGCGCTTAGTATACGTATGCAATGGTGTTAAAGTCAACGCAGAGGCAACTAGAGTCTATAGGCTTAGGTTAAAGTCTGGTTATTCATTGGATCTGGTTAATATATTTTGTGTGCCTTCTATAAGGTACAATCTAGTCTCTATTTCTTATTTGGATAAATTGGGATATTCATTTCAATTTGAGAATAAAGGATTCAGTATTTACCTTAATTCGATTAAAGTTGGCACCAACTCTATGGTAAACAACCTATACCAGTTAAACTTGATTGCTTCACACGTCTATAATGTTAATGGTTTGTATAGAAATAAAACAGGATCTAAACATAAACTAGACTATGAGAATTCCTCCATGTTATGGCATAGACGATTGTGTCATATATCTCGTGAGAGATTGGACAGGCTTGTGCGAGAAGGGATTCTTCATTCTCCAAACCTCTCCGACTATAAAGTGTACATTGATTGTATAAAAGGAAAACAGACCAGAACTAGAAAGAAAGGTGCAACAAGGAATTTATGACTCTTAGAGGTGATACATATGGACATTTGTGGACCATTCCCTATGGCATCCTAGAGTGAACACAAATATTTTATTACGTTCATAGATGATTATTCTCATTTCGAGCACTTATCTTATCAGTGAAAAATCAGATGCCCTGGATGCTTTTAAAATCTATTAGGTTGAATTTGAAAATCAACTGGATAAAATGATTAAAGTTATCAGATTTGACCGTGGTGGCAAATACTATAGTAGATATGACGAATCAGGTCACAATCCAGGGCCATTCGCTAGATACCTACAAGATTATGGCATTGTCGCCCAGTACACTATGCCCGGTACTCCAGAGGAGAATGGTATGGCTGAAAGGTGTAATCGTACCCTTATGGATATGGTGCAAAGCATGATTAGCAATTTGATATTGCCAGAATCTCTGTGGGGTGATGCGATCAAAATCGTAGTTCATATCCTTAACAGGGTCCCCTACAAAGTAGTAAGCAAAACCCCTTTTGAGTTGTGGAATGGGAGAAAACTAAGTCTCCAATATCTATATGTTTGGGGATGCCCTGCTGAGGCTAAAATTTATAACCCACATGAAAGGAAGCTTGATCCTAGAACCATAAGTTTTTTCTTTATTGGATATCCAGAAAGGTCAAAAGGTTATCGATTACACTGTCCTTTCCACTCTATCAATATTGTTGAGACTGTGAATGCCATATTTATTGAGTACACTAAAAACAGTGAGAGCACGAACATTAAAAACTTTGTATTTGAAGAATAAAGGATCTTAACTCTGATCATAGTCACTCAAGATCACGTGGATATAAATGTTGTAGTCGACCCTGCAGTCACTACAGAACACCACGTTGAACCTCATGTACAATCCATTGATGAGGAAAATCAAAATCACACCTAACAAGCTGAACCATTGAGAAGATCTAAAAGATAGAGAATGCCTATAAATCGAGACGATTACATCATATACTTACAAGAGCATGAGTTTGACATAGGGATGAAAAAAGATCCTAAATCTTTTACACAAGTTAAACAAAGTGCTGACCCTTCTCGTTGGTTTGATGCCATGAAAAATGAGTTAAAATCCATGAGGGACAATAAATTATGGGATCTTGTTGAGTTATCCTCTGGAATAAGGCCGATTGATTGTAAATGGATATTTAAAACCAATCAGGACTCCAATGTTAATGTCAAAAGATATAAAGTCAGACTTGTTACCAAGGGTTTTAACCAATGTGAGAGCATTAACTTTAAGGAGACTTTCTCACCAGTATCTAAGAAAAACTCATTTAGGATTATAATGGCTCTTGTAACTCATATGAATTTAGCATTACATCAGATGGATGTAAAAACTACATTTCTCAATGGGGATCTGAATGAAAATGTACATGTGTTACAACGTGAAGGTTTTGTAGCCCATGGCTTAAAACATTTGGTTTATAAACTAAAGAAATCCATCTATGAGTTGAAGTAGGCATCACGACAGTGGTACCTAAAGTTTCATAAAGTAATTTCCTCATATGGTTTTGTAAAAAACACTATAGATGAATGTATCTACATTAAAATCAATGGGAGTAAGTTCATTATGATGATTTTGTATATTGATGACATTCTGTTAGCTAACAGTGACATCATGATGTTAAGCGACATAGAGAAATTTTTATCTCAAAGATTTGAAATGGACCTTGGTGACGCCTCTTATGTCATTGGCATTGAGATTTATCGTGACAGATCTTGTTGACCGCTCATCTTGTCACAGAGGCCTACATCACTAGGATACTCGAAAGGTATGACATGTAAAATTGTACTCCTGGACAGTCACCCATTGTAAAGGGTGATAAATTCGGCCAATTCCAGTGTCCCAAGAATGATTTGAAAAAGAATCAAATGAAGGAACTTCCATATACATCAGTAATAGGGAGCATAATGTATGCTCAAGTATGTACGTGACCGGACATTACATTTGTTATTGGAATGTTGGGTAGATATCTATCTAATCCAAGACTGCAACATTGGATAGCTACAAAGAAAGTGTTACGATATCTATAGAAAATAAAGAACTTCATACTCATATTCAGGAGATCTGATCATTTGAAGTTGATAGGATACTCAGACGCATATTTTGCGGGATGTGTTGACACTAAGAAGTCCACCTTAGGTTACATATTCATGATAGTTGGAGGAGCTATCTTGGAAAAGCATAAAACAGTCTATCACAGCCTCATCCACCATTAAAACTGAATTCATTGACTATCACGAGGCATCAAATCAGGCGTTATGGTTGTAACATTTCTTCTCAGGTTTGCAGGTACTGGAGTATATCCCGAAACTATCAAGAATATTTTGTGATAATTCGCCTGCGATTTCCTTTTCTAGTAACAACAAATATTCATGAAGGTCAAGACATATCGACATCAAGTGTCTTATTGTAAAAGAAAGCGTTCAGAATCATCAAGTGTTTGTGGAGTTCATTGACACTAAGCAGATGATTACAGATCCACTCATTAAAGGGCTCCCTATCACGCCATTTCAGGAACATGTAACATCCATGGGAGTCATTGATCCTATAGATGTTTTCAATTAGTGGGAGTTTAAGTGTGTTTTATCCTTCAGACATTAAAGAGATCTCATTTAATAAAGTTATTTGATGAATCTGATATAAAGTCAATTTCTACTTCTCTCTAAGTATGCGCAATCTATTTTGAGTAAGTAGAACTACAATCATGTCTCGTTGGAGACATTTGAAGGCTTCAGGACCTCTTAAGGATCGGCACACAAGGTCACACTGTGTGTAATCCTTATACCGCACTTCCTAGTTCTTGATCTATGTCATTAAGACTGACAGTATTTGTGACCATGCTTAGCCCCACTTCACTTAGATTAAATGTTGTGATGGCTACTGCGATCTGATACTGGTAGTCTTGATGGACCAGATTGTAATAGCATTACTTGTATTATCCAACAATTGCATTGGTTAACCATTAGGATGTTTCTTCAAATCAAAACATATTTTTTAAACATATTTTCAAAAGATTAATCATTGACATTGATCAATATGGCCCAAGTGGGAGAATGTAAGAACTCTATAACGTAGGATTTATTGATCATGGTCTGGATTGTCCGAAGGGTTAGATAATGTGATCGGGTGTACCAATGGGCCCCACTAAGTTGTGATGCATCAAGAAATTCATGTAAGGGATGGGATGCTAGAATTATAACACACATATAGTATTCGAATGGAACTAGGATTGCTAATTTGTGTGGAGCCTTTAGGGAGAGGAGTTTTGATGGGTTTCAAACTCCTTTACCCTTTACAATGTATAAAACAGGGTTGGGTCCCCAATCTAACACCATCAACAAAAGCTTGAGCCCCACCATATCTTCTCTAAAGGGTGTTAGGAAAGGAAGACTTCAATATCCCTATCTACAGCAATGGCGTCCCAACCAGGTAAGCCATCTATTCCTTCAGATCTCCATATCCAATGCACAACAAGGTCCTTTGGCAATTCTGCATTATTAGATCTTACATCTTTTGGTACGAGGAAATGGGACCAAATACACAAAATTGGAAATCAAGAAGAGGCCTAGGAGGGCTAGGACTTGTCATCTAGTTTAGGCATTATGACATGCTGCCTTTGTATGTTCCTTTTAATGGACTCTTTCTCCATTCTTCGTAATCCATTATGTAGTTGAATTGTTAACAACCATAGATTGCTTCTCACAAGGTATATAATCTTGGCAAGGTACATGTGTCACCGTTTGAGCAATAACAAAATGTCAGCCAAGTTTGACCTGACTATTAAGAGCTGAGTCTAGATAGGATAAGATGTTTTCATGAAATTTTTTTTCTTAATATATACCAATTTTGGATTTTTTTAAAAAAAATCATTTTTGGTGTGTTAGAGAAGATTTTTATTTTTATTTATTTTTTATTTATTTTTATTTATTTATTTACTTCTTAGGTTTGATTATGTTAGCCCTTGTTCCAAGCCGGGCCTCATTAGGATGCTCCAACTTGAGGGGGAGTGTTGAAAGGTTAATAGTTGAATAAGGTCCATTGGGTCCAATTTCCTGTAATAAGGTCCATTCACATCTCCATGTAATAAGGCGAATAGGGCCCATACACATTTTTACTATTATAAATAAAGAATAGAGGGCTAGAGTTTCAATACACCCTAAGCATCTCATGTTCTCGCTATCACTTTCCTCTCTCTTTCTCATTGTTTCTCTCTTCCAATTTTCTTTTTCTTCTCATTGTAGCTTCTCATAGGCCCTTAAGTTTAGCATCACGTAGCTGTTTAACATGGTATCAAATCCTAAGTGCCCATAGGGTTTCTTTTGTTCCTCTTCTTCTAGGGTTCCTTCTTTTCTCTTTTCTTCTTTTCCATTCACCCTTTTTTCTTAATCTTCTTCAATTCTTTTTGAAATATTTTTTCAGAAGGACTTGTTGATTTTTACATTGCCTTCGCTAAGGTTTGATGAGTTTTTTTTTTTCCTTCCGTTGAATCAAATTTGTGTTGCCTTGGTTAGGGTTTACTGGAATTTTTAAATGTTTCTTTGGTTACGATCTGCTGGATTTTTCCTATTGAAGCAGATTTTTGTGTCGCTTTGGATAGGTTATGTTGATTTTTTCTACCAGGGCAGACCTTTTTTTTTGGGTATTTTTGTGTGTTTCCTTTCCTAATTGTCAATAGTTCCCTTCTTCTCGTTCATTTTTTTTCTCCTTCTTATTCTTCTTCTTCTTCTTCTTCTTTTTCTTTCCTTCTTCCTCTTTCCCTCTTTCCTCCCCTACACAATAATGGCTTCTTATTAACCCTTTTCCTTTCACCCTTTATTTATTTTTCATGCTCTTTTAATTTTTTTTAGGAGTCATGAGGTCTTTTCCTAACTGAATTGTGATTCTGAAAAGGCCAAGCTATCTGTCCTAGAGGGGGGGTGAATAGGACAATGCCAAATAAAACTTAAAACAGCGGAATTAAAAAGAATATGATAGCCAAAGTAAAGCACAATGCAGGAAAGTAAAATAACCTCAAAATTCAGATCTTGAGAGGTTGATACAAATGTTATTCTAAGGACAACCTTACACCAAAAACCAGAGTTTATGGTAGGACAACCTTATTTCTAGAAAGAACTTTGTATCAAATCTCAAATCGAAGAGGAATACAGAAACAAATACAAACTGAATTGAAATAAATTGTAATAAAAAATGTATTGTTCTAGGGACAGCCATACACCATAAAAATGGCAGGGCAACCTTGATAGAACAACTTTCAAAAGAAATTAAATATCAAGCTGATAAAGGAATAGCAGAAAATAAATTCTAAACTATTACAACATTCTCACAATGCTTGAATTAAATGATTACAACATTCACCACCATACATACATCCTACAAAATAATTAAAGATTAGAAAAATAAATCATTCAACCACAACACAAGGGTTTATAGCGGTTTGCCTGTTTGTTCACCAACTGTTAAACAACAGCCACACAAAATGCTACTCCACTCCTAATATCCTCACACAGGGGATATTAGCGTTCACTAAAAATAGGTTTTCCGAGGTTCACCCAAAACCTTTACAATTGTGTCTTTGTATGTGGGCTTACACAATTAAAAAAAACCCCACTTCTGAGTTTTCCTGGCTCTCCTCAGATAACCAATACAACAAGATTTTTCTGGCAAATCTTGAAAGAAACCAAAACAAAAAGGAATTTACAATTAAATGTAAAATACCTGATTATCTCCTTCGTTGTAGCAGCCCGGTAGAACCAAATCAGAGTAGATGATTGAATGTCCAAGTTCAATGTCCAGTACTCAATTACAATGGTTCTAATTCTAATAGATTTTAAATTAAACCAAATAGGGCTTGCCTTAATTGATTTTGATTCCAAAGAAAGGGAATAACAATTCCTCTTATCAAATCAGATTGGAATAGCAGAAACAAAACCAATTAAATAAAGCTAAGGAAAGAGAATATTAAATAAGCACACTTAACTTAGATGGAGCATAGAATTATCTCTCAGAAGTTCAACGAAGATTGGCTTGAATGGATTAATTAATTCGATAATTTCTTCTGAGATTCGTGCTCTATTTATAGGTGAGGAGATCGTGTCTTCGACTGGTCTAAAGAGCTCTTCGACTAGTCGAAGCAATAACAGATATTTGAAAAATCCGGCGGGATATGCTTTGACCGTTCTACGACTGGTCGAAGGTCACTTACGACTGGTCGTAGGTCACCTACGACTAGTCGAAGAAACTATAAACCATTGCTGGAATTCGAGTCGAAGATGTTTGACTGGTCGAAGATGCAGTCGACACTGTTCCTACGACTGGTCGAACAAATTCCTGGACTAGTCGAAGCCTAACAGATTTTATCCGGAATTTGTAACAAACTCACGACTGATCGAGGAATTTCTTAGACTGGTCGAAGCAACTCTAGGACTAGTCGAAGAAGGCCTAGGACTAGTTGAAGAACAGACCAATCACATGAAAAATAAACATTCGGTTTATGTATCCAAAATGACCTACTTCTAAGGTCAACCCATGGTCAGTCAAACCTCAACCATGAAGTAAGGACATTGAAACACTAGGAACTAGTGACCTTGAAGTATGAGCCTTGAAGTCTTGATGTAGATCAATCTTGAAATCTTGATGTAGCTCAATCTTGAAAATGTACAAACTGCCTTGAACTCTTCAGCTTGAGTCTTGTCTTATGAGCTTTGCTTGTTGTGAGCTTAGCTTGTTCATGAATGTTGATCCTTGAGAGAGCTTCACTTATGCAAGTTATATATAACATAACAGTGATTTGGGCACCACAAATTTGACAACAGACAGGGATATAAACTATAGCACTTACAATCTCCCCCTCTGTCAAATTAGTGACAAAACACATAACCAAGATAAACAAAAGTAAAACAACTGGTTAATACCTGCAAATCAATATTCAATATTTAATATTCAACTTTCAACCAGTTTCAACATTCAACCAGTTTCATTCAACAAGATCAAACATATACTCCCCCTGACTCCCCCTGAGTAACATAACCAATGCTACTCCTCTCACAATCACATTAAGAACAAACCATTCTCCCACTTTTTGTCACAATATGACAAAGGAGAACTAAATAAAGGAATTTATGAGAGCAAACATGAGGAGGTAAGAGAGTATAGCAAAAGAGCGATAGAGATATTCAGCATAGCATCACATAAAATAAATATCCAGCATAAAACATAGATAGTATCCAAATCAAAATCAGTCAACCAAGTGCTAAGTTATAAAGTTATTACAGACCAGAAGTCTCATAAAAACTACTCAGAACTAGAACTTGAAGACAGAGCAGGAATAGAGGGATTAAGTTGGTGCATGCCTTTGTTCAAGCGCCTAAGATATTTGCGCATGTACTTGAATTACAAATCATGAGCAACAGACATGTTTTCCATCTTTATATTTATATTCTCAACTTTATCCTCTAATGCTCTCAGACGAGCATCAACATCAGATGGTTCAAAATCTGGATCATTTGCTGAGTCAGAATCCAGTTCCTCAAAAATGTCATCCATATTAATGTCAACACCAGCTTCTTCACGAACACCACCACCACCACCTTGTTCAGGAAGCAGATCCAACTTCATCTTATTGATATTTGTATTGTTGAAGATTAGATGATGGATAGGTACCTCATCAACTAGCATATCGACTAACATATGTGTAGCTAATACAGTCATTAAATAGGCAAAAGGAATGTCACTATGACCAGGATGGAGTCTAAACTGAAGAATGAAATGATAAATTAAGGATGGTAAACAAATATGAGTACCATTGGAAATAGCATGGATAACATGAACCATAAACGAAGTCAAGTCAGATTTATTACCTGAATGAGGATACAGATTAGACACAAAGATTCTGTGGAGAATTCTGTACTTGGGTAACAAATACCTTGTGGGAAGCGCATTCCCTTTTTGAGTCCATTGAACATCCATGTTGCACAAGTATCTAGTGAGCATGCGTTTTTCAGACATTAAGGGTTTATCAGTTAAGTTATGGATAGGAATACCCTCATCATTCACAGGAATTTCCATAAGGGCTGAAATTAAATAACGATCAACGTCAAAAGGCCCTTCTCTAATAGAAATTTGAAAAGTTAAATTATCCTGTGAAAAAGCACTAATACATGTAAACATGGATTGGGCAATGGACTGGTATGCAGCCCACCCCAATGTAATAAGTTAACCCAACCTACAGCTTCAAGTATAGGAAGGATGTCAAAAGGTGCAATATGATTAACATCAACAGGATGCTCAACAATAACATTACGAGATCTAATGTCCCTAACATATGATGGATCATCATTAGGAACAAGAAGATGACGCTCAGAGATAACAGTTGATTTGGAGGAAGAAGGACCACGGGAAGTAGTTTTTCTACCTCTAGAAGCCATTTGCAACAAGAATTTCAAGGAATAAAGAAGTTACAAAGGATTGAGAAGTGGGTTTTCTCAAAACAGATTTTTCAAAATACAAACCCCAAATCTTAATGAAATCCAAAATAGAAAGCTTCAAGCTTGAAAATGAAACAATCTAGACACAAATCTGCAAGAAAAACGGGATTTGAAACATTAACCTTGAAGAACAAGATAGATGGGTTCGACAAGTCGAAGCTCGGCTCCAAGGAGAAGAAAGATGAAATGAGGAAGAAAGCAAAAATCCCCAATTTTAAGTGAAACCCGAGTTCTACGACTGGTCGTGGGTATTTACGACCGGTCGTAGGACGACTGGTCGTGTATACTCACGACTGGTCGAAGAAGCCCCAAAAATTCAAATTTCTTGCAAATTTTACAAAAATTGGAATTCAATCTAGCAAATATATACACTATAATACAAGTAGGCATAAATAATCAATTTAAAATGCACATGCCAAGATCAAATTTCATCTTTTTGAACCTGCTTTTATCGAGAGGTTTTGTAAAAATGTCAGCACGTTGATCTTCAGTAGGAATATATTCTAGAGATATAACTTTTTCTTCTACTAATTCCCTTATATAATGAAATCTAATGTCAATGTGCTTAGTACGAGAATGCTGAATAGGATTTTTTGAAATATTTATCACACTGGAATTATCACAATGTAATAACATAGAATCCTGTTTAATTCCATAATCACTTAACATTTGTTGCATCCAAACAAGCTGTGTACATGCATTACCAGCTGCGATATACTCAGCTTCAGCTATTGAAAGTGATATAGAATTTTGTTTCTTACTAAACCAGGAAACTAGACAATTTCCAATAAAAAAACAACCACCACTGGTTGATTTTCTATCATCTAGATTACCAACTCAGTCAGCATCCGAGTACCCAGCTAATTGGACATTAGTCTCATGAGGATACCAAAGACCGAGATTTATAGTACTTGCGACATATTTAATAATTCGCTTGACAGCAATCAAGTGAGATTCTTTTGGATCAGATTGATATCTTGTGCAAATACCAACACTTAGAGAAATATCAGGTCTACTAGCAGTTAAATATAACAAACTACCAATCATACTTCGATAAAGTTTTGAGTCAACATTTTTACCATTAGAGTCTTTTGATAGTTTCAGGGTGGTACTCATAGGAGTATCGAAATTCTTGCCATTCTCAAATCCAAATCTCTTGATTAGATTCAAGGCATACTTAGATTGAGAAATGAATATTCCTTCAGATTGTTGCTTTGCAATCCAAGGAAATAAGTCAATTCCCCAACCATGCTCATTTCGAACGATGATTTCATCAAATCTGCAAACTCAGTAGTCAAGTCAGTACAAGTTGATCCATAAATGATATCATCAACATAAATCTGTACCATTAAGATATGATCATTAAGTTTTTTAACAAACAGAGTTTTATCGACAGATCCCATTTGAAAATTATGACTTAGAAGAAATTTCGTTAGTTTCTCATACCATGCCCTAGGTGCTTGTTTTAATCCATAAAGTGCCTTTTTAAGCCGATATACATGATCAGTATTTTTGGAATCTTCAAAACCCATTGGTTGTTC
Source organism: Magnolia sinica (assembly GCF_029962835.1). Lineage (NCBI taxonomy): Eukaryota > Viridiplantae > Streptophyta > Magnoliopsida > Magnoliales > Magnoliaceae > Magnolia > Magnolia sinica. The sequence continues at coordinate 59,128,807 of NC_080578.1, forward strand.
AATATAGACTTCTTCATGTAAATCGCCATTTAGAAAAGCACTTTTCACATCCATCTAATAGATCTTTATCTTTTTAAAACATGCAATGGATATAAATAGTCTGATAGATTCAAGACGTGCTACTGGTGCAAAAGTTTCATCAAAATCAATCCCTTCAATTTGAGTATAACCTTGTACCACTAGTCTAGCCTTGTTTCTAATTATATTTCCACACTCGTCAGACTTATTTTTGAAAATCCATTTAGTTCCAATGATGTGTTTATCTTTAGGTCTTGGTACGAGATACCAAACATCATTTCTTACGAATTGGTTGAGTTCATCTTGCATCGCAACAATCCAGTTCTCATCAGCAAGAGCTTCTTTTAAGTTAGATGGTTCAATTTGGGATCTAAAACATACATAATTACATATATCCTCAAGTTGTTTATGGGTGCGAACACCGGTGAGAGGATTTCCAAGAATTTGTGTAGTTGGATGATCTTTAACAGTCCTCAACTCAGAATCAGTCTGATTCGATGAAGTATCGGGTTTATCAATGATTAGTACTTCATCATTATCTGAATTAGGAATTGGCGTGTTTAAGTGATCATCAATGACAACATTAATGGATTCTTGAATCACACCAGTCCTTTTATTCAGAACCCTATAAGTTCGACTGTTTAAGGATTATCCTACAAAAATCCCTTCATCACTCTTCGTATCGAATTTTCCCAAATTTTCACGATCACGTAAAATATAGCACTTGCTGCCAAAAACTCGAAAGTATTTAACAGTAGGCTTTTTATTAAACCACAATTCGTAAGCCGTTTTATTATTATCTTTTTAGTGTAGACTCGGTTAATAATATAGCAAGCTGTGTTGACTGCTTCAGCCCAAAGATTTTTAGAGAGCTTCATGCTATTCAACATAACATTAGCCATTTCTTGAAGCACCCTATTCTTTCTTTCAACAATTCCATTTTGTTGTGGAGTTTTGGGAGCAGAGAATTCATGTAATATTCCTTGGTCAGTACAGAACTTCTCAAAATTGCTATTCTCAAACTCAAATCCATGATCACTACGAATTTTACTGATTTGAGAAGATTTTTCAGTTTGAATCCTTTTGAGAACTTTTCTTACTTCTTCAAGGGTTTCAGATTTATCCCTTAAGAAGACTACCCAAGTATATCTGGTAAAGTCATCAACTATTACCAGGATATACTTTTTCCCACCACGACTTTCTGTTCTGGTAGGTCCTATCAGATCCATGTGGAGAAGTTCGAGTGGTCTTGATGTGGCATTTGAATTCACCTTTTTGTGTGAATTCTTTGTTTGTTTGCCTATCTGGCACTCACCACATATTTTATCTAATTTCTGAAGTTTGGGTAAACCTCTTACAAGTTCTCGTTTGCTCAATCAATATAAATTTCGATAATGTACATGTCCAAGACGTTTATGCCATAAATCAGTCTCGTCTGTATGGACCATGTAACAAGTTTGATTAGATGAGCTGGATTCTCTAATAATATAGCAATTTTTAGACGTTCTACGTCCAGTTAATATTACAGAACCCTTATTATTCATTATCTCATAGCTTTGATTAGAAAACCGAACATTATGGTTATTATCACATATTTGAGATATACTAAGCAAGTTATGTTTTAAGCCTTCAACGTATAAAACATTTTTAAACACAGGAAGATTAAAAAGTTGAACCGTACCTTAGCCTAAAATCTTGCAGTTGCTTCCATCACCAAATGTGACTGAACCATCAGTCATATCTTTTAGATCCGTGAATAAAGCTTTGTCACCTGTCATATGCCTGGAGCATCCACTGTCTAGGTACCACTTTGAATGACTTGTTGCTTTGAAAACAGTGTGAGCAACCAAGCAGGTGTCTTTAGGAACCCATTTCATAACTGTTTTGGGTTTAGGAACATAGTTGGTCTTCTTTTGTGTATATTTGTAGGAATGACCTATAGAGTTAGATTTTAAGAGCTCCTTGAGTAAATCAACTATCTTTTCAGCTAGTGAATTTCGTTTCTGATTAAAGTTGACATGGCTGCTTCTAGGTTTTTGAAAAGTTTTTGAATTTCTAGAAAAATCATGATAAGTACTTTTCCCTTTTGAGTTTGAGGACTCTCTTTTAACAAACATAGGAGGAGTATACTTTTGTTTAGGAGGTAGATTTTTATCATAGCCCAACCCGGATAGATCGCCACTTTTACTTGATCCGGATAAAAGTTTCTCTAACTTTGGATCACCTTGGGCATATTTCCATGTGTCCTTTAGACTCAGAAGAGAAGATACTTCAGTTTTAAGTTTCTCAATTTCAGATTTTAATCAATAATTAGGGAGTTTTTGAATTCCAAATCGCATTTTAATTTTTCAAAACAATCTGAAATTTGTGATTTTTCTAAGACAAGTGATTCAAAACAATTTTTGAGCTTAGAAAACTTTTCTTTTTGAAGTTTAAGTTTGACAGCAATTTTACAACTTTCCTTATATAGGGCATTGTAAACGTCTTAAAGATCATCTTCATTTTCACATTCACTATTCAGATTTTCTTCACTTGTAGAGTCATTATCTGAAAATGTGAATTTGGCTAGAGTCATAAGAGCTTTAACCTCATTGCCCGACTCAGTTTCAGAATCTTCTGATTCAGAAGAACCTTCAGAATCAGATGATTCATCCCATGTAGCCAACATACCCTTCTTCTTGGGTTTGTCCCTTTTAGGACATCTATTTGTTAAGTGCCCATATTCTTGATAGTTGTAACATTGACTACTTTCAAAGATTTTCGAGATTTGGGTCTAAACTTCTTTTCATCATTTGATTTTTGAAAATCAACCCTTTTCTTGCTTTTGAAAATCTTATAAAATTTTTTAGCTAAGAGAGCCATATCATCTTCTGAATCAGAATTTTCTTCTGAATTACATTTAGAAGATTTTAGTGCGATAGATTTACCTTTAGGAGCTTTAAAGTTTAACTCGTAGGTTTGTAGAGAACCAACTAGTTCTTCTACCCTCATATTATCTGTATCACGAAGTTCCTGGATCGCGGTTACTTTAGAATTGAACCGTTCAGGAAGTGAGCGTAATATTTTTGTACACACTTTACTTTCTGGGATTTTATCGCCAAGACCCCACATTGAGTTTACAGTGTCATTTAATCTAGTGTAAAAGTCCATAAACATTTCATTTTCCTCCATATGAATTTCTTCAAATCTAGTTGTGAGGAGTTGGACTTTAGATTTTTTGACAATTGTAGTACCCTCGTGTGTCATTTCTAATATATCCCAAGCTTGCTTTGCAGTATCATAGGAAATGATTCTTTTGAAATCATCCGGTGATAATGCGCAAGTAATTGCATTTAGTGCTTTAGCATTTGCACTACTCTCACTTTTCTGAAGAGTGGTCCATTGGTAATATGGTGTGACTTTCATAGATTTTGAACCATCAACCCCAGTAACTTCCATGATAAGAGGATTCCATTCAGTCACTGTGGCTTGCCATACATTTTCATCCATTGATTTGAGCAAGATCCTCATTCTGGCTTTCCAATAGGCATAGTTGGAGCCATCAAAGGGTGGAGGCCTTGTGACTGAAAGGCTATCAAAATTTGACATCTTAAATAGCTTAAATCGTTAGCTCAGGAATTAAATCCAAGAATTAAAAAAAAGAGAGAGAGCTATTAGGCTCTGATACCACTTGAAAAGGCCAAGCTATCTGTCCTAGAGGGGGGGTGAATAGGACAATGCCAAATAAAACTTAAAACAGCAGAATTAAAAAGAATATGATAGCCAAAGTAAAGCACAATGCAGGAAAGTAAAATAACCTCAAAATTCAGATCTTGAGAGGTTGATACAAATGTTATTCTAAGGACAACCTTACACCAAAAACCAGAGTTTATGGTAGGACAACCTTATTTCTAGAAAGATCTTTGTATCAAATCTCAAATCGAAGAGGAATACAGAAACAAATACAAACTGAATTGAAATAAATTGTAATAAAAAATGTATTGTTCTAGGAAAAGCCATACACCATAAAAATGGTAGGGCAACCTTGCTGGAACAACTTTCAAAAGAAATTAAATATCAAGCTGATAAAGGAATAGCAGAAAATAAATTCTAAACTATTACAACATTCTCACAATGCTTGAATTAAATGATTACAACATTCACCACCATACATACATCCCACAAAATAATTAAAGATTAGAAAAATAAATCATTCAACCACGACACAAGGGTTTATAGTGGTTTGCCTGTGTGTTCACCAACTGTTAAACAACAGCCACACAAAATGCTACTCCACTCCTAATATCCTCACACAGGGGATATTAGCGTTCACTAAAAATAGGTTTTCCCAGGTTCACCCAAAACCTTTACAATTGTGTCTTTGTATGTGGGCTTACACAATTAAAAAAACCCCACTTCTGAGTTTTCCTGGCTCTCCTCAGATAACCAATACAATAAGATTTTTCTGGCAAATCTTGAAAGAAACCAAAACAAAAAGGAATTTACAATTAAATGTAAAATACCTGATTATCTCCTTCGTTGTAGCAGCCCGGTAAAACCAAATCAGAGTAGATGATTGAATGTCCAAGTTCAATGTCCAGTACTCAATTACAATGGTTCTCATTCTAATAGATTTTAAATTAAACCAAATAGGGCTTGCCTTAATTGATTTTGATTCCAAAGAAAGGGAATAACAATTCCTCTTATCAAATCAGATTGGAATAGCAGAAACAAAATCAATTAAATAAAGCTAAGGAAAGAGAATATTAAATAAGCACACTTAGCTTAGATGGAGCACAGAATTATCTCTCAGAAGTTCGACGAAGATTGGCTTGAATGGATTAATTAATTCGATAATTTCTTCTGAGATGCGTGCTCTATTTATAGGTGAGAAGATCGTGTCTTCGACTGGTCTAGAGAGCTCTTCGACTAGTCGAAGCAATAACAGATATTTGAAAAATCCAGCGGGATATGCTTTGACCGTTCTACGACTGGTCGAAGGTCTCCTACAACTGGTCGTAGGTCACCTACGACTGGTCGTAGGTCTCCTTCCACTAGTTAAAGAAACTATAAACCATTACTGGAATTCGAGTCGAAGATATTCGACTGGTCAAAGATGCAGTCGACACTGTTCCTACAACTGGTCGAACAAATTCCTGGACAAGTCGAAGCCTAACAGATTTTATCCATAATTTGTAACAAACTCACGACTGATCGAGGAATTTCTTAGACTGGTCGAAGCAACTCTAGGACTAGTCGAAGAAGGCCTAGGACTAGTCGAAGAACAGACCAATCACATGAAAAATAAACATTCGGTTTATGTATCCAAAATGACCTACTTCTAAGGTCAACCTATGCTCAGTCAAACCTTAACCATGAAGGACATTGAAACACTAGGAACTAGTGACCTTGAAGTATGAGCCTTGAAGTCTTGATGTAGATCAATCTTGAAATCTTGATGTAGCTCAATCTTGAAAATGTACAAACTGCCTTGAACTCTTCAAGTTGAGTCTTGTCTTGTGAGCTTTGCTTGTTGTGAGCTTAGCTTGTTCATGAATGTTGATCCTTGAGAGAGCTTCACTTATGCAAGTTATATATAACATAACAGTGATTTTGGCACCACAAATTTGACAACAGACAGGGATATAAACTATAGCACTTACAGATTCCTTAGAATGGGATGGTTTGCAGTTGTATTTTTTAAGGTTTTGCATCATGTGTTGCTAGATTTGAAGCTTCTTTGATTTGTGGTTGAAGCCCTTGCTGATTTTTCTACTGTCTAGTTGAAGATGTTGCTGGTTGGAGGTATTTGACTGGATTATCTCTTGTGTGAGGTGTGATCGCCTTTTTTCCACTACCTCCTTCGACGACTTAGCAATTTGTTTGTTTCATGCTACCTTTGCCAAGATGTGTGATGTGACTAGTATTTATACTGAATAGTTGGCTAAGACCTATTTATGTACCAAATAGTTAGCTTAGGCATGTTTGGACTGGGTGATTATCCCATCCTTGGCTCAAACTTATAATTGTATTGGGCTTGTTCACTCTAAGTAGCTGGCTCAAACTAGTTATTTATATTAGACATAATTGTGTTTGGTAGTTGGTCCAGCCTTGGTGAGCTGGCTGGTTGATTTAGACTCATTTGTTTTTATTGGACAATTGGTCCATTCGTATTTGTTCAAGATAGTTGTCTGGACTTATCATTGTGTTGGGCTGTTGGCCCAACGTTGATTGAGTTGGATAGTTGATCCAAACTTGTTTGTGCTGGATGCTTCTTCACAATGTTGTCATGTGTGACCGCATATGCGCATACACAATCACATATGCACACATTGATGGGGATATCACATATGTGACAATGGCATATGCGATCACATATACCACACGTGCGATAATATGCGATCACATATTGGCCAACGGGCAAAAATCTAACCACTGACACTTTATTATTATTACTTCCAAAGCTCCTCCATCTGCAATATGCTCACCCAAACTCTATTACCCTCTTCTTCTCTTACAGTTCCTAATTTCAAGTGATTAAATCTCTCTCTCTCTCTCTCTCTCTCTCTCTCTCTTACATTTCCTACTTCCAAGTGTCTCTCTCTCTCTCTTACATTTCCTACTTCCAAGTGGTCTCTCTCTCTCTCTCTCTCTCTCTCTCTCTCTCTCTCTCTCTCTCTCTCTCTCTTATATTCCCTCTCTTGGAAGTTAGAACTTTAGAAGATCAAGATTCAAGCACCTTCAAGGAAGATTCAAGTTCAACATTCAAGTACTTTCTCTTACATACATTCCTCTAATTCTAATCTTTCTTTTCAAGGAGGATTTAAGTTCACGTGTTCAACAATACATTCAAGCACTCTCTTACATACATAACATATTACATCATAATATTTCTACTTTTAGTTCTACATTCCTATTTCATTCTCTCTCTCTCTCTCTCTCTCTCTCTCTCTCTCTCTATATATATATATATATATATATATATATATATATATCTCTCTCTCTCTCTATATATATATACCCCCCCCCCCCCCCCCTCCTTTCTCTTACATTTTGTTGATGTGATGTAGTACTATAAACATATATGAAGAAACAAAAGAAGAAGAAGTATATGTGGAAGAAAGAGATCACTCCAATGATGATGACGATGGTGGTGATCAAATGCTACAATTGCAAATAGATCAATGTATATATCATTTAATATTATTTTGTTAGAGTATAACTTGTAAATTATATTTTCGTTTTGGCATTTTATACAATCAATAATAAATAAATAGCTTCTTCATTTTGTTGTTACTTGTTACGTTACTTCTTGTTAAGTGTTATTTGTTAAATTATATTGTTGAATGTTGATGTCTTGATGTTTAATTGACTCAAATATAATTTAAATATGTAAAATTAACAATCTATTAACTTAGGAAAGTTCCCCCTAATTTCTTATATTTTTTAACATTTTTTCTTAAACCCCCCCTCCTATTTTTTCAACTTTTAATAAAATTTTCAAAAAAATAAAAAAAGTGTGGTCGCGTATGTGACTATGCGATTGCATATGCGCACAGGCATATGTGATTACACACAGTTGCATATGCGATTTGACAACATTGGTTGTTCCAATGGCTCACATCACTAAAGTTGCAGAAATGCCCATTTGCCCGAAGTTATTGGTCATCTTATCATCCCCACTTCTCATCCACTCGCTTGCCTCTTGTCATAGGTAGTGCTACTCATCTTCATAGACACATACTTTTTTATTTTATTTTATGCTTTTAAGAAGTCTTTTATGTGCCTCTCCCAACTTAAGTTCTTCTTTTCAGAGCACCTTGAGTTTGAGGAGGCATGTTAGAGAAGAATATTTCTTTCTTAGGTTTGATTATGTTATCACTTGTTCCAAGCCGAGCCTCATTAGGATGCTCCAACTTGAGGGAGAGTGTTTAAAGGTTGATACTTGAATAAAGCCCACTGGGACCAAGTCCATGTAATACGGCCCATAGGGCCCATACACTTTTTTACCATTATAAATAAAGAGTAGAGGGCTAGGGTTTCAATACACCCTAAGCATGTCATGTTCTTGCTATCTCTCCTCTCTCTCTCTCTCATTATCTCTCTTCCATCTTTCTTCTCCTTCTTTTATCTTCTCATTTTAGCTACTCATAGGTCCTCAAGATTAGCACCCTGTAGCCATTTAACATGATGAAAATAGAAAAATAAATAGTGATTATTGTTCCTAACGTGCATTCCCAACATCTGGAGTTCTCGTCTTATATATCCCAACTTTGAGAACTGATACCCTTCTTTTTGGCCACTTTGTCTTAAGGCAGTCCCTTAGGCCCTGTTTTCTTGCCAATAATTATGTATTAGGGATCATAGTTTATATAAATAATAGGTTAGGGCTATCAATGGGTTGAGTTCTGGTGAGGTCCAAGAAAACTCATACCCGGTGCCAACAGGTCTTGTTTTTTAGGACCTAACTATGGTCCCAGATGAGTTCGGTCCTGGTAAAAAAGTAGCATTTGCATGGTTGGGTCCAAACTAATGGGTGGATTAGATCTCAAACATGTGTTCCACTTTGAAACATGCATGGTGTGTAAATGGGCTATCTCACATGCATATGGCTTAACAAACCTTATTCTGTTCCTAGAACATATGATATGCAATTAATATATACAACATTATTAGTAAAACTAATGATGCAAAACATGAAATTAAATATGGAATGCAAGAGATCAAGCTTAAGATTATGCCAATTTTAAACAGTCACAAAATTCCACATCCTACATACTATCAAACATTCAAAAAAAGGGGAATCTATGGGGGTCCAAGCCTACACAACTTTAGGGCTGGATCAAATAAAATTATAAGACAAATAAGCCTAAAGGAGTGTAAGAATCATCAATTCTTGCATAGGATTGTTCCTAACTCAGGAGATTCACTAAGTTTCAATTTGGGGGGAAATCTAGGGTTTAAAAATTGGGGATAATTGGGATTTGAGACTCTTTAGGGTTAGGGATTTAGATTAAGGGGTTTTTTTTAGTCAAAAGAGAAGGAAATAGAGGAAAAAAGAGAACCTGGGATGAACCACGTGTGTTAGACAACAGATGGGCCTGGACACATGTGCACGACAGGTCGTCCGCATGTGTGTGGGACCCACAAAGTCGAAAACTGACTTCTAGGCTGGGATCGGCTAGGGATGGGCTGCCGTAACGCCCTGAAAATCGAGGGTCGAGCAAAGCTCTACTTCCGAGTTCCAACGCATCACTTATGCAATATAGATAATGATGATTGAATGTTGTCCATATTAGTGCATTTAAACATGAGTGAGATTATAAAAAAAAACAGCATATCATACTCCAGAGTTAATGTAATTTGGCAAGCAGAAGACTGAAGATATGCATTTAATTATGAAAATGTTTTACAAATTTCGGAGTATGAGTATGGAACCGGGCTAAATATATACATGTGTTGTTTCTAACCATATAAAAATACAGGAAGTAAATTTGTTCAATTAAACAAGTATCCCAGTAGTCCCTGCGCATCGGTATGCGATCTACATAGATCTGCCCAATAGTTGAACATAGGAGAATCCTTCCTCCTCACCTACAAAGTCCAATACTGCTGTATAAACATCACCATCACCTGCATCTAAACTAGAGTGTGGGTGGTGTTTTAAAACACTGTCCCAGGTGGGAATCAGTAGCTAATTCAGTGGAATTATAAAGCAAAGGTTAACATGTTATCAATTCAGTCAAGCAGTAATGATAAAGTAGTACAACAAACATGTCCTAAGTACTCTCGTTAATGCAAGAATGAAATGCGATAATGATGTTTACCCTTGCCTACACTCCCTCTGCAACATCTTCTCACGATCACGGCATGCAACACTCCCGCTGTGCTCAATTCCAACGCCAAAGGCACATGCAATGCGGTGCATGTGCATGATTAGTGAAGTTCTTAATTACGTATATTCATATAGCAGGATTAGGTAGCTAAGGTACCTCCCTTTATATCATTTACCCAAATAATAATCCATCTAGGGTCGTCAGTCCTAGTTAATCACATACAATGGCAGTTCTATGTCGCTACGGAGAGGCTCGTCACCATCAATGTACACCTAGTTATACTCAAGGTCACTACGGAAAGGCTCGTCACCTTAGCGTAGTCCTAGTGTATACTTGAGGTCACTCCACCAAAGCCCTACCAACTGGCAGTCTACTTTCGAAGGCTTATCACCAACCTGACTGGGGACCACAGCCAGGCTGCGCCAGTGTAAGTCGACAGCTCGAACACAGTGTCCCATACCACCATATTCAGTTCACCAGTTTGAGTTGCTCACTAGTCACTATGGGGAGGCTCGTCGCCCCAGCTTAGGTCGACAGCTCGACCACGGTGTCCCATACCACCATGCTCGGCTCATGAGTCTTAGCGGATCGAGGTACCAAGGTTAAATGGGCTTTTCACTGGTAAGTTTGGTACCTTAAGTTCAAGCAGTATGTCCATACATGGTGAACATACATTGGGCCACTCGGGTTACTCGACAAGCTCGGCTGGTATGAGCATACGTTGAATTAATCGACATGGAGCGCATAAGTATTCCATGTGGCCTAACCACTATCGATAAACAGCGTACGACTTGGATTCATCAAACGTGTCTTGTGTGGTGAAATGACTTCGGCCACTAATTCGGGAATCATTACCGATTGTTTAGACTACGCAGTAGTCCCAATCATATTCAAACACAATAGGCATTCATATGTGATAGTCAAACAGCATGTGACAACCAATTGCAGTATAAATCTCATTTGAGCATTTCCACAAATACATAATGTACATGTTATCATACCTAGGCATTTCATTCATAAATCACGTAGTAGTAAGATAGGTTACATGAAGGAAACTATAGCTATAGATAAGGTAATTGAGAATCCCATCTCAACACCCCTTTTAAATACATTTCAACAAGTATTTTCTCATTCAGGCATTTTATCAAACGCTAGACTACACATACCAACACACATGAAATAAATCAGTTATAACGTATATTATAACACATCCTTTCATAAGGGAGTTGCCACACGTACAACAATCATAAGTTCTCAACAACAATCATGGCAAGCACAAATCATCATTCCAAGTCCATTTAAAACATTTCAACTAATACTTAGACTACACTTTACTACATATATAGACTAAATTAGTTACGGCATATATTATGACAAATCCTTTCACAAGGGGATTGTCATACATACAACAACCTCGTATTCTAAGTTAATAGTCATGGCAATCCTAAATCATGATTCCACTTTCATTCGAACATTTCAACAAACACATGAAATGCATAATGCATTCACATAGTTCACACATGTATAGTTTATCAGATACATCGTAACTAAGATCATATGACGGCAATCCAGTCAGACATAAATCATTGCTGACATTGAAAGCCTTGAGAACCATAACCTAAGTATTTATAGTCTGTACCTTTTACCGGTAAACCCGTACTGAGTTCAGTTTGAACACTACGTCTTTATCTACGGCACAACGGCTACCTGAATCATGAAATAGGTTAGCTATTTCGCCGATCTACCTATTTGGATTCCTAAAATGAGATTAGGGTTAGGATTTCTTACCCAAATTGAAGTCAGAATCAACAGTGCAATGATGGTGGGGTGGCGATTTGGCATGTGTAGTCGTGGGAAAGGATCCCAGCAACGATCCTCTGATCTCACTCTCTTATCCTCACTCTTTTCTCTCCTTTTCTCTCTTCTCACTCCTAGGGTTTGGAAAAATTCGTATGGGAGAGAGAGAGGTGGCCCTTATATAGGCCCAGAACTGATGGTAATGGCCCCAAGGCCATTGTATACTTAAGTTATAGCCAAAAGGCATCTGTTTCAGGCCAATGGAGCTCATCTAGAGGTCCTTTACCTACACACAGTCAGGGGCAAGTTCCCTTACATTGGATCTAGTTCAGGTTAAGATTTCAGTCCGATCGGATTAGCAGATCGACCGTGGGGGACCAGTTTCAATTTAATGGCTATCGTCGCTCGATCAGGGCTACAAGTACGCTGACTTGTGTTAGAAATTTTTCTTGATCTGAGGGTGTAGTTGGGTCAGAATCTGATGGTCTGAAACCTTAAATTTGGCCTACAAATGAATGACTTAAATCACTTAAGTTTAAGTTCATTTTCTAATGATATTCGCATTTCTCACACACTTTGCTCCGAGCACAAGTTGTGTGTTTCGGGATACTATTTGGACTTGATTTTCGAGATGGTTGTCAAGCCCAATAAAGCAGTCATAACCGTATAATTTCACAGTAATCGAACTTTCAACGCACAGTCCATGTCCGATACGGAGTTTCAAGATGCTCTCGAGAGCAACTGGGTTTTGAGATTGATCTTAAATCTTATGGCAATGTTGATTCAACGATCCTAATGGTTTTAGGTCTTGCAGTTCGTATAGAAAGTGGTTCAAGCTAATTCAACTGATTATTCAGTTTAGTACTTAACTAAATTATGCCTTAATTATGACAGAATAAGATCATAGGGTAGTTCTATGCCCCTTTTTGGCACTTTTAGTTAGCATATTATTTTAATTATTTTTCTAATAGTTCACCATCAAGTTTACTTCATTCCTACCAAATTTCATTAGATTTCGTATTATAGAAAAATTCTAAAAATTCTAGAAGCAGCAGTTGTCCAAACTAATGATTTTTGGATAGTTGTCACAATGAAATTCATTTAACTATATTAAAATTTTTATTATATTTTTTACTTATTTTTATATGAAACTAGACTTATCAAGCTTCAATCTGGCCTTCGAATCACCTAAATCGGAGTTGTATTGAGGGAGATATGACTTTTTGAATTTGGGATGAAAAACTACAGAAAATGGCAGAAAACGGGCCGCCCAGCCCGCTGGACGGCAAGGCCTCGCCGTTGCGGTGATGGCATCACCGCTCGTTGTCCTATCTGGTGGTGATTCTGCCATGTGAGTTTTGAAATAAGCATATCTTGTAAACCGGAATGAGTTATTCAACATGCAATATATGATTTTAGGGTAGGAGAAGCTGATCTATCCAAATAACTTATTGATTTCATGATATTCCAAATGGTTATTGGTCCAAAACCTAATTTATTTATATATTCACTATTTATAGTAAATTTTAATTTTATTATTATTCTTCATCATTTAAACTTTAGGATTTGTGTCTAATATGAAAGTACTTGGAAAATTTTGGAGAATATGGTGTTGAAAGGTGAGATTTTGAAGGAAATGGGTTAAAAAGGGATTTTTAAACTTTAGGATTGAGTTCTGAGAAGTTAATATGGTGTTATGATTGACTCATTACCTAAGGATGTCTAACTCCAGGTTGGCAAAAATCCGGGGCGTTACAATCTACCCCCTTTAAAAATAATTTCGTCCCCGAAATTGGCTAAGGGTAATAAGTAAAGATTTTATTATATCATTTGCCTAAGTTTTATTGATTTCAAGTTTATATGCGTGGTAGGGTGTATACTGTCTATGCTAGTCTGGTACATTTTAGTCCACCCCCCTTAAAAACTTATCTCTTTATCTCTTGCTTATGCCCTGATGGTTTGCTATAATTTATTTGTTTATCTATTTGGAGTCTTGACGACGATTTCCATCTATTTAGAGTAAGATATATGTTTTCAATGGTCGACCAATACAGAGAGACGGTTGTAGTGGGCTTGATCCGATACATTAATCACCTACCTGACCAGGGTAGAAGGCACATCGTATCCCTTCCTAGTCCTGGTAGATCCTGGTCTTCTGCTCGGTCAAAGTAGTGAGTCCATTGGTAGTCGCCCAGGATTGAGAATTGGGTCAAACCGCGAATGCTTTTGCAGTTGTATATTTCAGTAACTCCGTAGTCCGATCACTCTAAAAGCTTAGGGAAGGCCCATCACTAAAAGGTTCAAATTTCCTATTTATAAGGTTGCACTTTGGGTCTTAGTCTAAGGGAGTCCTCGTCTTAATCTATGTCCAAGGTAGGGGTTAATAAACACCTTAATAGATCATCCTAAAAGGGTTTCTAATCGTACAGAGTTGGCCAAGGCTTCTATTATGTTCGTATTTAATGAGTGGCTTTGTGGATACACTGACCTCAGCTATTGTAATCCAACTCATACCCATTGTTACGAATTGATTTAATACTTAAACCTTAATTGCTGTTATTCCAGTAACTTCATTGTTGACATTCTAAGGAAGGTTTAGCTCCTATTTAATGACCATTTAGTGACCTAACCTTTCTTCTAACCTGGATTAATTTTCTTCGATCTTGGGCCAGTGGGGCAAGGGCCCATCACGCTTCTACTGCGCCACTTTGATCCAATGGATGTGCAGACTGACTTAACTAGATTAGGCTCATAATGTTCTACTCCCCTTAAAAATTATTATTATTATTATTATTATTATTATTTTCTCAAGGCTCAAGAATCTATGTCCTGATCCGTATGTTGGAACAAGGTGTAATTTAGGACCTATCCTTGACGTGAAATGGGAAACGATCACTAATACATTGGTTATCTTTTCATCAATGATGTGTACTATGGCATTGGTACCTATAGTTATAGAAATACGTTAAAAATGATGGGTGATGTGGTTGATTCTAGGGACGGGTGTGAGTTTGTGGCAAGATGCCTAATTCTACCAAAGAAGGACTCTTACTACGGTCCCGACTTACCCTCTCTAATCATATCCAGTTTAATACCGTAATATAATCTATACATTATTAGTACACAAGGAATTCAGACAAAATAGGTTAACGGGCAGACTATCTTTCTAAGTTCATATGCACAATACGGATGCCAGAATGGTCTGGGGTTCGGGACCTAATTCCTAACTGTCTGTTGCCCATTTGAGAAATTCCTTGGGCCTAAAAAGAAAAATCTCTATTGGCTATATATTCTTAACTCTTTTCAAAGGCAAAAAAAATAAACGTTTGATTGTAAATGGTCGGGCCAACACGGAAGGAAAGTTGTGTAGTAGGTCTGAGCCTCCAACCTAATCAACCCTACTAACTAAGCCTATCTTTCAATCATCTTTCAATTATCTTAGCATAATCAGTCTTTTACATTCCCTAGTATAACCAATAGCCTAGTCTTAATTTAGGAGTAGCGGTAATCCAATAGTTGTAATCCAAAGTATACGCTCATCACTAGATGATTTCGTACCATTTCTAATACAAGAAATTGTTTTATCGCTTAGGGTGAAAAGTTGTCTGATTGGAATTGAGTTGCCCGAACTTGAATTTAACTGTGCTCGAGCACTTCATATATGCCCATATCAGCTAAGGAGGTTCCAGGGTTCACGTTATTAATTTATTAGATTCCTTATACTGTCAAACCTTTCGAAATCTAGGAGTACCAGCTCTAGGTCCAAAACTCTAAATGTCCCAACATTTAATGGTCATTGTGGTTTATATAATCTTCATTCCTAAGGTCCTAGTTATCTTATTACTCCGCTCTGAACTTCTTGGTTTGGGTCCATTTTTGTGGTCCAACATGCCTGTATTCGCACCATTCGGATTTGTTTCAGGTTTGGAATTCGTTAACTAACGACTTAAACCCGTCGACTGACGACCTAGAGGCTACCTAGGTCGATTCACATGATCAAAGATACGTTGTAGACTAAGTTATAGTATTTGGTCTCGCCTGTCGGTGAAACCTTGGGATCCTAATGTCGTATCTAAATTCCATTGCCCCCTTCCTAGATCAGAGTGCGTCAGTGTGCATCGTGTTACCATAACCCAGGTCCAGTTTAATCTAAATCATGCTCTGATACCATCTTATAACGCCCTGAAAATCGGAAGTCGAGCAAAGCTCTAGTAACGAGTTCCAACGCATCACTTATGCAACATAGATAATGATGATTGAATGTTGTCCATATTAATGCATTTAAATATGAGTGAGATTATACTAAAAACAGCATATCATACTCCAGAGTTAATGTAATTTGGCAAGCAAAAGACTGAAAGATATGCATTTAATTATGAAAGCGTTTCACAAATTTCGGAGTATGAATATGGAACCGGGCTAAATATATACATGTGTTGTTTCTAACCATATAAAAATACAGGAAGTAAATGTGCTCAACTAAACAAGTATCCCAGTAGTCCCTGCACATCGGTATGAGATCTACATAGATCTGCCCGATAGTTGAATGTAGGAGAATCCTTCCTCCTCACTTACGAAGTCCAACACTGCTGTATAGACCTCACCATCACCTGCATCTAAACCGGAGTCTAGGTGGTGTTTTAAAACACCATCCCAGGTAGGAATGATAGCTAATTCGGTGGAACTATAAAGCAAAGGTTAACATGTTATCAATCAGTCAAGCAGTAATGATAAAGAAGTACAACAATCATGTCCTAAGTACTCTTGTTAATGCAAGAATGAAATGCGATAATGATGTTTGCCCTCGCCTACACTCCCTCTGCGACATCATCTCATGATCGCGGCATGCAACTCCCGCTGTGCTTAACTCCAACGCCAAAGGCACATGTAATGCAGTGCATGTGCATGATTAGCGAAGTTCTTAATTAAGTATATTCATACAGCATGATTAGAAAGCTAAGGTACCTCCCTTTATATCATTTATCCAAACAATAATCTATCTAGGGTCTTCAGTCCTAGTTAATCACATACGATGGCAGTTCTAGGTCGCTACAGAGAGGCTCGTCACCGTCAATGTAGGCCTACTTATACTCAAGGTCACTACGGAAAGGCTCGTCACCTTAGCGTAGTCTTAATGTATACTCGAGGTCACTTCACCAACGCCCTACCAACTGACAGTCTATTTTTGAAGGCTCGTTACTAACTCGACTGGGGACCACAGCTAGGCTGCGCTAGTGTAGGCTGACAGCTCGAATACAGTGTCTCATACCACCGTATTCGGCTCACGAGTTTAGGTTGCTCACTGGTCACTACGGGGAGGCTCGTCGCCCTAGCGTAGGCCGACAGCTCGACCACAGTGTCCCTACCACCATGCGCAGCTCATGAGTCTTAGCGGATCGAGGTACCAAGGTTAAATGGGCTTTTCACTGGTAAGTTTGGTACCTTAGGTTCAAGCAGTAGCGTCCATACATGGTGAAATACATTGGGCCAATCGGGTTACTTGACAAGCTCAGTTGGTACGAGCATACGTTGAATTAATCGACATGGATGCATAAGCACTCCACGTGGCCTAACCACTGTTGACAAACAGCGTACGACTCGGATTCATCGAACGTGTCTTGTGTGGAGAAACGACTTCGGCCAGTAATTTGGGAATCATTACCGATTGCCTGGATTACGCAGTAGTCCCAATCATATTCAAACACAATAGGCATTCATATGTGATAGTCAAACAGCATGTGACAACCAATTGTTGTATAAATCTCATTTGAGCATTTCCACAAACACATAGTGTACATGTTATCATACCTAGGCATTTTATTCATAAATCATGTAGTAGTAAGATAGGTTACATGAAGGAAACTATAGCTATAGATAAGGTAATTGAGAATCCCATCTCAACAACCCTTTTAAATACATTTCAACAAGTATTTTCTCATTCAGGCATTTTATCAAATACTAGATTACACATACTAACACACATGAAATAAATCAATTATAACGTATATTATAGCAAATCCTTTCACAAGGGAGTTGTCACACGTACAAAAATCATAAGTTCTCAACAACAATCATGGCAAGCACAAATCATCATTCCAAGTCCATTTAAAACATTTCAACTAATACTTAGACTACACTTTACTACATATATAGACTAAATTAGTTACGGCATATATTATGATAAATCCTTTCACAAGGGGATTGTCATACATACAACAACCTCGTATTCTAAGTTAATAGTCATGGCAAGCCTAAATCATGATTCCACTTTCATTCGAACATTTCAACAAACACATGGAATGCATAATGCATTCACGTAACTCACACACATGTATAGTTTATCAGATACATCGTAACTAATATCATATGACGGCAATCAAGTTAGACATAAATCATTGTTGACATTGAAAGCCTTGAGAACCATAACCTAAGCATTTAGTCCGCACCTTTTGCCGGTAAACCCGTACTGAGCTCAGTTTGAACACTATGTCTTTATCTAAGGCACAATGGTTACCTGAATCACGAAATAGGTTAGCTATTTCACCGATCTACCAATTTGGATTCCTAAAATGAGATTAGGGTTGAGATTTGTTACCCAAATCGAAGTCCGAATCAACGATGCAACGATGGTGGGGTGGCAATTCGGCGTGTGTAGTCGTGGGAAAGGATCCCAGCAACGATCCTCTGATCTCACTCTCTTCTCCTCACTCTTTTCTCTCCTTTTCTTTCTTCTTTCTCCTAGGGTTTGGAGAAATTCGTATGGGAGAGAGAGAGGTGGGTTTAGGCCCTTATATAGGCCCAGAACTGATGGTAATTGCCCCAGGGCCATGGTATACTTAAGTTATAGCCAAAAGGCATCTGTTTTGGGCCAACGAAGCTCATTTAGAGGTCCTTTACCTGCACACAATCAGGGGCAAGTTCCCTGACATCAGATCTAGGTCAGGTTAAGATTTCGGTCCGATCAGATCAGCAGATCGACTGTGGGGGACCAGTTTTAGTTCAACGGCTATCGTCGCTCGATTAGGGCCACAAGTACACTGACCTATGTTGGAAATTTTTCCTAATCTGAGGGTTTAGTTGGGCCAGAATCTGACGGTCTGAAACCTTAAATTTGGCCTGCAAGCAAACGACTCAAATCACTTAAGTTTAAGTTCATTTTCTAAAGATATTCGCGTTTCTCACACACTTCGCTCCGGGCTCAAGTTGTGCGTTTTGGGATACTATTTGGACTTAATTTTCGAGATGGTTGTCAAGCCCAATAAGGTGGTCATAACCGTATAGTTTCGCGGTAATCGGACTTTCAATGCACGATCTATGTCCAATACGGAGTTTCAAGATGCTCCCAAGAGCAACTGGGTTTTGAGATTGATCCTAAGTCTTAAGGTAATGTTAAGTCAGCGATCTTGATGGTTTTAGGTCTTGCAGTTCGTATAGAAAGTGGTTCAAGCTAATTCTATTGATTATTCAGTTTAGTACTTAACTGAATTATGCTATAATTACGATATAATAAGATCATAGGGCAGTTCTACGCCCCTTTCTGGCACTTTTAGTTAGTATATTATTTTAATTATTTTTTTACTAGTTCATCATCAAGTCTACTTCATTCCTACCAAATTTCATTAGATTTTGTGTTGTATAAAAATTTTAAAAATTCTAGAAGTAGCAGCTATCCAAACTAATAATTTTTGAATAGTTGTCACAATGACCTATATTTAACTATATTAAAATTATTATTATTATTTTTTACTTATTATTATATGAAACTAGACTTATCAAGCTTCAATCTGGCTTTTGAATCACCTAAATCGGAGTTATATTGAGGGAGATATGACTTTTTAAAGTTGGGCTGAAAAACTGCAGAAAACTGCAGAAAATAGCAAAAAACGGGCCGCCTGACCCGCTAGACAGCGAGGCCTCGCCATTGCGGTGATGGCATCGCCGCTCGTTGTCCTGTCTGGTGGTGATTCTGCCATGTAATTTTTGAAATGAACATATCTTGTAAACCGGAATGAGTTATTTGACATGCAATATATGATTTTAGGGTAGGAGAAGCTGATCTATCCAAATAACCTATTTATTTCATGAGATTCCAAATGGTTATTGGTAAAAAAAACTAATTTATTTATATATTCACTATTCATAGTAGATTTTAATTTCATTATTGTTCTTTATCATTTAAACTTTAGGATTTGTATCTAATATGAAAGTACTTGGAAAACTTTAGAGAATATGGTGGTGAAAGGTGAGATTTTGAAGGAAATGGGTTAAAAAGGAATTTTTAGACTTTAGGATTGAGTTCTGAGAAGTTAATAAGGTGTTATGATCGATCCATTGCCTAAGGACGTCTAACTCCAAGTTGACAAAAATTCAGGGTGTTACAGTTGCCTCCATATCGAGTTTCACGTCGATCCGTCGCAAGGTCTGTATGTAGTACTCCATTGAAGTTTCAACCCCTCAAATGGGCCAAAATCTAAAAATCTGTTTGTGCACTACTATAAGAGAAAATGTGGATGCGAAAAAGGGTGAAATAGATGGTAAAAGGGGTGTAGAGGGTGATGGAGGTGATGCGTAAGAAGATGGAGATGATTTGGAGCAGATGTGGTTTCGCACCATGGTAGTTAGCCCTTCGAGGAAAGGAAGGCTTCGCACCCAATTCGATTCTTTAACTTGAAGAGAGAGAGAGAGAGAGAGAGAGAGAGAGAGAGAGAGAGAGAGAAACGTAGGAATTTTTATTCATACAATATCATTGCCATACCTATTTGGGATTGTTATATTTATAAGAAAATCATAAACCCAAAAAAGACAAAATTACCCTTGCGCCGTGTGCGTGCACTAATACCAAAGCTAAAGCAAATAAATATTAATCTAAGCAATCAAAGCCGTTTATGAAGTTTCTAATAAAAAAAAATAGTCAAAACTCAAAATCCTAGATCATCTAAAGTAGTGGGCCACGATCATGAGATCCGATGGTAGAATCATTGTGATGATCGGGTCCACTCCAATGCTCCATAACGCAGCCCCCTAATTATGAGGCCCTCCAAAGATGTCGTCGTCGATTCAAATTGAAAGTGAGATCTGCCTCTTCCTCAAACACGTGCGTAGAGGGGGCGTGTGCATGATGTCCCCATCAACTAACAATACCCGACCTAGATCCTACTGGAGCCAATTTTCACCGAGTTCAAGATGGTGGACCTGACCCAAAGCTTACTAGACCCAATTTATATCCGGAAAAAAAATGGCAGACCCAAACTTGATCCAATTTCTAAATGGGTCCTGAAAAATGGACCGAGATCGGGACTACCTTGTATCCATTGACAACTCTATATGGGTTATCAAGTTTATTTTTAATCCTTACCAAAATATCTAATACATAATTACTGTTAAATAAAATGAGATGAATGTGGTTTTAAGTGGCAGCCAAACTGGGCCTTAGTTCATGCTTCTTTGCTGAGAAAATGTATTGCTGCTTTGATTTTCACACGAGAAATGCTAAATATGATTTCTTCTACCAGATGTATTTTCTTGATGCTGATGATAACCTGGATGAGGATTTGGGGGGCAATGGTGACATCGTGCTCGGGGAAAGGTCTGTTTTGTTCATTTTTTGATCGAGCATCGTGTTTGAATTTCCTTTTCATCATGAAAGATGTTGAATAGGTTCTTATTTGCAATGATACTATGACTCTATGAGATTTACCACAGCCCATATGTACAACGTGAGATTTTAAACCAAGATCATAAGCTCTTTCAATATACAGTGGTGAAAGTGGGCCAGGCTGGCCCAGCCCTATTTCGGTTGGATTTGGGCTGAGCCATGTGCGGGGCATTGGCATGAGTTCTCAGTCCTATAAGTAATTGAGATGGGCCTGGCTTTACTGTGGCCCAGCACTATAACCCATTGGAGAACAACTTAACACCACGATTGGATTGGCAATTTGGCTACCGGGTTTGGTACCTGATCCTCGGCTAATGGTACAGGCCAGCCTTTGGCCTGGGTATTTGGTTCACCAGCTGGGCTTGGTACCAGATCCTTAACTAGCCGTGCTGGCTGAGCTTGGTCCTGAGTATTTGGTTCATGTGCTGGGCTTGGACATGCCTTGTCCTGGCTTTTCCTGGCCCATTTACACCTGCACATACCCAGAGGCACACCTTCTAAAGATTCATTGGTGATCAGTACACATCTAATATTTGACCATCTCAACCAAATCACCTTCCTTGGTAGAAATAATTGATTCTGCTACTGTAGATATTAATCAGATTCATGTTTTTAGTAATTAATATCATTGGTAAGACCATTTGGATTGTAATTCATCAAAAAGAATAGGAGGGAGGGAGACTATTTGAATTGTATTGCTCGGTGGATCATCGTGCAGGCGTTCAAAAACAAGGAGAGTGACGCGGGTGGAGCTAAATCGAAGAGCTAGGCACAAGGAGCTGCTGAAGGCAGAAGCAGAAACAAAGAAGATTGAGAATATCTCAAAAGAGATTGACTGGTATTTTTATCTATATATTTATGTTCATCTTTTCATGATGACTTTTCATCTCTACATTGCATTTCAAGAAACATGATCTTCTGTGGTGCGGTTTTGGTGACAGTTTGCCAGATATAATGAAAGCAATAGCTAAAGAGGATGAAGAAAAGCAAAGAAGGCATGTCGGACACATCATATCTAGGCAAGAAAGGATTAAATCTGGCCCACCACGATTGGGGAAGCACAAGTAATTTCACTGGCAATTATCTTATAGTTCTAAGGAATGCCAAGTGAAGTCAAGCCAGTACTGTTTTTTTTTTTTTTTTTTGGCACTCGCTCCTCATACATTGCAATATGTTGAAGGTCTTCAGGATCCAAGCTTCTCATCAGGCACATACCGCTAAATGGGCATCTTGTCTACAAAGTCAAAGCTGATCTGATCACAAGATAGGCAACACGTGTTAATCTGTATCATTGGGTATTTTTCTCTTGACAGTCCATTTATTCCTTGCATGTATCAACTGATTAGATGATCAGCCTATTTTTAGATGAGAGATTGTAACGCCCTGAAAATTGGGGGTCGAGTAAAAGTCCGACTCCCGAGTTCCAACACATCACTTATGCAACATATGTAATGATGATTAAATGTTGTCTGTATTAGTGCATAAAACATGAATAAGATTAAGCCAAATCAGCAAAACATAATCCAGGGACAGTTGTAATACGCAAGCGGAAGACTGAAACAAATATATATAGGTTTACAAATCAGTATAAGTCCCCAAAGTATGTGTGCTCTACCAGGTCAATAATTACATTTATTGTTTCAAAATACAAAATATCAAAAGTGTAATAGTCCACTACAAGTATGACCCTGAAGCCCCGCCGATAAGAGCGGTCTATGTAAACCCGCCTGAATACTGCATGTAGGAGAATGCCTCCTCATCATCCTCAAAGTCCGGCTCCGCCTCGCAGGCTGCGCCATCGTCTGAACCTACAACAGGGTCTGGTTGGTGTTTAAAACACCGTCCTGTAATGTGGGAGTGAGTGATCAACTCAGTTGAACAATAAAACAAAGGTTAACATGTTATCAATTCAGTCAAGCAGTAATGATAAAGCAATACAATCAAACATCCCTATATACTCTGATTAATACAGGATGGTATGAATAAATGATGCATGCTCTCGCCTACACTCCCTCAGCGATCTTCATCTAACGGTCACGCATGTTAGTCACTTCCTCGTGCTCTCTACAAATCGCCAAACGGCACATGCAATGTGGTGCATGAGCGTGATTACCAAGTTCTTATTAGTCCTTTTCATACAGCAGGATTAGGAAGCTAAGGTACCTCCCTTATATCAATTCCTAAATGATGATCTATTCTAGGGTCGTCAGTCCTAGTAATTCTCATACGATGTTATGGTTCTAGGTCACTGCAAAGGGCTCGTCACCTGATCAGTGCAGGCCTAGTTTGTACTCTTATTGCCACGGAAAGGCTCGTCGCCTCTACACAGTCTCAGAGTACGCTCGAGGTCACTACAAAGGGCCCGTCACCTGATCAGTGTAGGCCGACAGCTCGAATACAGTGTCCCATACCACCGAATTCGGATCACGAGTCTGGGTTGCTCACTGGTCACTATGGGGAGGCTCGTCACCCCAGCGTAGGCCAATAGTTTGACCATGGTGTCCCATACCACTATGCTCGGCTCATGAGTCTTAGCGGATCGAGGTACCAAGGTTAAAGGGGTTTTCACTGGTGAGTTTGGTACATTAGATTCAAGCAGTAACGTCCACACATGGTGAACATACATCGGGTCAATCGGGTTACTTGACGAGCTCGACTAGTACGAGCGCACGTTGAATTAATAGACATGAAATGCGTAAGCACTCTGTGTGGCCTAACCACTGCCGACAACCAAGGTACGACTCAGGTTCATCGAACACGTCCTATGTGGCGAAATCAACCTCAACCACCTATTCAATGCTTGTTACCGATTGCCTGGACTATTCCGTAGTCCCAAACACATTCGGTTTACCGATAATCATACATGCTAATAAAAAAAGTAACGGATCAACAATTTCAATCATACCAGCATGTGAGCACTTGATAGATTTCAACTTAAACATGAATTCACACATATACAGTGTCTAAGTAAAACAAACAATGAATATAAGTTACATGGAGGAAATCATACACATCGTTATGGTAGTTGAGAATCTCTTCTCAATGCCCGTATAAAGTACAATTTACTACATGCCTGATCATTCAGACATTTCTACAAACACTTAGACTACATATCCCAACCTATATTATGTACGTTGGGTATAGCACGTATTAGGGCAAATCCTTTTGCCAAGGAGTTGTTACACATACAACTAGCATAAACATATGATAATTAATCATGGCAAACATATGTTCAAATTTCATACGTATACGATACTTTATACATATACATGGAATACACTAAACTCAATATAGTTCATATATATCAGAAACGCGATACAAACATCGCATTTGGCTTGTGAAATTCCACACACATCAATGATAAACCATTAATTGACATTGAAAGCCTTGAAAACCATAACCTATACATTTATAGTCTGCACCTTTCGCCGGTAGACTCGCAACGAACTCAGTTTTAAAGTCAAGTCTTTGTCTACGGCAGATTGGCAACCTATAGCATAAAATAGGTTAGCTATTTCATAACTTACACTATCTGAAACCCTAAAACAGATTAGTGTTAGGTTTTCCTACCCAAGTACGGAGTCAGAAACGCCAGATTTGTGATACAGAGGGGGTGGCTAAGTGCGCGAATCCCAGGAAGAACTTCCAACTCACTCTCTCACTTCCATTCTTTTCCTTTCTCTTTTCTCTTCTCTCTCTCCTAGAGTTTTCTCAAATTCGTATGGGGTGAGAGAGAGAGGGTTTAAGGTCCTTATATAGGCCCAGGTTTGATGAAAATGGCCCCAGGGCCAAGGTATACTTAAGTTATATCCAAATGCAGACTGTTCTAGTCCAATGAAGCACTTCTGGCGGCCCATTTTCCATGTGCGATCAGACTTAAGCTCCCTGACCATGGATCTAGGTCAGGCTGAGTTTTCATTCTGATCAGATTTACAGATCGACCGTGGCGGACCAGTTTCAGGTCAACAGTCACGGTCACTCGATCAGGGCCACAAGTACATCAACATGTGTGGGACATTTCTCCTGATCCGAGGGTGTATTTAGGTCAGATTCTGACTGTCTGAATCCTTATATTTGACCCGCAAGCGACACGACTCAGATTACTTAAATTCAGATTTTTATTTCTAAATATTTTCACGTTTCTCACACACTTTGCTCCAGGCTCAAGTTGTGCATTTCTAGACACAATTAGGACTTGATTTCCGAGGGGGTTGTCAAGTCCAATAATGCGGTCATATCCGTATAATTTCAGGGTAATCAAACTTTCGACGTGTGGTCCTGGTCCGATGTGGAGTTTCAAGATGCTCCTGAGAGCAACTGGGTTTTGAGATGGATTCTAGATTTCAGGATAACGTAGCGTTAATGATCCTGCACGTTTTGGGTCTTGCAGATCATATTTAAAGTGATTAGTGCTAATTTCACAAGCACTCTAGTTCAGCACTTGCTAACTTTAACCTAATTTCTAAAGGTTCTTGGTCCTGGGTAATTTCTGCCTGAGGTGGTACTCGGGTCTTTGTACGGATTTTTTCGAGATGTTACAGAGATCCACAGAGAGCGGCCCTTCCATTGAGTGGCTTGTGTATCACACATCTGTGCCAAATTACATGTCTGAGAGGCAGTTGCTAACACTGACTGTACTTGTATGCACTTGGTAGGTTGGAGGGAGGGTTGGATGTCACATACACTTAGTAGGTTGATGTTATCTGCTGGTTGTACTGTACTAGTTGGACTTGAGACCTACTCATATATATATAGGGAAAAGGTACTATGCGCTCGACCTTACGAGTCCGTCCCATGAGGTCGAGCTATGTGGGCCCCACCATGATGCATTTCGAACATCTAACCCATCAGTCAGATGCACCATTCCATCATGGGCCTAGGTCTGAAAAATCAAGTCAATCCGTGACTTGTGTGGGCCACACCAGATACAGAAGTGGGGAGGGGCCGTGCACCATTAAAACATTCATAATCAGTTTTTTGGGCTCACAGAGATGTGGTTTGCAAATCCAGCCCATCCATTATGTGTGTCCCACTTTCATGAGGGTTCAGACCAAGTTTCAGCAGCATTCAAAACTCAGGTGGGCCCCACCAAGTGCTTTTATATGTTTTAACGGTGTTTCACATGATTTTAGATGGTATGGCCCACCTGAGTTCCGTATACGGCTGGTTTTTGGGATATCCCATAATTTAGAGGGTACCCATCAAATGCACGATGTTGATGGTCGACACGCATCACGGTAGGGCCCACACAGCTTGACCTCACGGGAGCTAATCGTGAGGTAGAGCGCATAGTACCTTATATATATATATATATATATATATATATATATATATATATATATATATATATATATGGAAAAGGTTTTATGCAGTCCAGCTGTGTGGCCCACCGTGATGCATGTCGAACATCTACCCCATCAGTCAGATGCACCATTCCATGGTGGGCCTAGGGCTTAAAAAAATGAGGCTAAATGTGCTTTTTAGCCTCGGTTGTAAATGAACTGAAGTTAAAAGTTCATTTTTTGCTTCGGTTGGTGAGAAACTGAAGCCAAAAGTCTGCCCTTTTACCTCGGTTGATGAGTAACCGAGGCTAAAATTCTGTCTTTTTACCTCGGTTGGTCAGAAACTGAGGCAAAAGTCTGCCCTTTTGCCTCGGTTGGTGAGCAACCGAGGCTAAAAGTCTGCCCTTTTGCCTTGGTTGGTGAGTAACTGAGGCTAAAAGTCTACCTTTTTGCCTCGGTTGGTGAGAAACTGAGGTCAAAAGTCTGCCCTTTTGCCTCGGTTGGTGAACAACTAAGGCCAAAAGTCTGCCCTTTGGCCTCGGTTGGTTAGAAACTGAGGCAAAATGTCCACCATTTTGCCTAGGTTGGTCAGAAACTGAGGCAAAAAGTCTGCCCTTTTGCCTCGGTTGGTGAGCAACTGAGGCCAAGTCTGCCCTTTTGCCTCGGTTGGTGAGCAACCGAGGCTAAAAGTCTACCATTTTGCCTCGGCTGGTGAGAAACTGAGGCCAAAAGTTTACCCTTTTGCCTTGGTTGGTGAGCAACTGAGGCCAAAAGTCTACCCTTTTGCCTTGGTTGGTGAGCAACCGAGGCTAAAAGTCTAACATTTTGCCACTGTTGGTGAGAAACTGAGGCCAAAAGTTTGCCCTTTTGCCTCGATTGGTGAGCAATTGAGGTCAAAAGTTTACCCTTTTGCCTCAGTTAATGAGTAGCCGAGGCTAAAAGTCGGTCCTTTTGCCTCGGTTGGTGAGCAATCGAGGCTAAAAGTTTGCCATTTTACATCGGTTGGTGAGAAACCGAGGCCAAACGTCTACCCTTTTGCCTCAATTGGTGAGTAATTGAAGCCAAAAGTCTGTAAGTTAACTTTTTTAACCTTAGTTGGGGATCAAGGGTGAGTAATCTAGACCATTGCTCTTATGGACCTTCTCATGGATGGCAAAGATTTGAAGATCCTAGCCCTTCGATCAACGGCGCACAAATACATGGTAATGTAAAGAAAAATCAATGGTTTTACTTTCTATTGTCCAAAGATCAGAGGATTGGGACTTCTAATTTTGAAGACGTGGAGCATCTGCATCCATCACGGGGGCCCAGTATAGATGATGAGGACCATGAGAAATGGACGGTTATGATCGAGCAGAGAAACAAAATTGGTTAAATATCTATTTAGTAAGCCCACCATCGATTTCTTATGACTCCGACGAAGCCCTTTTGTTAGATATTTTCAGTGTATTGTACATCCATGTTGGATCACAACATATTAACGGTCTGGATTACCAAACCATGGATCCAATACTTGGAACTGAAAACCCATGTATACAGAGCAAAGATGGGGGCCACGTACGGTAGAAGCTAGAGCCGTCCAAACAGCTACCGAGGGGTCGCGTCAGGGTCAGGGCCGGGCCTGTTTGATTTCCAGGTGAAATGGTAAATACCGTGTAAAAGAATAATTATTATTTCCCTGTGCATTTACATCATACCTTATTTGACTCTTACTTTTTTATAGAAAAACCAAGAATATTACAAAATATCCATGGGTCCCACTGTGATGCATTTTACTTATCCACACCGTTTATCTATTATTCCAGTTGAATTTATAGCATGAGTAAAAAAATGAGGCGTATCCAAAACTCAGGTGAACCATGTCATACGAAAAAGGAAATTGAATACTGACCATTAAAAACTTTGTGGGGCCACTTTTTCTTTTGGCGTGGGCCACTTAAGTATTGGATCTACTTCGTTTTTTGTCTCGTGCTTCAAAATATTGTAGTAAAACAGATAGATGGAATGGATATATCATATGCATTATCACGCTGTTCAAAAATTAAAATTTTTTCTTTTGAACTAATTTCAAAGACACGAATTCTTATTATTTTTCAAACACGTGAAATAAGGGGGAATTACTGTTTATAGTGTATTTACCATCTCTTTGAAAAACAAACAGGCTAAGAGAGAGCGTCCTTTTGTTCTCTCTCTCTCATCGATTCCTTGAAAGAAGAAAAAGAAAAGAAAAAAGAAAAAAAAATCAAAATCAAAATCAAAAGCGCTGGTATTTCGATCAGACAGAGGTGAGCAATTCAATCTCTCTTTTCCTCGTTTTGGATCTTCGATTGGAGGAATCTGATCGAAGAAGAAGCTCAATCTTACAGGTATTCTTGTTGGAATTCTCTTTTTCTTTTGAATGTGTTTAGTGAGATTCTGCTGCGTTTTTTTTTTGATTATCTGAAGCTTTTTTCCGAATCGGTTTGAATCGAATTATTTACGGATCTTTGCTTGATTTCTTAGTTCTTTATCGGAATCGCTCAGTTTTTGCTTCGATCTCCCGATGGGAAGTCGAATTTCCTTTTGATTTTGCTTGCATGCTATGATTTGATGCTTCCTTCAGAACTGTATGGGGAATTCGCTCAGTAGAAGCTTCGGTTTTCCGATCCCTTCTCGAAGGGATTTCTCTCTCTCCCCCCAATCGTTTCTAAAAAGATCGATATCTTCCCATAAAAGAAAATCATATCTTAGGATTTTGTTTATTTAGGTTAATTAAGTTTTTTACTTTGACGAGCTTGATTAAGCTCGTAATAATTAGATCTCAGGGTCGGTAGCTTCCAAGATCCTGCTGCAGCTAAGATTTCTGCTTTCAGGTAATTCGGAAGCTCTAAAACGCTCTTTCTTTCAAGGATTCCTCTCTCTGTATGCCGATACTTCTTGTTGGATCTCTTTTCAGCAGATGATTTCGTTTGATTGTACCTTTTATTTTGGGGATTTTGATGAAATCTCTAAAATACTTGATTTCTAGCAAGTTTATCTGGCTCTGGATCTTTATTTTTTCTATTATTTGTAGCGATTTTGATTTCTGTTGTTGTTTTCATTTTCCTGGCTTTTGTTCTTTCAGTTCCTGAAGAGAAATTTCTTTCTTGAGTGGATCGTTCCTTCTTTTATGTTCTTAATCGAGCATCCTGCATTTTGTTTCTGCCGATGTGAATCGAGATGATATCTCGACTTTTCAAGGTGTCCGCTGCTGAAGAAGTATCTCAAATCATATATATATTTCGCTTGATTTTAAATGAGTATATGTATATTGCAGAAGTAGTAATGGATGAGATACATATTCGAAGATGGTGTATGAGTTTTGTGTGTATGTGATGGGATTCTGTTTTATTAATTTTGGTCTGTGCTTTTAAGGTCATGTTGGTCTTTTTCATTGGAAAATGCTTCCTCTTGGAGAATTCGTGACCTTCTATTGCTTTTGGATATTTTTCTTTAGTAAATTAGATTAATGAGTTCTGCTGGCCTTTTGCATGTCGGTCATGTTGGTCTTTTGCATTTAATTGCCATGCTTAATTTGTTGCTAGCTATGGGTTTTGTGATCCCTTCGTTTTTTGTAGTTCACCATCATTGAATAGTTGGTCCCTTTTTTTTTTTTTTTTTTTTTTCCAGGTCAAGTCATATTTATGTGTATAAATGTGTTTGACACACAAAAGAATCCAAGAGCTGACTCTCTTTTGCATGTTAAGATCAATCCAAGGCCATGACAATGCCAAGAACATCCACCTAGTGACTTCTCTATTGCTCAGTTCTGGTTTCTGGAGCGACTACTTGTCATCCATGGGCACTGGTGCTATAAGAGGATTACCCAAATGGTATGAACTACAGAATCCCTTCTTTATCTGCTTTCACTCAATACAAAATTGTATATTTATATGGGTTGCATGGCTAGTTCGTACTCGTGGAAACTACATTGCATTCAGATCTGCTATTTCTATTATAAGAATATTTTATTTTGCAGTGATTTTATTGTGAGTAGGTGACTCATGAGCACCTACAATGACCGGTATTCCAAATTCCGAACTCAACCTGATGTAGTCAGCATTTTGGATATTGTAAGTTCTTTATAACAGACTGGGAATGTACATGAATGTTCTTATTACATATTTTCCCTTGAGCATCAAGTAGCCCTATTCCCTATCTCATCTCTTTCCTAGACCAACAATCTGCTTGTGCTGTGTAGTTTGTTGAATATGGGAATGAGCGAAGCATTGTATTGCTCCAAGCTTGCTTAGATCAAGTGAAATTTCAGAGCGAAGACTTTCAGTCAAAGCCAGATCTTCTATCAACTATCTTTAGATACTTTCAGACCAAATTTCGCCACAGTTTTCTGTGAAGCACTGAGAAGTAAAGTGATGAGTGAAGGATTTCTAGAAGGTCTCTCCAAGCAATTGCATTTGTCTACACTCGAGAAAATTGTTGTTGGTCTTGCTCTGCCAGATTCAGGAAATATGGATTTCAGAATCAGAGGTAAGTTGAGTTGATTCGTATACTGTTTTTATATTTTCTGAATTAGTTGTGCAGGTTCCACTTTGAATTGTGGTTGAGTCCAATTGCCCAACTAACATGTATTATGCACATTTCTATAGATAGCTATCTTGTATGATTTTTTATTTTTATTTTTTCACTTTCAATTGCAAGGGTATTACTTAGCTTCATGTACTCTGTAATTAAGGTGATTAATAAAATTTTATTCTATCAGCCAACATAGTTCTAAAACTTGCCATGTCAGTCTAACTCAGTCGAATTTTAGATCACCATTGGTACTCGATAACCAATTTAAATGGGAAAATTTAAAGGGTTATTCTTGAAATTCCTTTCAGAGGTGAAAGCATTTTGCTGTTATTCATAATTTGTAATGCAGTAAATTATGCATGGTTATATTTGTATTTGAATTATTGTTCTTGAAGTTTTTCAGCTTAGTTTGGAAGAAAACCTTCATGGTACATTGTTCAACTCTATTGAATAAATTGCAGGCAGATTGGATTTAATCTTCCAGTTGCTGATCTTTTCCATCATTTGTGTTGTTAGGGAAAAAAGATCATGCTGTCCTCAGTTGGGATCAGAGATATAAGATTGCTATCAATGTAGCTGAGGCTTTTGATTATCTACATAGCTGCAGTGCTTAGTCCGTTATCCGCAGGGATGTGAAATCATCGAACATCCTTCTGGCCAATGATTTTGAGCCACAGGTCTTGCATTTTTCTTTTATGTAGCTGAACTGATATGTTTGTTATGTAGTATCATCATTGTCTTTAGCCATTCAAACCTGAAGTCACTGACTATATCACCATCATTTGACTTGACCATATTGCTTGGGACTGGGAGTGATGAAGTGCAAGTGCAAAATGCATTACCCCTGTATGTTCTGTTGGCAAAACATGTTTCTGATATTACAGTTTCAGAGGTATGCCATATCAAATGTATATGGTTCCATAGGTCATTTAATTTCCTGTGGCATGCTGCCTATCTGTCTCTTTCTGGATAAGCTCTGATGTGGTTGTACAACAGCATTCTGCAGTTTATCAGCTCAGGAGGACATTCATTCTGAAAGCTTTATCTGAGTTTGGGAGTGGAGGTAAAAAAGAAGCCACCTTTGTTATTCCTGAGCTTAGGAAGTTGTTAGCTGATGGCAAAGCTGGCAATCTCACCGTCTTACTTTTCTTCAGGGGAAGCTGCAAGTACTTCCAGTGAAAGTGATCTACTCAAAGACCAATTCGATCTGACATCTTTTCCATGTAATTTTTATTTCTATTTTATTTCCTTCTTCTCTGATGAACTGACTTGTTATGTTGGTTGGTAGACTTATACTACTTTATGCATGCAATGCAGAGAACTACATTGTTATCATTGTTCATAGGCTTCTTTTCCACGTACGATATTCGTTAGACGCAGAACTAATCTGGAATGTTGGTTGGTTATAATATGTCATATGGGGATTGCAAAGAATCACGTGTTTTACCTGCATTTTACATTGTTGTCATGGTTCATGCTCTGGAGTGATTAGGAAAAAAAAAAAAAATCTAAAAAGTTGGCAAAAATCTCGCTACAGTTCAATAACTGTTTTGATACATTGCTACAATTGGATTATCCATATAACATGCTTTTGTGCATATGTGTCGTGGGTGCCTGCTTGTATATATTTCTGGTTGAGTGCTATAATATGCCTGCTTGCATAGTTTTCTGTTTCTAGTGCATTGCATTCTTAATTTTTACCAATGAGATTAATCGCCCTCAATCCTTTTTTTTTTAAAAATTAAAAACATGTTCTGTTTGGAACTCTTTATTTAAAAAAATGCTTAGTTCTGTTACCAAACACCTATATAGGAATTAATCTCACTCTAGATAGCAGTAATTATAGATTAGAGATTTTGATCTCCAATGCATAAAATCAATCGTTACATTGAACAATTAGATCAACTCACTTTTTTGGGTGACTACCAAACAGGGCCTTGAGTATAAAATAAACATGCAAGTCTAATTATTATGAATCACTCCTCTGACATGGTGGTGTATTGGTTTCTCTGTTGCAGGTGGAGTAACATTGATGGATGCCTTCTTGATAAAGTTCTTCCCAGTCGTCTATCGAAAGACCAAAGATCCTAGTTTGGATAGCAATTACTGCAAATACGACAACCACGACCATCAGCTATTCACATCATCATTGAATCTGGCCGGCTTGACTTCGACCTTCTTTGCGTCCTACACCACAAGAAACCTCAGTCGGAGGCTGACCATGCTCATTACAGGGATTTTCTTCATCATTGG
The DNA here is from genome assembly GCF_029962835.1 of Magnolia sinica. NCBI lineage: Eukaryota > Viridiplantae > Streptophyta > Magnoliopsida > Magnoliales > Magnoliaceae > Magnolia > Magnolia sinica. The sequence continues at coordinate 59,162,178 of NC_080578.1, forward strand.
CATGGTGCTAAATGCAGCTGCCCGGAACCTTGCCATGCTCATTATAGGAAGGATCTTCCTGGGGTGTGGAGTCGGCTTCACTAATTAGGTCTTTTTCTAGTTTCACTTCCGATTCCCGGGGCATGACCGTTTTTATCCCCTTTTGTAACCACGACATATGTAGATTCCCATTAAAATGGCATTCACCTTATTTTGCTAGCAGTGTCATTACTAAGATCAAGATTCACGGATTTTTGGTGTAACATAATATCTATAAGTCTGATAATTCATTGTTGAGTACATGCCGATATTTCATTGGCAGTTTCAAGTTATTTTGTAAAAATCTTTTTTTGTCTTTTGTTTTTGTTGATTGGCTGGTAAGCAAGGTTCAAATCTGAGACCTCAATTTTGAAATGCACCCTGTCTACCATTGATCTACTGGCTCAAATTCTTGCAGTTTTGCTACCATCTATTTTTTATTTTCCTTTTTTAGTTTCTTGTTGGTAAGATCTTTTTTCTGATTGTTGTGGATGCTTATATTCCTTCTTGTGGCAGGTGCAGCTGCACAGTATCCGTTCCTTGGTAGTTCAGCTAATTTGAATCTGCAACAAGAAGTTGCTGGAAATAGCAGCTATGTTGATGTTGAATTCATGGATCATGTGATTATGGCCGTTAGCAGAGGAAAGCGTCCATTGCCGATGACGCACCAGATCTCTCCCAACTACAGCTCCAACATGTTGGCTGATTTCTCTGAGAAGGACCAGAGGCTTCAGTTGTTGAAGTCGAGATTTAGCAATCTGAATTAGAATCCAATGATGACGGTTGATCAAAGCTTCAATTGTTGACTTCTTTTTTGTTTTTTTTTTTCCCCCCAGATTTCTATTCCAAATAGAAACTAAAATTTCAATTTGAAAAGTGGGTGTGATTCCCATGTTTTTCTCCATGAGTTGTTACCTTATGAGAACAAAAATGCAAGCCATTTGATCAATGGCCATTGAAAATGCACAAGTTTATGAATGGGTTAAAATAAATGATTTAGCTTCGATTATTGTTAAATGATGTCAGAAATTGATTTTAGCCTCGATTAATGTCAACAAAGGCTAAATCTATAAAACTGAGACTACAACTCCCGTGGCTAAAGACTTTAGCCTCTGTTGTTGAGAACCGAGGTTAAAAATAGATTTAGCTTTGGTTGGAGGCAATTGAGGTTAAAATTTAGATTTAGTCTCAGTTGAAAACAATGGAGGCTAAAATTTTGTTTTAGCCTCATTTCGAGAAAGTTGAAGCTAAAAAGGTTTTTAGCCTTGAAGAACCGAGGCTATAAAAATCATTTTAGCCTTGGTTGCTAAAACTAATGCTAAAGCCTTTAGCCACGGGGGTTTCAACCTCTGTTTGGATAACTGAGGCTAAAGGCTTTAGCCTCAATTTTTAACCTTTTTAGCCATGGTTTTGAATCGAGGCTAAAAATCCCTTTTCTGGTAATGGTGATGCATGTTGAACATCTACCCCATCCGTCAGATGCACCATTCCATGGTGGGCCTAGGGCTTAAAAATCAAGTCAATTCTTGAATTTTGTGAGCCACACCACGTACAAAAGTTGAGAGGGGTTACCCTCCATTAAAACATTTATAATCATTTGTTGGGCCACCAAGATGTGTTTCACAAATCCAGCCCACCCATTATGTGTGTCCCACTTGGATGAGGTGTCAGACCAAGTTTCAGACGCAACCAAATCTCAGGTAGGCCCCACCAAGTGCTTTTATATGTTTTAGGCATGTCTTCACGTGATTTTAGATGGTATGGCCCACTTGAGTTCTGTATATGGCTGATTTTTGGGATAACCCATAATTTAAAGGGAACCCATCACATGCACGGTGTTGATGTTCGACACGCATCACAGTGGGGCCCACACAGATCGACGTCATGGGAAGTTCCCATGAGCTGCGGACTCATGTTCCACCAAAGCAAGGGACCCACCTGAGCAAGGTCCGGGCAGCATTTTGGTTGATACTGAATCTGTAATTGCTTTGGTAGCACCAATATTGATGGGCGAGCTCCTTGTTGGTCATAGCCCAAGAAAAAGTGGGCCTGCTGAATGCGACGCAGCCCTACTAGCAATGGCCTCCTTTTGGATGATTTGGGAAAGTTGTCAACAACTGAGCAAGTCAGGCCCATTGATCAGGCAAGGAACATTCGATTAGTGCAATTGATTGATAGGGCCACAATCCATCCTGACAAATGTCCTGTCAAATTAGAAGAATCGAAATGAGCATGTGCTCCAATTGGATGGTAGAGATGTTTAAAAAAGATGTTTTACAAAATCTCTCCGCTGTCGTTAGTGGTGAGCGGGAATCCCCATGCACATTAAAAACTGGCAAGGAATCCTATTCCGAGATGCTCATAATGGATATTTTGGCTGATCTCCATTAGTCAGGAGAGATTGTGGCAATCACAGGATTCATGTCCACAAACACAACGTCCTGCTATTCTTTCTTTCGCAGTCCACCAATGTATATGGAAATCATGAATTGCTATTGTATTGGGGCTTCTTTGTGCAGGAAGTAGAGAGTAATTTCATTTGATCAGATAGAGAGTCGAATGTGAGGTGACACACACCCAAGCTGTGGAAATGACTAGTTTTTGTAGGTTTTGAACTGACACTCTCTCACTAATGTTAGTTTTATGGTGTATTGCCAACTTCTAGTGTTTTTCTTTTTTACTTGTAAGCATATTTTATTCCAGTTTGTGAAATTTTACAAAATTGAATCCTGTTGGTGGCAAATAAGCTTTGAAAGGATGGCTCCAAGGGATGAGGTTCTAATTTGCCATTCTATTCAAGAATCACTTCTGTTGACACTGACACATGCTTCTAACCATGTTCCCAATGCTCACTCACAGAATGGACCATCCTGATTCATTATGAGAAAAAGGATCTAATCATCGATGTTGGAAATTGAGGAAAGAGAGGGGCCTACCACTTAGCACGGCCCCACGTATGGGGGCTTATATAACCCCTCCCCCCTCTCTCTCATCACCTAGTCTCTACCTCTCATTCTCTCACCCCTGTTTTGTGGAAAAGCCGCCATCCCTTTTGTAGAAAAGCTGTGCTATCCTTATTCCATGGAAAAGTTGTGGTATCCTTATTTTGTGGGAAAGTCGTTCCATCCCACTCTTGAGAAAAGTCACACTAATCCTGTTTTGGGGAAGGCCGCGCCAACCTTTTTGGGTAACTGCATTACCTTGCATCCACACCCACATCATTCCATTGCATGACCGTACTAACATATGAGGTGAGGGAACGGAGGGATGAGGTAAGATATGTCATGTGGGGCTCATTCATTTGCGAGTTGAGCTGGACCGCATCATCGGCATACCAGTTCCACCGTCGGATTGGAGAAGTGAATTCGCTTGTCTTTCTGCATGATTGATTTGAGCGGGCCACTAGGTATCATGTTTTGGTTTTTCAAAACGGTCATGTAATCTTATTGCTCGGTCCATAAAAATAATAAAATTAAATAATAATTGCCACACTATCCACTCGCGTTTGCCAAATAATGGTATTTGATAATCGATATGGTTCCGACCAGAAGACCAGCGAAGTGGCTTGCCAACACACCTTTTATTGTTTGTAATGCGGTACATGTTCCATTTCTATTTCTGTGGCATGCGAGTGTTGATTGCGACATGTGCGCATAGTGGCATCGTGTACATTGGCATTGCACATAGTGGCATGACCTTGGTACATTGTTTAGTTGTTTAGTTTTTAGTATGTAGTGACATTGCATTATTTGATATGTGGTATATTTATTGTGGGTGTTGCCTGACCACTGTTATTGAGGGATTCTTTTATTGTCCTTCTGACTTTGTTCGTTTCTACTACGCCTAATCGGGTTAATGGATCATTTGGGCTGGACTGACATTGATGGTAATGTCCTTGTGTTAATTGGTTTGTGTGATGCCAACTTGGATCTTTAGGCCACTGATGATGCTTACACATATACTTCATATATAGTGTCTCAGATGTGTTTCTCAATTGACGTAAATATAGCATTTTTCACTTGATGTAGTGACTAGAAATGGTGTTCAAATTTGCTTTAGCTAATCTCTTAAGAAAAGTTTGTTGGGAATAATTTTGACGATTGAAGTAGACTTGTCAAAATATTGTTAGATGAAGAAAATGTATTGTATACGTTAAAAATTGTTAGGTAGAAGCTAGAGATAGAGGGTGAGGATGTCTCTATAGGTAATCTGAAACTTACTCAATAGAAATACAAAAAGTGGAAGAAGAATAATAGAACTGTTAGAAACATCTTCCTTGTTTTGATGCACAAGGATTTGATCCCTAATTACGAAGTTAAAAAGATTGCCAAGAAAATGTGGGATGCTATAGTTAAATCGTATGCTAAAATATCATATGTCAAGATTAGGATGATGCAAATGGAATTTGATGCATATAGGATGCCAATTGGGTGCATCATTAGGGATCACATCAGAAAAATGAAATAGATGATAACTGAATTGCAAAATGTAGGTTGCACTTTGACCGAAAATAGAAAATTATTGTGATGTTTTGATCTCTCCCAAACTCATGTTTCCACATAAGGATATTCTAAATCACAATGAGACGATCAATACTTTGAGAGACTTAACTCATAATCTAGAACATGAGGTTGAGTTCAAAGCTATCTAGTCTAGCAGCAATGCAATTTATGCCGCTGAGAGGCAAAAGAAAGTTAGCTAGTCAAAGAAAAGAGTCAGGAGTTCAGGTAGGCAGAAATGTTAGAAAACTCCCACCAATCAACCTAATCTACCCTAATGATCACCAGTTCCTTGTTTCCATCCACATCCATCCCGTTACCAATATCAACCACATCAACATCAGTCATATCCACCTTAAAATCAATCGTACATACCTAGGCATCACCTAGTGAAACCACTAGGAGAAGACCCCGGGGATAGGGTAATAGTTCATGATTTGCATGTGGAAAATAAGGCTATTGGACTAGGCCTCGCCCTGAACATAAAATGGTAAAATTTTCCCCGCCTATTAGTTGTGTTTGTATAGAAGTGTTGATAAGTGCTTGAACTTTAATGAATGGATTGTGGATTCAAGGGCCACAATGCATGTAACAAAGCGTAGGAAATGTTTTGTGGATTTTCAGACCATCACACTTGGAAGTCACTAGTTGTACATGGGAAATAATGCACTAGAGGATGGCATCAGTACATATCACCTGGAATCAAAGATAAGACATCATTTGTTTATTAAAGACACCATTTCTCCCCTAGGATGAGAAAGATTCTGATATCTTTCATGTGTTCAATTAAAGAGAATTTTGACTTAAAATTTTGTAAAGACGGGCTCATTGAGAAGAAACAACGCAATACTTGCTTAGGGAGAAATCATCAGGGGATCAGTTTAAGTTAGAAATTATAAATAGTTTTTGTAATGCTAAGTATTTCATCTTTTATACGGGTATCTGATGCTAGTATTATATCTGAATTTATTTAGTGACATAATAGATTGGATAACATAGGAAATGACCGAATGACAAGGTTAGCGTGAGATACATTATTGAGAACATTGGCTAAAATAGAATTGCCTTTTTGTTAATGTTGCGTGTCATGAAAAGTGATAAGGAAACCATTCCTTGATGCAGTAAGATCTATAAAACTTTTAGATATTATACATAGTGATAGATGTAGACTTCTAAATGTATGAGCTCTAAATGATTGCCAATATTTTATAACCATATAAAATTACTCATGGTACAGTACAATGCATTTGATTTCTCAAAAGTTGGAATCCCTCAGCCGTTTTTAGAAATATAGATCGGAAGTTGAAAATTAGTTGGATAGAAAGATCAAAGTGTTGAGAACAGATAGAGGTGGGGAATACACGTCAAATATGTTTGAATTATATCGTGAAAATGTCGGTATTGTTCAATAGTACACAATGCCTTACACTCAACAAAATCGTGTAGTTGAAAAAATGACATTACTATAGTGATGAGAAATAGATATCTCAATAGAAGGAAAACCAGAATAGAAATAGAACTCGATGAAATGTCAGATGCAGTTCAAGGAAGTGGGAGCAACTGTCATGCCCCAAACTCGAAAAACGTGCTTACAAAATTCCTGATCGCTGAATCCGGTGCCGACAGCCTCCGTAGTGCTCCATTCTCGAATTCCGGCACTCACATGCCAGATTCCGATCCTGGGATCCTATAAGGAGGATTTTCAATATGATTTTTTTTTAATGGAGCATAACCACAAGCATAACCAAGTCACCAAACAACATCACCACATATCCACTATATCAAAAACTTTAAGTACAGTGAGGAAAGGGAAATACAAGATGATCAAAACTCTCCAAAATAAACTGATGTGCACTGCAGCCTCACCGCTGCTACTGTCCAACACTACCTGCATGCAACTGTCGTGCATAAGCTTACAAAAGCTTAGAGGGTGGTGTAAGTGTGTGTGCAAGGCAAGTGCTAAGCATATAATACCAGAGTAATGCGAAAATATGCGGGTAAGTCCATGAATGCAATCAGCTATACCAAAACGATGTGATGCAAGGCATGAATGCTATCGGCCATACCAAGGCCATGCGATGCGAAGCCTATGTAGCCAAATGTCATATGCGAGATGCAAAGCAAGCATGCCAGTCCTCATCAAGTACACATATCAGTACAGTTCCCCTCTGGATATCACCGGGGTCTAATACACTTCACACTGACTGCCTCCTCCCTAGCTGCACAGCCAAGCAAGTGGAATAGACCTCACTATCTGCCTGACCAGTAGTCTGCCAATACCTACCCGGCTCGTCGATAGCAGACTCATTTGCAAGCTGGTCAAACTCAGCGTAGCTTATAGCCCCTTCACTGGGGCGGATAAGGTCACACCCTCTTCCAACCGACCACGATACAGTGGGAGACGCGGCCTACTGGTATTCGGCACTTGGGCACTTGTGTATCCACTTAGTCTAAACGTTGGAGTATCTCCTGGTACTAAAAAGGTTCTGGGACTCTCACCCAAGGACATCCTAAGTGCCCACAGTGCTAGAACTAAGTATTTTCGGTATCCAATACGGCCATCCACGATGTACCTGTGGAGCCACGACCCTGATGTCGCTAGGGCGTACAATGATCATGTCACACAAATGCAAGATGCATGAATCACACCGTCAAATCATGCGGCAATCCAGCGCGTACTGTGCAATCATGTGGGGCACTCCATCTCATAAGGAGTCTCGTAAATGTCTCAGCCCAACTGGCTTATGCTATGATCAAACATTCCTCATATCAAGCATACATATGATGCGTATGGGCATGAGTCATGGAACTATGCTAAGCATGTTATAAGGTGATGAACTATCCTCGCGATGAAGATGGGGCTAGATGGCCTACGCACAACAAATATGGGCCTATTAATGGGCCTTAGGGAGATTTATAATGCGGAAATTAAACCAACATTATTCTTACAATGTGGACGTCAAATTAACATTGCTCCCAAGGCATGGCTCACCATAAAACATCATTACACAACCCATGGAGGCATCACACATTGCAATGGACCCTAAGGACATCCCGTTAGGCCTCGACTCATGGGCCTCAGATATATTAAATGGGCCGCCTCATATGGGCCTTATATAAATCAAGTGGGCCGCATCAATGGGCCTTATGTACATTGCAATGGGCCATATCCCCTGGGCTTTTGAATACACCATAATGGGCCTCGTAACATGGGCCTTATATATATCAAAGTGGGCCTCAACAACGGGCGACAAATACATCAAGATGAGCCAATCACATGAGCCATATGTACATCAAATGGGCCACACCAACGGGCCCCATATGCACATCAAATGGGCCACACCCAAATAAAGTGGTGATAATGATTTCCACCATTAAAATTCCTAAGGGGCCATAGTAGTTTCCTAAAAAGCTAATATTTGCTTCCACTTCATCTATCACTATGTTAGTTTATGAACAGGTTGGATGGGAAACATATGTTAGGGTGGGCCTTAGGAATTTTAATGGTGGAAATCATTATCACCACTTTATTTGGAATCCCTCAGCCGTTTTTAGAAATATAGATCGAAAATTGAAAATTAGCTGGATAGAAAGATCAAAGTGTTGAGAACAGATAGAGGTGGGGAATACATGTCAAATATGTTTGAATTATATCGCGAAAATGTCGGTATTGTTCAACAGTACACAATGCCTTACACTCAACAAAATGGTGTAGTTGAAAAAATGACATTACTATAGTGATGAGAGATAGATATCCCAACAGAAGGAAAACCAGAATAGAAATAGAACTCGATGAAATGTTAGATGCAGTTCAAGGAAGTGGGAGCAGCCGTCCTAATAGTGATGATTAAGGTATTTCTATGGTTCATGATGATAGTGGGAACACATCATTTAATATACCTAAGTTGTGACATAGTTTGCGAGGCAGAATCCCTAAAAGGTATTATGAGATAGAAGGTGAGTCATACTCTTGCATCCTAATTGATGAAGGTGAACTTGATTCCTAATAGGACGTGCTGACGTTCCTTAATTCTGATGATTGGATTCTTTCGATGAATGAAAAAAATGATTCTATGAAGAAAAATCATGTTGGGCAGTTAGTTGTTCTTCCTGCTAGTCGTAAAGTAATTGTGAATAAATGGGTATTCAAAATAAGAGGAAGACAGATAGCTCAATTAATAAATGCAAAGCCCTTTTAACAGCAAAATGTTTTACACAAGTGGAAGGTGTTGATTAAAAAGAGATTTTCTTACCCATTGCTAAATTTACATCAATTTGTATGTTTTTGGCGATTGTGGCCTATTTTGATTTGGAATCATATCAGATAGACATGAAAACTACCTTTCAAAATGGTGATTTATAGGAAGACATTTATGTACAATAATTCATGGGATTTGTTATGTTGAGAAAGATCATGCTAGTAGGGTTTATAAACTCCTAAAATATATTTACAGGCTAAAATTATCATCACCGCAATGACATATGAGATTTCACGATGCCATCACTTTCTTTAGATTTTTTATGTGTGAAGAAGACCACTGCGTATATGTGACTTGACTCGGGAGACACTTTCTGATATTATCCCTATATGTTGATGATATTTTATTAGTAGGCAATGATATGAGAATGTTGTTTTCGACCAAGGAGTGCATATCTTTGAATTTTGACATAAAAGACCTTGGCAAAGTAAGTTTTATACTGGGGATTAAGATTATCAAGGACCGCTTGAAAAAGTTTTTGGGATTTTCACATGCATCCTATGATAAGAAGATTCTAGAGTGTTTTGGAATTCACAATAATAAGCCAGTCGAAACCCCGATCAATAAATACTCCAAGTTGAATAAAATTATGTATCCCCAATCTGATGTTGAGAAATAATTTAGGTCATCTATACCCTATGCCAATGTGATAGGCAGTCTTATGTATGCTATGTTATGTATTAGGCCAGATATACGTTATGCTGTGAGACATATGAGTCGATATCAAAGTAATCCAAACTAGGCACATTGGCAAACAGTTAAAATGATTTTCTGCTACTTGCGAGGAGTGAAAGAATACATGTTGTGTTATCACAACACCAAGTTGAGGGCATTGTCTTATTCTAATGTATCTTAGGCAGATGATTAAGATGAGAGAAAATATATTTCGGGCTATGTGTTTATGATGAATGGTGGTTCCATCTCATGGTCTAGTAAGAAACATTCTTCAACTACTCTATTAACTAGAAAGCTGAATATATTGTGTGTTGTGCAATAGTTCAAGGTGTATGGAATATGATATTCTTAAGAGCTTTAGTTGTTTCTGATGCTAAAAGTCATCTCCTAGTTAAGATAGACAACACATCGGCTATTAATCTCGAGAAGAATCGAAAACATCATAAGAAATACAAACATATTGATATTAAATGTCATTACATTAGAGATCACGTAAGAGATTGGCATGTTATGCTTTCGTACATTCCCACTAGAGAAATGCTGATTGATCTCATGATAAAGTACATTGCTAAAGATTTATTTGAGATGCACATCGGGTAGATGGGGCTTAAGAGATCTTGATATCCTTTATGTAAGTAAGAGTGTGGTATTTCTATCCCCACTAATTATGATTGTAGAGATCCCACTGTGCAATATTATGAGAGTTGCACATGTGACATGGGATAGTCCATGTACTTCAGAGAGTGGGTGATTTAATTTGTTAATTTTTGTATATAATGACATGTATTTTTTTTATGGCCACACATTATATACATGCGTAATCAATATTTATAGGCCTTAAATCAACAATGGTAATTTTTCATTAGTAGGATGGTCTTCCTCACTCACATGAAAATTGACCACCCTTGACATGCAAGTTAAAGGCATGATTAGGATGAGAAAAATATGATGAGGCGCGGTCGCCTTTTGTAATGATACAAAAGATGAGGCAACGCAGGACCCAATCGCCTCTACTCATGACTATATGCATGTATCCCTGATATGTTGGGCATGTTCAGATGAATCTTACATGTGTTAGTGCTTATTATCATAAAATTATCACAAAATTATCACATAGTTGATAGCCTTGGGTGTTTGGGGATGAGACTCTTGAAGTCGAATGACATTCACAATGGTAGCAGTTTATGCTAGACCTTTGTGTCATGATAATGTTATGGCCTATACGTAGCTAGGTTAGGAGTTAACGAGCCAGAATTCATATGCTTTAGGCGGGACCTCTATGTAATGATGTTGGGAGTTGCTGATCTACTACTCACTCGCTTTAAGCGGGGCTTGCCCATTGTAGACATGATGTATGCTTAGTAATTCCTAGTTTATGGTGTGGGTGAATGATCATGTGCTTAGAATGTTGAATTGGACTCCACTCCAGGACCAATTTACCTAATGGTGTTTGATTTGATCTAGTCAGTGCATTGTGCGAGCAAGCCGGTCTCATAGGTGATCCTTGTGCCCTCAACTATGCACCGTTGCATATAGGAGAATGAGAATGAGTGTCATTATTTTAGTGTACAATACAAAGGTCATGATTGATTTGACCGAGTATGTACTGCTAGGAAAGTAGCTTGGTTGATTCTGAATTGCGTAATTGTGTGGGAAAGATCCATTGACAGCGATACCAGGTTCCTAGGACCATGATTACACACTTTGAGACTTATCTGCCACAACATTATCAAGTTTTGAAAAAAAATGACTTACAAACATATTTTTTTAATTATATTATATGTAAATAAATATTTATTTTAGAAAAATTCAAAAAACGTTTGCAAATGATCAGTGATTTGAACTCGATAAGAGGATAAGTGCATATGCTTGTAAAATAATCCTAGATTAGAGATTGTCTTTATCTAGTGTAGCACCCTGAACTTTTCAATACCCGAGTATTGAAAGTTCTCGAGTGTTACTGGAAAATTTAACGTAATACCTATGTGTACGACTCCAATCTAACTATCCTAGCCTTACATCTATCCCCTGACACGAATCTAACCGTTGGGAATAACCTCCGTTCATAGATCAAGTAATATGACGGTTGATTTTAAGACAAGACCACCCATTATGTGATTTAACGTAGGCGCCTTCCCTTGAATGAATTGGCGAATAACTCCTTACTCGTAATGATCTAGATGTGAGTCCATTTGTAAGAATTGTTTAAAAAGGTGCATATAAGCACATAGAACTATTGCATTTCACAAAACTCTTAGATTAGCAATAATTATGAGATTGCCACTAACCTAGACCCCTAAATTCTAGATAACGTAGTTCCTACTTCCGTTTAATGTGGAATTTTATACCATGCCTATGAATCATAAATTAACTATGAACATCGAATTTCTGCCCTTAGATCATTGTAAAAGTGACCCAATTGACAGATCAACCCCTTAACCATGGATTTTGGCGTCCATCGGTAGAAGAAAGGTCATGGGTAGTCGTGATAGGATAATTCCCTTTCATCTACGTCTGTATGATCTTATGAATAGGTTGGATGATAAGCAATGATGACTATAGGGCCTAGAAAGCTTTCAACAGTGGAAATCATAACACCCACTGTTTCATGTGGTATGATTCACTTGACCTTAGGATATGCTTCAACTTTGGGCTCAACACCTTAAATTAGATGGAAAAACGAGTGGACGATGTAGATTTCTCAAGAACATCACTGTGGGCCCACACCCAGTGTGTGTGTATCAAGAGTGGTGCACCGACGGTGCACTGGACCAGAAGCCCGGGTAAAATCAGGGCTGACCCGATAGTTTTCGAAAAAGAGAGAGAACTCCTCTCTTCTTACGTCTTCCCATCAACATGTATTCAAATCCATGGTGGCCCACTATGATTGACCATCTACATGATTTGAACCGTCCATCTCACTAGCCACCCAAAATCGACCGCCCTTCTCTCTCCCTTCCTTATTTCCCACTGGTAAATAAATGCAAAACGACGTCCATCGTGGGGACTATCAGAATGCAGATCGGTTGTGGTTCTTGGACCATAACCCATATCTCCCCTGCTAAATAGGTGAATGGACTAGATCGCAGAAAGAGCTGACAAAAATGGGCCCAATGGATTCCAACAACAACAAAAAACAAAGCCTTTCATGTTCCTTCCATTTTCTTTTCGCAAAAGGTAGAGAAGATGGACGCGTTTTTCTCACGCATAGGAGAACCTGAGTCGGTTCTCCAACTTCGAACTGAATCATCCAAACCCTTGATAAAGGGATTCTGACCCTTCCCAAGTTGGCCGAAATACAGAAAGGGAAACAAGGAATGTGGTTTCCGCCTTTCTTCACAGATATGAACTGAGGCCTGCAGAATCCGTCGCCCAAGAAACTGTCTTCAAACCATAGGTTATTACTCCATGCCTCTGATTCAATCAGAAAATCCAAGACGTCTGCATGGTGCACACCTAAATCTGACCTAACTCCAGCGGAAAAGAAAAGAGGATAGAAGAAGAAGTGTAAGGAAAGATAGTTAACTGCACACGGTTTATGCAGCTGTTCGCGCAAGACACTCATTACACAGAAGGGATTCCGGGTTCAGGTAGCCTATAAAAAGGGGGCCCTGCTGTCCAAATAAGAAAAAAAGGGAAAGTGAGAGAGAAAGAAAAGAAAAGAGAAAGAGAAGAAAAGAAAGAAAGGAAGGAGAAACGAAAGGAAGAAGGAAAGAAAGAAGGAAACGAGAGAGAGAGAGAGAGAGAGAGAGAGAGAGAGAGAGAGAGAGAGAGAGACAACCCCTGCTGGATGTATCAACAAGAAAAATAGAAGGAAAGAAAAGAAAAAAAGAAGAAAGAGGAAAAGAGTCGAGTGCCGAGTCAACTCATTGAGTCCTGGACTGAGTCTGGGCCAAGTTCGAGCCAGTTTTGGGTCTTGCGGTGCTAAGAACCCTAGTGAGGAGCATTCATTAGGCGGAATCATAGGATTGATGAGCTACATTGAATGAGGTAAATTATTTATTTACCTAATATCTTCATTTAAATTTTACTTAAATAGTTAATTAGTTAAGCCCTATACTTAGGCTATAAACATAAACCTAGATTTAACCCTAACCATGTAAATCTTGTGATATAGGATAAGATTAAATTTGAAGGAATGTATATGAATATCTAGCATTGGATGAGAATGATTCGACTTTAGAAGTGAGGGTTTATCCTTTTAGCATACTTTGATTTAATTGATGTGAATTATCCTGCCTCTTCATGTTTACATATTATTGAGAGTTATCCTTTCAATTGATTGATTTACTACTAGCATTTATTTACCCTTTGAGAACTATATGGTATTATGCGCGATCTTTACGAATTTATGTGGGGTGATGGATACAAGCCTTGCCGCTGCCTTTATCAAATTATTAAGTTAGCCCTTACTTCTCTTATCTTTATTAAGTTGGCCATTGTCACTCTTCTTATTATTGAGTTGGCTATTGCCACTCTCCTTTTGTTGGGTTATCCATTGCTACTCTCCTTATTATTGAGTTGGCCATTACCACTCTCCTCTTTATTGAGTTAGTTATTGCTACTCTCTTCTATAATTTGTTAGCCTTATGCTATTTACCTTTAAGGATTGGGTATGTATCTTGATATTCCAGAACTCCTATAATTCAGTTTATCCCTTTATAAGTGCAAGTGATGTGTTAAGAGGTATCACAACTAGTGATTCAATTATTTTATCATGGACGTAATGCTCTCTGGGTAGAGACCCTCTTGGTTATCACATAATTCCATGGGTTTTTGGATAGTGGTGCACAAATCAATGTAAGTAATTTGTAATACATGTTACATCACTTTAAGGATTGGATGTCGCAAATAGTTGTTCCATGAATAACTCGTGTCACATAATTCATTTAATTTATGTGTTGTACATCTCGAGGTGTTCACGTAAATTCATGGCAGCGTTGGCCATGCCGGTGAATATCTGTAGTTATGAGATGCGTGTTGAGTCAGATTTTCTATGAATCATGTTGCACATTATGATGATCACTACATATGATGAGCCGTACACACTTTGCTAGGTATGCATCTCATGTAGGTTGTTTGCACTTACTAATACTCCTTGTAGAAGTAGAATACAAGACGTATTAGAACCTTTATATTGCTTTTATGAATCTCTTGAATTATTGTTAATATTAAAGGATAACCATCACTATTAGTAGGGCGTTGAACCTCTCCAACCGTACAGATAATGCAAGTGACGTATAAAATGAAGACCTAGAGGACCACCTCCCTATGGAAGATTATACTAAAAGAATAAGATATTTTTGTGATTTAGTTTTATGCTTCCGCTACGAACTCAATAAATGTAATAAGCTCCCATTGAGAGGGCATTTTGATTATTTGTTGAATTCGTTTACTCCGATGAAATAATCAATACAATTGATTTTATTCTCACGAATATTACCTTCATGAATGTATTTGGATGTGATCCAAATGGAAAATTTTTTAAAAATAAGGTGCGATTTTTAAAGCATCCAATTTATACATTATTAACACTTGATTTTCTTGGGCACGAGTACAAACTCTAGCGGTGAAAATTCGGGATGTTACATCTAGTGTGGTTATACGGGTCTTGGGTAGGCCTTGGAGAATTTGAGAGATTGTGTGCTAGTGAACTGGTTGCTTAGTGTACATACACTTGTGTATAAAGACATTGGTACCCCGGCTTGTCCCACATCCTTGATTCTTGCTCTTTGTATATGATGTTTGTCAATGCTGCTGAGTGGATGAGGCTACTTGTGTTCCTCACTATGGAGTTGAGAGGGGATGTTAAAAATTGAGGGGACAGAGAGAGAGAGAGAGAGAGAGAGAGAGAGAGAGAGAGAGAGAGAGAGAGAGCAACCAACCCATAGTGGGGCCTTAGCACTTGATGCGACCCCACAAATGGGGCCTATATAACCCCTCCTCTCCCCACTCTTTCTCTGTCAATTCATTCTCTCACCCTTCTTGTTTTGTGGAAAAGCCATGCCATCCCTATTTTGTAGAAAAGTTGTGTCATCCTTGTCTTCGAAAAAGCTGTGCCAACCTTGTTTTGGGAAAGGCCATGCCAACCTGTTTGAGTAAGTGCATTACCTTATATGCGCAACCACATTATCCTATTGTGCATCTGCATTAACATTAGAGGTGAGGGAAGATAGGGATGAGGTTATATATATATATATATATATATATATATATCATGTGTGGCCTGTCCACTTGCAGGTTGAGCAGGACCTGTGTCATCTGCATACTATTTCTGCCATCGAATCAGAGTTGTGAATTGGCTTGTCTTCCCGCATGGTTGACTGGGTATCGTGTTTCACCTCTCTGAATTGGTCGCGTAAGCCATGCTGTCCGCATGCATTGGCCCAACAATCGAATGGTCCAATTTATAGCTAGGAAATGGGCCATCTTAATTAATAGTAGGAGAAGGGGCCTAATCAATTTGGGATGTCCCTCATGTGCACCCATCTTTTTATTGCATCTGTTCCTTGAGAATTGCTTTGATTAAATCCACTCAATCATACGTATGATTAAAGGCAACTCGGACAAGCCCATGGCCTTCCAAGGCGACTCTGAGCCGGAGAGTTGGGACTCTCGGCCGGGGCCTTCTAATGATCCACCATCTTCGATCCTGTTACTGGGTGATGAGGAAATCATGTCAACCCTAACTGTGAGGGTGCCAGCTCAACCCTTGGTAGAACGACCCGTAGAAGCTGAAGTGGGATCTGCTCTAGCTGAGGAACAGGCAGCTCGGTCCCCTTCGGATGGGTTCGAGGAGATCTGTTTATTCAGGTCGAAATTAAAGGAATCTGACCTTGTGCATATTAGGTTAGAGTACTATATACCTCACTCGGTGGTACTCCATGCTCCTGCTCTTGGTGAGGATCTGGGTGACCCAAGCAAGGGTGAGGTAGTCGTGTATCTGGTTGCCTTGCAATGCGGCGTCAGACTTCCCCTCCACCGAATCATTAGGGAAGTCGTCTCTTGCTTAAGATTGGCCCTTGGCTAGATGGTCCCGAATGCTTGTAGGGCCTTACTGGGGGCCTACATTATGTGGTTTCAACTTGGGCAGCCAAGCTGACTGCCAATGAATTTCTCCATATGTACCAAGATAAGTCTAGCCCGAAACACCCGGGTTGGTATTATTTATCAGCTTGGCCGGGTAAGGGCAAGGCCCTCATCACAAAGAACCCGTCTTCCAATAAAAATTGGAAGGACAAGTGGTTCTGGGCATCTGGAGACTGGGAGGCTCTGACAACTGATGGGCTGAGGCCTCGGGTTTCGACCCGCTTTACCACCCCAAGTCTTGTATATCCGAACTGTTGACTTTGTCGCTTGCGTTTATGTTGTTTTACTTCTAATCGTAGTGCTGTTTTGCAGTTCTACCCAAGGAGCCTGCCGAGGTGACTGATTTAGAGCGTAATTGGATCGCCCACACGAGGTTTTTAGACGCTTCGAAGAGGTCTTGGAAAATGTTGATCACTCCTAATCTTCTCCATCAGTCTAGTCTTACTCCATCCATCTTAGGAGGTAAATGTATTGACCTTTAAACTTTGACTTCTCCTTTTTTATTTCTGACCAGCGATTGTCGTTTGTGCAGTTATGGCTGATCAGCCTTGCCCCGCCAAATGAGGTCGTGATCCTTTTAATGCCGAGCTCGCTCAGAGGAAGGTGCCTCTAAAGAGGAAAGCAGGCATTCCTCCTGCTAAGCTGCAGCGGGTGAGTTCTTCCACAACGATGAAAGGAAGGTTAGTGTCGGGCTCTAGTCAGCCGGCGGCGGAAAGGAGCTCAGCTACTCGGGTTGCGCTTACTACCACAAATCCATCTGCGGCCTCGGAGGTCGCCCCTCCCACTGAATTTCAGCCCTTCGGGCCCCAAGTTGAGCTAACCATGTGGCTTAGCCTCCCGTGTCCTAGGTTCAAGCGAGCAACTCATTTGGTCAGCAGACGGGTGGTGTCCAGGCCCCCCCCCCCCCTCCCGAGTCAACCTACATGGTGAATATCCTTCCTTAGATAGCTCGGCATGTTCTTGACGCCAAGATTGCTGAGGCGATGGATACCTACCCAGTCACCTTCATAGGTCAGGCGGTCGTGACTCTTTACAAGGTAGAACTCTTCCTCTGTCTTGCAGTTGCTTTCATGCTCTTGTGTTTATCTGATGTGCATTCTTTGTTTTCTTTTCAGCTTATTTCTATCCTCTTAGCTGCTTACTACGAGATGATATGTGTCGGGAAGGAGTGGATGGAGGTAGAGGCAAAGCTTGAGAGCAAGACTATTGAGGTTGATCAGCTCTGATCAGCTTTAGAGAAATCTGGAGAGGAGCTAATATCTCTGAAGATCCGAGTGGAGGAGATGATGGCTCTAAGGGCCCATTGAGGGTTAAATATTGCATATTATCCCCCATTTATTTCTTAGTTTAGTAAACATGATAATGCTTAATGTCCTATTTTACTCATGTTTGTGTTGCACGATGAATTTAAGAGCTTGAATTGGAAAAGATGATAAAAGCATGGATCTGATGCTCAAAAGTCACCAAGGTAAAGAATAGATCTTAGGAGACAAAGATTGAAGATTTTAAGGTCCCAAGATTCAAGAAAACTAAGTGGAGAACGAATGAAGTTGAAAGAACAAGTGCAAAGCTCACATTGACTGTGTCATCGACCATTATTCGATGACATCGAAGCTACCATTCGATGACATCAAACACGGGTCGATGACATCAAATTTATGGATGAAGTTCGAGTTAGTCGCTGGACAAATTGAAGACAGTTATCGATGACTTGAGAACTTGTTCGATGACTCAAAGATCTGCTCAATGACATCAAATTTCCTGTGGATTTTTGGCAAAACTCGCTGGACACATTAGGCATCATTTTTTATTACTCAAAGTATTCCTCGATGATATTAAAGACCTGTTCAATGATATCGAAGGCATCTTTGATGACATCAAATTTATTGAAGAAATTGAGATAACTTGCTGGACTGTTTTGGATACATTATTGATTCCTCGAACAATACTCGATGACATCGAAGGCCTCTTCGATGATATCGAAGGTAGGTTTGATGACATAGAAGGTTACAGAGTATGGATAAGGTTACAACAGCATGGAAAAAGCACATATGAAAGGTACCTTCGATGACATCGAAGACTGTTCGATGTCATCGAACGAATTGCACGGAGTTACGCTGAGTGCGTAAATTTGATGCGGTTTCTGAATTTTTCCAAGTCATTGCGAAAGGAGGTGTTACACAACTATAAATAGGAGTCCCTAAGGTACTCCTAGGCATCATCTAGGTTTGAAAGAGCAAAGCACAAGGGTGGAGAGCCGTCGCCAAGCATTTTTCTTCCTTTCTTCCTTAGTTTTTTATGATTTCTTCTAGGGTTTTAGATCCAATCATGTCTATGGTTGGCTAAACCTCTTAAATAGGGCTAAGGGGTGAAGCTTGTAGCATGATGGGATGTTTCTCTTTCTTTGATTCATGTTTAAGTTGAACTTACTTTGATTCTAATTTGATAATTAAGGAATACTTTCAGTTTTTAATGGTTTGTTGTGACTTAAATTACTATAGATCTGCAATAGCTTTGAGTATCTTCTTTTCCTAATTTTTAAGATTATGGGATTGGTAAATCCCACTATTTGCCATTGTCTCATAGGCATGGTTTGGTGATGGACTCCCTGCCAATTATCATAATTCTCCTTCATTGAGAATTAGATCAAAGGAAGTTCATATTGACTTAATTGTTATATCTTCAAATTGGATAGGATAGGCTCCAATTCCAATTGTGTTATTTGAATCAAGTAAGAGGATTTCCTGATCACTACAAGTGGATCCTTAGAAACCCTAGCTCCACCTTTAAATTCTTAGTTTTAATTACTTTATTCACAATTACTCTCTCAATCACTTCAGAATTAATTTTACATCTTCTTCTAGTTTTACTTCTAGTTAAATTCAGAAACGCACCAAATCAGTCCCTGTAGATTCGACCACAGTCTTATTGAGATTATAACTACATCACGACCCTACACTTGGGGTTGTGAACATGGCCCAAGTGGAGGAGTCCCGAAAGGGGGACACCTAGGCGAAGGCCAATCTGGAGGTGGCACAATTGCACCTCAATGGAGCGATGGCCAAGGTCGTCAAGATGAAGGCTGAGCTGGATGAAGTTAAGGTCAATTCGGCAACAAAGTTGGTGAAAGTCGAGGTGTCCATTCAGGCGGCTCGAACGACAGCAGTGGAGGCGTTCAAGGCCTTCAAAGAGCTAGCAAAGAAGAAAGGCTTGATCTACAACTTCGTGCATGCCAAATGCCTTAAGGATATCAAGGAGAGGTACCCTGAGCTTGATCCGAGTAGTCTTGAGGACACTTTTACTGAGGACCCAACTCCATAAGGGGCAGAGGATCCGACCCCAGCAGAAGCCAAGTAGCCTCCGTGAGAGGATTGACCTTGCCACCCCCCATACCTATAGTTCTCTTGATGTAGCCTTTTCTCTTTTATCAATGAAAGTTTTTTTTTTGTTGCAGTAGTTGATGTTGTGCATGGGATTTTTAAGTAGATTTAGCAGGTCGATTAGTCGCGCGTTAGTTACAGTAGTAGGCCAAGCATAGTAGTCGTGTAGGAGTCTTAAGGGTGAGCTCAAGAGCTCTTTCCTTCATTAAGGGAATTCTGGCCTTGTAGAAGAGAGATTAACTGCAATGACCTTTTCATAAAGGGCCCAATAGTCTAATTAACAGGACTGTTTTTCCTTGCACTAAAGGAAATCCTCATAGTAGATTACATAGTCTAAGTAGCAAAAATGATTAATAGTCCGACCTCTTCTCTAAGGGTCAGACAATTAGTGAGAGGGCTATTTCCCTTGACACTAAGGGAAATCCTCAGTAGACCATGTTGTCCGAACAATTTAGGGGAGGAGTAAAATTTAAAAATTTTTGATCCTGGGGATTTTATTATAGATTTATTTCATTAGATAAACAAGCCAACCCGACCCAACAGGTCGGTCGTTCTTGGTCTGAGACTTGATTGACCTTTACGGATAGTAAATCTTCAAATGCTTGGCGTTCCACGGATGCGGTAGAGGTCCTCCCTCCATGTCTTCAAGTCAATAGGTCCTAGGTCGGGTCGTACCCGTTATCTTATAAGGCCCCTCCCAGTTTAGCCCTGCAGTCCCCGAACTGGGTTCCTTGGTGTTTTGGAAGGTTCTGCGGAGGACCAAGTCTCCTACCCGAAAACTTTGTACCCTTACTTGGGAACTATAGAATTAGGCAACCTGCCACTACCGGGTTGCGACTTTCAGTTGCGCTCGCTCCTTCCTTTCCTCGAGTAGGTCAAGACTCAAAGCCATTTGCTCGATATTTTGAGCTTTATCATGGGACCGAACACGTGCCGTTGGGAGCCCCACTTCGACTAGAATGATGACCTCTGCCCCAAAGGTTAGGGAAAAGGGAGTTTCTCTCGTGGATGTCTGAGCAGTAGTTCGGTATGCCCAGAGTACATTGGGAAGCTCCTCGACCCATGCTCCTTTGGTTTTCTTGAGCCTGGTTTTGAGGTGGTTTTTTATGATTTTGTTAACCGCTTTTACTTGGCCGTTAGCTTGAGGGTGCCGAGGAGACGAGTAAGCGTTGTGGACCTTGAGCCTCTCACACATGTCTCGGAACAGTCATTGTCTAGCTGTCCGCCGTTGTCCGAGACAATTGAGTGTTGGATTCCATATCGGCAGATGATATTTTTCAAGGTGAAATCAATGATCTTCTGGTTAGTGCTCTTAGCCAATTGCTCGGCCTCAACCCATTTGGTGAAGTAGTTGACCCCGACAATGATAAACTTGTTATGACCTTTACCCATTGGTAGTGGGCTAATAATGTTTATCCCCCATTGGGCGAACGACCATGGTCTAGTCATGGGGTCAGACCCACCATTTTCTGTTGGACTTCTTCACCAAGACAATGTTGCAACTGAGTCGGGATAGTAGAACTCGATAAATCCAGCTTTTAAGAGCTTACCGACCTTTTCCCTAATGATGGCATATCGTTCTGTTTCGATCGCTCATTGCTTCTGCTTCCTCGGTCGATGGTCGGGATCAACGTTCAACTTATGGACCATCACCTCTGGGCTGACGCTGGGCATGTCTTGACCATGCGAAAATGTCAGTGTGGCGTTGGAGGTCCATGATCTTGTTCTTCAGGTCGGGTTGGACTTGTTTAGGGGAATTGCTACAAGGTCTTTCACTGAAGATCCTCTCTTAAGTGACTCTTCTCGGGGTTTGAGGGAAGTGATAGCCATCGTGTGGTGCTGTGTCCTCAAAGCTATGGAGTAACATTAACAAGCTTCCCGCTGATCTCCCCTGGCCTTCCCAACATCATCTATTAGAGCATAAAATTTGGTTAAGGGAAGAAGCTTCAGGAAGAAGAATTGGAGAAAGAAATAGAGCATAGAAGTGAAGAAAAGATGACTTGTGTGGGACCCAAGTTGCGCGGGTCCACACAACTCACTGAAGTTATGCCGGGCCGCGCTACCCTTCTCAGGATATGTTGAGTCGGTGATATGAAGTGGGGTCCATGGCACGAGATTCGAGGATTTACACGTGTGGGAGCCTATAAATACCCCCTACCCCCTCCTTTACAGGATCAAATGTTCGAAAGACCAGTGCCTCTGATAGGAATTGGAGATGGAGAGAAGGAGAGGGAGTGCAGAGTGCAGAAGGCCGGGCCGTGCCACTCCTTGTGAGTTGCGCGGACCTGTGCAACTCCTTAGCCCGCGCAACACTTTGTTGCATTTTCTCAAGTCCTTAGGCCATTCCAGGTGTTTCAAAGTGATTGAGGCACTCCTTTATCATGTCAATGAGGGATGAAGTGCACGAAAGCCCGCACAACTCATCTCCCCTGGAGACATGACTGATATGAACTAGAATACTGCCAAAATTTATATATGAGCCTATTCAATACTTGCACTTTTATATTTTCTAAAAATTCTATCTCGGAATCAGAGGATCAAAAGGATGTAAAGAACTCAGAATAATAACTTTGATGATTATTCTCTTAGTTTTTTTTTTCTTTTTGTCATTATTGAGTGAGATAATTCCCCAAATCAAATGCTTTTCATTTCTGGTCGAAACACCATGCTCGATCGGAAACTTCGTTGTGATGTGGTAGGTTGATACCACTGCTCACATGGCATTGAGGGAAGATCGTTCGAGGATGACAATGTAGATGGAAGGACAGTCGACCATAAGAAAGTCAATCATCATCGTCGTTTGGTTTTGTCCCTCTCCCTCATTAACTAGGAGTATAGATCCTTTAGAGGTGACATTTTCTCCCATGAATCTGAGTGGAAGGGTTCGGATAGGTTGGAGTTGGGATCTCCAATCCCCATTTTGTCGAAGGTAATGGAAAAAAGGATGTCGGTCGAGTTGTTGGTGTCCACCAAAATTCAAAACACTCTGTGGTTGGCTATAGTCATGGCCACCACTAGGGCATTGTCTTGGGGGTGGTGGACACCTCGGGCGTCCTCCTCAGTGAAGGTCAGATCGCAAGGGATTTGTAAGTGCGATGTTATAATTTGAGCACCCGATATTGTCAAATTTTGTTGTGCCAAACCACTTGGAGTCAGTATCTTATTAGGATAAGATGGAAAGTTCACCTTTAAGTCATCGTCAACTCTTCTACATTTTCAAGTTGAAGAACATTGCCAAAAATCGAACACAAGCTCAAGTACAAGAATATAAGTTCTATCTCAAGTTCAAGACTCAAGTTCAAGTTCATTATCACTATCTTAAGTCTTAAGAACACAAGCTCTAGCTCATGCTCAAGTTCAAGACTACAAGGTCAAGCTTCATGTACTTCACGATAAACGAGTTACCGAAGCGATCAATGTTTCGATGTTTCAAACTCACAAACAAGGTATGGATGACCCTAGATTGACCATAGGTTAGGTCATATTGATTACATATTTAATTTAGGTCATTATATTAGTTTATAAGCTTTTCTTCGACTAATCCTAGTCATTATTCAACTTGTCCAGGTACTAGCTCGACTAGTCCAAGAAGTTTCTCGACCAGTCCAAGATTTGTTGAGAATTTTTGGTTGTGGCTTAACCAGTCGTAACATTGCTCGACTAGTCGAGTGAACAGTCTTAAACAGTCGAATAATGGTCGACTCGAACTCCAGTGACTTAATTTTTATTCACTTGACTAGTCGAGCAGGCCACTCGACCAGTCGAGCAAGCCACTCGACTAGTCGAGTAACGGGTTGATCTTATCGCGCGAGAAATTTTGAAAATTGTTTTGGTGTTTTGACTAGTTGAACCAACCCTTAGACCAGTCGAGGGAACAAAATTTTTACCTATAAATAGAAGATGAATCTCATAGTTTTTCATTCATTCCAAGCCTAATGAAGCCATCACTCTGAGAGATAAGTTCCTGAAAATTGTGAAGCTATTACTTATTCATTTTAGATTCTTTTTATAGCTTTTGTATTTGATTTTGTGATCTCTTTATTCAACTTTATTGTATTAAAAATGGGAATTGTGATTTACCCTTTTGAGATCAAAATCAAATCAAGCTAGCCCTAGGATACTTTAATTTAAAAATCATTTAGACCTAGAACCTTTTCATTTGTGAGATTGGACATTGAATATCTACGTCTACATCTAATTGGTTCAACCAGGATACATTAGAATCTTTAGGTAAGTATTTTAATTTTCTGCATTTTCGGTTTATGAGATTCAGCCAGAAAAACTCATTATGGGGTTTTTGTAATTGTGTAAGCCCATTTAAAAGACACAATTGTAAAGGTTTTAAGGTGAACCTTGGAAAACCTTATTTCTTAGTGAAAGCCAATATCCCATGGGTGTGCATATTGGGAGTGGAGTAGTTGTGTGGTTGTTTGTGAACAGTTAGTGTTCACACAAGAGCCACTATAATTCTCGGAGTTTGGATGATGATTGTAATGTATGTGTGGTGATGAGTGTTGTAATTTTCTTTATGTACTTGTGGTGAATGTTGTAATAATTTAATTTATTTCATTTGCCTCTTTATTAGTTTGAGTTTTTGATACTTACCAACATTTTAGTAAGTTTGTCCTTCCATAAGCCTTTGGTTTTTGGTGTTAGGTTGTCCTTAGAACTCAGTTTGTATCAACCTCTCAAGACTAGTGCATTTGAGGTTGTTATTTGTTTGTGCTATCTATCTTTATATTCAACATTTTTTTTATTTGGCATAGTCCTATTCACCCCCCCTAGGACTTAGAGCTCGGCCTTTTCAAGTAGTATCGGATCCTAATAGCTCATTCATTTGGATTTATTTCCTAAGCGAAGCGATCTCGAGCTTTTAATATGTCAAATTTTGATAGCCTCCCAATTACTAGGCCTCCACCTTTTGATGGCTCCAATTATGCTTATTAGAAAGCCTGGATGATGATCTTTTTGAGGTCCATCGATGAGAGCGTGTGGCAAGCCACAGTGACTAGATGGAACCTACCCACGTCTGAAGTTCTAGACACTGATGGAACTAAATCTGTTAAAGTTACACCTTATTATTCATGGACTATTCTTCAGAAAAATGAGAGTAGTGCCAATGCCAAAGCTTTAAATGCATTCACTTGCGCACTATCACCAAATGAATTCAAAAGAATTATATCATTCGATACTGCAAAGCAAGCCTGAGATATCTTAGAAATGACACACGAGGGTACAACTATCATCAAAAAGTCAAAACTTCAAATCCTCACCACTAGGTTTGGGGAAATACGTATGGAGGAAAGTGAAACTTTCATAGACTTCTATACTAAATTGAATGACATAGTCAACTCAATGTGAGGTCTTGGAGATAGCATCCCAGAAAGTAAATTTTGTGCAAAGATATTACGCTTATTACCTGAAAGGTTCAATTCTAAGGTGACTACCATTTAGGAACTTTGTGACACGAATAATATGAGGGTTGAAGAGCTTGTTAGTTCTTTACAAACCTACGAGTTAAATTTCAAGGTTCCTAAAGTTAAGTCCATAGCCCTTAAGTCATCTAAATGTATTTCTCAAAATAATTCTAGTAATTCTGATTGTGAAAATTTAGAGGATGATATGGCACTATTAGCCAAGAAGTTTTATAAAATTTTCAAAAGCTAAAAGAGAGTTGATTTTCAAAAACCCTCTAAGAAGAAAAAGGGGTGATCTAAAAATTGAAAATCACTTAAAGACAACTAATATTTCAACTGTCATGAATATGGGCATTTGGCAAATAAGTGCCCAAAAAGGGACAAGCAAAAGAGAAAAGGCATGTTGGCCATATGGGATGAATCGTCTTGCTCCGATGCTTCTTCTGAGTCAAATGATTTTGAACCCGAATCTTCTAATGAGGTCAAGGCCTTAATGACTTTAACCAGAGTCACTTCCACATATAGTTGTGATCCAACTTATGATGAAAACTGTGGAGTGACCCTGAAAATGATAAAGATTTATAAGAAGCCTATAATGCCCTATACAGGGAAAGTTGTACGATAGTTCTAAAACTAAAACTTCAAAAAGAAAAGTTTTTAAAGTTATAAGAAGATTTTGAAAACCTAGATTTAGAAAAATCACATCTTTTTTATTGTTTTGAAAAGACTAAATATGATTTAGATTTCAAAAGACTAAATATGATTTAGATTTCAAAACGTCCCAAGTTGAAAATCTAAAATTAGAAAATGAAAAGATAAAACTAGAAGTCTCTTCTCTATTGAGTTCAAAGGATACTTGGAGATATGCCCTGGGTGATCCTAAACTAGAAAAATTGCTAACCGGATTAAGGAAATGTGGAGATAGATCTGGTCTGGGCTATGATAAAAATACGCCTCTAAAAAATAAGATTACTCCTGCGAAGTTTGTTAAAGGAGAGTCCTCCAACTCAAAAGGAAAATGTCTAAATCAAAATGGTTTTAAAAATCCTAAAACTTTCAAACTACCAAACCTAGTATTACCCATATCAATCATAGAAATCAGAATTATAACCCTTTAGTTGAGAAAATTGTTGATATACTCGAGGTGCTTCTAAAATCTAACTCGAATGGTAGAACTTATAACAATTACAAGCGTAGAAAAACCAACACTGTTCCAAAACCCAAAATGGTAACGAAATGGGTCCCTAAGGTTACTTGTCTGGTTGCCCACATTGCTTTCAAGGGTTTGAGTCAATCAAAGTGGTACCTAGACAGTGGTTGCTCTAGACACATGGCAGGTGACAAGATTTGTTCACCAACTTCAAAGATATGACTGATGGTTCAGCCACATTTGGTGATGGTAGCAACTGCAGAATAATTGGCCAAGGTACAGTTCAACTCTTCAATCTTCCTCCTTTTGAGAATGTTTTGTTTGCAGAAGGTCTTAAACATAATTTCTTAAGCATTTCTCAAATATGCGACAATAAACATAGCGTTAAATTCACTAACCAAGGATTTGAGAATTCTAATGATAAAGGTTCTGTGATATTAACTGTTCGCGGAACATCTAAGAATTGTTATATAGTCAGTGACTCTAGCTCATCTAAATTATCATGCTACATAGTCCAAACCAATGAGACTAAATTATGGCATAAACACCTTAGACATGTACACTACCGAAATCTATATAGACTAAGTAAAGGTGAGTTAATAAGAGGTCTTCCCAAATTAAAGAAAGTGGATAAAATTTGTGGCGAATGTCAAATCAAAAAATAAACTAGGAGTAGTCACAAGAAAGTGAACTCCAGTGCCACATCTAAACCCCTTGAACTCCTCAACATGGATCTCATTGGACTTAACAGAACGGAGAGTCAAGGTGGAAAGAAATATTTTCTGGTAATTGTGGATGACTTTACCAATATACATGGGTAGCTTTCATGAGAGAGAAGTCTAAACTCTCGATGAAGTGAAAAGGATACTCAAGCGTATCCAAACTGAGAAGGAATTAAATGTTTCAAAAATTCAAAGTGACCATGGATCGAAATTTGATAATAGCAATTTTGAGAAGTTCTATAGCAATCACGGGACATCGCATGAATTTTTTGCACCTAAGATACCTCAACAAAATGGGGTTGTTGAAAGGAAAAATCGTGTGTTTCAAGAAATGGCCAATGTTATGTTAAATAACATGAAACTACGTAAAAATCTATGGGCTGAAGCTGAACACTGCATGCTATATAATAAACCATGTTTATACTAGAAAATTAAATGATATGACTGCATATGAACTATGGTTCAATAAGATGCCTACAGTTAAATACTTTCGAGTGTTTGGCAGTAAGTGCTATATTTTGCGTGACCATGAAAATTAAGGGAAGTTCGACACTAAAAGTGACGAAGGAATTTTTCTAGGGTATGCTCTAAATAGTCGAGTATATTGAGTTCTTAACAAGAGAACCGATGTTATTCAAGAATCCATTAATGTGGTTATAGATTATCAGCTGAACACACCTACCTCTAGTTCAGAAGATGATGAAGTCTCTATATTTGATAAACCAGACTATTCATCTAGTTAAGACGACACTGAACTACAGTCAGTTAAAGACCATCCAACTGATCAAATTCTTGGGAATCCTCTCACTGGTGTGTGTACTCAAAGAAAATTAAAAGCGATATGTAATTATGTATGCTTCACTTCCCAAATTAAGCAGCTAATGTAAAAGAAGAGCTTACTGATGAAAACTAGATAGTAGCCATGCAAGATGAACTAAATCAATTTGTAAGGAATGATGTGTGGTATTTAGTTCCTAGACCTAATGATAAACATATAATTGGAACTAAGTGGATCTTTAAAAATAAATGTGATGAATTAGGAAATATTATAATAAATAAGGCAAGACTCGTTATATAAGGGTACACTCAGATAGAAGGCATCGATTATGACGAAACCTTTGCCCCAGTAGCTCGTCTTGAATCTATCAGATTATTTATATCCATTGCTTATTTCAAAAAGTTTAAAATCTATCAAATGGATGTCAAGAGTGCTTTCTTGAATAGTGATTTACATGAGGAAGTATATGTAGAACAACCTAAGGGTTTTGAAGACCCTCAACACACTGATCATATTTATCGCCTGAAAAAGGCACTCTACAGTTTAAAACAAGCTCCCAGGGCATGATATAAGAAGTTGACTAAGTTTTTACTAAGTCATAACTTTGTAATGGGGAGTGTTGATAAGACACTGTTTGTAAAGAAAAACAACGATCACATACTTATAGTATAGATATATGTTGATGATATTATTTATGGTTCTACATGTTCTAACTTGTCTACTGAGTTTGCAAAATTAATGAAGTCCAAGTTTGAAATGAGCATGGTTGGAGAACTGAAATACTTTTTGGGTCTACAAGTGAAACAACTTGAAGATGAGATTTTTATTTTTCAAACCAAGTATGCACTAAACTTGGTGAAGAAGTTTGGTTTTAAGAGTGGCAAAAACTTCGATACTCTTATGAGTACGACTCTTAAGCTCTCTAAGGATGCAACAAGTAAAAGTGTAGATCCTATATTGTATCATAGTATGATTGGTAGCTTATTATATTTAACTACGAGCCGACCTAATATAGCAATCAACGTAGGTATCTGTGCTAGATATCAATTAGATCCTAAAGTATCTCACCTGATTGTTGTTAAGTGAATTATGAGATATGTCACAAATTCAGCCAATCTTGGCCTTTGGTATCCATATGATACTAATGTTCGATTAGCTGGTTGTACGGATGCTGACTGGGTTGGGAATAGAGATGACCGAAAGTCTACCAACGGCGAATGTTTTTATGTTGGGAACTATTTAGTTTCGTGGCATAGCAAGAAACAAAGTTCTGTTTCATTATCCACAGTTGAAGCTAAATATATTGCAGCTGAAAAATGCATGCACTCAGCTTGTGTGGATGAAAAGGATGCTATATGACTATGGATTTGTGTAAGATACTATGGTTCTTTATTGCGATAACTCTAGCGCTATCAACATCTCTAAAAATCCCAGCCAGCATTCATGAACTAAGCATATTGATATTAGATATCATTACATTCATGAATTAGTGGAAGATAAAATTATTTCATTGGATTATGTTCAAACTGAAAATCAACTTGCAGACAATTTCACCAAACCACTTGACAGAAACAGGTTCTCTAAATTAAAACTGGATATTGGTATGTGCAATTTGTTCTGAGATTACTGTATCTTCTTGTACTATAATTTGTTTATTTTTATTTTTATAAATTTGTAAATTTTAAAATTTAATAAAATTGAGAATTTTTTAGTCTGCATGACTAGTCGAGTACACACTCGACCAGTCGTGGCACGACCGGTTGAGTGTGTACTCGACCAGTCGAGATGCGCAGGTAGGGTGCTTTTATTGTGAGAAAAATTACTTTTTCTTCTCTTTCTTCATCTTCTCTAACAGCCCCTTCTCCGACCGGTCGAACCCATCTTTGAATATTACTCGGTTAGTGCATCATTTACATTTTTCTTTCGAAATTAGGCTCTATGCATCTCTATTTGCTTGATTCTAAAGTTTATTTCAAGATTTCTTGTGGTTTCCTTTCATTTTTTATTAAAATTTGATTTGTGTGAAACTCTTAAATCCTTCTTGCATTCTATTTTTGTTTCTTGCAATGGAAGGTAGACATAAGAAGAAAACTACTTGTGGTCCTTCTTCTTCTTGTTCCACACTTATTTCGGTGCTCACTCTTCGATCACCTGATGAAGACCCAGAATATAGTGGGATATTCGTCTCCACAATGTCATTATTGAACGAATCGTTAATTTAAACCATCTGGTTCCTTTCAACATCATTCCCCTCCTTGTGGCTATAGGATGGGATAACATACTGAATTAGGGTAGTCCGGCATACCGGTCTATTACACAGCCATGTATGCATGTATCAGTGATTTTTCTATTGAAAATTTAACTTTCACTATGATGTTTAGAGAAGGTACATTTCCAGTAGATCGTCACTTAATTTCTAACTTGATGGATATCCCAATTAATGATGAAGGGATTCCAATATCCACATTAGTTGCAAAATTGAATGAATCTGAAAAATAACTTTTAACCAGAGATTTGTGCAACATGAACTCAGAATGGAATTCTGGGATTGTGCTCCGTGCCAACCATATGTTACCCAGATACAGAGTACTTCATCATATCTTCATTTCTAATGTATACCCTAGATCTGGTAACAAGTCTGAATTAACCTCTTTCATGGTGCATATTCTTCATTCTATTGTTTCTAGTATTCAAGTGTGTCTTCCTTCATTAATTTGCTATATTATAATCCAATTTCGTCTTCATCTGGGGCATAGAGATATTCCTTTCGCTTATTTGATGACCACCTTTGCTACTCATTGTCTTGTGGTCATGCCACTTGGTGAAACTCATATTTCTCATCTACCCTTCAACAACTCAAATATAAACAAGATGAATTTGAAGTTGACTCCTGGTCAAGTTGATAGGGATGCTGGAGGAGATAGAGAAGAAGTTAGAGAGGAAGAGGCACTACCCACTGATGACGTGAATATGGATGATTTGTTTGATGAGTTAGAATCTGATTCTGAGGCTGATACTGATTTTCAGCTTTCTGATTTTGATAAGAGACTTAGAACCTTAGAAGAGAAGGTGGATGGTCTCCATGTATCCCATGAAACGCATTTCAAATATATTCGCAAATACCTTCGTCGCATTAACAAGGGATTACATCAAATTGACCCATCTATTCCTGCTCCATCTTTTGGTTTTAATTAGTCTTTTTAGTTATATTGGGCATGTACTATATCTTAATGTTTATTTTTGCTTGGGTGATAAGTGGACATGTTTTTAAGTAGAGCATCTATGGACCTATTTACTTTTGTTGTTGATACATTTATCTATGCTTGTTGATGCTTGAACATGATGGTATCATTTCTTGTTAACTCTCTTTCTCATACTATTCTCTTACATTGCTATGTTACCTCAATCATCTGTTTATTTCATTTTTTCTTTGTCATTTTGTGACAAAAAGGGGGAGAAATGTGGTATGATTTGAATGGTATGATGATTGTTGGATTTGGATGTGGTTGTAGAGAAATATAAAAGTGCATATTTAGAGAAATATCAAAGTGCATATTTTTCTTTGGATATGTATTTGTCTAATATAGGCACTCTACAAATCACCTTGTTTGGATTGAGGGGGAGTAGTAGATTGAGGGGGAGTAGTAGTAACATTATCTTATAAACTGGTGCATGATTCGTTAGTCGGTTTTGTTACAAATTTAACATAGGGGGAGATTGTAAGTGCTATGTTGTAATTCAAGCACCCGGTATTGTCAAATTGTTGTGCCAAACCACTTGGAGTCAGTATCTTATTATGATAAGATGGAAAGTTCACCTTCATGTCATTGTCAACTCTTCTACATTTTCAAGTTGAAGAACATTGCTAAAGATCGAACACAAGCTCAAGTACAAGAATATAAGTTCTATCTTAAGTTCAAGACTCAAGTTCAAGTTCATTATCACTATCTTAAGTCTCAGGAACACAAGCTCTAGCTCATGCTTAAGTTCAAGACTACAAGGTCAAGCTTCATGTACTTCATGATAAACGAGTTACCGAAGCGATCGATATTTCGATGTTTCAAACTCACAAACAAGGTATGGATGACCCTATATTGACCATAAGTTAGGTCATATTGATTACATATTACATTTCGGTCATTATATTAGTTTATAAGCTTTTCTTCGACTAGTCCTAGTCATCGTTCGACTAGTGCAGGCACTGGCTTGACCAGTTTAGGAAGTTTCTTGACCAGTCTAAGATTTGTTGAGGATTGACTAGTCGTGAATACTACTCAACAAGTCGAGTGAACAGT
Source organism: Magnolia sinica (assembly GCF_029962835.1). Taxonomy (NCBI): domain Eukaryota; kingdom Viridiplantae; phylum Streptophyta; class Magnoliopsida; order Magnoliales; family Magnoliaceae; genus Magnolia; species Magnolia sinica. The sequence goes on from NC_080578.1 coordinate 59,194,460, forward strand.
CTCGACCAGTCGAACAGTGCTTGATTCGAACTCCAGCAACTTAATTTTTATTCACTCAACCAGTTGAGTGCAATGCTCGACTAGTCGAGCAAGCCACTCGACCAGTCGAGTAACGGGTTTATCATATCTCGCCAGAAATTTTAAAAATTGGTTAGTGCTTCGACCAGTCAAGGGAACAAATTTTTTACCTATAAATAGAGGATGAATCTCAAAGTTTTTCATTCATTCCAAGCCTAATCAAGCCATCAATCTGAGAGATAAGTTCCTGAAAATTGTGAAGCTATTACTTATTCATTTTATATTCTTTTAAAGCTTTTTGCATTTGATTTTTTGATCTCTTTATTCAATTCTATTATTTTAAAAAGGGAAATTGTGATTTACCCTTTTGAGATCAAAATCAAATCAAGCCAGCCCTAGGAAATTTAATTTAAAAATCATTTAGACCTAGAACCCTTTCATTTATGAGATTGGACATTGAATATCTACGTCTACATCAAATTGGTTATACCGGGTTACATTGGAATCTTCAGATAAGTATTTTAATTTTTTGCATTTTTGGTTTGTGAGATTCAGCTAGAAAAACTCATTGTGGTGTTTTTGTAATTGTGTAAACCCATTTGAAAGACACAATTGTGAAGGTTTTAAGGTGAACCTTGAAAAACCTTATTTCTTAGTGAAAGCCAATATCCTGTAGGTGTGGATATTGGGAGTGGAATAGTGTGTAGCTGTTTACGAACAGTTGGTGTACACACACGTACCACTATAATTCTCAGAGTTTGGATGATGATTGTGATGAATGTGTGGTGATGAATGTTGTAATTTTCTTTATGCACTTGTGGTGAATGTTGTAATAACTTAGTTTATTTCCTTTGCCTCTTTATTGGTTTGAGTTTTGGATACTTACCAATGTTCTAGTAAGGTTGTCCTACCATAAGCCCTTGGTTTTTGTTGTTAGGTTGTCCTTAGAACTTAGTTTGTATTAACCTCTCAAGACTAGTGCATTTGAGGTTGTTATTTATTTGTGCTATCTATCTTTGTATTCCACATTTTTTTTATTTGGCATAGTCTTATTCACCCCTCCCCCTCTCTAGGACTTAGAGCTTGGCTTTTTCAGGATCATCTTATGCTCTTTTGGAGGTCGGCATGTGAGGTGGATATGATATTGTGAACTATTGTGGCTGATACTTCGAGCATGAGCTTTACGTGCTCGGTTTGAGTCTCCTCCTCCTACAGGCCTACCAAAGATGGTATGTATTTCTCCTGTAGCTTTATTGTTGTTTTGACCTTCGCATTGTTTGGTCCTCCAATTTGATGGTTCTTCCCTTCTACTGACGTACTCTCGCATGTGTCCAGTGTGGATGAGGGCTTCGATCTCCTCCTTGAGGTCAAAATATCACTAGTGGAATGACCGTGGTCGCGGTAGAAGTGACAGTACTTTCGCTTGTCTCACTTGTCAGCATCAGTCCTTATCCAGTTTGGCCATTTTAAGAGTCATTTGTCTTAAACTTTCATGAGGACTTGTTCAGACATAGCGTTGAGGGACTATAAGAGCAGAATTTTCTCTCCGGTCGTCTACTCAAATGTTGACCCCTGGTCGGATCATCGTCTCTTCTACGCTTGTTACTAGGGACCTATGTCTGTCTCTCGTTAGGCCGTTTCTCCTTAGCTGAGCTCCCTGCACTCCTGATGGCTTTCTATGAGCTAAAAAGCTCCTTGGCGTTGGAGTACTTTTGAGCTTGGTTGTGGATATCTGCTAATGTCGTCGGGGGATTCTTGCCGACCGTGAAGAGAAATCTCCCCGACTTCAGGCTAGCCATCATAGCGGGTGGGGCGATCTGATCTAAATAACCCTCCACTTGATCACTTTCAAGTTGAAGCGTTTGATGTAGTCCTTCAACAACTCGTCCTCCTTCTGAGTGACGATAAAAATGTGAGTTGTTTGCTTTCGTCGTTCTTTTCCTCGAATGAAGTTGGTAATGAAGGCTTTGTTGAGCTGTGTGAATGAGCTGATGGACTTCGGTTTCAATTGCTGAAATCATTTCTGGCATGCTCCTGACAGAGTTATGGAGAATGCTCGGCACATCACCGCGGTTGAGGCACCATGAAGTTCCATCTACACCCAGAAGGATTCTAGATGCTTTGCTGGGTCGGTGGACCCAGAGTAGGGGGTAATCCGTGGCATCCTGAATCTATGCAAGAGTTGAGCTTGCATGATATTGTCAGTTAACGGTGACTCAGTTTCCTCCAACATAGCTTCTATCAAGGTCGGGGTGTGCGCAAGATAGACTTGACGTATGTGACCGCTATGACCCCATAGCTCTTTGAGTTCGGCCTCCCAGGGGTCCTCATTCTTGGCCACAGTTTCGGGAGCCTTACCACGTCTCTTCTTCTCAAACGCATGACGTATGTCATAGGAAGCCAGCGCGGCAATTCCTGAAGCATGGGAGGGTGCACATCTCGGTGCCTCACAAGCCTGTTTATTCCTCTGGGAGATGGCGGGTGCCTGAGATGGCACAGAAACTTCAGTAGCTGCCCGAGAAATAACTTCCTCAACCCCCTGGTCGGGAGGAGGGTTCTGTCTCTCCAACATTTGACTTATCTGATTAATGTTATTGGTCAGTGCTTCGACTTAATGCTTTAGGGAGACAAGCCCACCTCCTCGATTCCGGGACTACTGCACTAGACTTGTGAGTGCAGAATTAGCTTGAAGTTGGGAGGGTGAGTCTCGATGGTTCATAGATTGTTCTGTGAGCATAAGGCTAGGTGCAGCAGTAGTGGTCGGAGTCTTCTTTCTCCCTTTCACCATCGCAGGATCGCTGTAGGTGATGGGAATGACTTTCAATGTCGGTTCTCACAGACGGCGCCAAACCGTTGATGCAGAAATCTGGTCAACCCTCGCTGGACCTCTGAATACCTACACATGAAGAAGACAAAGGAGATCTTGGCTATAATAGGGGGACCCTCCGATGTCTAAGTCAGAATCAAGAAAAACTGGGTCCAATAGAGATGATGGCTCATCAGTGCATAAACTGGTGTATGTGTGCGTACCTTTCACCATTAGAGGGGTTCTTATATATAGCTTCACGGAGTCAATTACGTGGATAGAAACCCCCCTTAATCACGGACGTGCATTCAACATTCGTTTCTCAACTGTTTCACAAGATCTCCATTGTAGATAAGATCAAGTAGTCTAGATTTGAAATCACACGATGAAGACTAAGACCGAGGCTGAGCATCCAAGCTAACCTATGTAGCCATCCTGAGAAGGATTTTTTCGACATTAACCTTCTGGTGGGCCATATTTGAGCTCTAAAAACATATGACAGGAGGTCAAGGCCGTCCAGCCAAGCTAATCTTCATGACCGTCCTGAGGAAGAGCTCCCTGAGTTGGGCCCTTTGGTCGAATATGGTTGATCATCCTGATCGGGTTACCGACCTGCCCACATCCGAGCACCGAGACCGAGCTCCCTTCCTTGTTGAAACAAATGACATCTTGGATGACCATCCTCTTCATCTTGTCATATGGGGTGGGACATCGGGAGAGCTCGGTGTTCGTGCTCTTCCAAAGAAGGTGGAGACACTTCATTTCCTGGCCAACAGGGCCATCCGGTGGACAAATCTCATACAGTAGATTACCATTTTCTTGGCTGTTAGGGAGCTCATTGGTTGTGACTGATACCAGTCGACCACACAACGTGTACAGACATCTGAGCCGATCTCATACTTCTGTCCAGAACACTTCTACCCATAACAGGTTCAATTGTTGATTTTAATAGCCTATCATGTGGATTGCTTTTTCCTTGTAATGTCTTAAGAAACACTCGGATTAATTTATCCTAACCTCCCATTAAAGGCCAAGAAAATAGATAGTCCAAAGTTATTACAGGGAAAGGAGTCTAGCCATTCATTTGGACGATTAGTCATGTTAGCCCTAACTTGATTTCACATGCCTTGCAATGATCACTTCGATAATGTCATACAAACCATATGAGGTGTCCAGTAAAATGGATGGTGAAGATTGATTATAGGAAATGTTTCTTTTTTATGATTTAATCATGTATCTGCTTTTTGATTGCATGTGTGCCTTGGGCAACGAATCATCCAGATCAATGGGTGGGGTTTGTTCTTGGCAAGGCTAGGCCCTGTTTGCCCCCAACGCTTAAAAGACCGAAGTCTTAAGCACAATACCTAAAGAAGATACCCAACACAATATAATATAGATGATCCGATATCTTAAATCTAAATCCCGCTTTGCTGCATTTGGACTGTCACAATAGTTGATAACAATTGATGGTAAGTTTGAAACAACTATATGAGAGAGGGAGCTCTCTCTCTCTCTCTGTTTTTATCTTCCCTTTTCTCCTTCTCTCTCTTTTTCTCTATCTTTTCCTTTAAAGAGAAAAGGGCTATCTTGAAACAAAGGGGTGAGAGAAGCTTTTATAGAGCTGTTGTCAAATATCTGATCTTTGTCTGGGGCTTTATTGTTAAGAACCCTAAGACAATTTTACCGAGGGTTTTGTGGGCATAGATGGGTTGACTTTTTGAGGTCAGTAGAGGTGGTGGCAATTGGATTTTTGCCACTACGTTGGACTTGAATTTTTAGGTGTAATTGAAACCTTATTACTTAAAGTGCCATGTGACACCACCTAATTGGTCAATGAATACTGATGGAAATGGGCTTATGGTGGGGCTTCAACTCATCTTTTTTGCCCTGCCTTGAGTTTGGAGGGCCATTAAAGAGGTCCCAAGTTGGGTAGGTTTGGGTTTTAGGAGTTTTCGGGCTATAGGGTTTTAGCATCCATTCTAGGGTTCTATGGTCTCCGAGTGTTAGGGCTTTAGATGCGGTTCAAGCATTTTGGAGTTTTGAGTTTTAGGATTTTGGCTTCAGTTTTGGGGTTTTGAGTGTGGTCGATTATGCTGTTTAGTATGCAGTGTCTGTTGTTGATATCTTAAATATGTAAATAATAAGGTTTATTGATATCATCGATAGACCACTCGATGCTATCGATTAGTGGTCAATGCCATCGGAAAGTCTGGAAAATCCATATTTTGTCACTGGAATGTTTTGGTGTTTTACTCGATGCCATTAGCAGGTGCTTGATGCCATCAGAAAAGTCTGAAAAATCCATATTTTGTCACTGGAATGTTTTGGTGTTTTGCTTGATGCCATCAAAGTCCTATTGAAGGTGCCATTAAGCATGCATGCGGAATTGCGCAAGTGCGGGTTTTGTTTCTTATTCCGATTGTGATACTATCTTATGCTATAAACAGTAGGTGTAATCGGGATTTTGGGAAAAGGAAGAGGTGTTCTAGGCTTTCTAATTTGTTCCTAAGGGTTTAAGGGCATAGCTTGGCCTTGTGGAGTAGATTCGATGCTTGTTCAAATCAGTAATCTCTCTCTTGTAATTTCTACTTTCATAGTACATTACTTGTCGGTTTTGCTTTGGTTTCTTCCTGAAACAGTATTTCCATATAAAATTTGGAATGTTTGTATTTGGACTTGGTTGTGCGATTGATAGTACTTTGCTTGATTCAACTTTGTGTGCTTCGCGGTTCCCCAACAATTAGTATTAGAGCTAATGTTGGGAAGCAGATCGAATTTGAAAGCAACATATCAATGTCATATGATCCGAAGTTCGATGTTGAAAAATATTTCGACAAAAAAAATTTTGAACTATGGAAGGTCAAGATGACCGACGTATTACTTCAACAAGGTTTAGACGATGTCCTCCTTGAAAGAGATCAGAATCTATGACTGAAGATGAATAGAATAAGATGGATAAGAAAGCGAGAACCTCTATCCAATTGTACTTAACGGATGAGGTCCTCTATATTGTTGTGAGAGAGAAAACTACAGAAAGTACATGGGCTGAATTAGAGAACATCTATGTGAAGAAATTTCTTGAGAATTGCTTGTACATAAAGCTTTAGTTGTTCAATCTGAAGATGGTAGAGGGGGCTTATGTTGAGGCACACATGAGTAACTTTAATAGATTGATTTGCAAATTATTAGATGTGGAGGAAACGATGAATGAGATCAAGCATACATTCTGTTGAATTCTATCTTGGCTTCGTATGAGTTGTTCAAGGACTCATTGTGCACCGGTAAAACTACCATTAACGTCGAGACCGCTATCTTAGCCGTTCAGTCGAAGGTGATGAGAATGAAAAATTGTGACGTGGGTACTTCTATAGATGCACTGGTTACAAGGGGTGAAATTCTATGCGGAACAATGGATCTTCACGATCGAGGTCCAAATCTAAGGGTAAGGGCAAAGGCAAGTTGAAGTGCTAAAACTGTGGGATGACTGGGCACATGAAGAATGATTGTCAAAATCCTAAATATAGAAAAGAGAATTTAGTGGGTTCTTTTAAGGAGGCCAACACTGTGGAATCTAGTGAGGAAGTGAACAGTAGTGACCTGCTCACCACATCAAAATCTGGGTACTTCAATGAAGAGTAGATTTTAAATATGGAAACTTCGTACCACATGACCCCTCAGTGAAGTTGGTTCATTAGTTACAGTGAGTGCGATGGTGGCCAGGTGTTTATGGGCAATGATAATGCATGTAAAGCGGTGGGTGTTAGATCGGTACACATCATGATGTTTGATGATATGGAGCATATCTTGACCGAAGTGAGACACGTTCTTGATTTGAGGAAGAGCATGATATCTCTAGGAGAACTCATGGCACTTGGGTGCGGATTCACCAAGTTTGATTATGTCTTTAAAGTTTTAAAGGAGGCACTCATAGTCATGAAGGCATAGAGGAATGAAAATCTTTACATGTTGATCGGGAGCACTTCATCGGGTGGATCTGCAACGTCCGTAGAGGATTCTATGTCTACACGTATGTGGCATGCACGCTTAAGCCACATAAGGGAGCAGGGCATGAAAGTACTTTCTGACTGTTGTTTAATTCCAATTTTTAAAAGTATTGATTTTAGTATATGCAAGCATTGTATATATGGTAAATAGTCAAGGTTATCTTTTAAGTATGGTAAACATGTTTTTAAGGGTATTTTTTATTATGTACATTCTGATGTGTGGGGGTTGGCGCTTGTGGTTTCTGGTGGAGGGTCATCATGGTTTGTCACATTCATTGACGACTATTTTAGAAAAGTTTGAGTTTATTTTATGAAAAATAAATCTGATGTTTTCACCAACTTCAAGCAGTGGAAGGCGATGATGGAAAAATAGTCAGGGCGAAAGGTGAAAGTTTTGAGGATAAATAATGGTGAAGAATTCACTTATGGAGAATTCAATAGGTATTGCAAAGATGAAGGGATTGTGAGGCACAACACAGTGCACCACACCAGAGTAGAATGATGTGGATAAGCGAATGAATCAAATTCTCTTGGGAAGGGCTTGATGCATGATCAATAATGCTAGGTTGGGCAAGGAATTGAGTACTGAGGCCGTTAACATGGCTTGTTACTTGGTGAATCGGTCCCCTTTTACGGCCATTGAATATAAAATATCAACGGAAGTGTGGAGTGGTCAACTGGTAGACTACTTGGGATTGCGTGTATTTAGTTGCGATGCTTAGTATCATGTACTGTCAGTTGAGAGAGATAATCTAGACCAAAGAGCTAATAAATTCATCTTTGTCGAATATGGTGGTGATGTGAATGGGTAGGCTATATGACCAGATCACATGAAAAATCATCCTTAGTCGCGACGTCAAATTTGATGAAGGATCCTTACTCTGTAAGGATGAGCACAAGGAGGCGAAAAAGTTGATTGTGGACATTCAGATAGATAGATATGAGACCCATGTTGATACTGAGGCGCAACCACCTACGAGAAGGAATCCACCAAGGGATTGCAGATTACCGGTAAGATATGGGGATGACTCAAATATCACTTTTGCCCTCATTATAGATTAAGGGAATCCGTATACTCTTTAGGAGGCTCTTGATGGGCCATATGCTAAAAAGTGAAAAGTAGTGATGGATGATGAGATGAACTACTTATACAAGAATGACATATGGGAGTTAGTGGAGCTTCCTGTCGGTCATAAAGCAATCAGGTGCAAGTGGATCTTCAAGAAGAAACATGATATGTACAAGGCAAGGTTAGTAGCGAATGGATATGCTCAGAGAGAAGGTGTTAACTTCACTGAGAATTTCGGACCGGTTGTGAAGGAAGTATCTATCAGATTCGTGTTGGCACTAGTTGCCCAATAGGATTTAAAGCTAGAATAGATGGATGTGAAGACTGCCTTCCTACATGAGGAATTGGAAGAACAAATCCAAAGGAAGCAACTAGAAGGTTATGGAATATAAGGGACATAGAACAAGGTTTGTAAGTTGAAGAGGTCGTTGTATGACCTGAAACAATTGCCTAGGCAGTGGTGTAAAAAGTTTGATTATTTCAAGGTGAGTCAGATGCTTAGCAAGAGTGAATATGATCATTGTGTCTATTACAAGACACTGAGTGATGAAAAATTCATTATCTTGGTTTTGTACGTTGATGACATGCTTATCACCAATCATAGCGTGTCTGAGATTGACTTACTGAAGACTCAGTTATTAGGGACATTCGAGTTGAAAGATCTGGAGGCTGCAAAGAGGGTTCTCATTATTGACATACATAGATACAGGAAGGTGAGCAGGCTATGGTTATTTACGTTGAATTCCTTGAGAAGGTATTAATGAAGTATAGGATGGACAAAGGTAAGCCGGTCAACATTCCCCACACGACTTACTTCAAGTTATCTTTAGAACAATGTCCTTAAACAGATGAAGAAAAGAAAGATATGTTTCGTTGTAACGCCCCAAAAATCGGTACCCGAGTACATAGACTCCGATCTCGAGTCCCCAAGTGTTAACCAAATGAAAACGCATGTGTGTCCTTATTTAGATTCAAATTCATTTCACATACTGATAATTAAAGCAGTGCAATTCGAATTAGCAGATCCAAAGTGAGGTAGAGACGATAATAGATTCAGAAATATAGGGCTAAGAGTTAAAGATATAATTTCAATCGTAATGATCACCTAAAATGAGAATATACAAGCCACAATTACATACCCAAGATTATTAAAGTGTAAAGCTTTCAGTTTACTTCCAATTCTTCAAAATATAACGGCGTTGGCACAACCCGATATAAGCCTACCTGTTTGAGGTATCACTAGTACCTACATCAGTGATATGCCTGGTTGGTGTTTTAAAACATCGTCCCAGGTGGGAGTGAGTAGCTAACTCAGTGGTTTCATTATTTCTAAGTTACACTTACTATCGACACAATCAGCGTAGGTAATGATAAAACACGAAATTAAACATTTCCTAAATACTCTTATTAATGTATGCCCTTTCCAAACAATACTCCCTCACACGTGACTCCGACCACTTGTTTCGCAAATGACAACACTTCTTCATCACGCGACAACCACGCCTGTTCGCCACATTCTAAGCTAATGCAATGTGGTGAATGATCATGTTATCCGAGTAATTATTAAGTTCAATTCATCCAGTATATTGGCGAAGCTAGGATACTGATGTTATATCACGAGTCCTTATCTAGATCACGTGACTCGTTGCCGCATGCAGCGACTCCTTAACCAGTGTCCCTTGATCCAAATTTAGGTACCACTCATTTATATTACAAATTAATAATTTTAAAGATACGATATGGTACCTAAACGTATGAGGATCAACCTGGTATGAATCGTCACCCAAACTGAGTATGATCACTCAGTTCCGAGGTGCGGGCTTGTTACATAAAATAGAAAATACATAAAGGAAATGGCTTGTCACCCAATTTCATTCACGCCTGGGTCATTTGAATGGTACTCTAGCACATAACCATCGACCGGGTAATTTGACGGGGGCTGTTCAAACAATGATATATCACCTCCATTAGTGCTCACTGGTCACTATGGGAAGGCTCGTCACCCCAGCATAAACCGACAGCTCAAACACGGTGTCCTATACCACCATACCTGACTCATGAGTCTTAGTTGTTTACTGGTCACTACGGGGAGGCTCGTCACCCCAGTGTAGGTCGACAACTTAGACACGGTGTCCCATACTACTATTCCTAACCCATGAGTCTTAGTGGGATCGTATCGCACCAACGGTTATGAATGGACACATCCATTGGGAATGGTGTATCCTATATTCCATTTAGTCATGTCATACATTGTGAACATACATGATCAGTCGGCTAATGGACTAATTTGATTAACCTGGGAGAATCACGACACAACCGACATTGGGTGCAAGTAACCCATGTAGTCCAGCTATTGTCGATCGTCCGTGTTTAACCCGGGTCGATCAAACAAGCCTAGGGTGGCCGCCCTAACTTGGGCGTCCCTTTTAGCTCAAGCGATTAGCCAACTGACCCAACATCGTAACGATCCTAAGTATCGCTATGGACTAACACTATATCACATAATTATAACGTAAGTTTCATTACATAATCACTTAGGCATTTCATCGAACATGTGAGCATCCATAGTGTACTATGTTCACTAAAGCATTAAATCAAGCATACGAACACGCATAAAGTAATACAACCACCTAAGCATTTAACTAAACATGTGAACATCGACAAAGCAAGATATTCTACCACTCAGACATTTCATCAAACATGTGAGCATCCATATCCAAGTAATAACATATATTATAGTAAAATTAAAATGTTAACATACTAGCATGTATAAATTCATCTACAAGCATCTAATCATTAACTGAGAACCTCAAGGGTCGATAAATGGAAACCTAGGCATAATGGGCCGCAACTTAAGAAGGAATATCCGATTTGAGCTCCTAGGGTTAAAGATTTGGAGAAAAGTCATCAATTCCTAAATCAAAATTAAGAAGATAATTAATGACTAGAAATCTACACTAGGTTGCTTAATCGAAGGGTAAAATATAATTTTTACCTCTGATTCTTGGCATGGGTGGATTTGGTGGAGGTTTGGTTGTAGCCAAATGTTTGGTTGAAGATGTACTAACCCTACAAGTACTAAGATTTCCATCACTCAAACACACACACCCTCCATTCTCTTTCTCTTTCTTTTCTCTCCATCTCTCTCTTTCTCTTTCTCTTCTCTCTCACCTAAGATAGGGTATGAAATTCGTATGGGAGAAGGGGGCGCCTAAAAGAGGCCCTTACATAGTATCAGATTTGGTGTAAATGGCCTCAATGGCAGAGTTTTTAGTATACTAGCCCTATAGGAGGGTTTTTCTAACCTTAGGGCCCATTGTGGGGTGTACATGTCAATATGCACCGTAGGATAGTTAGCCCTAATGATGATCTACGTATGGATATGATCGGCCCACCATTTGGATGCGTTGATCCATGGTATGATCAGAAGTCTGTTTAACGGTCATAGATGGTCGATCAGGACCACAGCTATACGGATACGTGTGGAGAAATATCCATTCTCTATGTGTGAAGCTTGATTGTAAATTGACGGTCTGAAATTCTCAACTTTACGTAAGAGTAGACGACCCAATTCACTTAAGTTTCAGCTTCTTCCTTTAGGGTATTCGCGCTTCTCATGCACTCGTCCCTCGGCTCAAGTTGATCAGTTCTGGACACTACCCAGGTCCAACTCCCGTGATGGACGTCAAGCCCAATAAGACAGATATTATTTTATAATTGTGAAACTAGTGGCCCACTAACGAGCGGTCTAGAGCTTGTTCGGAAAATCGAGGCATTTCTGGAATGAACTAGGTATTGAGATTTCTCGTGGACAATGATTAGGGTTTGGATTAACTATGTTCATAGTGTGTCTTATTTATAAATAGTGAAAGTGGAGATTTGGTCATGATTACTCTAAACCGTCGGTTTTAGGCTCAAAGAGTAACGGGGTTGATTTGGTCTAGTAGTCAAGATTCAGGCCTTATCTGACTCGGCTTCGGGTAGATCTAAGAGTGAAGGAGGGTTTATGAGTAGTGAAAATGAGTTGGAAATGGATAAAAGGGGGTTTAAAGGGGTGTAGGGTCATGTAGAGGGGACCCCCGCCGTGGGAGGGACCCACATGGTCTGGCAGGCGGCGGTGCCGCCCCGCTCCTCTGGAGCCTTCGACGGTGTGCCGCTGGTTTAGCAGTGGCCACCCCCGTGGGGTTTGTGCTTTCGCTCCGTGGGACCCCCTGGGTCCCCCTAAAAGTATATGTTTCATCTCGAAGTTGAGAATTGTACATGTACTGCGGTCCAGGAGCTGCTTTTAATCAGTTATAGGTCGGTTAAATTTGGGCCCTATGTGAACATATTATGGGGTTAAACTTGATTTTAAGTGATCGGTTGGGTTCATTAGTTTTCTATAGTTGATCAATCTTATTTACATAGTTCTTTATCGGTACTAGCCGCGTGTAAGCTCACCTCGAGCGTCAATGGTCCATAAGTGATGACGTGGCTAATTATTAAAAAAAATTAAAGAATTTTTGACAAATCCAAAACAGTGAAAATCTAGGACGTTACATTCGTGTACGTTATTTGAGCACAATTGGTAGGTTAATGTATGTCATGGTCTGTACAAAATTAGATATTTCACATGCGATTGGTGTTGTTAGCAGATACGTGTCTAACCTATGCAAGAAACATTGAGAGACAGTGAAATGACTACTTCGATATATTTGAGGTATGCATGACTACATCTTATCATTTGAGAAATAAGGGGCTAAGTTAGTAGGCCATGTGGATTCTGATTATGCATGTAGTGTGGATAATAAAAGGTCGACTTCCAGTAACTCGTTTGTACTAGCAGGCGGAGCGATCAGTTGGATGTCAAAGCTTTAGTTTGTGGTGGCTCTTTTCATAATCGAAGCTGAATATATGGAGGTGAAAGAAGCATTCAAGGAAGGTGTTTGGTTGAGAGGGATGCTAAATCAGTTGGGGCTTCAGCATGAGGCCATGCTGATAAATTGTGACAATAAAAGCGTGATCAATTTGGTTAAAAATTCTGTTTATCACTCACTCACTAAATATATTGATGTGTGTCACCATTTTATCCAACAAATACTTGAGAAAGGAGACATGACTCTAGAGAAAATTCACATGAGTGTGAATCCGGCTAACATGCTTATAAAGGTGGTTCTCACAGAGATATTCAAGTTTTGTGCAACTTTTCTAGTCTTAACAAAGGTGTAAAGGAAGACGGAGTGTGCACGAGAAGCGATGGTGGAGCTATGATTTAGGTGGAATTAGAGATGAAGATATGAAGCATATGGTGGATATTGATGTTTATGTCTTAAATTCGTAAACAAATGGGTCTATCAATGTCATCGACATATCACTCGATATCATCGAGCAGTGGTTAATGTCATCGATAGGTTCTCTTAATGCCATCGGACAAAGCTGAAAAATCCATGATTTATCGCTGGAACATTTTGATGTTTTACTTGATGCCATTGAAGGTATTCGATGCCATTGACAAATCGTCGATGCCATTGAAGTTCCATCGAAGGTGCCATAGAGCATGCATGCAAAATTGCGCAAGTGCAGAATTTGTTTCCTATTCCAATTATGATACTATGTTATGCTATATAGCAGGTGTAATTGGGATTTGGCTAAAAGGAAGAGTTGTTCTAAGCTTTTTAATTTGTTCCTAAGGGTTTCAAGGGCATAGCTTGGGCTTGTGGTGTAGATTCGATGCTTGTTCGAATCGGTAATCTCTATTGCTCTCTTGTAATTTTTGCTTTCATAGTGTTGTGTTGTGGTTTTTTCCCCAAAAGGGTTTTCCATGTAAAATTTGGATTGTTTGTGTTTGGAATTCGTTGTGTGATTGGTAGTACTTTGTGTGCTTCTGCGGTTCCCCAACAGTGTATACATACCCTTAGATCAAATTTATAAAAGAAAATGTTATAAAATCTTTACCTTATAAGGGCATGTTTGGTTTTCCAATTACAATCATGACATGGAAATGAGTAATGATTACTCCTATAACCGTGTGGTGAATTATTTACATTAATTTGACTTTAGCGATGAGTTTGTTATCATTATTTATTTTACCTAGACATCAATTGTAAAAATGATAGTTTATCTTTGCCAGTTTCTTTTAATGTATTTAACTTTCAATTGAAATGGTAATGAAGGATGATTTATTTTGAAATTGGATAACAAACACACGCATAACTATAATTACATCACAAATATAAGTATTTGACCCTTATTTTCTCCATTCCTTATCTGCCTGTGTTTATCTGGAAAACTTTTCCAATGTGGGAACAAAATAGCTAGAATGGGATTAAGAATGACGTTTGTTTCATTAGAAACTTGAACATCTGCAGCAGTGACGTTATGTAATCTTTCAGTTGGAGATGCAGCTTTCGATTGTAGTGTTAGAACGCAGTAACTTGGTTCATGATTCCTTGTAATGACCCAAAAAATTTTGTGCCAAGACCCGAGTACTACCTCTTTTTTTTCTTAGTAGTTAATTGGGGTAATTAGCACTAAACTCGATTGCTTGTGAAATTTGCACCAATCACTTTAAATCTGATCTGCATGACTCAAAATCTGTAGAAGTGAACGCTAGGTTACTCTAAAATCTGGGATTCATAGCTAAATCCAGTTGCTCTTGAAAATTTTTGGAAGTTTTGGATCGGACCTGGACCGCGCGTCGTAAGTCCGATAGCGATGATCTTAGGCTGTATTGGTCACCATGTTGGACTTGGCCATCACCTTAAAAATCAAGTCCAGATGATGTTCTGGGTCGATTTGATTGAGTCCGGAGTGAAGAGTTTGAGAACGGTGAGAAATTAAATGTGATTTTATGAAATCTGAGTCATGTTGCTTGCACGACGATTTTAAGCAATCTGACCGTTGGATTCTGACCCAATTTCACCCTCTGATCAGGGAAGATGGCCTAGGCATGTCCTAGTGCTTGTGGTCCTGATCGAGATTCGGTGACCGTTGAATTGTGTGTGGTTCGCCACGGCTGATCTGAAGATTCGATCGGTACGAAAACTCAGCTTGACCTAGATCCATGGTCAATGAGCTTAAGTCCGACCTCTCGTGGAAAAAGGCCCACCGGAAGTGCTCCGTTGGATCGAGAGAAGCCTGTTTTGGTTATAACCTAAGTATACCTTGGCCCTGGGGTTATTTTCATCATTGTTAGGCCAATATATAGACCTTAAAACCCTAGCTCTCTTTTCCATACGAATTTCCTAACCCTAGCTAAGAAAGAGAGAGGAAAAGAGAGAGAAAGTGAGAGTAGTTGGTGAATCATCTTAGATTCTTTCCTGTTCTCCTTCATCCTTAAACCATCACTTTAGAATCGTTATTCCGGCGATTCTAAGTTCATCCTTGGGTAAGTTAACCTAACCCTAATCAGTGTTAGAGCTTAGAATAGTCTTTGTGTTGTTGTAGCTCATTTCTATTCTTGCTTTAGGTTATCTTGTCGCCGTTTACGAAGACATATCGTCTGAATCAGTTCGGTGTTCTATTTCTGGTTAAAGGTGCGGACTTTAATTGCATAGGTTATGGTTTTCAAGGCTTTCAATGTTAGCTAATGGTTTATTCTTGTTATGGATGAGATTTCACATGTCAAATGTTATGTTTATGCTGTGTTCCTGATATGCATGTGATATATTGAGATTTGTGTATTCTATGTATATATAGGAAGTACCGTATACGTATAAAATATGCACATGTGTTTGCCATGATTATTTGTCATGTATTTATGCTAGATGTATGTGTGACAACTCCTTGGCAAAAGGAATTGTCCAAATGCGTGTATTTCAACATACGTCATGTATGTTGCTCTATGTATTCTAAGTATTTGTAGAATTGTCTGAATGATCTAAAGTGTAATATATCAACCTAGTATGGGTGTTGAGAAGCAATTCTCAACTCTCCCACTAGTGTGTATGATTTCCTTCATGCAAGTTACATTCCTTGTTGTTTAATTTCAAGTATTACTTATGTGAAAATCCATGTTAAGTTGATATTCTTCAAATGCTCATGTACCACATGATTTGAATTGTTGTTCCATTACTATTCTAAATTGTTGATATGAATATCTGTTGTAGTGGAATATGTTTGGGACTATGAATAGTCCAGGAAATCGGTAATCGGCCTTGAGATTGTGGCTGAGGTTGCTTTCACCACATAGGACGTGATTTGATGAACCCGAGTCATATTAGAGTTGTCGGCAGTGGTTTGGCCACGCGGAGTGTTTGCGTACTCTATGCCGTTCAACCCAACGTGCGCTCGTGCTAGTCGAGTTCGTTAAGTAACCCGATTGTCCGATGTATGTTCACCATGTATAGACGCTATTGTTTGAATCTAGGGTACCAAACATACCAGTGCAAATCCTGTAAACCGTTGTACCTTGATCCGCTAAGACTCATAAGCTGGACATGGTGGTATGGGACACCGTGGTCGAGCTGTCGGCCTACGCTGGGGTGACGAGCCTCCCCATAGTGACCAGTGAGCAACCAAACTCGTGAGCCGATGATGGTGGTATGGGACACTATATTCGTGCTGTGGGCCTACATTGATTGGTGACGAGCCCTTTGTAGTGACCTCGAGCATGCCTGGATACCGCATTGAGGTGACGGGCCTTAATGTAGTAACGAAGGTATGATAGGCGTGCATTGATTGGTGATGAGCCCTTTGCAACGACTTAAAACCATATGATCGTATGAGATGATCTAGGACTGATGACCCTAGAATGGATCACTGTTTGGATGGTGATATGAAGAAAGTATCTTAGCTTCCCAATCCTGCTGCATGAAAAGTACTAATAACAACTTGGTAATCATGTTCATGCACCGCATTTGCATGTGCTTTGAAGATGTGGCGCACTTTGAGGCGATGTCATGCGTAACGTAAGATGAAGACGTTGAGGGTGTACGCGCGAGGGCACGCATCATTCTGCATACATCCTTGTACTAACAAGAGTACTTAGGACATGTTTGATTGTTCTGCTTTATCATTACTGCTTGATTGAATTGATAACATGTTAACCTTTGCTTTATTGTTCCACTGAGTTGATCACTCACTCCCACGTTCTGGGGCGGTGTTTAAACACCCACCAGACTCTGTCTTAGCTGTAGATGTTGATGAGACCTCTGAGGTAGAGGCGGAGATCGAGGATGATGAGGCTGCTTTCTCTTTCATGCAGTTTTCAGACGGGTTCTAGTGAGCCTTGTTCTGATGCGCGGGATTTTGAGATTTCTTTTGAGAGTAAATGATGTAATTTGATACTTGTAATGTTGATAGTAACACTTGTAACATGACCTGGTATGTATATGTATTTCAGGGATTTGCACCTGTACATATATATTTCTTTAAGTCTTCCACTTACGTTCTTCACTTATCCCTGAATTATATTTGCATTTTGGCTTAATCTATTCCATGTTTTATACACTCATACAGACAACATACATCCATCGTTCAATATGTTGCATAAGTGATGTTTTGAAACTCGGGAGCTGAGTTATGCTCGACCTCCAAATTTCAGGGCGTTATAAGTTGGTATCAGAGCATGAATTGGATTAAACCGGACCTGGGTTATGGTCACACACCACATAATGTCGCCACTTTAGTGTATTTGGGTGCGAGTTTATCGTAGATTGTGTGTTAGTGTTCTGTGCTTCTATCGGCGAAAGTTTACTGAAAACGATCGCCAAGATCGAGTCTGTGCTCTCTCCTGATCACACACAGCGACCCGAAATCTCTTCTAGACCATCTATTAATGAGTCTAAATGGTTTATCTTCCCATCTTAACCTTTCAATTGTCTAGAAATCTTTGTTTGTAGCCGATCAGGGCATTTCCAGGGGGACCCAGGGGGGACCCACCTCATTTAGAGCATAAGGGACCAGGAGGACCTCGCCCAAACGGCGAGCCATCGCCAGACGGTCCAGAGACTGGCGATGTCCTCGCCGGTTTGGCGAGCCCTCGCCAATCAGCGGGCCAGGCTGGGCGGGGCAGCTTCGGCCGAAGAGTTTGAGGCCTAGTGTGGCCCACCCTTCCATGGTTTGCTGATTAAAACCCCTTCTAAGCCCTACTTCCTTCACAACTCACCCTCCCTAGCTCTCCTTTCCTCCAAGTTCTTCTCCAAACTCCTCCAAATCTCTTCCAAATCTTCTTCTTCTTCCATTTTCATGCACACCCACCAACCCATCTCAAAACCTCACCCCTCATTGTTGTTTACATTTTCTTTTCTTCTCATATGGGCTCTCAAATCCTGCTTTGGGATCTCAAGTGTGTGAAAGCTTCACCATTCTTCCTATTTTTCTCTCTCTCATTTCTCATGGCCCTCTTTGAGTTTATCACGGCCATATTTTTCGTATCTACCCTTCTTTCTTTGATGGGGAAGAAGAGAGTGCCCGTGGATGAAGCCGGGCCTAGCCGCCCAATTCGTGCACGGAGGCCGAGAGGTGTCGCCGCGAGCACGACCGCCGCCCGTGAGTTTCAAACCAAGCGGGACCTTGATCCTCAAGCTCCCATTGGAAGAACCTTGTTGGTGGAGCTATTGCATGGAGTCTATGAAGGCCGTAGGGTCCTTTTTGAGGCTCATGTTGATCCGCGGCTATATGACGAGTTTCTATTGTTGGAGCGCCTGGAAGTAGCTGGTTGGCGTCCCTTGTTTGAGGGCGAGTATCGCGCCAATGCTAGTATTATTTGAGCTTTTTATGACAATATTTGTGATCCTTCGCTGGAGCCTCTGCAGTTCAAGATTCCTTGTGGTAGCGGTCGAGAGGCCATGATCAACGTCGCTTTAATATCCCGCCTCCTGAATGTGTCACTTGGTGAAGTGCATGCCTGTGAGAAAAATTTGAACAGTATGCACGAGAGGGATCGTCGCACCTGGTTCCTATGTGGTCGTCTGGTCGAATGGCAGCCTAATAGAAGTCTTCTAGCTACCAACATGATGGATGACTTCCGCTTGCTTCACCACATGTGTATGTTCAATGTATATCCGAGGTGAAGCAATCGCAGCGAGTGTACGCGCCTGATGATAGATTTTCTGTATCAGGTGGGGTAAGGAGCGAAGTTATGTGTGCCAACGTACATCTTGCACCAGATTATACTTATCGCTCATTTGACTAGGAGGACTGAATCGCTTCCATTTAGCCGACTCATTTGTAAGCTTGCACATGAGTTTGGCTATAGGCTTGGAGCAGAGAAGCCGGTTCCTGTTCGTCACATTAATCTGACGACCCTTAAGTAGATGGAGATTGGTCCTCGTCGACAGGCCTCAAAGAGTGAGGATGAGTCAGAGAGTGATGAGGATGGGAGTTATGCTGAAGGTGGAGCTGAGATTGAAGAAGAATCAGAGCAGGACGAGGAAGAGGTAGAGGCACAGGATACGAGTGAGAGCTCTCCTCCTGTGGCACCAGAGTAGAGCGTAGATCAGGCTGCCAAGGATGCCAGTATCACTCGGCTTGAGGAAGGTCAGGCTGTTATACGCCAGGATATCATGGATCTTCGAGGCCTTGTGAAGCATAAGTTTAAGAAGGTGAGTCGAACTCTGAAGTCTATCCTGTGTTGCTTGCAGGATAAGGGTGCCCCGCCTCCATCTCCTGATTCCGGCGAGTAGTTGTCATTGTAGTCGTCCTTTGCTTTGTTTTGTTGTTTCTTTCTATGTGTGGCTGTTGTTGGCTTTTGTAGTTGGAAGTTGTTGTTGGTTTGAAGTTTTAGATGTTGTAGTTCACATGCTTTCCCTGTCGTGATTCATGTAATGTCGCACTACTTGTATTGTGACAAATTTTGTTAAATGGAATGCATGCCATTTATTGTTGAAGTTGTGCTGTGAATGCTGTGTGGATGGATTATGTGGGTCGTAGAATCTTACAGGTTGCATCCTCTGTTGAATGTAGGGTATGCCTCCTAAGGGTTCGAAGACTTCGACCCGTCTCTCCTTGGTTGAGTCACTTGCTGGGGTTCCTCCCCTGAGCGATAGCCAGACGGATCCACAGTCGGGCCCGTCTCATGCTGGTGTTGGGCTGACACCTATGATTCCACCTATGGCTCCTCCAGTCACGCCTTCGGTTCCTAAGCTGAGTCGTGCATCTTCATCTGCTCTGCCTTCCAATAGGTTTGAGCAGATGATGCTGTTGATGTAGCAGCAACAGATTCAGCAGCAGCAGCAGTTTATATCTTCCATGGCTGGCATCTTTGCTCAGTCAGTGGGGGCGACTCCTCCTGCTTCACCTATGCCCCCATCTGGGAGCGCTAGTGCGAGCGGCACTTTTAAGCGATTCCAGTGCTTACGACCTCCCACATTTACGGGTTCTCATAGACCTGAGGAGGCCGAGTATTGGATTGATCGCATCTTTAAGATGCTGAGACTGCTGCATTGTTCAGAGGTTGAGCAGGTCGAGCTTGCCTCCTTCATGTTTGAGAAGGAGGCCAGTCTATGGTGGGACAGTGTTCTTCGCACCGTCGAGGAAGGATATGAGTGATCGTGGCAGGCATTTGAGGCATGCTTCCATGAGAAGTATTTCCCGGTTACGTATCAACATGAGAAGGAGAGTGAGTTCCTTCACCTCCGCTAGGGAGGGCTGTCAGTGATGGAGTATGAGAACCAGTTCACTGAGCTAGGTCGGCATGTTCCCTTGATTCTGGGCGATCAGCCGATGAGGATGCGGCACTTTTCTGAGGGATTGAGGCCTGAGATCCGATCGAAGATATGTTGTGCTAGCATTTCTTCCTATGCGGAGTTGGTGAGCATGTCCTTGCGAGCAGAGCAGGACGGGGACAGGTCGTCCCATATGCGAGCACCTATGGTTCCCAGACCTGCATCTTTTCTCGGCAAGAGGCCGTGGGCAGATTCTCCTCTTAGGCGTTCACCGCCGCCCGCTCAGCAGATGCGAGCTGATCTTCGCTGTTCGTATTGTGGGACGATAGGGCATTTGGACCCTTTTTGCTTTTCGCATATGCGGGCCAGTGGTTTTACTCCACCGCAGAGGATTAGCCATCTGATGCCTCAGGTTATTTCACCTCCACCACTTCGTTCAGCGCCAGCTCATCCATCCTTCAGACCTGCAGTACCTAGCTTCAGGCCACCTCAGCGGCCCATGGTTCCTCCGCCGAATCGTCAGCAGCAGGCTCGAGTTCATGCGCTCTCAGCTGAAGCGCCTATGTCTGACGTGTTGCCGAGATCCTTCGAGGTTACAGCGCACATTGAAGGTAGTCTCATTTCTATGTTGGTGGATACAGGGTCCACTACTTCTCTTATATCATATGCGGCAGTTAAGCGTCTGAGTTTGAGCACTATTTCTATAAAGAGAGTGACGCTCACTACCGCTACGGGAATTTCCTCTGCTATGAATAAGCGTTGTATGGATTGTTGGGTTGATCTAGGAAGTGGATCGATCCGTGTTGATTTCTTTGTCGCACCTATTTTTCATTACGATGTTATCATGGGTATGGATTAGCTCACGAGGATGCGAGCAGAGATTGATTGTGAAGCAAGGTCGGGACAATCCATGGACCGGAGGGCGAGACAATTACTTTCCCAGTTAAGGTCAGTTACCCTTTTCGTCTTGGTTATTATACTTCTCTGATGGAGAGTATGGCTGAATTGACGTTTGAAAGCATGCCTGTAGTTCGGGAGTTTGAAGATGTGTTTGAGTCAATTCCTGGATTACCTCCTCAGCGCGAGATTGATTTTACTATCGATCTCATGCCTGGTGCGGCGCCCATTTCTTTGCCCACCTATCGTATGCCTCCGAGTGAAATAGAGGAATTGAGGAAGCAGATAGATGGTTTGTTGAATTTGGGCTTTATTCAGCCTAGTGTGTCTCCTTGGGGAGCACTTGTCTTGTTTGTGAAGAAGAAAGATGGTTCCTTGCGATTATGTATTGATTATCGCAGGTTAAATCAGGTCACTGTGAAGAATAAGTACCCTTTGCCCAGGATAGATGATCTGTTTGATCAGTTGAAGGGGGCACGGTACTTTTCGAAGGTTGATTTGCAGTCAGGGTATCATTAGTTGCGCGTCAAGAATGAGGACGTGCAGAAGACTACTTTCAGGACTAGCTTTGGTCACTATGAGTTCCTTGTGATGTAGTTCGGTCTTACGAACACATCGGCCGTATTCATGGATCTGATGAACAGAGTGTTTCGGCCATTCTTATTCCGATTCATCATTGTCTTTATCGATGACATTTTTATTTATTCTGCGAGTCGAGAAGAGTACGAGGAGCACTTGAGAGCGGTTTTGGATACTCTCAGGAAGAATCAGCTTTTTACGCAGTTCAAGAAGTGTGATTTCTGGAAAGAGGAAGTCAAGTTCCTGGGACATGTGGTGTCCAAGGAAGGGATAGCTGTCGATCTTGCCAAGGTAGCTGCAGTGCAGGATTGGAAGCAGCCTGGTTCAGTTACTGAGGTAAGGAGCTTTCTGGGTCTAGCAGGCTATTATCGACGATTCATATAAGACTTCTCGAAGATAGCCAGACCGTTGTCTCAGCTGACACGGAAAGATTTGAAGTTTGCTTGGAATGAGAGGGCGGAGGAAGCTTTTCAAGAGCTGAAGGACAAGTTGACGTCCGCCCCTGTGCTAGTATTGCCAGAGCAAGGGGTTAAGTATATTATATATACTGACGCCTCTCGCGTTGGTCTGGGTTGTGTCCTTATGCAGAAGGACAGGGTGATTGCTTATGCTTCGAGACAGTTGAGGAAACACGAAGAGAATTACCTTACGCATGACCTGGAGTTGGCAGTTGTCATTTTCGTATTAAAGCTTTGGAGACATTACCTCTATGGAGAGGAGTTCAAGCTCTTTTGCGACCACAAGAGCTTTAAGTATATTTTCACGCAGCGTGACTTGAATATGAGGCTGCGCCGATGGATGAAAACATTGAAAGACTTTAAGTTCGATGTTTCTTACCATCCGGGCAAGGCGAACCTTGTGGCAGATGCGTTGAGTCGCAAGAAGGCTATAGAGTTTACGGCTCCACTAATGATAGCAGAATTGGACATGTTGGAGTTTGTGCGAGACTTTGAGCAGAAACTTACGGTGGAAGAGCCGTATGAGGTTATCGCACACATTCGTGTACAGCCCCTTATCGATGAGAAGATCGTTGCAGCTCAGGCAGATGATGAGCTTTTGGTGAAGATGAGAAAGTGGGTTGGTACAGATGAGAACTCTGACTGGAGTGTTAGTTCTGATAGGGGCATATGATTTCGTGGCCGGTTATGTGTTCCAGACATTCCTGACTTGAGACGGGAGATTCTCGAGTTAGCCCATAGTTCTAAGCTTGTGATGCATCCAGGTACCACGAAGATGTATCAGGATATGAGAAGATCTTATTGGTGGGACAACATAAAGGTCCATATTGCTGAGTTTGTCTCTCGTTGTCTCACGTGCCAGCAGATCAAGGCAGAGCATCGCCGACCTCCTAGGTTGCTTCAGCCCATGCCCATAGCAGAATGGAAGTGGGACTTCATCTCTATGGACTTTTTTTTTGGGTTACCGAGAACGAAGAAGGGATATGACTCTATTTGGGTGATCGTCGACTGATTGACGAAGTCGGCTCATTTCTTACCGATCAGAGTCATAAACTCTGCAGACGAGTTAGCTAGATTGTATATCAAGGAGATTGTACGTCTGCATGGAGTTCCCTTGGAGATTGTGTCTGACAGAGACGCGTTTCACATCTATCTTCTAGACCCGTATCCAGGAAGCGATGGGTGTGAAATTGAAGTTCAGCACCGCGTTTCATCCGTAGACAGATGGGCAGATGGAACGTGTGAATCAGATCCTGGAAGACATGTTGCGAGCTTGTGTTTTGGATTTCAAGGACAGTTGGGATGATTGTCTTCAGTATGCAGAGTTCGCGTATAATAACAGTTTCCAGGTGAGTATTGGCATGGCACCCTATGAGGTGTTGTATGGTCGCCCGTGCAAAGCACCGCATTGCTAGGCAAAAGTTGGCGAGCGTAGTTTGCATGGCCCGGAGTTGGTGCAGGCGACTTCAGAGAAAGTTAACGTTATTCGATGTCGACTTCTGACAGCCCAGAGTAGGCAGAAGAGTTATGCTGATATGAGGCGGCGACCGCTTAAGTTTGAGGTTGGAGACCATGTATTTCTTAAGGTCTCTCCTATGAAGGGAGTTCTCCGGTTCGGTAAGAAGGGAAAGCTTACGCCGAGATATATTGGTCCATTTCAAGTTCTGGATCGAGTGGGAGCGGTAATATACCACCTTGCTTTGCCCACACCTCTTGCAGGCGTGCATAACGTATTTCATGTTTCTATGCTGAAGAAGTACGTTCCTGATCCTTCGCATATTATCAGTTGGGAGCAGGTGTAGTTGAGCGAGGATGCCACATATGTACTGCGACCGATGCATATTCTAGACAGGAAGGAGCAGGTATTGTGTAGCAAGATCATCCCTCTTGTGAAGGTACTATGGACGCATCATAGTGAGGAAGAGGCTACTTGGGAAACCGAAGCTGAGGTTAGAAAGAGCTACCCTCAGATCCTTGAAGAATATGAGACGGTATGAATTTCGAGGACGAAATTTTCTTTAAGGAGGGTAGATTGTAATGACCCGAAAAATTTTGTGCCAAGACCCGAGTGCTACCTCTATTTTTCCTTAGTAGTTAATTGGGGTAATTAGCGCTAAACTCGATTGCTTGTGAAATTTGCATCAATCACTTTAAATCTGATCTGCATGACTCAAAATCTGTAGAATAGTGAGCGCTAGGTTACTCTGAAATCTGGGATTCATTGCTAAATCCAGTTGCTCTTGAAAATTTTTGGAAGTTTTGGATCGGACCTGGACCACGCGTCGTAAGTCCGATAGCGATGATCTTAGGCTGTATTGGTCACCATGTTAGACTTGGCCATCACCTCAAAAACCAAGTCCAGATAATATTCTAGGTCGATTTGATTGAGTCCGGAGTGAAGAGTGTGAGAACGGTGAGAAATTAAATGTGATTTTATGAAATCTGAGTCGTGTCGCTTGCGCGATGATTTTAAGCAATCTAACCGTTGGATTCTGACCCAATTTCACCCTCTCATCAGGGAAGATGGCCTAGGCATGTCCTAGTGCTTGTGGTCCTGATCGAGATTCGGTGACCGTTGAATTGTGTGTGGTCCGCCACGGCTGATCTGAAGATTCGATCGGTACGAAAACTCAGCTTGACCTAGATCCATGGTCAGTGAGCTTAAGTCCAACCTCTCGTGGAAAAAGGCCCACCAGAAGTGCTCCGTTGGATTGAGAGAAGCCTGTTTTAGTTATAACCTAAGTATACCTTGGCCCTGGGGTTATTTTCATCAATGTTAGGCCTATATATAGACCTTAAAACCCTAGCTCTCTTTTCCATACGAATTTCCTAACCCTAGCTAAGAAAGAGAGAGGAAAAGAGAAAGAAAGTGAGAGAGAAGTTGGTGAATCATCTTAGATTCTTTCCTGTTCTCCTTCATCCTTAAACCATCACTTTAGAATCGTTATTCCGGCGATTTTAAGTTCATCCTTGGGTAAGTTAACCTAACCCTAATCTATGTTAGAGCTTAGAATAGTCTTTGTGTTGTTGTAGCTCATTTATACTCTTGCTTTAGGTTATCTTGTCGCCGTTGATGAAGGCATATCGTCTGAATCAGTTCGGTGTTCTATTTCTGGTTAAAGGTGCGGACTTTAATTGCATAGGTTACGGTTTTCAAGGCTTTCAATGTTAGCTAATGGTTTATTCTTGTTATGGATGAGATTTCACATGTCAAATGTTATGTTTATGCTGCGTTCCTGATATGCATGTGATATATTGAGATTTGTGTATTCTATGTATATGTAGGAAGTACCGTATATGTATAAAATATACACATGTGTTTCCATGATTATTTGTCGTGTATTTATGCTAGATGTATGTGTGACAACTCCTTGGCAAAAGGAATTGTCCAAATGCGTGTATTTCAACATACGTCATGTATGTTGCTCTATGTATTCTAAGTAATTGTAGAATTGTCTGAATGATCTAAAGTGTAATATATCAACCTAGTATGGGCGTTGAGAAGCGATTCTCAACTCTCCCACTAGTGTGTATGATTTCCTTCATGCAAGGTACATTCCTTGTTGTTTAATTTCAAGTATTACTTATGTGAAAATCCATGTTAAGTTGATATTCTTCGAATGCTCATGTACCACATGATTTGAGTTGTTGTTCCATTACTATTCTAAATTGTTGATATGAATATCTATTATAATGGAATATGTTTGGGACTATGAATAGTCCAAGAAATCGATAATCGGCCTTGAGATTGCGGCTGAGGTTGCTTTCACCACATAGGACGTGATTTGACGAACCCGAGTCGTATTAGAGTTGTCGGCAGTGGTTTAGCCACGTGAAGTATTTGCGTACTCTATGTCATTCAACCCAACGTGCGCTCGTGCTAGTCGAGTTCGTCAAGTAACCTGATTGTCCGATGTATGTTCACCATGTATGGACGCTATGGTTTGAATCTAGGGTACCAAACTTACCAGTGCAAATCCTGTAAACTATTGTACCTTGATCTGCTAAGACTCATGAGCCGGACATGGTGGTATGGGACACCGTGGTCGAGCTGTCGGCCTATGCTGGGGTGACGAGCCTCCCCGTAGTAACTAGTGAGCAACCAAACTCATGAGCCGATTATGGTGGTATGAGACACTATATTCGTGCTGTCGGCCTACATTGATTGGTGACGAGCCCTTTGTAGTGACCTCGAGCATGCCTGGATATCGCATTGAGGTGACGAGCCTTAGTGTAGTAACGAAGGTATGATAGGCGTGCATTAATTGGTGACTAGCCCTTTGCAACGACCTAAAACCATATGATTCCTGCTGTATGAAAAGGACTAATAACAACTTGGTAATCATGTTCATGCACCGCATTTGCATGTGCTTTGAAGACGTGGCGCACTTTGAGGCGATGTCATGCGTAACGTAAGATGAAGACGCTGAGGGTGTACGTGCGAGGGCACGCATCATTCTGCATACATCCTTGCACTAACAAGAGTACGTAGGACATGTTTGATTATTCTGCTTTATCATTACTGCTTGATTGAATTGATAACATATTAACCTTTGCTTTATTGTTCCACTGATTTGATCACTCACTCCCACGTTCTGGGGCAGTGTTTAAACACCCACCAGACTCTGTCTTAGCTGCAGATGTTGATGAGACCTCTGAGGCAGAGCCGGAGATCGAGGATGATGAGGCTGCTTTCTCTTTCATGCAATTTTCAGATGGGTTCTAGTGAGCCTTGTTCTGATGCGTGGGATTCTGGGATTTCTTTTGGGATTAAATGATGTAATTTGATACTTGTAATTTTGATAGTAACACTTGTAACACGACCTGGTATGTATATGTATTTCAGGGATTTGCACATGTACACATATATTTCTTTAAGTCTTCCGCTTGTGTTCTTCACTTATCCCTGAATTATATTTGCATTTTGGCTTAATCTATTCCATGTTTTATATACTCATATAGACAACATACATCCATCGTTCAATATGTTGCATAAGTGTTGTTTTGAAACTCAGGAGCTGAGTTATGCTCAACCCCCGAATTTCAGGGCATTACATTCCTCGAATCAACTGATAGTGAAACTTCAAATTACTTGAATTACTGCAAACATCATTATCAAAGAAAACAATTTAAGTGTTCTCACTTGTCATATATTTTCCTCTTTTCTTTTGAAGAAAGTAGAACACCAATCCCCCAAAGATCAAAATAACAGCTACACCATCAACCACTCCACCTAAAAGTAGGAGAAGTTTCCTGATACTGAAACAACTCCCACAGTTGGCATTTGTTTCCTTTGTAACCTTAACTAGATAACTTATCCCAATTTCCTTCTCAACCTCCTTCACTCCTCCCGCCAACTCATAGAGGAAACATTCTTGTTGATTGCTGCTGTTGGAAAATAAAACTGCTGAGCATGTGCAATTCTTCGTGCACAAGCTCACACACTCTTCCTTGCCGACATTAAGGTTTTGGGGTATTACCCGTAAAACACTAGTCACACCCAGTAATTGTACCATCTTTGTAGCATCACCGCTGCCACAGAACCCAGCAGAAAATGCCTCATCACACTCAGATTGAACTATTTTTGGCCATTTTGAAAATCCCATACATGTACAGGTGCTTGAGGAACTGCATATCCCATAGGGCCCGTATGTGAGGGGAAGATCACATGTGCTGTTAAGTAGTTGAAATGAGGCTTCAAACTTTCCTGAATGAGGTGAATAGTAATAAAATCTCAAGTTTCCTGTCTTACTCAAGGCTAAAAATCTTACGAGCTCTTGTCCATTGGTGGGAACTTGCACAATCCTGTGGTATTGACGATTGAAAAGCTTTAATCCCTTCGAACCCAGTTCAATGAATGAGATGCTCTAGTTTTTATTAGGCTTGAATTCCCAGTATGAATAGTTGCGGATGTTGGAGTACAAGTACATGGCTATCTTGTCGTGTCGATTTTGGAAAGAATAATATGATGCTGAATTAACAGCAAAAGAAGTGAGTTGAGCAGGAACATAGAGGCGTTGGTGCCATAGTATGATGTCTGCAGGAAAGTCGAAGCTCCACCATTTTGTATTGTTTTCAATGTCTATTAAAATGAGATTACCTGTCCTTTGTAACTGTAACATCTGCGCAAGAAATGGATAGTATAATTAATTAAATATCACAAGATATATATGTATATAATAAAATTCTGCCGCTTTCTCAAAATAATGGCTCGGTATATTCAAATTCTTTTTTCAGGACTATGCTCCACGGGCATGGGGCATTATGGTGCCTCTATTTTCTATTCCAATCCATCATAATGTTGTTTGATTCAACAAATACTTTGGTATTCCAACAAAAAATATATATATATACTATGCTCCTACTTAGTAGTCACCTAAAAATGTTTGGTACACTACAACAAAAAGTGGTATAAATGGCATTTGCGCTGCACGTTTATCGGCGCTAACGAAGACCCAACAACGGATACCATACCATATTAAAAAAAAACTCTCACATTTTCTACCCGTCTCTCTCTCTCTCCTTCGCTCTCTCTCTCTCTCTGTGCAACTCCACGACTCTCCTATTTCCTACCCGTCTCTCTCTCTCTCTCTGCAACTCCACGACTCTCTCCTTCTCTCTCTCCTCTTTCTCTCTCACGGTTGCTTTGGGATCTCTCCAGCTGCAGCAACCTGCTTTGGGATCTCTCCGTAGTATCTAGATCTTCTACTCTCTTGTTTCCTAGGGTTTTGGATTTGTTTTCTGCACTCTGCTGCAGTTCGGTCTTCTGCTGCTGGTGAATCTTAGATTCTCAGGTATGATCTATTTTAGAATACTTGATTAGGAATATGCTTTGTTGAATACAAATCCCTAATTAGGGATTTGCGTTGTCCAATCCATTTTTAGGGATTTGCATTATCGAATCCATTTTTAGGGATTTGCATGGTCGAATCCCTAATTTAGAAGTGCTTGTTACATCTGCAGATTCTCAAATCAGGGTTGTTGATGGTGTTGATCTGATTCACAAGTTCAAAGGTATTAGCTAAAACCTTCATATATTGTTCCTGTCTGTATCTTGTCCATCATTTTTGTTGAAACTGTTTTAGGATTTGAGACAAATCACCAGCAGATAGTCCATTTCAACAAACAACTGTTTTTCTATTGTCATGTTTTGTTGCGATTTTCATGGCGCTTCTTCAAATGTATCCTCGTTGGATGGTGTTAATGCACTGTTGATGTGGGGTTGGATGGTGCTGGCCCATTATGGTGGGCCCTGCATGGCTCAAAACACATGGCAAGTACCATATTGTCGAAACACAAGTGATAATTTCTCCAAATTGTCCATGGGCCATCACTCTCGGTCCGATCAGGGGATCCAAAGTTCTTTTCAGTTTTTGAATATGGAATGTCTCTCTGTTTTCATGTCTTTCTATTTTCAGGTGTTTGATCCAATAGTGGTTACCATCCTCCCTATGGAGATGGTTTTTGGTCATGGATGATTGAAGATGCCCACCTATCCCACCATCCAGATCATTTAAGATGGAGATGGCTTGTCTAATTTCAACGAACCTTACTCTGATGTTGTACTAACTTGCAGAATTGGATCATTTCCCCTTCCCATATTGTCGTTAATGACTGTATTTTAGTTTCTTGTTACTCATCATAGTACATGTGGCTGTATTTTTCTGTGAATCTGAGCCATCTGCAGGTGGGCCACCCAAATACAACCAGGAGATATCAGCTGTTTGTTTATTCTCCTTTGAAAGTTGAATATTGCCCGGGTTCTAATAATTGTCACCATTTATCCAGTGAGTAGGATAACATGGTTTTTCCATGGATGGCTATCTACAGCAGGACCCATTTGTATGTGCTAAAAATGTAGTAGATAAGGACACGCAATCATCTCCACAATAGAAAAACAGTTGTTTGTTTAAATGATCTGGATGATCACAAAGTATGAGAGCTTGATATGCGGGAATCTAGAAAATGCAGAGCAAGATCCTAACCACTGGTTCGTGGACACTTGTTTGTTGAAATAGGACCAACAGGTATTTTCCATTTTCTAACAGCATAACGAATGACCACTAATCCAATCTCCAGATAAATAATCAAATAATAGTGAGAAAATCTACATTTTGGAGGACTATTTATTGTACATATTTTGTATCAGATGGGCATTTATTGATTTAAGTCCAGGCCCTTTTTCTTGGAGTCAATCAGCTTGCTATTTGTATTTGCCGCTGTACATGTAGCATTCATGCATTGTGTGAGACATTCATATTTGATATTTAGCTTGTTCTTCAACCACTGTTTTTATTTCTTCATGACAATTAATATGGTTGTCACAAGGTGTTGGAAGGAATTTGCCACGGACTTGTACCTCCCACATGGATCAGATTGGCGGGCCTGTGCTTTTTTTTTATTGCATTAATTCAAAAGGGTCGTTATCCAACTTATATTAGGGCCAGAACATTTGTAAGACTTCACCGCTGATGGATTTTTGCGTAAATTTGAAAGAGCTATGATTCAACTTCCATGTGTCACAGTTCAGGGCCATTCATCAGGTAGAGTGCACTGTGATAGAGCCACAGTCATCCTAGAAACTTCAACAGTTCAAACTATATGATAGATCATGTTGAGCAGCTGACAATACTGAAGGTGCATTACTCATATTTTCTATTGTGCAAACTATATGATCTGTAATTTATCTGTGTTAAGAATTTTGTTTTTCTTACACAGGCTATCATTAACAACCTCAAAAATAAACTTTCTACTGACGTGCCCCTCACTTTTATGCAAATGACAATCATCATCTGATTTGAGCTTACCATCAATTGCAGAGTATGATACTTGATATGTATGCATTCAAAGCTTGTACATGAGGCATGCATTAACTCGAAATAAACTGATTAAATAAATGTAGTTTTTGATTCACGGTGCATGTAAAATGCGACCTTACAATTTGGATTGTTTGATTTGAAGTGCTTGCATGCTGCATGCAATGTCTAAGTATTTTCAACTAAGTTTTTGGTTCATGATGCATCCACATTCCGAGCCTCATATGCTGCCACATGCAACCAACACTACAACAAAAACAGCTATACACGACATTTGCGCTTTTCTTGAATTTTAGTTTTTATTGTAGTTGCATGAATCTTCTAACTTGTGTACCAATAACTATGTTTCTTATAGATGACATGTTTAGACTGTCTAAATTGGGTGCCAGGTTGGCAAGGACAATAGGGTTTGGTGTCCCATCTGTAAGCAAGGAGAGTTGAGAGAGAATCATTATCTTATTTATTGTACTTGTTACAAGCTTCAAATCGATGTCCAAAGCGATAAGGTGTTATCCCAATTCATTTTGGTGCTACAATTCTCTATTTGTTGTTCTGTCATTTTTGGTGCTTAATGGAGAGCAAAACTGAATGTTGTTGTCCATATGTTAAATTTCCAAACAAATTTCCAAGTTCTATGTTAGTATCTTTTAGAATTTCAGCTATAGATTTTTTTCCTCTTTTTAGATGAAATTCAACATGATCTTCCAAATAGCATATCTTTGATTCTTAGAACCAATACAAGCAATCTCTTCCTATATAGCTCTACAAAGTAAGTCAGCGGGTTTCTCTCCATTTGTTTGCCAGGTATTATTCATCAATCTCTTCCATAAATAATTGATCTTGCTTAATTTATACTTTTGTCGCTTCATTTATGTGTTTTCCTAGAGAGTAGAGGCCTAACTTGTAACTCCTCAGAACCCGCTCTGCCGTAAGATATTACGATGTATGACGGTTCCCAGCAGGTTAAGTTGCAAGTTATTATATAGAGTTGGTTGGATGTCTTTTATTTTTGTAAATGTTGTTAATAGTTAGTTGGATGATGAATGATACTTGTGATTGTGAATGACAATAAACAACTTATTATATATGGAGCCCCAATATTGCTCGTATGTTACTAGTATGTAGTAGATATTACTAGGTTAATTTATCAAAACAAAATTTGTTTCTTTATTTTAAAATTCATTCTATTATTATTTAGCTAGATGATGAATGCCAATTGTGATTGATTATGTAATTGTTTAAGTATAGGACAATCAGTTGCCCATTTGAGAATTTTTATGTGGCTAAGCATAGATATAGTGTGCTTTTGGAGGCATAAAAATTCTCAAATTGTCCCACGTTTGGACAATTCAAGGCTGGATAGATTGGAATGCTTTTGGTTACCTGATTTAAATGCACATGCTAGTTCTGCGTTTTATCTATCCTTTTCTTACGTTTCTTATATTTATTTCTAATGTCAAATATCCTCACATTATGTGGATACTTGACATGGGAATCAAATGCAAGATCAACGTATTCGGAGAGACATGGGGAGATGCTGCCGGAATTTCAGTGTGGGCATTTAAATGGGAACATGAAAGTATTACAATCTATCCAGTCTTGGATGGGTGACTGATTTAGTTAGTCAGTTAAAGATACCATTAGAGATTCTATTAGATGCCTAAATCGTCGTTGCTTGTGGGGTGAGCAATAATGGTGCTTGTTTCATTATAATTTGTCTCTTTAGTACTCTTCCTTAAATTTCTCTTATACCCATTCTAGTTTATCTCTCCTAGGAAGGTTTGTCGGGCTCACGTTGTATTTCAACTAACTTGTTAAAGTAGTCGAGGAACATAGTGATGGATAAGAGTTAGATTCATTTGTCAAGGTATCTTAGTAACTTTTTCTTCCATTTGTTGTGGTCGAATGGTTAAGATTCATTGTTTGATATGTCCTCCAATTGCATTGAATGGTTTAGGGTAAGCAATGCATACGTAAGTGGAGCTAAGGAATTCCTAGACTTTGCATTTACAAATACAAGTGATAGAGAGAGGATCCTATGTCCATGTAAGAACTGCAATAACAACTTCTGGGTATCTCGACAAGAAGCATACGATCATATTGTGTGTGACGGATTTAATACGAGTTATACTCATTGGCATTTTCATGGGGAAGCCACGTCTTCTTCTATGCCTAATCTGGATCCAAACGATGATATGCACGAATTGTTACATGATGCATTTGATTTTTCAGGTCCGGATGATCAAGAGAGTGATGCAACATATAGACCTACACAGGGGCTTAATACTGAAGCACAACAATTTTTCAAATTAGTAAAAGACGCCGATAAGGAATTGTTCCCAGGCTGCAAGAAGTTTAGTAAGCTCTCTTTCATTATTCGACTATATCACATAAAGTGCCTTGGTGGATGGAGCGACAAGTCATTCACGATGTTACTTAAATTGTTAAAGGATGCACTTCCCGAAGGTGAAACCTTACCAAGGTCTTTCTATGAAACCAAGAAGATTATTGGAGACTTGGGCCTAAAATACAATAAAATTGATGCTTGTCCCAATGATTGTATGTTATATTAGAAGGATGCTGTCGACGAGCAATCATGTGGTATATGTGGTGCTTCCAGATGGAAAACATTTGAACATCAATCAGATGACAAGGTGACTTTTTCGACTGCCAAAGAGAGAAAAATTCCAGCCAAAATATTATGCCATTTTCCTTTGAAACCAAGGCTTCAGAGGTTGTACATGTCATCTAAAATAGCGTCCTCTATGAAATGACATTATGAGTGTCGCACCGAAGATGGAATGTTATCCCCGGCGTGAAAAACTTTTGATCACTACCATCCGACCTTTTCATCGGATAGTCGCAATGTTAGACTTGGGTTAGCAGCTGATGGTTTCAATCCATTTAAGACAATGAGTATTGCTTATAGCACATGGCCGGTTATTCTGATACCATATAACTTGCCACCATGGATGTGTATGAAGCAATCTTATTTCATGATGTCCTTGCTTATTCCTGGTCCTTCTAGACCTGGTAATGATATTGACGTATATTTACAACCTTTAATAGATGAGTTGAAGGATTTGTGGGAGGTTGGCATAGACACTTATGATGCCTCAAGCAATGAAATATTTCGAATGCGTGTAACATTGTTGTGGACTATCAGTGACTTTCCTGCATATGCGAACTTATCTGGATGGAGCACTAAAGGATGCCTTGCTTGTCCTTACTGTAACAAGGAAACTTTGTCTAAATACTTGAAGCATGGTCGAAAGTTTTATTATATGGGTCATCGTCGATTCTTGGAACTTGATCATAAATTTAGAAGTAATAGCAAATCTTTTGATGGTACAGAAGAATTTAGTGAGGCACCAACTTTGCTATCTGGGTCTGATGTGTTGGATCAGTTATAAGGAATTAATGTCACATTTGGGAAGAAGACTTCTGGCAATTATGGGCACAAGAGAAGACGAGAGGATAATGCGAAAGATCGATATAACTGGAAGAAGCAGAGTATCTTTTTCGATTTGCCGTATTGGGAGCATAATTTGTTGTGACACAATCTGGATGTGATGCATATTGAAAAGAATGTGTGTGACAATGTGCTCGGGACACTGTTGAACATTGAAGGGAAAATAAAGGACAGTTTAAAGGCACGTCTCGACATGCAAGATATGGGTATAAGACAAATATTGCACCCAAGGCATTTTTCATCGAACAAAACATATTTGCCACCTGCATGCTTTACCATGTCATCCAGTGAGAAAGATGATTTCTGTAAAGTTTTGAAGCGAGTGAAAGTTCCAGATGGTTATTCAGCCAATATTTCACGATGTGTGCATCTCAAAGAGCGCAAAATTTCAGGGCTCAAGAGTCATGACTGTCATGTTTTGATGCAACAATTACTTCCTGTAGCGATACGAACAACATTGCCTAAGTATGTGAGATCAGTCTTGCTTGAATTGTGCAATTTCTTTAGGGAATTGTGTTCCAAAGCTGGCCAAGTAAAAGATTTTGATGGGCTGGAATCTCAAATTGCGGTAACACTTTGTCATCTAAAAAAGATCTTTCCACCGGCTTTTTTTGATATTATGGTGCATTTGCCGATTCATTTAGCGGGTGAGGCCAAACTAGCAGGACCGGTACAATACTGATGGATGTACCCCATCGAGAGGTGGGTACTAATATTTATAAATTAAATTTATTTTTCATGTTATTCCAATCACGCTAATCAATCATATATTTCTAAACTGTTTAATATTGGTGACCATAGGTACCTGCACACATTGAAGTCATATGTACGCAATAAAAGTCAGCCCGAGGGCTCAATTACAGAAGGGTACTTAGCGGAAGAATGCTTAACTTTCTGCTCAAGGTACTTGCATAATGTGGAGACAAGGTTCAACTGACCAATACGAAATGATGACTATGGTAACACCGTTATAGAACAATCCGCTATTTTCCCACGAATAGGTTATGTATTAGGGAAGCCGGAGGATTATGTGCTAGATAAAGTTGCATTTACACAGGCACATCGATATGTTCTATTTAACAGCGGTGCACTCATCCCATTTCATGAGTAAGAAAACTATAACACTTATTTTATACATGATGAAAAATAAGTTACTATCACGTGTCTTACTGAAACCAATTCATATGCAGAGAACACATGAATGTTGTTAAGCAAAAGAATCCTCGCGCATGACCAAGGGATATAGAACGAATTCACAATGAAACATTTCATAAATGGTTTAACGATCATGTAAGTAGTTGATGCAATAAGTCGATCGACGTGTGCATGTTCATTTATTTTCATTGTCCAGACATGTGCTTCTGTTTTAACATTTTTTTAATAAGTTGAACAGCTGCGCCAAGTAGAGAATGAGCAGGTCTCAAAAGACCTTAGATGGCTAGCTCGGGGTCCTTGTGCAACAAGAAAATACAAGGGTTTTATCATAAACGGCTTCAGGTTTCACACTAAAGACCGAGAAAAGAAAAGAAAAACTGAACATAGTGGAGTTGTGGTGACCGCAAAGACATCAAGCTTTGCGACTGTCAACGACAGAAATCCTGTTGCAGGAGATGTAACTTACTATGGTGTCTTGACAAACATAATTGAATTGAAATATTGTGGTGATCGAAAAGTTGTATTATTTAGGTGTGATTGGGTTGATGTTCTATCTCAGGGCAGGGGTGTCAGGAAGGATGGGTTGGGGTTCAAGCTCGTGAATTTGAAACAGTTATGTCATTCTGGTCGACAGTTGTCTGATGAACCGTTTGTGTTTGCATGTCAAGCTGAGCGGGTGATCTATGTACAAGACCCTGTCGAGAAGGATTGGCATGTTGTGATGAGGGCGAAACCTAGGGACTTGTTTGACATGCATGGGGAGGAGTTTACAGATGATGCTGATGCATACTTGGGGAGCTCGCCATGCAATGATCAAAGTTGGGAGGATTCGAGTGATGACATTGATAGTTGGGAAAGGATAGATATCGATGGTACAACAATTATCACACCTTTACCTGTCGAGTACTAATTAATTTCTTTTTATTGTTTTGTTTTGTAGGTTTAAGGAGAGATGGATTGAGCTAAATGAAAGGGTCTCTCTCTCTCTCTCTTGTAAATGTTTTATGTTTTGTGCATGGGTTTAGGATTGATGTGTGATTGGTTTTGGATAGAAAGTGTTTAACTCTCATTTTAGAATTTGGATTGACTTAAGATCCAATGCATATGACAGGTTGGGTAACTAAATCAACAAGTTAGCCAACATGATTTACTCTTGTTCTTATCAATTCTCTTTATAACTCAATGCAACTCTTGTTCTTTCCATGTTTCTTTACAACATTAATAGGATGGCGTTGACCTTTTTTAGTGTGTTTTTTAAGGCAGTGTTAGATGATGGAAGCCAAGCGAAGGAGAACAACTACATTGTGTTAGTATTATAAGTCTTAAGCTCCATTTGGTCATCACATCAATCTTTATGAATATAATTTTTTATCAAACCAAATGAATCTTAAGCCCCTTTTTTAACTCCGCCAATGCAACTACTTGCATTGCCGGTCCCAAGCCCGGGTAAAGGAGGAGGGAGAAAGGCTTGAGGTCAAGGTGAGTTGTATCATTTTCTTCCATATTTCTTTAATGCAGCAATACTATGTTGAAATTTTCAGCATTTTTACAGGTTGAGAAGTGGGTTGATCCAAAATTCTGTTGACAGTGTAATCTCTAATTGCTTTATGTTGATATTTTCTGCATTTTCATATGTATGTTACCCATGTTAAAATCTGAAACTTTCAGATCATATGACTGAATTGTTGAAATTTTATGTTTCAGGGACGATCCTTCACAGAATTTGATAAGATATGTAAGTGCAAGTTTTCCTTCTTGATCCATGTATATCATCACTAACATTGCATCCAGCTGAGCCATATTTTTTCTGTAATAACAGCCTGCCCTTTTTGTGAACAAAGAGAGATAATTCAGAATTAGCAGAGACAGATGGGCTAACAAGTTGTTCAATAGAAAAATTGAAAGGTTTGATATTCAAACAAGAAGTGTTGTACTCCTGGCATATTGCCGTGTAGATTTTCTTTTGTACATTGTTCAAAAAACTTGTGGCCTGAGCTTGGCTGAGTTGACCTATTTAAAAAGCTGGCAAAACATTCCAAGTTGATGATTTACTTGGAGTATTAGTAGTTTCAACCCAATAAGTTTCTGGATTGTTGAAATTGAATTGAAACTTTAAGTATCTTCTGAGAATTGCTGGCATTTTGTTTAGTATCATCTTTTTGTTGATTCGCTTAACTCCTTTACTGCTTCTAACACAAGCAAAACCCAATTGAAATTGGTGAACTTTTGGTTTGTATTATTGGTTTCTGCTGGTTTGTAATTGCAAGGTCCCCTTCATGGTTACACTTGTAATTTGTTTTCTCTTTCTGTACCAATTTCTTCTGGCTGAGGTTTACGAATGTTGCAGAGGCACCCGAACCAATGGAAAGAGATTTCATGTCCCAAATCATAGTATCGTTTTTTCTCTTGACCATTCAATTTCTTTGATACAATGTTCCTACTACAATACATGTTTATTTATTTTTTGTTCTTTTTGGTAGCAGAGATACTTGTTGGATTCTTTTGATTACACAACTGGCTCAAAGTATTTGTTGAAGTCAACCTACAACTAGATTTGGAGGTGTGGAGAAAGCATGTGTTGCTCTCCATAAGTAACCAATTTGCCATGCTGGCAGATGTCTGGCATGTACATGAGCTGCCTTGTACATGCATGTGTTGACAAAAACCTATAGTACCAAAAGGCAAGAAAGAAACAAGATAAAGATCTTTTGCTTTTTCTGCTTTTACCTTTTTTCAAATTGTTGTATTAAAACATGAATCTATTACTCATGAAGCGATTTGAATATTAAGGTTTCCTTGTATGTAGCTTTTAGTAGATAAAATTTAACCAGTTGATATTTCAATGGTCTTTTCTTGTCTATATCCTTTTAAATCATTCACTCTCTTACTCAATTTGTACCACAGTCTGATTTTGCAGAGAGGAAATGATGTTCTGCATTCACCAGTGACTATGCATATTTAGTTGTGGAGATTGAAGGTGCTAAATTGTTTATCGATAATTATATTAATTGACAGGTAGAGATTTTTGAACTAAACCAAGAACTAAGTTGACTTCAGAATCAGGCAAGATTTGTGGCATTTTCTTTCGTATGTACAGAATTAGGCTTTTATTATTGTTGTTGTTGTTGTTGTGGTTAGCAATCTCATTGTCATTTTGTTTTCCTTACAAGTTGCAACCCATTACCATTTTGTTGATTGTTCCAGTGCTTTCTCATATGGCTTTTGGATGTCACCTAATCTCTCTTTGTTTTTTGTCATTGCTGTAGAGAATTTTCGAGCACTTTGCACAGGTAAGCCCAAGGGAGCCATTTCTCATTTTCTTGTTGTCTTGCAGACTAAATTAGTAGTGCACAATATGTGAATGTGGGTGTGATATTTGCAGATTGAGTTTAGGACGGTAGAGACCATTAAAATTTCAGTTTCTGCCATTCTGCAACTGGAAGCCTAAGAGGAGAGATTCATCTTGTGGCTTCCAATTCTAATTTCTGCCTGATAATCCATACTTAGCGAGACTTCTTTATGGTTTATTAAATCTAAATTGTCTGCTTTTTCTTAACCATTCACAGTGGATTTTTTTTTGTCAGATGCTTTGATTTAAAATTCTTCTGAAATTAGCTGCCTTTAATTTTTTCTAAGGATTATTTGGGTAAAATATGGTGTTCTTCTTCTTTTATCAGAAAGACATAGAGTGATATTTTCCTGCTCAGATTGGTTGTATGCTAACAAAGCTGTTATAAGAATCAGCTGTTTTCTTTCTCATACTTCAATGTGTAAACATAAACTTTCTTCAAGCATTGTTCTTTTCTTCCTTGGAGGTATGACCCGAAGATCGCCCCTTTGAAAGATGGGGCCCAGTCGATGCTGGTTTCACAGTTCATGATGGAATTGCAGGGGCTGAAGATGGTGGACGGAGAGGATCCCCCAAGGATTTTGCACTTCAATCCGAGGTTGAAGGGCGATTGGATTGGGAAGCCTGTGATTGAGCAGAACACTTGTTATAGGATGCAGTGGGGCTTCGCTCTCCGGTGCGAGGGTTGGAAATCCAAGGCTGATGAAGAGACAGGTATGTGATTTTTTTACACTTCTTTCTATTTATATTAAATCTGAGACTGTTCTAGTTGTTTTAAGCACAATTCAACTCAATTTGATATGTGGATTGTCTGACTGGGCGATTGTTTTGACTCGAGTATCCTCTTCAAATGTATTTTTAAGTGAGATTTAAGTTTTAGAAGATCTTCAGGATAACCCATAATGTGGATTTTGATGTTAGTGCAATTCTGTTAATAGATCCTTGTCTTTTATTATATAAAATGGGTGTGGTGTTGGAAATCCTGTTGTTCTCAGCTCAATTCGACAGGCTAATTGTGCAAAATAGTGATTCCTTTTCTTCTTCTTCTTCTTCTTTCTTTTTGTATGCCTAGGATTGTTTATTACGTGGTGAATCTCTGCCTTCGATTTGATTGATCTTTTACTTGGGAAAATTCTTTGTATTTTAATTTTTAATTTTTATTTTTAAAGAAAGAACAAATCTTACCTCCCAATTCTCAATTGAAGAGGCGATAGTATTACACTTTCAAGATATAGGCAACTACCCAAATTGTATCGAGTTGTATCGGACTGTTTTGGGTCGATACAGCTGTATCGTTTATTTTGAATGTCGAGATTAGGCGAGGCTGAAAATTTATTCCATCACAAGCATTATCTATTAAAGTACTTAACTGGGATTGGTATGTGCAGTTGATGGACTACCAAAGTGCGAGAAGTGGATCCGTGATGATGATAATCACTCAGAGGAATCGAAAACAATGTGGTGGTTGAACCGACTAATAGTCCGAACAAAGAAGTTCTCAATTGATTGGCCATTCTCGTTTGTGGAGGATAAGTTGTTTGTTTTCACCCTTAGTGCTGGGTTGGAAGGTTATCATGTCAATGTTGATGGGAGGCATGTCACATCTTTTCCTTATCGCATTGTGAGTACAAATATAAGGCCTTTAAATCAATTTTAATGGGACTGTTTGAGTTTTGAGTTGATTCTGAAGGTTTTGGTGATATTGGCAGGGGTTTGTTCTCGAGGATGCAACTGGGCTATCACTGAATGGCGACCTTGATGTCCAGGCTATATTTGTTGCATCTTTGCCCACTACACATCCAAGTTTTGCCCCTTAAAAAATTCTTGAAATGTCAAGTAGATGGAAGGCCCCACCCCTTCCAGATGGCCCTGTGGAGCTCTTCATTGGCATCCTTTCAGCGGGCAACCATTTTACTGAGGGGATGGCCATAAGGAAGTCTTGGATGCAGTCACAACAAATCATATCTTCTAATGTGGTGGTCCAATTCTTTGTGGCACTGGTAAGGGCATCTCTTGAGTCATTCTCTGAAACCATCCATGTGTATCTTTGCACTGTTTTAACTTGAATTTAGAATCTAATGTTGGGTAACATTTTTGAGGAAAGCATGGAAGGAAGGAAGTGAATGTGGAGCTAAAGAAAGAAGCAGAGTTCTTCGGCGACATTGT
Organism: Magnolia sinica; assembly: GCF_029962835.1. NCBI lineage: Eukaryota > Viridiplantae > Streptophyta > Magnoliopsida > Magnoliales > Magnoliaceae > Magnolia > Magnolia sinica. Next base: position 59,235,836 of record NC_080578.1, read on the forward strand.
AATAGTGCCTTTCATGGATAGCTATGATCTGGTTGTTTTGAAGACGGCTGCCATCTGTGAGTATGGGGTGAGTGAAATTCAACTATCAAAGTTGGAAATACTTCTAATTATGAAATATTGTTATCGTTAAGGAAAAAAATTAGAAATTTGTATGCCTTGATAATGGAAAAGTTTATAAGGATTGATGGACTTGATGTATTTGTTTATTGACACAGGTCCATGCATTCTCTGCAAATTATATCATGAAATGTGACGATGACACATTTGTCAGAATAGAAATACTTCTAATTATGAAATCTTGTTATCTTTAAGAAAGAAAAAATTAGAAAATTGTATGCCTTGATAATGAAAAAGTTTATAAGGATTGCTGGACTTAATGTATTTGTTTATTGACACAGGTCCATACAGTCTCTGCAAATTATATCATGAAATGTGATGATGACACATTTGTCAGAATAGATTCGGTGATTAAGGAAGCCAAGAAAGTCCCCAGTGGTAGAAGCCTATATGTTGGAAACATGAATTACTACCACAAGCCCTTGCGTTATGGTAAATGGGCTGTGACATATGAGGTATAAATTAACTTTCCCCACCTTTCCCTTAAATTATTATACTGCTCCTTTAAAAATAAAATAAAATAAAATCCGTTGCTTGAGTAATTATGTGGTACTAAATTGCACTTGATGATAAAATGCTCTAAATTGCATTCCTTGAATAGGGGACTGCCATGGTTACATATTGAACTGTTTGAAAGAAACAAAGGAAAATCTGGAACTTTACTTGCCTTTTCCATCTTAGAAGAGTTTTTGGGGTCGGGTACTTATCTTAGTTTACTTATGCAAGTAAAAGAGGTATTATGGGACACCAACATGCTCCGAAAACAGTGTTTCCTCACTGACTTACTACAGGTTTATAGGAAGCAAAAGATTGAATAGTAGATGATTTAATGCAATAAATAGAGTAGACTGGGAACTAAATTTCATATCTTGTTGGCAAAAATGGAACTGAATTGAAAACTTTAGTATTAGAGACTCTATTCATGCTCAGGCCTTTCATTTCTTAGAGAAGTCAGGACACTGGTCCAAACACCATGGCCTATTGCATAGACAGGATAGCCACATTAGTCTAATTTACCAGGACTAGAATCTCAATTCCCTGCTGAGTTTTCAGCTTTAGTAGAATGTCTATTGTCAAATGCAGCAAACACTGCAAGCATTGGGGCGGTATTGCTTTTCTGGTGATTTATATACTTTCATTGTAATATTTATGGTTTTTGGTGGAAACCTTGTCATTCGTTCTCATCGTCTTATTCATTACCAACTTCTCTTTTCTTCACTCTGAATAGCTCACAACACTATGCTTATTGTTTGTGTTTCAGGAATGGCCAGAAGAAGATTATCCACCGTATGCCAATGGCTCAGGCTACATCGTATCATCAGACATTGCACAATTTGTTGTAACAGAGTTTGAGAAACACGCCTTGAGGGTAAGATGTACAAACTTCTGCTGCTGTTGTTTTAACCCTTATTACCAACTTGAAAAAAAGAAAAAGAAAAGGAAAAAAAAGGCCTTCACGCTGACAATTCAACTCTGAAACAGCTCTTCAAGATGGAAGATGTGAGCATGGGCATGTGGGTGGAGCAGCTCAACAGCACGACACCCATCGAGTATCTACACGACCTGAAATTACTGGCATGCTAGGGCCTCTCAAATCCATACAAAGGCTTCTACCGGCGCTTGTGTAGAAATCTTACGGCGCTTTTTCGCAAGAAAAAGTGTACACAAACCACTTTTACCGGTGCTCTAAGTGATTTTTACCGGCGTTCTTTCGCGTCGGAAAAACATACAATTATCGGCGCTCAGAAAGGCACCGATAGAAGTTACCTAGCACCGCCAATACTTTTAGCGACATACCCATTTATCGGCGCTTGACTAGCGCCAATAATAGAATCACCGGCGCTTTTAGGGACTTATAGCGGCGCTTGTGAGCACCGCTAAAAGTCTCATTTGATGTAGTGGTATTTCCTGACCCAGGCATGCGTCCCTGATATGCATGTTTGCTAGCGGGTAAAAGGCTCAGGGCTTATCATTCAAAATTGTTTTGAAAAGAGGAGAGACGAGCATTGAGCCTCAGCAAGTGTATGGTTTTCTTCTATAACGTGCACATAAACACATACGATCCGTACACGTCTATTGTCTCGTTGTCCAACATGTTGATCTGATGGTCAACTAGTTCACATTCAATAGAGACATAGCTAAATATGTGACCCTTTCTGGTTTTGCCACTTAAAATGTGATTTAATCTCATTTTAATTTATAGCAATTTGAATTTGAGATTTTTGCAAGGACTAAAAAGTAATCTTTGATAATTAACCCCTAATTTATATATAGGCTATGATATCTAATCCATAGTTACTGTTAACTTAAAAATGAGATGAAATCATTTTTAAATGGCAACAAAATAGGGCCAGAGATTTCAAAGGCATCCATCCCCCCACCCAAAGTTGGGTCTTATCAATATCAATGGTTACACACGCTTAAAACATTTGCTAATGAGGACCTAATAATTACTACTGATTGAGTAAACTTGTTATAGAAAGAAAAAGAAAAAAAAATAATTTATAGTTGATTTGTCTCTTTAACTCATGGGGTTGGAAAAATTGACACCACCACAATTTAAAACATTTTCATACATCTAAGGTTTTATTTTATTTTATTTTGTTAATTTTACCTTCACACCTTGTCCATAGCTACCAATCTTCCATCCGATCCGTCCACTCGAATCACTCAACTGCAACACCCCAGTTTCCAATAGCCCCAGCACACAACTTCCTGTTGGATAAAAATGTGAGAAGCGGCCTGAATTCCATACTTTCTGCTCTCCGAGAAAAACTGCCAATTCACACAAATACTTCCCATCAAAGGTGTCAACGCTCAATGCAGCCTTGAAGTCAGGTAGCGTCTCACCGGCATGAATGAAAAGGGCTTTTCCTTGAAGAAAACTCGGGTCATATTTACGAGGAACCGGGACAATAATTTGATTTCCGATCGAAAGATGGGAGTCAGAAAGGCCATGCAAGAGGAGATGAAAAAAAGATTCCAATAAGGACGCCCATTTTTGAGAGATAGTATAGAGTTTATGAGCTTTGGTTGGGAAAAGGTTGGAGAGGAGAGTCCCAAGCATTTATAGTTGTTTTATTATTTATTTATTTATTTATTATTTTTATTATTATTTTTTTCAACTGTTATCTTTATTAATTTTATTCAAGGGATTTTATGAAGAAAAAATTAGCACTTTAGATGAGTCGGTACGATGCCTTTTTTTTTTCCCGCCAGAAAACTTATCTCACCAAACTTGATTTTTAGGGTACTAATGTTTGTTTTTTGACGAAAATACTCCTGCTTGTTAGGGTAAAGCAGGGGTATTTTGATCTTTCTGAGTTTGTCCGTACGAATGAAGGTCTACTTTGGTGCTTTAGGTTTTTTTTTGGGTCGAATGAAAAAAGGTGAGTAGTACGTCGGTTCTATACGACACAAAATCCCTTTTATGAAATGACACCTTTTAAACTTCTTGTTTATTTAGATGTTATTTTACCACTTCCCAAATAAATTCAAGTAATGGTCATTAGCTTATTTATAAAAATGATACAAATTACCACTAACACCTGGTCATATCCTTTCATACATATTGATGGAAGTTTTTGCTGTCCATCATCTTGAAACAGTCTAAAGCTCTGTCCAGTTAACATTTTTTTTTTTAGCCATCTTTGAATGGTTCAGTGCGTTAACCATGTACCTTTGAATGTTCTAATATCCAAATTCACTAACTAATTAGTTTTCCCTGGTTCAGATGTTGTCTAGATGTCTTGTTGGAATAGTCGGGTTAGTGGACGGTCTAGATCATTGTCCCACCTTTGTTACTTTTTAAGAGTACTTTGATTGTTTTCAGAAATAACTAAACCACTATGTCTTAAATATAAAAGAAAGTTATAAAATAAGTAATTTCTTCAAAATAGAGTGGTGATATCTAAAGATAAATGTTTTAGGTAGTGCCGTCTAATTAAGAAAAATGGAAAGATGGCCCATAGGTAAAATTCCCATCACTCGAAGGTGGTGTAACTGATTCTCTAGTGGGCCTTCTGGAACATTTCTTATTTGGCCCACGTAAGAAGTTTTCTTTTAATAATGGGCTTGTAATCTTTTGATTTTGACAATAGAGCCGTCGTTCACATGTGAATGGGTGGCTGTATACCTAAGCTGAGCTTGTCTGCTATTGCCACGTGTACCATTACGAGAATAGTAAGTGAACTACGGCGAGGACAATTCTTTGGTAATAGTGGAAGCCACGTGACCACAAAGAAAAAACGCTACTTTGACCGTAGTAGCATAGAGAGCTGCATACAACCATTTGAAACTAGTTCAAAAGAATCGAGCTGATTTTTTGAAGATAAAAAAAATAAAAATAAAAATAAAAAATCGAACCGACTTGAGCTCGATTCAATGTGGATTGAACCTCAACTCAAATCGAACTCGGATCAAACCAATTCAGTGACTTGGTTATTTTGATATTGATGTTGTTCACCAAGTGTTTGATGAAATGGCTCAACCAAGTGTCTGCCGGTAGCGAAGAAGGTATGGATATGAAATAAATACCCTTGTATCTTGATTTTGATGTTGCTTATTAAGTGTTTGATGAAATACTTGTGAACTGTTGCTATTGTTTTACATACCATGAGAAATTAAAGGTGCACTCCATGTGTTTGAGAAAATGTCGCATAGGCTCGATCTGGCTCGAACTCGTCTCGAACTGGCCTGAGCTATTGATCGAACCAAGCTGAGATGGCTAGTTAGGCTGATGACCGAGCCGAGTCGAGTTCTAGCTGGGGTCAACTAGTGGCTGAGCCGAGTTGAACTTGGCACAGCTCGACTCGGTTCGACTTGTGTACAGTTCTAACTAGCATCCTGACATCATTGTATGGTCAAATTCTTCAAAGAGATTGGACCTTCCAAATATTCCCAGTGTAGCCATCTGACATGTTTTGAAAAGTTTTTCGGACTAAATTGCCCTTGTCCTTGGATCAATTATTGTACGGCTTTGAGTGAAGAAAAAGTCATGTGTTATTTCAATCTTGAGAAAGTAATGTGGACGGAAGTTTTCATTATGCCCATTGGAATGTATATCCAATCTGTTCATTTTGTTTGAAGCCATTTATTTTTAGAGGAAGATGTTAGCGTCTTGCTGACACCATCTCTCTGTGGCCGACAGAACCTGATAACTCGTAATGATGTCTGTTCTATATGAAATATTTTCCTGTGGTGTGGTCAATGTGACTTGCGGATATGGATCATTCTTCTAATCATGGTCATCCATTAAATTCTAAGGATAATAGATGGAGTGGATGAAGTGGATTCCGCACATGTGATAGAGTACCCTAAGCTACATTGTACGTGTGATGATAGAAAGGGCCAAACGTTGCTTTTATTCACTTTTATAGAGCTCATTCTTCTTTCTTCTTTTTCCTAAAAAAGTGGAGATCATCAAACCACTATCTGTGAGGGTCGTTGTTTCTCTCTGCCATTTTTTCATCTGAAAGCTTCTTCCACCACGAGGTTAGCAATTTATTTTAGTCTTTTATTAAATATAGAGGATTGAAGTGGAGAAGTGATTTTTATAGACTAATGGTCGTGGTGATCACCTAGTAAGGCATGATGGTCAAAACGTGAAGGGTCAAGCTTGACAAGTGGAAATTGATAACCTCAACCCTGTACATTTGAGAAGGTGAAGGTTGTGGTTGTCATGGCCTTGTTAGCATAGTTGTCAAACCTTGACCTTTGACAATTGACAACCACGACCCTTGATAGTTGAAAACCATGACCCTCAATCGTGGTCAAACCTCGACCCTTTTAGAATTTAAACCTCAACCATTGATAGTTGATAACCACAACCCTTGACAGTTGACAATTGCAACCCTTGACAATTGACAACCTTGACCCTTGTCAGTTGACAATCATGACCTTTAACAGATGACAACCTCGAACCTTCACGTTGTTAAACCTCGACCCTCGAAATTGGCAAACCTCGACCATGGTCAGTTGAAAACCACGACCCTTGAAGAATTTAAACCTCGACCATGGTCAGCTGAAAACTACAACCCTTGACAGATGACAACCACAACCCTTCATATTTGACAACCACGACCCTTAACAGATGACAACCATGACCTATCATATTTGACAATCATGACTCTTAACAGATAACAACCACAAACCATCATATTTGATAACCATGACTCTTCATATTTGACAATTACGACCCTTAACAGATGACAACCACGACCCTTCATATTTGACAATTATGACTATTAATAGATGACAACCATAACCCTTAACAGATGACAACCACGACCTTTCATATTTGACAACCATGACCCTTAATAGATGACAACCATGACCCTTAACTTATAATAACCACGACCCTTAACGTATAACAACCACGACCCTTAATAGATGACAACCACGGCCATTCATATTTGACAACCACGACCCTTAATAGATGACAACCACGTCCCTTAACAGATGATAACCTCAACTCTTAATAAATGACAACCTCGACCCTTCATTTCTGACAAGTTGTACCCGTTCATTTTTATTGCAGGTTAACCCATTTTAGAACAATATGGCTCGTTGACCCATCCTATGCTGTTATGATGGAGAGAGTGTATAAAAAAGGAAATTTTTTTGTACGTCGGTGGGGACTTGAAAGGAGTTGTTGTGAGAGATGATATTACGTATCAGTAGCTCCTACATAAAATGCATCATGTTACGAAGACTACACCGAATGAATTTGATTTAATAATTAAGGTTGTGTACGGTGAGGTAGTACGTGGATTACTCCATCCATCTAGAATCAAAGACAATGAAGATCTCGAAGCATATATGTTATTTTGTGGATGTTCACAACCCCAAGTGTAAGGTCGCGATGTAGTAATAACTTGATGAGAACGAGGTCGAATCCACAGTGAGGAACACCATCTAGAACTAATCTAAATCTAATTTGGTTGATCTGCATTTTTAATAAAGCAAGATAAAAAAGACTTTTGAATAATAAAGATAAAAGAGTAAGGATCCAGGAATCCACCTATAGCAATCTCAATATTAATATACTTGATTCAATGATAACTTAATTGGAATCGAAGTCCTATCCTATCCAATTGGGTGATGAAGCAATTAAACCAAATATGAACTCTTCATTAACTTAGCCACACATAAAAGTGTATTGTAATGATTGGAAGAGATTCCATCATCCTACCATGCCCAGGAGATGATGGTGAACAACAAGATTTATCAATTTCACAATCTCAAAATAGGAAAAGAAGATATTCAAAGCCATCACAACATCTATTGTAATTTGAGTCACAACAAATCTTAGAGGACTGAAAATACTTCTTAAATCAACTAGAGATTAATGAAGTTTAACATAAACTTGAATCAAAGTAAGATAAACATCAAAATAAACTATAGGTTTCACCCCTTAGCCTTTGCTAAGAGATTATCCTAAGAAGACTAACATCCTAGAAGAAAAACAAAAAGATCAACTAGAAACCGTGAAGAAATCGAAGTAGAAGAATGTAGTCGGCGCTCCATATATGCCTTCTCTCCCTTTTCAAACCTTAGAAGATTCTTTGGAACGTCTTAGGGACTCCTATTTATAGTTGTGGAGCTCCACCTTTTGCACTGTCTTGTAAATTTCACAAATCGACCTTGGATTTACACAGTTCTGTTATGCTTCGGTCGGGCCAAAGTCGTGTTTAAAATTTATGTGCAAAGTATTTAGGTCAAACCGAGTCTAACCAAAATCTCGAGTTGAAGTTGTCTTCGGTCGGATTGAAGTTGGCTCAGGTCGGACCGAATTAAGCCTGAAATTCTTGATTTTTTTGGGACAGTTTTCTACGATTTTGGTTCAGACCGAAGTTGGATCAAGTCAGACCGAATTACAGTCTGAAAATCTCGATTCTTACTGGACTTGAAAAGGCCGAGCTAAGAGTCCTAGAAGGTGGGGGGGGGGGGGGGGGGGTGAATAGGACTATGCCAAATTAAAAAATTAAATGCGGAATTAGACAGATATAAATAAAGATAGCACTTAACAATCCCACAAAGTAGAAATGAATGGTAACCTCAAATGTACAAGTATTGAGAGGTTGATACAAATGTTGTTCTAAGTACAACCTTACACCAAAAACCAATGGCTTTTGATAGGACAACCTGATTCCTAGAACAGCCTATGTATCAAAATCTCAAACCAATACAGAGGAGAATAAAATTAGCAAAGAAAATAAACTAAGCTATTACAGCATTCCCACACTTGCATAAAATAGATTACAATATTCACACAAAGGCTTAAAAAAATTACAACATTCACACAAAGCCACAATCAACCATCCACCACAACACCAGAAATTATAGTGGTTCTCTTGTGTAACGCCGTGAAATTCGGGGGTCGATCATAACTCAGCTCCCGAGTTTCAAAACATCACTTATGCAACATATGGAATGATGGATGTATGTTGTCTGTATGAGTGCATAAAATATGGAGTAGATTAAGCCACACTGCAAAGACGCAAGCGGAAGACTTAAAGAAATATTTATGTCTATCTATGTAAGTCCCTGAGATATGTATGCTCTGCCAGGTCATAATTACAAGTGTTTATTTTCAAAATATAAGTATCAAAATGAAATCATCTATTACAAAAGAAAACTCAGAATCCCAATAGATCAGGACACAACTCACATGAACCCGCCTGAGAACTGCATAAAAGAAAATGCGTCCTCGTCATCCTCGTACTCCTACTCTGCCTTAGGGGTCGCATCATCATCTACATCTAAGACAAAGTCTGGTTGGTGTTGAAACACCGTCCCAGAATGTGGGAGTGCGTGATCAACTCAGTGGAACTATACAGTAAAAGTTAACATGTTATCAAATCAATCAAGCAGTAATGATAAGGCAATACAATTAAACACGTCCTAATTACTCTTATTAATGCAAGGATGTATGTAGAAATGATGTATGCTCTCGCCTGCACTCCCTCAGCATCTTCATCTTACGGTACGCATGACAACCTCTCGCAGTGCCCACGACGCCAAAGAACATGCAATGCGGTGCATGAACATGATTACCAAGTTGTTATTAGTCATTTTCATACAGCAGGATTGGGAAGCTAAGGTACCTTCCTCATATCAATTTCCACACAGTGATCCATTCTAGGGTCACCAGTCTTACACAATCTCATACGATCATATGGTTCTAGGTCGCTGCAAAGGGCTCGTCACCAATCAATACATACCTATCATACCTTAGTTACTACCCTAAGGCTCGTCGCCTCAATGCAGTATCAAGGTATGCTCGAGGCCACTACAAAGGGCTCGTCACCAATCAATGTAGGCCGACAGCACGAATATAGTGTCTTATACTACCATAATCGACTTACGAGTCTGGTGTGCTCACTGGTCACTACGGGGAGGCTCGTCACCCCACCATAGGCCGACAGCTCGACCATGGTGTCCCATACCACCATGGCCGACTCATGAATCTTAGCGGACCGAAGTACCATAGTAACGGGATTGCATTGGTAAGTTTGGTACCCTAGATTCAAACAATAGCATCCATATATGGTGCACATCCACCGGGACAATCGGGTTACTTGACGAGCTCGACTAGCATGAGCACACATTGAGTTGAACGACATAGAGTGTGCAAGCATTTCGTGTGGCCAAACCACTGCTGTCAACCCTAATATGACTCGGGTTCGTCAAACACGTCCTACGTGGCGAAAACAACCTCGGCCACGAATTCAAGGTTTGTTACCGATTCCCTGGACTATTTCATAGTCCCAAACACATTCAGGTATAATAGATATTCATACTAGCAATTCAGAACAGTAATGGATCAGTAATTCTAATTATACAGTATGTGACCAGTTGATGAATATCAACTTAACATGGATTTACACATAGTGCCTGAATTTAAACAACAAAGAATGTAAATTGCATGTAGGAAATCATACACATCAATAAGATAGTTGAGTATCTCTTCTCAATACCCATAAATAGGATCATATATTACGCACTTGATCTTTCAGACATTTCTACAAACACTTAGACTACATATTCCAACATACATGACGTATGTTGGTGATAACACACATTTGGACAATTCCTTTCGCCAAGGAGTTAATACACATACAACTAGCACAAATACACGACAATTAATTATGGCAAACACATGTTCGTATTTCATATGTATACGATACTTTCTACATATACATAGAATACACAAATCTCAATATAGCCCATATATATCAGGAACGCAATATAAACATTGTATTTGGCATGTGAAATTGCACCCACAACAATAATAAACCATTATCCGACATTGAAAGCCTTGAAAACCATAACCTATACAAATATAGTCCGCACCTTAAACCAGAAAGTGCGCAACAGATCTGATTCAGACAATAAGTTTTCGTCAACGGCGACTAGATAACCTAAGGCATGAATAAAATGAGCTACGTCAACACTTAGACTATTCTAAGCTCCAAAACAAGTTAGGGTTTGATTAAATTACCCAAGAATGAACTTATAATCGCCGAAATAACGATTCAAAAGTGATGGTTTAGGGACGCAGAATACCAGGGAAGAATCTCAAGATGATTCACCAACTTCTCTCTTACTTTCTCTCTCTTTTCCTCTCTCTCTCTCTCTTAGCTAGGGTTTAGAAAATTCGTATGGAATTTGAGAGTGAGGGTTTAAGGTCTTTATATAGGCCTAAAATTGATGAAAATAGCCCCAGGGCCAAGGTATACTTAGGTTATAACCAAATCGGGTCTATTTCAGTCCAACGAAGCACTTCTGGTGGTCCCTTTTCCATGTGCGATCGGACTTAAGCTCACTGACCATGGATCTAGGTCAGACTGAGTTTTTATACCGATCAGATTTACAGATCGCTCATGGTGGACTAATCTCCATTCAACGGTCACCGAAACTCGATCAGGTCCACCGACACTATGACATGCCTGGGCCATCTTCCCTGATCCGAGGGTAAATTTGGGTCAGAATCCAACGGTCAGATTGCTTAAAATCGTCGTGCAAGTGACATGACTCAGATTTCATAAATTCATATTTAATTTCTCACCTTTCTCACACTCTTTACTCCGGACTCAAGCAAATCGACTGAGGACATCATCTGGACTTGATTTCTGAGGTGATTGTCAAGCCTAACAAGGTGGTCATAATTGTCTAAGATCATCGCTATTGGACTTTCGACGCGTGGTCCAGGTCTGATACAAAGTTTCCAAGTACTCCTTAGAGCAATTAGATTTAGCGTTGAATCCTAGATTTCAGGGTAGCATAGCGCTAACGATTCTACAGGTATTGAGTCTTGCAGATCAAATTTAAAGTGATTGGTGCTAATTTCACAAGCAATCGAGTTTAGCGCTAGTTAACCCACACATAACTTCTAAAGAATTTGAGGTAGTACTCGGGTCTTTGCACGAAATTTTTCGGGTCATTACATCTTGTGTGTACACCAACTGTTTAGAAAAATAGTTACACAACTACTCCACTCCCAATATCCTCACACCGTGGATATTGGCGTTCACTATGAAATAGGTTTTTCAAGGTTTAACTAAAACCTTCGCAATTATATCTTTCAAGTGGGCTTACACAATTAAAAAACCCCACACTCTGAGTTTTCTGGATCACCTCAGAAAAACCAAAAAGAAAGAGAGATATTTCCTGGCACAATCTCAAAAAAACTAAAAATAGATTTACAGAAATGTAAATATACTTATCTGGATATTCTTCTTTGATAAAGCCCGGTAGAACCAATTCGAAATAGATGTTCAACATAGATGTTCAATGTCCACACTCACTTATGAAAAGGTTCTAAGTTCTAAATGATTTTTAGATTAAATCACTTTAGGCTAGCTTGATTTGATTTTGATTCCAAGAAATGGGAAAACTTAAATCCCTTCTTCAAATAAGATTGGAATATAGAACTCAAAATCAAATGCAAAAAGCTAAATTAAAGAGAATATTAAATGAGCACTAAATAGTTTAAGAATATCACAAACTTATCTCTCAGAGTGGTGTCTTAATTTTGCTTGAATAACTTATTAAACTCTGAAAATCGTGCTCTATTTAAATGTGCAGAAACTGTTCACTCGACTAGCCCAGAGGTCGGTTCGACTGGTCGAAGGACCAACAAACTTTTAAAATTTTGGGCGCGATAAGATAAGACCGTTCCACGATTGGTTGAGTGGTTTGCTTGACTGGTCGAGTGGGACCCTGAAAGGTTGCTAGACTTTGAGTCAAGCTTGCTTGACTGGTCGAGCACTATTCACTCGATGATCGAGTAGTCTCCAGGACTGGTCGAGGGTCTAACAAAAAATCTTGAAAATTAGTAACAAACCTTGGACTGGTCGAGGAAATTCTTGGATTGGTCGAGCCAGTACTAGGACTAGTCAAACACAGGCTAAGACTAGCCGAGAAAAAGCCTATAAATTATATAGTGACCCAATTTAGTATGCAATCAATATGACCTAACCTATGGTCAATCTAGGGTCATTCATACCTTATAAGTGATATTTGAATCATTAAAACATCATTCGCTTCGGTTGAACGTTGATCTTGACGTACATAAAGCTTGACATCTTGAAGTATTTTAAAGCTTGAACTTGTAGTACTTTGAAGCTTGAACTTAAAGTACTTGTGACTTGTGTTTCAACTTGAGAAGATTACTTAAGCTTTGAGTTCCAAAGTAAAGCACATTGTCTTGACATAGTTGAAGCTTGAAACCTTGATGTATCACATGATGTTGTGCTTGAACCTCTTATTCTTGCACTTAAAGTTCTTGAAGTAAAGACCTTTGTTCTTCTACTTGAATGTAGAGCTTGATCTTGAATATGAAGATGAGCTACACAAGATACAGATTCCAAGAAGTTTTGGCACTACAAAATTTGACAATCATAGGAGCTAGATAGAATAACATTTACAATCTCCCCCTTATCAAATTTGTGACAAAATACAATACATTAAAATAAGCATAATACGCACAATAAAAAATCATGCACCAGTTACAACCTGGTCAAGGAATCATGCACCAGTTACAAACTGGTCGAATCAATACTCATCAATACTCCCCCTTAATAACTTACTGCATAGAATCCAAGAGGAGAAAAAAAATTCCTACCTATCACCTAACCACATTCTCCACAATTCCATTTTCATTTCATTCTACACATTTATCATAATGAAATAGGCATGTCAGAATAAACTTTCCCCCTTGTTGTCACAATATGACAAAGGAAAGAAATTATAAATGATGATGGAAATACAAGAGGAATGAGAGAGGTAAGGTTAAGATAACATAGAGATAAGATAACCATTAAAAATATGACCAATCATAAGAAGAAATTCAAGTATTTAAAAGTTATTACATATCAAATACTCAAAACTAATCCAAACCAGTAGAAGGAGCAGGTATGTATGGATCAATTTGATGAAGTCCCTTGTTAATGTGCCTAAGATATTTGCGCATATATTTAAATTGAATTTCTTGGGACACATGCATGCCTTCAAACTTCTCCTCAAGTGAGCGCAAACGCGCATCAAAATTAGATGGCTGATAATTAGGATCAGCAGCAGAATCAGATTCAATTTCATCAAAGAGGTCATTTATATTGACATCATCTTGAGGTAAATCACCCTCCTCTTCATTTGCTTCAGCAGCTCCACTAGCACCCACATCAACTTGGCCTGTGGCCAACTTCAAATTCATCTTGGTAATGTTAGAGTTGTTGAAGGGTAGATGGTGAATGGGAGCTTCTCCAATAGGCATAGCCACTAAACTATGGGTGGCTAAAACAGTCATAAGATAAGCAAATGGTATATCACCCTGCGTGGAGACGGAAGTGAATCATGATATGACAAATCAGAGAAGGAAGACACATAGAGACTCTAGAAATGATAGAATGAAGAATATGAACCATGAAGATAGTAAGCTCAGTTTTGTTACCAGATCGAGGATAGACATTTGAAATGAAAATCCTATGAAGAATTCTATATATGGGTAATATAAACTTGGAAGCGAGCGCATTCCTATTACTCCATTCCGCATCCATACTACATAAATCTCTAGTGAGCATTTGCTTCTTAGATTCAGAAGGTTTTACCGCAAGAGTACTAATGGGAATACCGTCGTCATTAACAGGTATATCCATTAACCTAGAGATAAGATGACAGTCCACATCAATTAGACCTTCTCTGGTTGTAATTGTAAACGTCAAATTCTCAGAAGAGAAGTCACTAATGCAAGCATACATAGCCTACGCAATGGAGCGGTATGTCGGTCCACTCCAATGTAATATGTTATCCCATCCTATAGACCGAAGGAGAGGAACAACATTAAATGGTGCCAAATGATCAGGATTAATAGTTCGTTCTACTATCACATTGCGCAAGCGAATATCCCGCACAAACTCGGGATCTTCCTCGAGTGACCGAAGATGGCGCACCGTGATAGGAATGGAACAAGAAGAAGATGAACCACGAGATCCTTTCTTCTTGGTTCTACCCTCCATGGCAATAAAGAAATCAATGAATAAAATGATTGTAAAAGAGGCAAGAAGGGTTTCTAGTAGATCATATTTTTTGATAAAAAACCCACCAAATAATCATAAACCATGAAATAAACCACACAAATGAAGAAAAGGAAGTGTAAAGGATTTAAATCTAGAAAAAAATTAAAAATAATGCACTAACCATAGAGGAATCGAAGATGGGTTTGACCAGTCATGGTAGGGGTTGTTGGAGAAGAAGACCCAAATGAAGAAAAAGAAGAATTTTTCCAAATAAATGGTCGAACCCGAGTTTCATGACTGGTCGAATACATACTCGACCGGTCAAGCCACGACTGGTCGAGTTTGTACTCAACTTGTCGTGTAACACATAAAATATGCAATTTTGCATAAAATTTGAATTCTAAAAATTTCAAAAATAAAAATATATACATTATAATACAAATAGACACAAATCATCAGTTCATATTGCACATACCAAGATCAAATTTCAATTTTGCAAACCTGGTTTTGTTGAGTGGTTTTGTAAATATGTCTGCAAGTTGAGTCTCGGTCAGAATATATTCCAATGAAATTATCTTGTCTTCCACCAGTTTACGAATATAATGTTATCTAATGTCAATATGCTTGGTTCGTGAATGTTGAATTGGATTTTTAGAAATATTAATTGTGCTTGAATTGTCACAATATAAAACCATAGATTCTTGTGCAATTCCGTAATAGCTTAGCATTATTTTCATCCACACAAGTTGAGTACATGCATTACCAGCAGCAATATATTTAGTCTTAGCTATGAAGAGTGATATAGAACTTTATTTTTTTACTTAGCTAAGGAACTAAATAGTTCCCGACGTAGAAACAACCACCACTGGTCGATTTACGATCATTAATGTTACCAGCCTAATCAGCATCCGTTTAACCAGCTAATTGCACACCAGTATCATGTGGATACTAAAGGCTAAGATTAGATAAACTAGTGACATATCGAAAAATGCGCTTAATAGCAATCAGATGTGACTCTTTAGGGTCAGATTAATATCTAGCACAAATTCCTATGCAATATCAGGTTGGCTCGCAGTTAAATCAACTACCTATCATACTACGATTCAACTTAGGATCCACACTCTTACCTGTTGAATCCTTAAAGTGTAACACCCTGAAATTCGGGGGTCGAGCATAACTCAGCTCCTGAGTTTCAAAACATCACTTATGCAATATATTTAATAATGGATGTATGTTATCTGTAAGAGTACATAAAACATGGAATAGATTAAGTCAAACTATAAACATAATTCAGGAATAAGTGAAGGACGCAAGTGGAAGACTTAAAGAAACATATGTGTACATGTGCAAGTCCCTAAAATACGTATACATGCCAGGTCATACTTATAAGTGTTGCTCTCAAAAATATAAGAATCAAAATGAAATTATCTATTCCAAAAGAAAACTCAGAATCCCCGCAAATCAGGACATGGCTCACATGAACCCGCTTGAGAACTGCATAAAAGAAAACGCGGCCTCATCATTCTCGAACTCCTGCTCTGCCTCAGGGGTCACGTCAACATCTACATCTAAGACAGATTTTGGTTGGTGTTGAAACACCACCCCAGAATGTGAGAGTGAGTGATCAACTCAGTGGAACAATACGGTAAAAGTTAACATGATATCAAATCAATCAAGCAATAATGATAAGGAAATACAATTAAACAAGTCTAAAGTACTCTTGTTAATGCAAGGATGTATGTATAAATGATGCATGCCCTTGCCTGCACTCCCTTAGCGTCTTCATCTTACGTTACGCATGACAACCTCCCGCAGTGCCAACGACTTCCACACACATGCAATGCGGTGCATGAACATGATTACCAAGTTGTTATTAGTCCTTTTCATACAGTAGGATTGGGAAGCTAAGGTACCTTCCTCATATCAATTTTCACACAGTGATCCATTCTAGGGTCGTCAGTCCTAGGCCATCTCATACGATCATATGGTTATAGGTCGCTGTAAAGGGCTCATCACCAATCAATGCATGCCTATCATACCTTTGTTACTACTCTAAGGCTCGTCGCCTTAATGCAGTATAAAGGTATGCTCGAGGTCACTACAAAGGGCTTGTCACCAATCAATGTAGGCTGACAGCACGAATATAGTGTCTCATACCACCATAATCGGCTCACGAGTCTAGTGTGCTCAGTGGTCACTAGGGAGAGGTTCGTCACCCCAGCGTAGGCCGACAGCTCAACCACGGTGTCCCATACCACCATGTCCGGCTCATGAGTCTTAGTGGATCAAGGTACAACGGTTAACGGGATTTCATCGGTAAGTTTGGTACCCTAGATTCAAACAATAACGTCCATACATGGTGAACATACATCGGACAATCGGGTTACTTGACGAACTCGACTAGCACGAGCGCACGTTGGGTTGAACGACATAGAGTGCGCAAACACTCCATGTGGCCAAACCACTACCGACAACTCTAATATGACTAGAGTTCGTCAAATCACGTCCTTCGTGGCGAAAGCAACCTCAACCACGAACTCAAGGCCGATTACCGATTTCCTGGACTATCTCATAGTCCCAAACACATTCCATTATAACAGATATGCATATACAATTTATTACAGTAATGGAACAACAATTCAAATCATGTAGTATGTGAGCATTTGAAGAATATCAACTTAACATGGGTTTACACATAAGTAATACTTGAAGTTAAATAACAAAGAATGTGACTTGCATGTAGGAAATCATACACACCAATAGGAGAGTTGAGAATCGCTTCTCAACGCTTGCAAATAGGATAATATATTACACTTTAGACCATTCAGACATTTCTACAAACACTTAGACTACATAGTTCAACATACATGACGTATGTTGGAATACACGCATTTGGACAATTCCTTTTGCTAAGGAGTTGACACACATACAACTAGCACAAGTACACGACAAATAATCATGGCAAACACATGTTCATATTTTATACGTATACGATACTTCCTACATATACATAGAATACAAAAATCTCAATATAACACATACATATCAGGAACGCACACTAAACATAGCATTTAGCATGTGAAATTGCATCCATAACAATAATAAACCATTATCTGACATTGAAAGCCTTGAAAACCATAACCTATACGAATATAGTCCACACCTTAAACTAGAAAAAGCACACCGAACTGATTCAGACGATATGTCTTCGTTAACGGCGACTAGATAACCTAAGGCATGAATAAAAATGAGCTACATCAACACATAAAATATTCTAAGATCTAAACAAATTAGGGTTAGATTAACTTACCCAAGGATGAACTTAGAATTGCCGGAATAACGATTCAAAAGTGATGGTTTAAGGATGCAGGGAAACAAGCAAGAATCTCTAATGATTCACCAACTTCTCTCTTACTTTCTCTCTCTTTTCCTCTCTCTTTCTTAGCTAGGGTTCGGAAATTCGTATGGAAAAGAGAGTGAGGGTTTTAAGGTCTTTATATAGGCATAAAATAGATGAAAATAGCCCCAGGGCCAAGGTATACTTAGGTTATAAATCAGGCCTCTCTCGATCCAACGGAGCACTTCCGATGGTCTTTTCTCCACGTACGGTAGGACTTAAGCTCACTGACCATGGATCTAGGTCGGGCTGAGTTTTCGTACTGATCGGATTTATAGATCAGCCGTGGCGGACACTCTCAATTCAACGGTCACCGAAACTCGATCAGGTCCACAAGCATCATGACATGCCTGGGCCATCTTCCCTGATCCGAGGGTGAAATTAGGTCAGAATCCAACAGTCAGATTGCTTAAAATCGTCGCGCAAGCGACACGACTCAGATTTTATAAAATCATATTTAATTTCTCACCGTTCTCACACTCTTCACTCTGGACTCAATCAAATCGACCCAGGACATCATCTGGACTTGATTTTTGAGGTGATGGTCAAGTCCAACATGGTGACCATAATTGTCTAAGATCATCATTATCGGACTTTCGTCTACAGTCCAGGTCCGATCTAAAGCTTCTAAAAATTCCCGAGAGCAACTGGATTTAGCGTTGAATCCCAGATTTCAGAGTAACATAGCGCTAACGATTCTACAAGTTTTGAGTCCTGCAGATCAAATTTAAAGTGATTGATGCTAATTTCACAAGCAATCGAGCTTAACGCTAATTAACCCACAAATAACTTCTAAGGAAAATATAGGTAGTACTCGGGTCTTGGCACGAAATTTTTCGGGTCATTACATAAAGAGTTTTAGAGTAGTACTCATTGGAGTATCAAAATGTTTCCCACTCTCAAATCTGAACTTTTTAACTAAGTTCAGAGCATATTTGGTTTGAGAGAAAGAAACCATCAAGGAGCTGTTTGACTTGCAACCCTAGGAAATAGTTTAGTTCTCCAACCATGCTCATTTCAAATTTAGACTTCATAAGATCTGCAAACTCAACAGTCATGTTAGTATAAGTAGATCCATAGATAATGTCATCAACATAGATTTACACTATTAGTATGTGATCATTATGTTTCTTTATAAACAATGTCTTATCAACACTTCCCACTATAAAGTTATGACTTAGTAGAAACTTAGTCAACTTTTCGTACCATGCCTTGGGAGCTTTTTTCAACCATAGAGTGCCTTTTTTAGGCAATAGACATGATTAGCATGCTTAGGGTCTTCAAAACCTGTTGGTTGTTCAACATATACTTCTTCATGTAAGTCACCGTTTAAGAACGCACTCTCTACATATATTTGGTATATTTCGAATTTTCTAAAGCATGCAATGGATATAAATAGTCTGATTGATTCAAGACAAACTACTGGGGCAAAGGTCTCATCATAATCAATGCTTTCTATTTGAGTGTACCCTTGTACAACCAGCCTAGCCTTGTTTCTAATAATATTACCAAGTTCAACATAATTATTTTTGAAAATCCATTTTATTCCAATAATGTGTTATCTTTTCGTCTTAGAATAAGTACCAAACATCATTTCTTACAAATTAATTGAGCTCTTCTTGCATTGTTACAATCTAGTTTTCGTCAGTAAGGGCTTCTTTTATGTTAATCGGTTCTATTTGGGATGTAAAGCACACGTAGTTACACATATCTTCAAGTTTTTATGAGTGCGCACACCAGTGAGAGGGTTTTCAAGGATTTGATTAGATAGATGGTCTTTAACTGTCCTCAGTTCAGTGTTATTTTGACTTGATGAAGAATCTGGTTTATCAATTAAAAGAACTTCATCATTTTCTGAACTTAAGACATGTGTATTCAAATGATCATCTATAATCACATTGATGGACTTTTGAATTACACCAGTTCTCTTGTTAAGAACCCGATACGCCCAACTATTCAGAGCATACCCTAAAAATATCCCTTCGTCACTTTTGGTGCTAAATTTACCCAGATTTTCTCAGTCACATAAAATGTAGCACTTGCTGCCGAAAACTTGAAAGTATTTGATAGTAGGCTTCTTATCAAACAACATTTCATAAGCCATTTTGCTATTTGATTTTCTAGTATAAACGTAGTTATTTATATAACAAGCAGTATTTATAGCTTCAGCTTAAAGATTTTTAGGAAGCTTCATACAATTTAGCATTACATTTGCCATTTCTTGAAGCACTCTATTTTTCCTTTCCACTACCCCATTTTGTTGTGGTGTTTTGGGCGTAGAATATTCATGTGATATTCCCTGATCACTGCAAAATTTCTCAAAACTGCTATTTTTAAATTCAGAACCACGATCACTACGGATCTTTAAGACTTGTGATTCTTTTTTCATTTGGATACGTTTAAGTATCCTTTTTACTTCATCGAGAGTTTCTAATTTTTCTCTTAAGAAGACTACCCAAGTATATCTGGTAAAGTCATTATTATCACCAGAATATACTTCTTACCACCTCGACTCTCTGTTCTAATTGGTCTAATGAGATCCATGTGGAGAAGTTCGAGTGTTTACCAATCTGGCATTCACCACATATTTTGTCTACTTTCTGTATTTTGGGTAGACCTCTTACTAACTCTCTTTTGCTCAATCTATACAAGTTGCGGTATTGTACATGTTCGAGGCTTTTATGCCGTAATTTGGTTTCATCAGTATGGACTATGTAGCACGATAGATTAGATGAGCTTGAATCACTAACAATGTAGCAGTTTTTAGAAGTTCTACGACCAGTTAATATTAAAGAACCATTCTTATTTAAAATTTCACATCCTTAGTTAGTAAATTTTACACTATAACTATTATCGCATATTTGAGAGATGCTTAATAAATTATGTTTTAACCCTTTTACATATAAAAAATTCTCAAATAGAGGGAGGTTAAAGAGTTGAACCGTACCTTGGCCAATATGTAACGCCCTGAATTTTGAGGGTCGAGCAAAGCTCTATTCCCGAGATCCAGTACATCACTTATGCAACATGAATAATAATGTATATATTTCGTCCATATTAATGAGTTAAACATGAGTGAGATGATACTAAAACAGCATATCATACTCTAGATATAATTAATTTAGGCAAGCGAAAGACTGAAACATATATATTTAAATAGGTAATTGTTTCACAACCTCCAGAGTATGAGTATGTAGTCGGGCTGAATATATGCATGTATTGTTTCAAAATATACAAAATGTGAGAATGTAAGATGCCCAACTAAGCCAAGTATCCCCGTGTTCCTGGCAAATCAATACGAGGTCTACATAGACTCGCCTGAGAGCTGAAAATAGAAGAACACTTCCTCCTCATCCATGAAGTCCTACTCCATCGCATAGACTTTGTTAGCACCTGCATCTAAACCAAAGTCTGGTTGGTGTTTTAAAACACCGTCCCAGGGTGGGAGTGAGTGATCAACTTAGTGGTATTATAAGGCAAAGGTTAACATGTTATCCAGTCAATCAAGTAGTAATGATAAAGCAACTTAACAATCACTTCCTAACTACTCTTATTAATGCAGCAATGGAGTGCAAGTAATGATGTATACCCTCGCATCAAAGCTCCCTCAAAAATTGACTCCGACAACTAATTTCGCATATGTCAGCACTCCCTAAAAAAAAGTGCAACTTCATCGCCAAAAGCACATCCTAACTAATGCAATGCAATGCATGGTCGTGTTAGCCGAGTATTTAATTTGTGCTTATTCATACAGTAGGTTTGGGAAGGTAAGGTACCTCCTTTATATCATCAACCCGAACCGAAGGATCCATCTAGGGTCGTCAATCCTAGTTAATCACATATGATATGCAAGTTGTAGGGAATCACTCTTAATGAAAAGCAGTCGATAGGCAAATTCGAAGTTTATACTCATGGTCACTACGGGTAGGCTCGTCAGCTCAGCGTAGGCCGACAGCTCAAGCACGGTGTCCCATACCCAATGTGGCAAGACTAATTCGGCCACCCGAACAAGAACTATTACCGGTTACTTGGGCTAGGTTATAGCCCCAATCTTACTCAGATGCAGCAATTAAATACATGTGATAATCAATTCAGCATTTAACAAATAATCCAAGTGAAATCCTCATTTGAGCATTTCATCAAATACCTTGATCATGTTACCAAATACTAGCATTTTATCAATCTTTTGCATAGAGGCGAATATGATTGCATGAAAGAAACTATACATATGTATAAGGCAAGAAAGAACCCTATCTTAACACTTGTAATACATATAAATCATCAACAATTTCTCATTCAGACAATTCATCAAACACTTAGACTACACTTCACCAAATACATAGACTAGGTTAGTTACAACATATATTTTAGCAAATCCTTATACAGAGAGGTCAACATACATATGGCAACGATGAATCCTGGATTAGTAGTCATGGCAAGCATAAATCATTTTTACATGTTCATTCAAACATTTCAACAAACACATGGGATGCATCTTTTGTTTAACATAGTTCATACATGTATATTATATCAAAAATGGCGTATCTAAGACAATATGGCAGTAATCAAGTCAGACATAAATCATTGAAATTGAAAGCATTGATAACCATAACCTAAACATTTATAGTCCGCACCATTCGTCGGAATACTCGATTCGAACTAGGTTCGAATTCTACGTTCTTGAAAACGGAACGTTGGGCACCTAAACACCGAAATAGGTTAGCTAGTTTGTCGATTACTCATTCTGGATCTCTACAACGATACCAAGGTTTAGTTTTCTTACCCAAATCATAACTGAAATAGATTGTGTAGCGTAACAGGGAGATGATTCGGTGCGTGGAGTCGTGGGAGAGAATCACTGCAACGATCTCCCAAAAGCTTTCTTCTCTCCTTCCTCTTTTTTGTTATTTTCTCTCTCTCTCTCTCTCTCTCCCTTAGGGTTTTGGGAAATTCGTATATGAGATAGGTGGGGTGATATAGGGCTATATATAAGCCCAAAAGTGATGCAAATGGCCCCAGGGCCATGGTATACTTAGTTTATACCGAAAGGGCAACTGTTTCTGACAAACGGGGCTCATAGGGAGGTCCATTACTCACCAACGTCACAGGGTAAGTTCCCTGACAATGGATCTATGTTAGGATGTGATTTCGGCACAATTGGATAGGCCGATCAACCATGGAGGACCTATGTCAGATCAACGGTCATACTTACTCAAAAATAAACGGTCATACTTACTCAATCGTGGCCACAAGTATACGGATACATGCAGGAAAATTTCCTTTTCCCATGGGTGAAGTTTGGTCAGAAACTGACGGTCCGAATTCTCTAATTTTGCACGTGAGCGAATGACCCAATTCACTTAAGTTTCATTACCTTTTCTAAAGATATTCTCATTTCTCACACACTTCACTTAGGGCTCAAGTTGTGCATTTTTGGATACTATCTGGGCTCGATTCCCATGATGGTTATCAAGCCGAGTAGGACGGACATAATTATATAGTTTCGTGGTCATCGGACTCTCCACATGCAGTCCAGGTCTGATACGGAGTTTCAATGTACTCCTGAGAGCAACAGGCTCTTAGGATATCTCCTAGGTCTTTATGTAGTATTGAGTCAGTGGTATTAATGGTTTTAGGCCTTCTCATTTATGGAAATGGTGGCCCATGCTTAATCCCCGGATTATCTAGTTTAGTACTTAACTAATTTTCACCTAAATTACGATAGGGTATAGTCCATAGGTGGTTCTGCCTGAGGTGGTACTCGGGTCATTGTAAGGATTTTTTCAAGATGTTACAATCTACCCCGCTTAAAGAAAAATTTTATCCCCCAAAATTAGTACCTTTTCATACTCCTCAAGGATCTTAAGGTAGTTCTTATGGACTTCGGCTTCCATTTCCCAAGTAGCCTCTTCCTTAGTTTGGTGTGTCCACAATACTTTTACGAGTGGGATAACCTTGATGTGTAGCACTTGCTCCTTCCTATCTAGGACACGCGTTGGTCGTAATATATGGGTAGCATCTTCACTTAGCTGCACTTGCTCCCATTTGATAATATGGGTAGGGTCAGGAACATATTTCTCAGCATCGATATGTGAAATACGTTTTGCACGCCTGTGAGTGGTGTGGGCAAGGCGAGATGGTATGCAACCACACCCACTCGGTCTAAAATCTAGAATAGGCCAATGAAACTCTGTGTGAGTTTCCCCTTCTTGTCAAAACGAAGGACTCCCTTCATTGGGAAAACTTTAAGGAATATATTGTCCCCAACTTCAAATTCTAACTGTCTCTGCCTCGTATCTGCATAACTCTTCTGTTTACTCTGAGCTGTAAGGAGTCGACGCCTAATAATATCAATCTTTTTTGAGGTCGCCTGAACCAAGTTTAGGCCAACCAAGCTCTTCTCGCTAACTTCTGCCCAACAATGTGGAGCTCAGCAAGGGCGCCCATACAAGGCTTCGTAAGGAGCCATGCCAATGCTTGCTTGGAAGCTGTTGTTATAAGCAAACTCTGCATAAGGGAGACAGTCATCCTATTTGTCCTTGAAGTCAAGCACACACGCTCGTAACATGTCCTCAAGTATTTGATTTACCCGTTCCATCTACCCATCAGTCTGTGGGTGGAACGCAGTACTGAATTTCAGTTTCACTCCCATTTCTTCTCGGATTCAAGTTCAGAAAATAGACGTGAATCGTGTGTCTCGGTCCAACACAATCTCCATAGGAACCCCATGCAATTGTGATATCTCCTTGATGTACAACTCTAATCGGGAGGAAATGATCCGATTTCATCAACCACTCCACAATCACCCAAATAGAGTCATGCCCCTTTCTTGTCTTTAGTAACCCGAAAATGAAATCCATAGATATGAAATCTCACTTCCACTTCGCTATGGGCATGGGCTGAAGTAAACCAGGGGGTCGGTGATGCTTGGCCTTAACTTACTGACACGTGGGACATCGGGATACAAATCTGCTATTTGGGCCTTCATGTTGTCCCACCAGTACAAATGCTTCACATCTCGATACATCTTTATACTACCCGCATGCATCTCTAACTTTGAATTGTGTACGGCCTCTGGAACTTCTCTCCTCAAGTCATGGAGGTTCAGGACACATAGGAGGCCACGATATCGTAAACCTCCATCCAAGCCAATCCTTCACTCGGATTCTTCGTTGTCACTTGCATACTCTCTCAATTTCACCAACAATTCATCTTCTTTCTGAGCTGCAATGATTCAGTCATCGATAAGTGGCTGCACGTGGAAGTGTGCAACGCTCTAGAATGGCTCCTCCACTGTTAGCTTCTGCTCGAAGTCTCACACAGATTCCACCATATTCCACTCTTCTATTATCAGGGGGGCTGCAAATTCTATACTCTTCTTGCGGCTCAATGCATCGGCCACAAGGTTGGCCTTGCCAGGATGGTAGGAGACCTCAAACTTAAAGTCTTTCAAGGTCTCCATCCAACGTCGTTCCCTCATATTTAGGTCCCTCTACATAAAGATGTACTTGAGGCTCTTGTGGTCACAAAAGAGCTCGAACTCCTCTCCTTAGAGGTAATGTCTATAGGGCTTTAATGCGAAGATGACTGCCACATGATTCTGACCCAGATCCGGTGGTGCATTCAGTGTTGGCCCATTCGTGGGGCCAGTGGCTGGTTGTGAATCTGGCATCGTATCACTACTCGGATCCAAACTAGGGTCCGCTTAGCTACCACTCGAGTGAGAGACCTCGTCAATCATTCCACCAAGTGGGAGACGTGTCATGTTCTAAGTATTTTTAAGAGACATTCCCTATATACAACATAGGGTGCACATTTACAGGATTAGGATAACATCATCCACTTTTCCCAAACATTCTACACATTTCTAAACAAAAGAAGCTTCATGCATTTCATTTAACCAAAATTTGTCACAATACATATGATGTAGCATTACATGAATTATGATTGAGAATGCATGTGAGATAATTTAACAAAAGCTTTATCACTTACTAACCTAACATCTAAACTAAGCCTATTCAAGGCTATTATAAAAAGCAAGAAAACGAACTACAAATACACGACTAGTCCTCTGATTTTGGCGAAGGTGGAGGTGCTCCCTTATCCTGTATATAACATAGGAGTGCCTTAAGGGTGCGAGACATTTTCTTAAACTTTTGTTTCAGGTAGGCATGGTTTTCCTCGAACTTCTGCTTTAGGTAGACCTGGTTTTCTTTAATCTTGGTCATGCGGGCTTGGGTGGCCCGGTCATGGCGGTCCCCACGAGCAGTAGGAGGCCCCCCGTCTAAGTCCTAGGCCTCCCCTTCTTCTTACTGTCCCTCTTCTCTGCTGCCTTCCTCTTCTTCACTAACTTCTTCCTCTTCACTACCTTCCTCTTCTTCACTGGCTTCCTCTTCTTCACTGCCTTCCTCATCTTCAATTTCTTCTTCTATCTCATCCCTATACTCATTAATTCTGGCTTGGTGTTGCCTGGGCCCTATCTTCATATTGTTGAGTGTAGTCTCATTGATGAAGTGGATAAGCTCGAGGTTGTCCATGTGAAGCCTAAACCCGAAATTATGGGCGATCTTGCAGATGAGTTAGCCGAATGGGAGGGATGCGTCCCCTCATGTAGATCGTGCAGTACTGATTATCTGAGACAAGGGGAGAGTAGGCAGGCACACTTTCTCTCCCTGTCCAACTCTATACAAGAAGTCCACCACAAATCGAGTACATTCTGTGCGGTTACTCCACCTAAGATACACGTTGTACGTGCATGTATGGTGGAGCAGGCAAAAATCTTTCGTCATACGAGTCGATGCGAGATTGTTTCCTCGCCTCCAACCAACAAGCTGGCCACAAAGAAAACGTGTTTGGTGATTCCTCTCCCGTTCACTAGCAAGATTAGTCTTGCTAGCATGCACCACACCACGTTCTATACCCATAATATGTGCCACGACATCCACATCGACCCTAGCTTCAGTTCTTCCCAACGGTATGGTAAATTGGAGAGGCTCGAGGGTTGGGTCCTAAATGTGTGCGTAGAAGGCTCATACAGTGCCCTCACTGGCATGAGTTTTACCTTCAAACATGGGGCCCCACCTGTTCTCCAGGAGAAGGTCGATTACTAGATACAACCCAAATAGCTTCTCGTCAACGTGAACTTCAAATATAACCTTGCGATCACGAAACTTACCGAGTTCTGCACCCGTCAGTAGAGACCTCTCTATCGGGATTCGAGGCTCAAGATCCCATTTTGACCTCCGCTCGGTGCTTGCACTTGTCTCGACACTCGTCTTCTTCTTAAAACGGCTTGGATGGCTAGGCCCAGCCTCATTCGGGGCCGCTCTCTTCTTTCTCATAAGGGAAAGGAGCGTTGAGATGGAGAAGATGGCAGTTACAATCTCAAAGAGAGCCATTGGGATGTAAAAACTTTGAATATAAAGTGGATTTGAGAGTTTGAAGGTTATGAGACACAAAAAAGAGGGTTTTTTGCTCAAATATGTGAGAATAAGGGAGATGGGAAGATGTAAAGATAGTTCTAGAGAGATAGCAGAGGGGTTGAGAATGTAAAGGAAATGGAAGATTTGAGTGTATGGAAATGAAGATTTGAGAGAAAGAGTCTTTAGGAGGTTTAGAGGGGTTTGGAGGTCTTTGTAGGGGTAGGAAAAGGGTAGAATGAGGGGTTATGGGTGTTTAGAGGGTTAAAAGGGGGCCCCCACACGTGGTAGGGACCCACCTACGTCGGCCGGCGGCGGCGCGCCACTGATCCCGCAGCGTCACGGCGCCCCTCTGGGCCGGTCGACGGTGTGTCGCTGATCAGGCAGTGCCGTCGCACCCCTCTAGGGTGTCTGGTGGTCGCTTTGCCCTAGGGCAATGGCCACCCCCTCCTGGAGTCCTGTTTCGATGCGTATGACCCCTTAAGCCCCACCAAGTCTCGTGCTTTGGGGTCTTATGCCCGCACGTTACATTTTCATAGCTCTATGGGCAGGTATTCGCGCCTTTTCGGGTCTGTTTTAGGTTTGGAAAATGTCAACTAATGACTTAAACCCATCAAGTGATGGCCCAGAGGTGACTTGGGTCAATGCACGTGATCCAAGTCCGTCAGGTATACGTTGGGAACTTCATTACAACGTTTAATCTCGCCTATCGTCAAAAACTTAGGATCCTAATGTCGTCTTTAAATTCCATTGCCCCCTTCCTAAGTTAGAGTGCATCACAGTACGTTGTGTACCTATAACTCAAGTCCAGTTTAATCTAAATCATACTCTGATACCAACTTGTAACGCCTTGAATTTAGAGGGTCAAGCAAAGCTCTACTCCCGAGATCCAGTACATCACTTATGCAACATGGATAATGATGTTCAGATTTCGTCCAACTAATGAGTTAAACATGAGTGAGATTATACTAAAACAGCATATCATACTCCGGATATAATTAATTTAGGCAAGCGAAAGAATAAAATATATATATTTGAATAGGTAAGTGTTTCACAACCTTCAGAGTATGAGTATCTAACCGAGATGAATATATACATGAATTGTTTCAAAATATACAAAATGTGAGAATGTAAGATGTCCAACTAAGCCAAGTATCCCCGTGTTCTCGGTGAATCAGCACAAGGTCTACATAGACCCGCATTAGAGCTAGAAATAGGAGAACTATTCCTCCTCATCCATGAAGTCCTGTTCTGTTGCATAGACTTCGTAAACACCTGCATCTAAACCAGAGTCTGGTTGGTGTTTTAAAACACCGTCCCACGGTGGGAGTGAGTAAACAACTCAGTGGTACTATAAGGCAAAGGTTAACATGTTATCCAGTCAATCAAGTAGTAATGATAAAACAATTTAACAATCACTTCCTAACTACTCTTGTTAATGCAGGAATGGAGTGCAAGTAATGATGTATGCCCTCGCATCGAAGCTTCCTCAAAAAGCGACTCCGACAACCAATTTCGCATATGTCAGCACTCTCTAAAAAAAAAAGTGCGACTTCATCACTAAAAGCACATCCTAACTAATGCAATTCAATGCATGATCGTGTTAGCCGAGTACTTAATTAGTGTTTATTCATACAGCAGGTTCGCGAAGGTAATGTACCTCCCTTTCTATCATCAACCAGAACTGAAGGATCCATCTAGGGTCGTCAATCCTAGTTAATCACATACGATAGGCAAGTTGTAGGGCATCACTCGAATGTGGCCCTGATTCATCAAATATACACAATGTGGCGAGACTAATTCGGCCACCCGAACAGGAACTGTTACCGGTTGCCTGGACTAGGTTGTAGCCCCAATCTTACTTAGATGCAGCAATTAAATACATGTGATAATCAATTCAGTATTCAACAAACAATCCAAGTGAAATCCTCATTTGAGCATTTCATCAAACACCTTGATCATGTTACCAAATACTAGTATTTTATCAATCATTTGCGTAGAGGCGAATATGATTGCATGAAAGAAACTATACATATGTATAAGGCAAGAAAGAACCCTATCTTAACACTCGTAATATATACAAATCATCAACAATTTCTCATTCAGACAATTCATCAAACATTTAGACTACACTTCACCAAATACATAGACTAGGTTAGTTACAACATATATTTTAGCAAATCCTTATACAGAGAGGTCAGCATACATATGGCAATGATGAATCCTAAATTAGTAGTCATAGCAAGCACAAATTATGTTTACATGTTCATTTAAACATTTCAACAAACACATGGGATGCATCTTTTGTTCAACATAGTTCATACATGTATATTATATCGAAAAGGGTGTATCTAAGACAATATAGCAGTAATCAAGTCAAACATAAATCATTATCTGACATTGAAAGCATTGATAGACATAACCTAAACGTTTATAGTCTGCACCTTTCATCGGAATACTCAATTCAGACTCGGTTCGAATTCTACGTTCCTGAAAACAGAACGTTAAACACTTAAACAACGAAATAGGTTTGCTAGTTTATCGATTACTCAATCTGAATCTCTACAATGATACCGGGTTTAATTTTTCTTACCCAAATCATAACAAAACAGATTGGTAATGGGGAGATGATTCAGTGAGTGGAGTTGTGGGAGAGAATCACTACAACGATCTCCCAAAAGCTTTCTTCTCTCCTTCCTCTTTTCTCTTCTTCTCTCTCTCTCTCTCTCTCTCTCTCTCTTTCTCTCTCTCGCCCTTAAGGTTTTAGGAAATTCGTATATGAGAGAGGTGGGTTGATAAAAGGGTTATATATAAGCCCAGAAGTGATGCAAATGGCCCCAGGGCCACGGTATACTTAGTTTATACCCAAAGGGTGACTTTTTTTGACAAATGAGGCTCATAGGGAGGCTCACTACTCACCAACATCATAGGGTAAGTTCCTTGATAATGGATCTATGCCAAGATGTGATTTCGGCGTGATTAGATAGGCCGATTGACCATGGACGACCTATATCAGATCAACGGTCATACTTACTCAATCGGGGCCACAAGTATACAGATACGTGCAGGGAAATTTCCATTTCCCATGTGTGAAATTTGGTCAGAAACTGACAGTCCAAAATCCCCAATTTCACGCATGACAAAATGACCTAATTCACTTAAGTTTCATTACCTTTTCTAAAGATATCCGCATTTCTCACACACTTCACTTAGGGCTCAAGTTGTGCCTTTTTAGATACTATCTGGGCTCGATTCCTGCGATGGTTTTTAAGCCTAGTAGGACGGACATAATCTTATAGTTTTGTGGTCATCAGACTCTCAACGTGTGGTCCAGGTCTGATACAAAGTTTCAATGTACTCCTGAGAGCGATAGACTCTTGGGATATCTCCTAGGTCTTTATGTAGTATTGAGTCAGTGCTATTAATGATTTTAGGCCTTCTCATTTGTGAAAATGGTGGTCAATGCTTAATCTACCGATTATCTAGTTTAGTACTTAACTAATTTCTGCCTAAATTACGAAGGGTAAGGTCCTTAGGTGGTTCTGCCTGAGGTTGTACTAGGGTCCTTGTACGGATTTTTTTGAGATGTTACATAATAATTCTGCTATTTTTACCATCACCAAATGTGACTGAACCATCATTCATGTCTTTAAGATTGGTGAATAGACCTTTATCACCTGTCATATGTTTGGAGCAACCATTTTCTAGGTACCACTTTGAATGGCTTGTAGCTTTGAAAGAGGTGTGGGCAACCAAACACGTAACTTTAGGAACCCATTTCATTACATTTTTGGGTTTAAGAGTATAGTTGGTCTTCTTATGTTTGTAGTTGTTATAAGTCCGACCCACTGAGTTACGATTTTCTCAGCTAAAGGATTACGATTCTCAGCTAAAGGATTACGATTCTGATTTCTATAGTTGATATAATTGCTTTTAGGGTTAAAAGTTTAAAACGTTTTAGAATTTTTAGATTAATTTTGATTTAGACTTTTCCCTTTTGAGTTAGAAGACTCCCCTTTCACAAATTTGGGTGGAGTATTCTTATTCTTAGGAGGAATACTTTTATCACAGCCCAATCCAGATCGATCGCTACATTTTCTAGATCTGAATAATAGTTTTCCTAATTTAGGATCACCTTGGGCATACCTCCATGTGTCTTTCAAACTCAAAAGCAAAGAGACTTCTAGTTTTAGCTTTTTATTTTCAGATTTTAAGTTTTCAACTTGGGAGGTTTTGAAATCTAAGTCGCACTTAGTTTTTTCAAAGCAATCTGAAATGTATGATTTTTCTAGGACTAGATTATCAAAATTTTCATTTAGTTTTAAAAACTTTTCTTTCCGAAGTTTTTGCTTTACACAATTTGTAACTTTCCTTATATAGGGCATCATAAGCATCTTGAAGATCTTCTTCATTTTCATGATCAGTATTAAGATTTTCTTCACTAGTTGAATCATCATTATTTGAAAATGTGAACTTGGCTAGAGTAATTAAGGCTTTAACATCATTAGCCGACTCGGTGTCAAAATCTGCTGACTCAGAAGAGAATTCAGAACAAGAAGAATCATCCAATGTAGCCAACATACTTTTCTTTTTAGACTTGTCCTTCTTAGGACATTTGTTTGCTAGATGCCCATATTCATGGCAGTTGTAGCATTGACTGTCTTTTAAATATTTTCAAGTTTTAGATCTAGATCTTTTCTTTTTAGTAGGTTTTTTTAAATCAACCCTCTTTTTACTTTTGAAAATCTTGTAAAACTTTTTAGCTAAAAGAGCCATATCATCTTCAGAAGTTTCTAAATCAAAATTATTACTATTTTCTTGAGAAATAATTTTAAAAGACTTAAGGGCGATGGATTTACCTTTAGGAGCTTTAAAGTTTAACTCGTAGGTATGTAAAGAACCAACCAATTCTTCTACTCTCATGTTATCCGTATCACGAAGTTCCTGGATTGCAGTCACCTTTGAATTGAACCGTTCAGCTAATGAGCGCAGTATCTTTGCACAGACTTTACTTTTTGGGATCCTATCACCAAGACCCCACATAAAGTTGACAATGTCATTCAATCTTATATAGAAGTCCATGAACGTTTCACTTTCTTCCCTATGTATTTCCTCAAATTTAGTTGTGAAGATTTAAACTTAAGATTTCTTGACAATTGTTGTACCCTCCTGTGTCATTTCCAAGATATCCTAGGCTTGCTTTGCATTATCACAGGATATAATTCTCTTGAATACATCCAGTGATAGTGCGTAAGTAATTGCATTTAAAGACTTTACATTGGCATTACTCTCACTTTTCTGAAGAGCAGTCCAAGAAAAGTAAGGTGAGACTTTTACAGTTTTAGATCCATCAGTACCAATCACTTCAGTGGTAGGAGGGGTCCAATTGGTCACTGTGGCTTGCCACACGCTCTCATCCATGAATTAAAAAAATCCTCATTCTGGCTTTCCAATAGGCATAATTGGAGCCATCAAAAGGTGGAGGCCTAGTGACTAAAAGGCTATTAAAATTTAACATCTTAAAAAGCTCAGATCGATTAGCTTAAGAAATTAATCCAAAAAATAAAGCGAGTTATTAGGCTCTGATACCACTTGAAGAGGCTGAGCTAAGAGTCCTGGAGGAGGGGGGGGGGGGGGGGGGGGCGTTGAATAGGACTATGCCAAATTAAAAAATTAAATGCAGAATTAGACAGATATAAATAAAGATAGCACTTAACAATCCCACAAAGCAGAAATGAATAGCAACCTTAAATGTATAAGTATTGAGAGGTTGATACAGATGTTGTTCTAAGGACAACCTTACACTAAAAATCAATGGCTTATAATAGTACAACCTGAATCTTAGAATGGTCTATGTATCAAAATCCCAAACCAATACAGAGGAGAATAAAATTAGCAAAGAAAATAAACTAAGCTATTATAGCATTCCCACACTTACATAAAAGAGATTACAACATTCACACAAAGGCTTAAAAAGAAATTACAACATTCACACAAAGCCACAATTAACCATCCACCACAACACCCGAAATTATAGTGGTTCGCTTGTGTGTACACCAACTGTTTAGAAAAACAGTTACACAACTACTCCACTCCCAATATCCTCACATAGTGGATATTGGCATTCACTATGAAATAGGTTTTTCAAGGTTCAACTAAAACCTTCACAATTGTGTCTTTCAAGTGGGCTTACACAATTAAAAAACCCTACACTCTGAGTTTTCTGGATCACCTCAGACAAACCAAAAAGAAAGAGATATTTCCTGGCATAATCTCAAAAAAACCAAAAATAGATTTACAGAAATGTAAATATGCTTATCTGGATATTCTTCTTTGATAAAGCCCGGTAGAACCAATTCGAAGTATATGTTCAACGTAGATGTTCAATGTCCACACTCACTTATGAAAAGGTGCTAAGTTCTAAATGATTTTTAGATTAACTCACTTTAGGCTAGCTTGATTTGATTTTGATTCCAAGAAATGGGAAAACCTAAATCCCTTCTTCAAATAAGATTGGAATATAGAACTCAAAATCAAATGCAAAAAACTAAATTAAAGAGAATATTAAATGAGCACTAAATAGCTTAAGAATATCACAAACTTATCTCTCAGAGTGGTGTCTTAATTTTGCTTGAATAACTTATTAAACTCTGAAAATCGTGCTCTATTTATATGTGCAGAAACTGTTCACTCGACTAGCCCAGAGGTCGGTTCGACTGGTCAAAGGACCAACAAACTTTCAAAATTTTGGACACGATAAGATAAGACCGTTCCATGACTGGTCGAGTGGCCTGCTTGACTGGTTAAGTGGGACCCTGAAAGGTTGCTGGACTTTGAGCTGAGCCTGCTCGACTGGTCGATCACTGTTCACTTGACTGGTCAAGCAGTCTCCAGGACTGGTCGAGGGTCCAACAAAAAATCTTGAAAATTAGTAACAAACCTTGGACTAGTCGAGGAAATTCTTGGACTGATCAAGCCAGTGCTGGGATTAGTCAAACGTAAGCTAAGAATAGTCGAGAAAAAGCCTATACAATTATATAGTTACCCAATTGAAGTATGCAATCAATATGACCTAACCTATGGTCAATCTAGGGTCATTCAGACCTTATAAGTGATATTTGAATCATTGAAACATCATTTGCTTCGGTTGATCATTGATCTTGAAGTACATGAAGCTTGACATC
Organism: Magnolia sinica; assembly: GCF_029962835.1. Lineage (NCBI taxonomy): Eukaryota > Viridiplantae > Streptophyta > Magnoliopsida > Magnoliales > Magnoliaceae > Magnolia > Magnolia sinica. The sequence continues at coordinate 59,270,472 of NC_080578.1, forward strand.
TTGAAGTACTTTGAAGCTTGAACTTGAAGTACTTGTGACTTGTGTTTTAACTTGAGAAGATTACTTAAGCTTTGAGTTCCAAAGTAAAGCACATTGTCTTGACATAGTTGAAGCTTGAAAGCTTGATCTATCACATAATGTTGTACTTGAACCTCTTATTCTTGCACTCGAAGTTCTTGAAGTAATGACCTTTGTTCTTGTACTTGAATGTAGAGCTTGATCTTGAATGTGAAGATGAGTTACACAAGATACAGATTCTAAGAAGTTTTGGCACTACAAAATTTGACAATCATAGGAGCTAGATAGAATAGCATTTACAAGACTATTTTGTGCACTTCGGTTGGACCAAATTTGGCTCAGGTCGGACTAAACTGTCTGTTTTTTCTTTTATTTGACTTATGCTTTTACCAGTCTTTTCTCTATCCTTTGCACTTGCTTTTCTAAGATCTTTGGCATGTGAATTCTTCATTAATAACTTCCAAATTTCTAAACCTTACTTTGTGATCTTTTGAGCATTAAATCACCGTGTTCATGCTTGTTTTCAAATCAAGATCTCAAATTCACCTTGTAAGAGAAACATGTATGAATATAGTGATTAAGCATCATCATGTTCAATAAATCAAGGTACAAATGGGGGAAAATATGCAATATTTGAGTCTCAACACACACCCCAACCAGCATTTTGCTTGTCCCAAGCAAAACATGCATGAAGTAATAATCAATCCTCAAGCTTCAAAACCTCTCTTGGAAAATAACCTTTTGTGCAATCAAGTATGAATGATTAGGATTTCAAAGACGAGAGAATGAAAATTAAAAACTTGGAGCCGAATCTCATGAGTAAACAATTACATCAAGTCTTCCTTCATCAATTAACTAATAGTATAAGTTCATATATCAAATTCCTAATGTGCTCGGTGATTCTTAACCTTCTTTTCACAGAAAACAACTATTGTTTCATTATGTTAGCAATGCACATCAATTCAAGGCAATTAGATTAACACAAGCTCTAATTTCGAACTTATCCCCTTTTTCCTTCTTTTTCCAGTTTTTGATTATATATTAACAACCCACTTTTATATTAATTTCAGTCTTTTTATTATTTTTTCAGAGAATTTCTCATTTGAATACATGGCCTTTTTGTTGATCTCACTGTTTTTTAATTGGTTTTCTCTTCTTTTAAGGTGGATGAAGATCTCCAGATCTGGTTCTTAATGCTTATCAGTGATATACATACTAACAATCAGAAATTCTAGCATTCTCCATAAAAAATAAATCAACTGTGAATGTGTGAATTAGATCAAAGTGATATTCAAACTTTTCTTTTAGTCAATCAATTGGAAGGACTTAATGATGGTATACTTAGTTGATCAAACTCCATCAATTCAAAAATCAAACTTTCAATCTATTATCATACTCAAAACGTTCTTAATTACGCAAACTATCACTTCCAAGCAAGTCTTTTTAACTTGAAAAATTGAAAATTTTCAAAAATTTTGCTCAAAACATAAGAAAACATTGATAGGCTACCTAATCCACACCCCCATCCTAAAATCTACATTATCCTCAATTTATAAACAAATGCAATAAGAGCAAAATTGAGAGCAACGAAAATAAAGAGAAGTAGATAAAAAGTACTTGTGAAGTGAATACGATCTTCCAATAAAATGTGGTTCTAGTGACTAAATTACTAAACCACAAAAAGAAAACTAATACTAAGAAAACAAATAAATTCTCCTAAACTAGGAAAGCAAGGGAAAACTATTCAATCATGTAGCAAGGTTCCTCCTCCGACCAGTATCTTGATAAATTTCTCAGTAGGTTTCTCAACACGATCATTTAAAAGCCATTTTTGCAGTAGGCTTGGATGCCCTAGAGCATGAATGTCCAGAGAAATTTATGGACCTCAATAAAAAAAATTCTTTTAATCCCCTAAGGTATCCAAAGTATATACGATTCACCTATGATAGAAAAGTTTTCAATGTTAGTATACCACGATGAATCAAAGACTACAAGTAAGTGAAATTCAGAAAATTCTCGTCAGGCAGTGCAGTCTCAACACATTCTAAAGTTTCATATTTCGGTTTAGATTTCAGTTCCTCCTCCTTTAATGGTAAACATTCTGGATTTGTAGAAGGAGGTGCTTCAGAAGAATGATTCCCTTGGTCAGTATCGACTACCGAGGTATTGTCTTGTATCATAGGATCGTTTGAATCTGTAAAGTGTGCTAAGCAAACTTATAAAGAGTCGAAAGATTCAATTGAGAGGGATTTGTTTTCCACATTGAGGTCTATGATGATATGCCCAAGGACACCTTTATCTTCTTTGAGGGTATTGGGAAGCATACTCTCTTGATCTTCATCTTGGTGAGAGTGATTCATCACCGGATATATCTCGCCTTGCCCTGCATAAACAGATTGAGAATTAGAAGGTGAATATTTAATATGAAGGCTCGGTTCCTTGATATTAATTAGTAGAAGCTTTGTATTGTCAAGGGATGACTGCTCAATTCGTGGCCTCCACTGGGTAGTTTCAAATACCGGAGTCATATTAAGCAAGTCCTCCATCTCCCTAATCATATTGTAATCTAAATTAGGGGAGTGGGCCAAGCATGCCTTAAAAGAGTTGTGAGGTTCAGTTAAAAGGGGCTCATCCTCAACATTAAAATCAACTGTTTCATGTAGGTGGAGTAGATCATTATGGTTGACAACTCCCTGTACCTCTTGATCATTTACCTGGACCATAATTGAGATCGATTCTAGGCAAATTTGGGTTGTATACTCATGATTGTCATCCAACTCCTCCTCATTTTCTAATTTAGTACAGTTCACAAATGAATTGGGATCACTTTCCTTACATTGTGTCTATAGATAGGGTTGAGGCTGGAATAAACTAGCCTCTTTCTCCTTATTGAGGTCAAGTGTGTCATGGGGGTGGAGTGAGTCAACATCAATATATTTGAAAAATACCCATGTCTTTTGATCATTACTTTGGACAATCATCGAGATTGATTCTTTGGAAAATTGAACCATATACTCATTAACATAATCTAACTCCTCATTCTCAATTTCAGTATTCTCCACAAATGAGTTATGATTACTTTTCTTGCATTGTGTTTCTAGATTGGATTGAGGATAGGATAACCTATCCACTTCCTCCACATTGAGGTGCGATTCAATTGCTTCTAATGATTTCCTAATGTCTGCAACGAATTGGTTGAGTTGTTGGTTGATTTGTTCTTGAGCATCCATGTATTTCTAAAGTGAATTCTCTTAGATTGTTTTTGGTTGAATCTCAAAGGTAGGGGATCTAAGAGAATAGTCATTATAATCGATTGTTGGTTCATATCTCCAATGTTGATGTTTCCACCGATCATAGTCATACGGGTCATATGTTGGAGAGTTTGATGGTTGTTGGTACTTGTTATCACCCATAATATAATCATGCATTGTTTTCTTCTTGCCCGATGTTCCCAACCCCAAGTGTAGGGTCGCAATTTAGTAATAACTCGATAAGACCGAGGTTGAATCCACAGGGACTAAACTTGTACGTATTTTGAAAATAACTAGAAATAGAAAAAGATCTAAATTGAAATATGAATAATTGAGAGTAATGGTGAATAATGTTGATTAAAACTTATGAATTTAAACATGGGAACTAGGGTGCCAACGATCCACTTGTAGCTATCATGATGCTACCTTGCTTGATTCAATAAACACAATTGGAATTGGAGTCTTATCCTATTCAATTGGAAGATATAACAATTTAAATCAAATCTGAACTTTTCATTGACCTAATTCTCAATGGAGGAGAATTGTGAAGATTGGAAGGGATTTCATTACCCAACCATGCCCAGGAGACGATGGTGAACAACGGGATTTATCAATCTCACTATCTTAAAACAAGAAAAGAAGATATTCAAAGCTATCACAACATCTATTGTAATTTGAGTCACAATAAATCATAGAAAACTGAAAATATTCCCTTAATATCAAACTAGAAATCAATGAAGTTCAATAAGAATAAGAATCAAAGCAAACTAAACATCCCAGCACGTTACATACTTCACCTCTTAACCCTAGCTAAGAGGTTTAGCCAACCATAGACATGATTAAAACCAAATCTCTTAAACAAAACATGAAAAATAAACTAGGGAAGAAGAAAAACTCTTTGGCGGCTGCTCCACCCTTGTGCTATGCTCCTTGAGACCTTTCCAAACCCTAGAAGATGCTTTGAAGCATCCTATGGAGTCCTATTTATAGTTGTGGAACTCCAACTTTCATTCCTAGTTGGAAAAATCTAGAAACCGCCTTAAATTTACGCACTTTGTGCAGTTTCCCAAAATAGGCTTGGAGTTTAAACTGCCTCAAATTTACGCACTTTGCGCAGTTTCCCAAAATATACTTGGAGTTTTAGAATATTATTTTTTAGGACAATTTCAGGAATATGTTTGTTTTCTGGACAATTTCAGGATTCATTTTCTTCACTTCGAATCTTTGATTCTCTTCATTCCTCACTTGGTTTTCTTGGATCCTTGGCATATGAATTCTTCATTAATAACTTTCAAATCTCTAAATCTTCATTTAGTAATCTTTTGAGCATAAATCTTCCATTTGACATCAATTTCATCTTAAGCTCTCGAAATCACTTTGCACATGAAAACATGCATAATTAAATCGATTAAACACTATCATGTTTATAAAATCAACATAAAAATAGGGAAAATATACAATATTTCACACTCAACACCCGATGGGTGATAATCGTTCTCACTCTAATGATCATGTAATGATTTCTTAATTTGTGGAGTGTAATTATTCTCCCGCATATGATCGTGTATAAACTTCTTAACCGGTGGAGCATTATATTCCAGTCGGTTCTCAATAATGGTATCAGAAAAAATTTGAGACATAGGTTGTTTTCTAACATAATCATCTGACAGCCCTTCTGGATATCTCTCATCTTTTGGAAGTATGTTAGCATACTTACATGTCCACTCTTGCATATACATGGTAAAACCTGAATTTTGAAGCTGTTCCTAAAATAAATTCCTATATATAAAAAATTCTACAGCAATATGGAAATTAAGTAAAGGGAAGAAGTTATTAAAAGAGAAGAACTAGAATTGAAGATCCTACAAAATCAAAACAATTAAACTATGTTAAGAATGTTAGAAGGAGAGAGAAGAGAAAAAAAGTAAGATGAATCTTAAAAACAAAATATGAAAACTGAAAAATCCTAAAAACCCTAGATTAGAAAAATTCAGAAAATAAGAAAAATCTAACCTAAAACAAAAATCAAACCTAGAAAAACCTAAACCTTATCGTCTTTAACGCCACTCCCTGGCAACGGCGTTAAAAATTTGTTCACAACCCCAAGTGTAGGGTCGCGATGTAGTAATAACTCAATGAGAACGAGGTTGAATCCATAAGGAATATTGAACACAGTCTAGAACTAATCTAAATCTAACTTGGTTGATCTGGGTTTTTAATCCAGCGAGATATAAAGACTTTTGAATAATAAAGAAAAAAGACTAAGGATCCAGGAATCCACCTATATCAATCTCAATATTAATCTGCTTGATTCAATGATAACTCAATTGCAATCGAAGTCCTATTCTATCTAATCAGGTGATGAAGTAATTAAACCAAATCTTAACTCTTCGTTGACCTAGCTACACATGAAGGAGTATTGTGATGATTGGAAGGGATTCCATCATCCTACCATGCCTAGGAGACGATGGTGAACAACAGGATTTACTAATCTCACAATCTCAAAACATGAAAAGAAGATATTGAAAGCCATCAAAACATTTATTGTAATTTGGGTCACAACAAATCATAGAAGACTGAAAATATTCATTAAATCAACTAGAGATTAATGAAGTTCAACATAAACTTGAATGAAAGTAAGATAAACATCGAAATAAACTATAGGTTTCACCCCTTAACCTTAGTTAAGAGATTAACCTAAGAAGACTAACATCCTAGAAGAAAAATAAAAAGATCAATTAGAACCCGTGAAGAAATTGAAGTAGAAGAACGTTGTCGGCGCTCCACCTAGGCCTTTCATCCCTTTTTAAAACCTTAGAATATGCTTTGGAACATCCTAGGGACTCTTAGTTGTAGTTGTGGAGCTCCAACTTTCGGACCGTCTTGCAAATTTCACAAACCGACCTTGGATTTACGCACTTCTATTATACTTCGGTCGGATCGAAGTTGGCTTTAGTCGGACCGAAGTTATGTCTGAAATTTATGTGCTGAGTATTTAGGTCGGATCGAGTCCAACTGAAATCTCGAGCGAAAGTTGGGTTCGGTCGGACCGAAGTTGGCTCAAGTCGGACCAAATTAAACCCGAAAATCCTGATTTCTTGCTGAACGGTTTTCTATAATTTTAGTCGAACCAAAGTTGTCTTAGGTTGGACTGAATTATAGTATGAAAATCATGATTCTTGCTAGACTATTTTGTGCACTTTCGGTTAGACCAAAGTTAACTCAGGTCAGACCGATCTGTCTGATTTTTCTTCTGTTTGACTTGTGCTTTTGCCAGTCTTTTCTCCATCCTTTACACTTGATTTTCTTTGATCTTTGGCATGTGAATTCATCATTAATAACTTCCAAATATCCGAACCTTACTTCGTGATCTTTTGAGCATTAAATCACTGCTTTTATCCTTGTTTTTGAATCAAGCTCTCAAATTCACCTTGTAAGAGAAACATGTATGAATATAGTGATTAAGCATCCTCATGTTCAATAAATCAAGGTATAAATGGGGGAAAATTGTAATATTTGAGTCTCAACATTGGATAAAGTCCACCAACTTAGATACCATTGTATATAGAGAAAGTGAGGAATTGACATCTCATGGATGACAATAACATACATTGAACTTTACATTCGAACCTATCATCCCTTGATTTGTAACCTTCAAGCAATGATCGGGGAGTCGATGATTCCGATATACCTGACCCTTCAAGGATTGATACTTATCATGATCGAGGACATGGTGATTGTGATATACTTGGCCCTTTAAGGAATGATACATATTATGATCAAGGATATGATGATCATGATATACCCGACCCTTCGAGGAATGATACATATCATGATCGAGGACTTGACGATTGCGATATACCCAGCCCTTCAAGTGATGATTAATTTCAGGGAACAACTGACGAATGCGATATGCCCATCCTCTTCACTAATGCTACGTATTTTGATCCTTTGGTTCAATTCAGTCCACATCATATAAACTTACATTTTTCCATACTGGTCAATGAAGAAAACGGAGAGATTCCTGGATCACTGGATACTGTCTTTGCTCCATCCGATATGATTCCGCTCGATACGCATATAGCCGATGAAGCTTTTGTTAATGCAAATAATCAAGGATATCTAGAAATGGTGGATGAACCCAATGAAATATCTGTTGGACAAGTGCTTAAGGACAAAGGCCGATTACAAAAGTTTCAGAGTAAATATGTGATGCGCCACAAATTTCAGTATAAGGTCTTGAATTCTAACCTGCCGATTATAGAAAGTTGTAGTTGAAGGATGCATGCTTCGAAATTGGACGGTGCATGGATGTTCAAAATAAAGACTTACAACACCAAACATACTTGTAAAATGTCGTTTGAGGCGATACGCCACTCCGAGTTAACTATCGAGGATGGCGGACATGATATAGTGAAATGGAGAGCTAGCGATGCCCTAAGGGGGAGGGGGGGAATAGGACAATGCCAAATAATCGAAACAAATGCTGAATATTTAAACAATACAAAGATCTCAATTGCTTGAGTATTGAAACCTTGATTCCAAATAATTCGTATGACAACTAAAAATTTTAGGCAAGAAAACCTTATTTCACAAATGTCTTTAAAATCAAAACTTCAAACTAACACGAGTAAATTAAGAATTACAACATTCACCACAAAAATAAAATACATCCAACCACCAAAAATAATAATAAAGCATTCACCACATGACACAAGGAATTATAGTGGTTTGGTGCTTTAAAAATAGCCATACCTACTCCACTCCCAAAATTACTTCCCTCGTAATTTTGGCTTTCACTATAAAAAGGTTTTCACAGGGTCACCTTAATAACTTAATACAGTTCCTTGTGATTTTCATGAGTTATCATAATAAAAACCCAAACTGAGATTTTCATAGGCTATCTCAGACAAAACCTCAACTGAGATTTTCATAGGAGATCTTAGAAAAACTTAAACAGAGTTTTAGAATGTATACTTATCTTTAATCGTAGAAGATGTAACAAAAACTCGTAGCAGAAGGTCCTCTTTATTGAACATAGATGGTGCAGTGTTCAATCAGATAGAAAGAGTCTAGGGTTCTATAGATTTTAATTATTAAAAACCCAAATGCTACTTAATTCAATTCTCTTAGATCTTAAAGAGGAGTATAGCTTACTCTCCTAGATTAAAACTTAAAAGATTTGAGAATAAAGGGAATTGAATATGCTATTAAAATAAATTATAAATACCAACAAATAGCTTGCCTTAGACTTAAGCTTCCCTCTCTCTTGTAGAAGAATTATGATAATTAAATTTTGTAATTCGAAATGAGAGAAAGACCCAATTTATAATCAAAGAAGTTAGAACTTCGGCTAGCCCAATATAGGCTTTGACTAGCCTGAGTTCAGTGGATTCTTTTTAACAGATTTCGGATTGTTCGGGATAAGAATTATCCAAAATTTGGCTAGTCCGAGGTCAAGTTTGGCTGACCGAACATCACAATTTGGCTGGCTGAATTCCTGTGAATTCTAAAAGTTGGTGTTGCTGGAATTTCACCAGAACTTTCTCGGGTTGGTCGAATTTCAAGTTTAGGCTAGCTGAATTTTCAACAAAAGTTGTTATTTTCTTCAAGCTTGAAGTTGGGCTGGCCGAGGAAGCTTAGGCTAGCTAAATTCTAGGTAAAAATAAGTATGAAAACCCATGATTAAACATTTTTGAAAGTACCAAGTCCTAAGGTCTTTCTAAGGTTTATACTAAAGATATATTAAATATCTGATTCATTTTAGCTTGAACTTTGATTCGGACTTCATCTTAAATTTGGGCTTGATCTTTTCTTGAACATAAGCTGATCTTGAGCTTGATCTTCTCTTAAACATAAATTGATCTTGAGCTTGATCTTCTCTTGAACATAGACCAATCTTGAGCTTGATCATCTTTTGAACACAAACCAATCTTGAAGTTCTACCTTGAAGTGGTTTTGTCTCAGGAAATTTAAAAACCTATGTATGCTCAACATCCTAGCACTTACAATCTCCCCCTTTGTCAATTTCATGACAAAACACACAATATTATAAATACACATCCTGTTACAAGATCAACCATACACAGATTTTAATAACAAAGCTGCCCTTGAATTCTTCATAGCTTATAATCTTCAGCTTTACCACTGATGGTGCTCAACTGACACATATAACATTCCATACATTCATTCCATATATTCTCTCCCCCATATTATATAACATTGCATACTAGCCCATCATTCTCTCCCCCCCTTTTGTCACAATTTGATAAAGGAAGAATAACATAAATAATATGAATAGAAAAGTATAGAAGGAGTGTGCATTAAGAAAATCAGGGTAATCATATGAAATAGTCGACCATATTATCTAAAATAGTCAACTGTTAGCAAACAAATCATCATCCAAAGTATCAAGACAAGTCACAAAATAAGATCAAGTATAGAACCAACATAAGACAGAAAGATAAATAAATCTAGCTTAATCCGACCTAGAGGAAGATGGTGCAGGCATCGAAGGATCATTTAGCCGTAAACTCCGGTTGATGCGAGGAAGTACTTTTTCATGTACTTCACTATAGACTATTGGGTTTGGGCCAGTGAAGCCTGCGATACATGCACAGACTCCACTTTCTCCTCTAATGCAGATAGCCTCTCATCAAACTGAGAAGGATGGTAGTCAGAATTAGCTGGATCATCTGAATCTTCTAGCTCATTAAATGTCCTCCATGGTTGTGTCGTCAGTAGGCTGCAGTTCTTCTTCTTCTCCTTCTCTTTGCTTAGGAAGAGGAGTGGGGTTCATCATATTCAGGTTTGAAATGTTAAATAGGAGTTTGGATTCCAGTGCCTTATACATAGGAATTTAGACATTATAATGAAAGGCAATGCAAGACATGAGATGTGTGTTCACAACCCCAAGTGTAGGGTCGTGATGTAGTAATAACTCATGAGAACGAGGTCGAATCCCCAGGGACTAAAATTGTACGTATTCTGAAAAGAACTAGAACTAGAAGAAGATCTAAATCTAAATTTTGGAATAATTGAGAGTAATGGTGAATAATGTTGATTAAAACTTATGAATTTAAAGGAGGGAACTAGGGTGCCAAGGATCTATTTGTAGCTATCAAGATGCTACCTTACTTGATTCAAGGAACACAATTGGAATTGGGGTCTTATCCTATCCAATTGGAAAATAAGATGGATAGGATTCGTGGCAAATTTACAATGAACTAAATCCGTCGCATCCCTTCTGACATTTGATTTTTGTGACTCGACACCTGTGACGGACCATGCAGTGGTTAATTTGGTTTTGCAATGGATCTGGTCTGTCGTAAATTCTTGATTTTGGCGTAATTATTCTCCATTGTAATAGGTTAACTGAAGCCCCATCGTTGACCAGATCTTGGTAATAGGGCATCAATCCAGATGAGCCGATATATACTATGCTTTGAGGTTGTTGTGTCATACTATGGTTAGGCTTATTGATGACCACTCGGACACGTCCCTCGGCTCCACGGTGATTGCGTTGACCTGTGGTACTGTATCATCCTTGGACCCACTTCCAGCACCTTCCTCAAATGAAAAAGAAGCGAGTTGTATGATCACTGGTAGGGTATGTTCTATTAAATTTTGTGATTGTGATTTTATTAAGCAATCATGTGATTTTTTTGGATGACTATTGTTTGATTTTTGTGACCCGGTAAATAGTGATAGACCATACAATGGTTAATTTGGTTTTGCGATGGATCTACTCCATCTTAAATTCGTGATTTTATCGTAGTGATTCTCCATGCTAATAGGTTAACTGTAGCCCCATTGTTGACCAGATTCCTGGTAATAGGGCATCTATCCAGATGGGGTGATATATAATATGCTTTGAGGTTGTTCTGTCATACTGTGGGTAGGCTTATTGATGACCACTCGGACATGTCCCTCGCCTCCACCGTGATTACATTGACCTGTGGTACTGTATCATCCTTGGACCCACTTCCAGCACCTTCCTCAAATGGAAAAGAAGAGTGTTGGATGATCACTGGAAGGGTATATTCTTTTGAATTTTCTGAATATGATTCTTATTAATTAATTAAGTGATTTTTTTTGGATGACTATCAGGTGTAATAGTTTTTATTTTTGAAAATAAACTTAACACTTGTTGAAGCATAAAAAGAGAGAAAGACAACAAACTTTCGTTGTACGCAGAGAACTATTGTGCACAGAGAACCATTGTGCATAGATAAGATTGTGCGTTAAAAGGAGTTAGTCCGCACAACAAAATCCACACAGTGAAGATTGCACAATGAAGATCGAACAATGGAGTTCGCATAATGAAGATCACATAGTGAAGATCGTATAATGGAGTTTGCACAATGGAGACCGCACAATGGAGTCCGCCCAGTGGAAATGGCATACTTGGGACCGCAAAGAGGGGAATCGGTGCACAAGGGATACCGCACAATGACTATGTGTCATGTTCACATATGTGAGAGGGCTATAAATACCCCATGACCCTCTAAAGGGAGGATTAACATCCCATTGAAGAGGAGAAGAGAAGATCTTGGAGGGCGAAAGGTAGAGTTCGCACTCATTATGCAGAACAGGCGTCGTGCGGCACGCAAGACTGTCGGCGCATGACAAAATAGAGTGCACAATAGTCTCTAACACACAAGATGGAGCTCACAGTGTCCAGCGCACAACAGTGCCCAGTGCACAATAGCTGTCATGCCCCAAACCCAGAAATTGGATTCACAGGAATACCGATCACTGAATCCGGTGTCGACAGCCTCCGTAGTACCCCATTCTTGGCTCTCAGCACCCATATGCCAGGTTCCGATCCTGAGATCATACAAGGAGGATTTTTCAACGTACATTTAACTCGTAAGAAGCATAACTAAAAGTTTACCCAAATCACAATGGCAACATCATCATCACATATTCACTAATATAAACATTTGAATACAATGCTGAAAGGAAAATGCATATGTCAAAATCAAAGCTCCAAAAGTCAGCTACATACTCTGAGCTCCACACTACTGCAACCTAACATCACCTGCACACATCTATCGTGCATAAGCTTATAGAAAGCTTAGAAGGTGGTGTAAGTGTGTGCACAAGGTAAGTGCCAAGTATACAATACAATGCCATAATCAAACAATATCAGAAATACTGGTAAGATCATGAATCATACGATATCAGAGTAAGCGAAAATATAGACAAGTCCATGAGTCAAACAATATAAGAGTACGCAATACATATCAGATATGCAAATGAGGAGTCATAAAGATCCAAATATCAGTGTCGAGGATGCAATGTAATATACAATTCCTAATGAGTTCACGAATACTGTCAGTCATATCTAAACCATATAAATGCAAAAACACAGTAACCCAAAATGTCATATGCCGAGGATGTAATGCAATATACAATATGTGGTGCGAATGAAATGACCAAGTTACAGTGTGAAGTCAGGATGATAGTATGTGGTATCGTAGGCTATGGGGGCCTATCACAAAGGAATTTTATCCAAACCAGTCTCATACCTAAATTTGAATAGATAGACTCAATGTGGCAAGTTCCTGATCTCAGGTTAGTTGCGCGCCACAACCGAAATCTTAGCCATTGTGAAAGTACACATAACAATTAGTTGCGCACTACCAACCCGAGTGGATAGTGAATGAATGAATATGAGCTGAATATGCAATTCTTGCTCCACAAATCAGTACTTTACATCTCTGGGCTCATCACCAGGGTCTAGTACACTCTACATGCAATCGCCACCCACTGACGTGCCACCATGCAAGTGGAAGAGACCTCACTATTTGCCTAGCCAGTAGTCAGCCAATATCTACCACGCACATCGATAGCAGACCCATTTGGGAGCTGGTCAAACTCAGCTTAGTTTATAGCCCCCTCACTTAGGCAGATAAGGCCACACCCCCTCCTAACCGACCACGACAAAGTGGGAGACGTGGCCTACTGGTATTCGGCACTTGGGCGCTCATATATCCACTTGGTCTAGACGTTGGGGCATCTCTTGGCCACGGAGGTTTAGGGACTTTCACCCATGGACATCCAAAGTGCCCAGATGCTCGAACCAAACATTTTCGATGTCCCATCTAGCCATCCACGACATGCCTGTGGAGGCTACAGCCCTGATGTCGCTAGGGCATACAGTATTGACAACACACAATGCAAGGTGCATGAGTCATATAATCTAGTCATGCATCAGTCCTGCACATACCGTGCACTCATGTGAGATAACCTCTGCCTATTAGGGAGTTCATAATAACCTGCCCAATGACATATCTAATGGTCAACCACATCTTATAACAAACATGCAAATGATGCATATGGGCATGTATCATGATGCTATGCTGTCACATACTTATAATCGGTGTCAATAACCGGCATCGACAATCGACCTCGACAATGTGGACATTAACCAACATTGCCCTCAAGGAATGACCCACATAGAGCCTAACATATAATGGACCCATGGCCTCACATAAGGGCCAAATATACAACACCATCGGCCTCACTCAAGAGCTTAATACACATCATGATAGGCCTAACATACATCACAATGGGCTCCATTGCCTAGCCCTCAAACGTATCATAATGGGCCTCATCACATAGGCCACATATACATCACATTGGGCCTTAAACATGGGCTGAATACACATCACAACAGGCCTTAAATACAAGCCACATATGCACTCATTAGGCCTCGACAATCAGAATTGGCTTCGACAATCGGAATCAGCCTCGATAACTGGCCTCGACAATCATAATTGGAATTGGCCTCGACAATCGCCCTTGACAATCGGAATCGACCTCAACAATTGGAATCAAAATCGGCCTCAACAATCAGAATCAAAATCGACAATCGAAATTGGCCTCGACAATCGTAATCGAAATCGGCCTCGACAATCAGAATTGGAATCGACAATCGGAATCGGCCTCGATAATCGACCTTGACAATCGGAATCGGAATCGGCCTCAACAATCGGCCTCGACAATTACAATCAAAATTAGCCTCAATAATCGGCCTCGATAATCTAAATCAGAATTGGCCTCAACAATCGGTCTCGACAATCGGAATCGGAATCGTCCTCGATAATCGGAATCAAAATTGACCTCGACAATCGGAATCGAAATCGGCCTCAACAATCGGCCTTAACAATCGAAATCAGAATTGATAATCAGAATCAGCCTCGACAATCGGAATCAGAATTGATAGTCAGAATTGGCCTCGACAATTAGAATCGGCCTAATAAAGGGCATAAGGGAAGGTCACAATGTGGACATTTAACCATCATTGCCCATCAATGTGGACATTAAACCATCATTGCTCTCAAGGCATGACCCGCCATAATCATCATTACATACATCATGGGGTAATCACACATCGCAATAGACGTCATATGCATCACATTCGGCCCCATATAAAGGCCCCACATATGTCTCATTGGGCCTCACTCGTGGCCCTTATATACATCACATTGGGCCTCTACCCATGGGCCATCAAGTACATCAAGTGGATCGCATCCATGGGCCGCACCAATGGGCCTCATATATATCAAGTCGGCCATATCACATGGGCCGCACTAGTGGGCCTCATATACATCAAATGGGCTGCATCAATGGGCCTCATATACAGCAAATGGGTCGCATCAATGGGCCACACCAATGGGCCTCATATACATCAATTGGTCCGTATCAATGAGCAGCAACAATGGGCCTCATATATATCAAGTGGAAGGTGTCCACGGGCCGCATCAATGAGCCTCATAAACATCAATTAGGTTGTATCAATGGGCCACACTAATGGGCCTAATACATATCACAATGGGCCTTGCCCATAGGCCACGAATACATCACAATTGGCCTTTCCCATGGGCCATAGATTCAAGCAGGTGGGCCCCATCATATGGGCCTTGTATACATCACATCGGGCCTTTCCATCTCAGCCTGTAATTTTATCATAATGGGCCCAATCCCGTGGGCCTCAAATACATCATGCTGAGCCACACAGCAGGTGGGCCCTGCACAATCAGTAGGTAGGCCTGTACCTCCCAAATGGGCCCACCAGATGAATAAAATGGATGTACAACAAATACATCAAGGCAGACCCCACCATAACGTTTATTTTCCATCCAAATTTGTTCATAAGGTCACAAAGACCTGGATAAAGATGAAAACAAATTTCATACTTATCCAAAACTTTTGTACTCCCTAAAGGGGGTTTCAATGGTCGGCGTTCAATCCCCCCTGGTTTGGTTTTTTTTTTTTTTTTTTACGGAGTGGTCCACTTGATTAATGGGTGGATTGTACGGTGTGGCCACTATGATGTATTTTGAGATCCAACCTATTCATAAGTTAACATAGAGTGGATGAAGTGAAAACAATTATTAGTTTGATTGGAAACTACTGTGGCCTATAGAAGTTTGAACGGTGGATGTCACTGTCCCCATTTGCAAATGGTGGGGTCCACTTGAACTTTGGATCTAACTCATCCTCTTACTCATACCATAAAATGATATTTTAAAATGGTTGGATGGTTTAGATACAACACATGCATCATGGTGGGTCCCACCGTCCAAGGGCTGGACGGTATGGATCCACACAGCAAGCGCTGCTACTACGCACGTGCAGTAGCTGGCAGTGGCTGCTAGTCCACATCACACGGATGGACGGTGGGGATAAATACATACATTAAAGGTGGCCCCCACCCCACATGTGCTACATGTGTGGGTGGTTCCCACTCACCAGAAATGGACGGGAGGTCGGGATGAGGTCCATGCAGCAGATGGCCCCACGCTCCTGCTACTTCAACGCAACAGGTGAGTCCCACATAGGGCCCATCATCATAAATATTATAATAGTATTTTGCTTTATAATTTATATTTTTTGTTTGTTAGCTATTTAGTACACCTCACTGTTAGTTCACACTTCACCGTATAGAAACGGCCAGCGTTCACTGGACATTATGGGTATGCATGTGGGTCCCATGTGTGGGGCCCACGGCTGGTGGGTCCCACATAGACGTGGCCCACCTAATTTGGATCACTCTGATATTTGTGTTTTCTCAATGATCCGGGCCAACCCAAAAAGGACATCAATGGTGGACCCCGGATATGTGTAACGACCTTGGAATTTTTGTGCTAATCTTTCCTTAAGTAGTTGTTTTCGGGGTAATTAGCGCTATACTCGATTGCTTGTGAAATTCGCATCAATCACTTTAAATTGTATCTGCATGGCTCTAAACTTGTAGATTAGTTAGCGCTACGTTACTCTGAAATCTGGGATCTATCGCTAAAGCCAGTTGTTCTGGAGAATTTTTGGAAGATCTGGATCGGACCTGGACCGCGCGTTGAAAGTCTGATAGAGATGATCTTAGGCTGTTGCGGTCACTGAGTTGGGCTTGACCATCACCTTGAAAATCAAGTCCATCTGATGTTCTGGGTCGATTTGATTGAGTTCGGAGTGAAGAGTGTGAGAACGGTTGGAATTTATTAAGTTTTTATAAAATCTGAGTCGTGTCGCTTGCGCGATGATTTTAAGCTATCTGACCGTTGGATTCTGACCCAATTTCACCCTCTGATCAGGATAGATGGCCCAGGCATATCCTAGTGCTTGTGGACCTGATCGAGATTCCGTGACCGTTGAATTGAGTGTGGTCTGCCACAGCTGATCTGAAGAGCCGGTCGGTATGAAAACTCAGCCTGACCTAGATCCATGGTCAATGAGCTTAAGTCCGACCTTTCGTGGTTATAGGCCCACCAGAAGTGCTTCGTTGGATCGAGAAAGGCATGCTTTGGTTATAACCTAAGTATACCTTGTCCCTAGGGTTATTTTCATCAAGAATAGGCCTATTTATAGTCCTTAAACCCTAGCCCTCTTTTCCATACGAATTTTTTCTCTAACCCTAGCTTGGAAAGAGAGTGGAAAAGAGAGAGAAAGTGAGAGAGATAAGTTGGTGAATCATCTTGGATTCTTCCTTGTTTTGCTTCATCTTTGAACCTTCACTTTGAATCGTTCTTTTGACGGTTCTGAGTTCTTTTGGGGTAAGTTAACCTAACCCTAACCTGTGTTAGAGCTTAGCTTAGTTTTGGTGTTGTTGTATCTCATTTCTATCTTTGTCTTAGGGTATTCCATCGTCGTTGACGAAGACAACTCGTCTAAATCAGTTCGGTGGTTCTTTCTTTGCTTAAGGTGCGGACTTTAAGCGTATAGGTTATGGTTTTCAAGGCTTTCAACGCCAGTTAGTGATTTATTCTTATTATGGACGAGATTTCACATGTCAAATGTTGTGTTTACATTGCTTTCCTGATATGCATGTGCTATATTGAGATTTGTGTATCCTATGTGTATTTATAAAGTACCGTATACATATAAAATATGCACTTATGTTTGCCATGATTATTTGTCATGTATGTATGCTAGATGCATGTATGACAACTCCTTGGTAAAAGGAATTGTCTAAATGCATGTATTTCAACATACGTCATGTGTGTTGTTCCATGTATGCTAAGTGTTTGTAGAAATGCATGAATGATCTAAAGTGTAATTTGTTACACTAATTGCGTGCGTTGAGAAGTGATTCTCAATACTCCTATTGATGCGCATGATTTCCTTTATGCAAGTTACATTCCAAGTTATTTAAATTCAAGCATTGCCTATGCTTACATTTATGTTAAGTTGAGATTCTTCAAATGTGTATGTACCATGATTTAAGTTGTTGTTCCATTACTGTTTTACATTCCACATGAATATCTGTTGTAGTGTAAGGTGTTTGGGACTATGCATTAGTTCAGGAAATCGGTAATCGACTCTATATTCATGGTCGAGATTGCTTTCGCCACGTAGGACGTATTAGACAAACCCGAGCCGTATTAGAGTTGGCGGCAGTGGTTTGGCCACGCGGAGTGTTTGCGCACTATATGTCGCTCAACTCAACGTGTGCTCGTGCTAGTCGAGTTCTTCAAGTAACCCGATTATCCGATGTATGTTCACCATGTATGGACGCTATTGCTTGAATCTAGGATACCGAACTTACCAGTGAAATCCTATTAACTATGGTACTTGATCCGCTAAGACTCATGAGCCGGACATGGTGGTATGGGACACCGTGGTCGAGCTGTCGGCCTACGCTGGGGTGACGAGCCCCCCCGTAGTGACCAGTGAACAACTAAACTCGTGAGCCGATTATGGTGGTATGGGACAATATATTCGTGCGGTCGGCCTACATTGATTGGTGACGAGCCCTTTGTAGTGACCTCGAGCATACCTAGATACCGCAATGAGGTGACGAGTCGAACTGTGGTAGTAAGGGCATGAAAGGCGTGCATTGATTGGTGACGAGCCCTTTGCTACGACCTCAAATATATGATCGTATGAGATGTCTAGGATTGACGACCCTAGTATGGATCACTGTTTAGATGGTGACATGAGGAAGGTATCTTAGCTTCCCAATCCTGCTGTGTGAAATGGACTAATAATAACTTGGTAATCATATCCATGCACCGCATTTGCATGTGCTTTGTAGATGTGGCGCACTTTGAGGCGATGTCATGCGTAACGTAAGATGAAGACACTGAGGGTGTACGTGTGAGGACATGCATCATATTGCATACATCCTCGCATTAAACAAGAGTACTTAGGATTTATTTAATTGTTCTGCTTTATCATTACTGTTTGATTGAACTGATAACATGTTAACCAGTGCCTTATTATTCCACTGAGTTGATCACTCACTCTCACGTTCTGGGGCGGTGTTCAACACCCACCAGACTCTGTCGCAGGCTCTGATGTTGCAGATGTGGATGCGACTTCTGAGGCAGAGCGGGAGCTGGATGATGATGAGGCTGCCTTCTCCTATATGCAGTTTTCAGACGGGTTCTAGCGAGCCTCGGTCTGATGTGCGGGTTTATGGGATTATTTTTGGGAACTCAAATGATGTAATTTGATACTTGTAATTTGTTTAGTAACACTTTCAGTACGACCTGGTTTGTATATGTACTTCAAGGATTCACACTTGTACGCATATATTTCTATAAGTCTTCCGCTTGCTTTATTCACTTATCCCTAAATCATATCTGTGTTTTGGCTTAATCTATTCCATGTTTTATGCACTAATACAGTCAACATACATTCATCATTAAATATGTTGCATAAGTGATGGTTTGAAACTCGGGAGCTGAGTCATGCTCGACCCCCGAATTCCAGGGCGTTACAATATGGTAGCAAGGTGGGCCCCGCTTGGACAGCGGTGCATCCCACGTAGTGGACGGCATGGATAAAAATACATCATGGTGGCCCACAAGGTGGGAAAGAGAGATAGAGAGAGAAAGAAAGAACGGTGGAGATGGGAGGGACCCTGCTGCTATGGGTCCCTTTTTGATACAAGGCATACATCAAGATGGGTCCCACCATATGTGGGCCCTCAAATCATCAAGATCACACAAATCAAATCATTAAATACACCTACCTTTAGATCTTGGTCTCCTCCTTCCACTGATGCGATCCAGAGCTCCATGGATGAGATTCAACGGTCGAGATGAAGCTTGGATGGTGGAGATGGGATGTAGGAAGGTGGGTCACACCTAGCTTCTTTAGGGAGCTTGGACGTTGCTCTCATGAGATTTGCTTGGAATGAAATGAGAAATGGGAGAGAGAGAGAGAGAGGAGATATAAGGGAGATGGGATGGAAGGTATGGGCTCTCTTAACCTGTTGGTAAGAAAGGGATGGCTAAGCATGGGTTGCTTTGACTTTGGGTAAGGATAGGTAAGGGTGAGTGATGGCTTGTGATGGGATGTACTTGACTTATGATTAATATGATTGATGGGACATGTTGTAGAGATTCTTTCAAAATTTACAACGTGCAGCATTTTCCTCAAACTGAACGTGGGCCCACATCTCCTGGCATGGGTATCACCTCGGTGCGCGAGACACGGCGACGTTGCGGTCGCACTGGTACAAGTCTCAGGTCGAGTTGACTTAGATCGATAGGATGGGACTCGAGGTCGTACACAAATGCCGATAACAGATCGCGGGTCATCGAAATTTGACTGGGAGGATTGCGGAGGCATACGGAACGGTACGGGCTAGGATACGGGTCTCACAACTCTCCCCTCCTAATAAAAAATTTCATCCTCAAAATTTACAGAACATACAAGGGAAGAGGAAACATCATCAAGTATATAAGTCAATGCATAATCAATCTACCAAAGGATGAAGATCGCTCTCTAATCTCAACCTCTTCCTTCCAAGACATATCCTCAACAGAATGGTGACCCTTACTGAACCTCAGATCCCGGGTGAGAAATGATCAAAACAGGAATACTATGCGGCCTCATAATCTCAACGGTACAGAGCTATATCAGAAAATCTCTAAGTTATATGAACTAGGGGATCTAACCATTCTAAGTTCTCAACAATCATAGAGTGTAGGGTATCTATCAGTAGATATGTGATGTTATCTTCAGGTATTCCCAAGTTATGCTCTAATACCATCTTCTGTCACGTCCCAAACCTGAAAATCGGATTCACAGGAAACCCGATCGCCGAATCCAGTGGCGATAGCATATGTAGTACCCCATTCTCGTCTCCCAGCACCCATATGCCAGGTTCCGATCCTAGGATCCTATAGGGAGGATTTTCCAATGTAGTTTAACTCATAAGAAGCATAACCACAAGTTTACCCAAATCACAAAGGCAACATCATTATCACATATCCACTAATATAAACATTTGAATACAATGCTGAAAGGGAAATACGTATGTCAAAATCAAAGCTCCAGAAGTCAGCTATATACTCCGAGCTCTATGTTGCTGCAACCTAACATCACCTGCACGAATCTATCATGCATAAGCTTATAGAAAGGTTAGAGGGTGGTGTAAATGTGTGCACAAGGTAAGTGCCAAGTATACAATACAATGCCATAATCAAACAATATCAAAAATACTGGTAAGATCATGAATCATACGATATCAGAGTAAGCAAAAATACTGACAAGTCCATGAATCAAACAATATCAGAGTACGCAATACAGATCAACTATGCAAATAAGGAGTCATAAACATCCAAATATCAGATGTCGAGGATGCAATGCAATATATAATTCCTAATAAGTTCACGAATACCGTCAACCATATCTAGACCACATAAACGCAGAAACACAGTAACCTAAAATGCCATATGTCGAGGATGTAATGTAATATGCAATATGTGCTACGAATGAAATGACCAAGCTGCAGTGTGAAGTCGGGATGATAGTACGTGGTATCACGGGCTATGGGGCCTATCGCAAAGGACTTCTATCCAAACCAGTCCCATACCTAAATTTGGATAGATAAACTCATTGTGGTAAGCTCCTGATCTCAGGTTAGTAGCACGCCCCAACCGAAATCCTGGTCATTGCGAAAGTACACATAATAATTAGTTGTGCACCACCAGCCCAAGTGGATAGTGAATGAATGAATATGATGCCGAATATGCAACTCCTGCTCCACAAATCAGTATTGCACATCTCTGATATCATCACTGAGGTCTAATACACTCTACATGTAATCGCCGCCCACTGACGCGCGACCATGCAAGTGGAAGAGACCTCAGTATCTGCCTGGCCAGTAGTCAGCCAATATCTACCCAGCACGTCAATAGCGGACCCATTTGAGAGCTGGTCAAACTCAGCCTAGCTTACAGCCCCTTCACTCGGGTGGATAAGGCCACACCCCCTACCAACCGACCACGACATAGTGGGAGACGCGGCCTACTGGTATTCGGCACTCGGGCGCTCATGTATCTACTCGGTCTAGACGTTAGGGCATCTCCCGGCTGCGGAGGTTTAGGGACTTTCACCCATGGACATCCAAAGTGCTCAGATGCTCGAACCAAACATTTTTGGTGTCCCATCTAGCCATCCACGACATGCCTGTGAAGGCTATGGCCCTGATGTCAATAGAGCGTATAGTAATCACAACACACAATGCAAAGTGTATGAGTCATACAATCTAGTCATACATTAGTCCTGTACATACCATGTGCCCAAGTGAGATAACATCCTCCTATCAGGGAGTTTCATAACAACCTGCCCAATGACATATGCAATGGTCAACCACATCTCATAATAAACATGCAGATGATGTGTATGGGCATGTATCATGATGTTATGCTGTCACATACTCATAATTGGTATCAATAACCGGCATCGACAATCGACCTCGACAATGTGGACATTTAACCAACATTGCTCTCAAGAAATGGCTCACATAGAGCCTAACATATAGCGGACCCATAGCCTCACATAAAGGCCAAATATACAACACCATCAGCCTCACTCAAGAGCTTAATACACATCATGATGGGCCTAATATACATCACAATGGGCTCCATCACCTGGCCCTCAAATGCATCATAATGGCCTCATCACATAGGCCTCATATACATCACATTAGGCCTTAAACACGGGCTGAAAACACATCACAATGGACCTCAAATATGGGCCGCATATGCATCTCATTAGGCCTCGACAATCGAAATTCGCCTCAACAATCAGAATCAGCCTCCACAATCAGAATCGAAATCGGCCTCAACAATCGCCTTTGACAATTGGAATCAGAATCGGCCTCAACAATCGGCCTCGACAATAGGAATCGACCTCGACAATCGGCATCGACAATCAGAATCGGAATCGACCTCAACAATCGACCTCGACAATCGAAATCAGAATTAGTCTCAATAATCAGCTTCAACAATCAGAATCGAAATAGATAATCAGAATCGGCCTCGATAATTAGCCTCAACAATCAGAATCGAAATCGGCCTCAACAATTAGAATTGAAATCGATAATCGAAATCAGCCTCAATAATCGACCTTGACAATCGAAATCGAAATCGGCCTCAATAATCGGAATTGAAATCGACTATCAGAATCGGCCTTGACAATCGAAATCAAAATCGAACTCAACAATTGGCCTTGACAATCGGAATCAGAATCGACCTCGACAATTGGCATCGGAATCGGCCTCGATAATCGACCTTAACAATCGAAATTGGAATCGGCCTCAACAATTGGCCTTAACAATCATAATCGGAATCGACAATCGGAATCCACCTTGACATTCGGAATCGAAATCAGCATCAACAATCAGAATTGGAATCGACAATCGGAATCGGCCTAGATAATTGGCTTAACAAAGGGCCTAAGGGAAGGTCACAATGTGGACATTTAACCATTATTGTCCATCAATGTGTAAATTAAACCATCATTGCTCCCAAGGCATGACCTACCATAATCATCATTACATACATCATTGGGTAATCACACATCGCAATGGACATCATATGCATCACATTTAACCCCATACAAAGGCCCCGCATATGTCTCATTGGGTCTCACTCATGGCCCTTATATACATCACATTGGGCCTCTACCCGTGGGCCATCAAGTACATCAAGTGGATCGCATCCATGGGCCGCACCAATGGGCCTCATATATATCGAGTCGGCCATATCACATGGGCTGCATCAGTGAGCCTCATATACATCAAATGGGCCGCATCAATGGGCCTTATATACAACAAATGGGTCGCATCAATGGGCCACACCAATGGGCCTCATATACATCAAATGGGCCATATGAATGGGCTACACTAATGGACCTCATATATATCAAGTGGAAGGTGTCCACGGGCTGCACCAATGGGCCTCATATACATCAATAATGGACCATGCCCATAGGCTACGAATACATCACAACGGGCCTTGCCTATGGGCCTTAGATTCAAGCAGGTGGGCCCCATCATATGGACCTTGTATACATCACATCGAGGCTCTCCATCTGAGCCCGTAATTCGATCATAATGAGCCTTATCCCGTGGGCCTCAAATACATCATGCTGAGCCACACAGCAAGTGGGCCCTAAACAATCAGCAGGTGGGCCTGCACCTCCCAAATGGGCCCACCTGATGAATAACATGGATGTACAGCACATACATCAAGGTGGACCCCACCATAACGTTTATTTTCCATCCAAATCTGTTCACAAGGTTATAAAGACCGGGATAAAGAGGAAAAAAAATTTCATACTTATCCAAAACTTCTATACTCCCTAAAGGGGGTTTTAATGGTAGGCGTTCAATCCCCCTTGGTTTTTTTTACAGAGTGGTCCACCTGATCAACGGCTGGATTGTACGGTGTGGCCCACCGTGATGTATTTTGAGATCCAACCTATTCATAAGTTAACATAGAGATAGATGAAGTGAAAACAATTATCAGTTTGATTGGAAACTACTGTGGCCTATAGAAGTTTGAACAGTGGATGTCACTGTCCCCATTTACACATGGTGGGGTCCACTTGAACTTTAGATCTGACACATCCTCTTACTCATACCATAAAATGATATTTCAAAATGGTTTGACAGTTTGGATACAACACATGCATCATGGTGGGTCCCACCATCCAAGGGATAGACGGTGTGGATCCACACAGTAAGCACTGCTGCTGCGCACGTGCAGTAGCTGGTAGCGGCTGCTGGCCCACATCACACGGACTTACGGTGGGGATAAATACATATATCAAAGGTGGCCCCCAACCCACATGTGCTACACGTGTGGGTGGTTCCCACTCGCTAGAAATGGATGGACGGTCTGGATGAGGTCCACGCAGCAGCTGGCCCCACGCTACCGCTGCTTCAACGCAGTAGGTGGGTCCCACGTAGGGTTCACCATCATAAATATTATAATATATTATATTATAGTAATATTTTGCTTTATTATATTTTTTTATTTGTTAGCTGTTTAGTACACCCCATTGTCAGTTCATACTTCACTGTATAGAAACATCCAGTGTTCTTGGACGCTGGACGATATGGGTATGCATGTGGGTCCCACGTGTGGGCCCACAGTTGGTGGGTCCCACATAGACATGGCCCACCTGATTTGGATCACTTTGATATTTGTGTTTTCTCAATGATCTGGGCCAGCCCGAAATAGACATCAATGGTGGGCCCCGGATATGGAAGCGAGGTGGGCCCTGCTTAGATAGCGGTACGTCCCACGTAGTGGATGACATGGATAAAAATACGTCATGGTGGGCCACAAGATGGGAAAGAGAGATAGAGAGAGAAAGAGAGAACGGTGGAGATAGGAGGGACCCCGCCACTATGGGTCCCTCTTTGATACAAGGTATACATCAAGATGGGTCCCACCATATGTGGGCCCTCAAATCATCAAGGTCACACAAATCAAATCATCAAATACACCCACCTTTAGATCTTGGACTCCTTCCACCGATGCGATCTAGAGCTCTATGTATGAGATTCAACGGTCGAGATGAAGCTTAGATGGTGGAGATGGGATGTTGGAATTTGGGCCACACCTAGCTTCTTTGGGGAGCTTGGACGTTGCTCTTATGGGATTTTCTTGGAATGAAATGAGAAATGAGAGAGAGAGAGAGAGAGAGGAGATGTAAGGGAGATGGGATAGAAGGTATGGGCTCTCTTGACTTGTTGGTAAGAAAGGGAAGGCTAAGCATGGGTTGCTTTAACTTTGGGTAAGGAGAGGTAAGGGTGAGTGATGGCTTGTGCTGGGATGTACTTGACTTATGATTGATGTGATTGATGGGACATGTCGTAGAGATTCTCTCAAAATTTATAACGTGTGGCGTTTTCCTCAAACTGAATGTGGGCTTACATCTCCTAGCCTGGGTATCGCCTCGGTGCGCGAGATGGGGCATTAGAACCACGGCGACGGTGCGGTCGCACTGGTACAAGTCTTGGGTCTAGCTGACTCAGATCGATAGGATGCGACTCAAGATTACCCACAAAATCTAATAACAAATCGTGGGTCGCCAAAATTCGACCGGGAGGACCGCGGAGGCATACGGAATGGTACGGGCTAGGATTTGGGTCTCACAATAGCCTCCAGCACATAGAGCTTCCATCATAAAGTGTCCTAGTGCACCATACTCCTACGCACAATGCTGCCAAATATTATATGTCACATTTATTTTATATTACAATTCATGAATATTCTATTTTGGAATTAAAGGAGAAAAAGGATGTAAAGGAACTTGGAATGAATAAATGATGTGATTATCTTCTTCATCTTCTTTTTTTAATCATTAAGTGAATGAAATTCCCAAATCGAATACATTTGTTTCTTGTTCAAAACAAAATGACAACTCTGCTAGGGAACATATTGTGTTCACTTAATATTAACTTAAGAACTGTACGGAAGATAATCACAACTATTTGACATCTTTAAGGTGCCAAAATGGCGACTCTTAGTGGAAACATCCTACCTTTCATCTCCGAAATAGAATATAACTTAATTTAAATACTAACTTCTGTCATTTTGTAATAAAGAGGATTTAGGAGATAGGATATTGTAACCAACCAATCAATGGCAATCATTCAGAGGAATACAGCTTTTTTACTTCACTGTAGCAGGGTTCGTCGTGGAGTACACTGATAAATAAGCTGAATGTCACAAAGAGAAAGTAGTGTCAGTCAAGCGTATAGAGTCACGGGCAACTGCCGTAGTCATAACTGCTTCACTAATAGCACAGAAAGAAAAAGATGACTGGATCGTTGTCACTCGCAAAAGGACAAGGACTCAGAGCATCACTGTGACAGGAACGAGTTCACCACTGCGAAGAGTCAGGGGACCGATAATGCCAAATATAGCCAAGAAACATCCTGAACTTGCTCCACCAGCAATCTACCCTAGGCAAGTGGTGATTCCTTTAGCTATACAAGATTTCCCCGCTCTACCTATTAAGAACTCCCGGTGGATAAGAGAGCAGAAAGGAAAGGCTTTACTGACGAGCTCACCGGGATCCACATCACCAATCTCTGTCCCCCCAATCAACCGATTACTCTAGAAATGCATAAAGATCATATGAGTCTCCTCTTTTGGCAACCCCTATAATGTCGATGCACTCTCATTCGGCTTCGACTACTGCCTCGTCAGGGAATGAAGAGACTGTTGTTCACATGGCAGAAACAAATCGAGGGTCTTCCCCAACTACAAAGGATCGCATCACTGAGATGGTAGAAGCGCAGAAAGCACTAATGGAGGAATGTTGGAACCTTCGGGAGGCCTTGGGGACTCTTGTGTATAATGTAGCACGAATGACGACACCCTCAATGACTGATAAAATAAATGAACGTGAACAACACCCTAAAGGGTCACAGCCACCGAGGACCGGGTCACACGGATCTGCCCCTATGATGAGAGCATTAACACAAGTAGAGGTACGACAAGTTGTCGAAGAAGCATTCAGCTCAGAAAAAGAACGTGAGAGTATAGGAAGATTCAGATATTAGACGCCATACCCAAAAGAAGTCAAAGATATTCTATTCCCAAATAACTTCAAGCATCCGGATTTTCAAAAGTTCAATGGGGATGGGTCATCAGAGGAACATTTGATGCATTTTATTACCGTTGTTCGGGTCTTCTCTGACAAACAAAGCATTCAAATGGTATTCCATCTTAGCACCTGGGTCGATAAGGATGTGTGAACAAATGTAAGAAGCGTTCATGTCAAATTTCTTCTCATCAGAACTAGATGTCAGTATCACAGAACTAGCTTCAGTACGACAGAGAAAGAGAGAGCAAGTAGAAAATTTTATATACAGGTGGAAGACCTTGGGGGCTTCTTGCAGGCAATTGCTAGAAGAGAAAGAGCAGGTGAAGATGTGCCTAAAATCTATAGAAATGGGGGTGGCATTCGGTCTCACCAGTGCCGACATCAAGACTTTCCACGATTTTCCCATGGAAGCTCATGCCCTAGAACTGATGACTCAAAAAATGTTGGCGTTCAATTGTGAACTGGTCAGAAGAGGCTCTCAGAAGTTGTTCATGAACATGGTTGAACACGAAAAGATAAGCCATGATGCAAGAGAATACAGAAGCCGGGATACGAGAGAAGCAAGGGGTAAAAGGATAGAAAGGAAAGAAGAGCCGAACCGCCCTAGGGGAAGGTTTTATGACAAAAAACCCCGATCGTTAAACTCTCATGAGGGTTTTACATTTGAAAAGGAGGATGGACTTCCCATGATAAATCAGCTGCTGAAAGTAGGGACAATTGAGCTGCCCATGTCAAAACGTCCCGAAGAAGCATCTAAGACAAAAGAAAGAGACTTCTGTCACTACCATCGCATAATAGGACATTCGATAAAAAATTGTTATACGTTGAAGTGTACATACAAAGGATTATAAATAAGGGGAGATAATAATCGGAACAGAGAAAGAAAGAGATAGAAGAGCAACAACAATCATGCTCACCATTCGAGAGGACTATCAGGGAAGGACAAGGGTGGATAATCAGAAAATAGGAGAGAAAGTTGCAGTGACTACCCTGCGATCAGGAAAGAAGATGAACAACCCATCGAATCCAAAAAATGAAAAGTTAAAAGCAAGAATGGTTAAGAATCACGTCAGTAGTAGCGAAAACGACGAGAAAGGAAAGGGAATGGAAATAAGGAAAGTTAATTATGATGTTATAAGCCATTTGAAAGGTATTCCAGCTCGGTTGAGTGTCGATGATGCTCTGAAGTTGTCAAAAGACTCCCGACAAAGCTTGATTAAAGCCTTATCTGACTAAGACATAAGGGGAGTGCTACTAACTGAGATGGAGAATGAGGAGAGAGAAGATTGTATGTCAATTATTTCCTTCTCCGATGACGACCTGGTTTGCGACAGGGAACGTAACAGGCCATTAATGATAGAGGGTCACATTGGTAAAAAACAAGTGAAGCGAATAATGCTCGATAATGGGTTTGCTATAAATCTGTTGCCGTTGACGATGTTGAATAAATTGGGTTATCGGTGCTCGAACCTATGCCCTAGTGGAATGATGATATAGGGCTTTAATCAAGATGGACAATGTGCGCTTGGTAAGATTACCATAACATTGGAAGTAGGAGAGTTAACTATGAATGTTGTTTGCCACGTCATAAATGCACTAACGACATATAATCTCCTCTTGGGGAGACCATGGATGCATCGGTATGGCATCATACCTTCTATGTTACATTAGCGCTTTAAATACTGCAAAGATGGGGTGTAGCACAAAGAACTAGCTAATGTGAGACCGTATACAGAAGCTGAAGCTTTTTTCATAGATGCGAGTTATTATGATGCATTTGCTAACAAAGAAGAAAAGAATAATGATGAGAACAAGGCCCCAGAAAATGTTTGCATGGAAATAGTAAAAGAAAAAGAAACAAAGCTACTTATAACAGAAAAGGCGAAAAAGAAGTTCTATTTTGTCCCAAAGCATTTACGACAGCTAGGACAACCACCATTGACATTATTGTCGCCAGAACAGTTGGAAATCCTACAGTCAAATTACACAGTACCGCTCCCTATGCTGAAAGGAGCAAACTGTTTCCTCTCATCCCGAAAAGATTTCATGTTAAGCCCAGCGTAAAATACCCAGATCCGTTTGAATTCTATCCCCCTTCAAAAGTGAAGATAGAGGAAGCAGTCAGCAGTGGTGTGGGAAATGGAAGATTAACACCCGAGGAGCTTGAAAGATATAGTCTGGCGAGTCAAAAATCATGAAGAAAATGGGCTTTGATCATGAAGAACCCGTTGGCTTAAATTATGGAAAAGGATTTTAGGTTCTGATCGGGGTGAATCAGAAGAAGCGAGAAAAATTTCGAAGACTGGGGGTAGAAGCTTCAGTGAACATGGTAACAGTTGACCAGATAAAAGAAACAGAATTTGAAATGATCAAAAAGCCTGAGATAGCTCTGAAGAAAATGGAGGATGGGGGGCAGCCGACAATTGACAATTTGAGAGAGATAAATTTGGGAGCAAAAGAAGAACCATGGAATATGTTCATAAGTGCCAGTTTGCCAGAATAAGAAGCTAATCGGTATGTCAGCCTTTTGAAAGAAAACAAAGACGTCTTTGCTTGGACATATACAGAAATGTCAGGTCTAGAGCCGGCAGTAGCAATACATCGGTTGAATATCTCTAAAAATAAACCCATCAAGCAAACACAGAGGCA
The DNA here is from genome assembly GCF_029962835.1 of Magnolia sinica. NCBI lineage: Eukaryota > Viridiplantae > Streptophyta > Magnoliopsida > Magnoliales > Magnoliaceae > Magnolia > Magnolia sinica. The sequence goes on from NC_080578.1 coordinate 59,300,762, forward strand.
GTTCCATCCAGATCTGGTCCCCAAGATAGAAGAAGAAATAAACAAATTAATAAAAGTCAGACTCATCAGGGAAGTCAAATACCCTAGATGGATATTGAATATAGTCTCAGTAAAGAAGAAGAATGGGCAGATCAGGGTTTGTGTCGACTTCAGAGATTTAAACGAGGCATGCCCAAAAGATGATTTCCCATTACCAATCACCGAACTGCTAGTGGATAGTACCACACAATATGCTATCATGTCCTTTATGGATGGCTACGCCAGTTACAATTAAATAAGAATGACACTTGAAGACGAGGAGGCAATGACTTTCAGAACTCCCTTGGGAATATATTGTTATAAAGTTATGTCGTTCGGTCTCAAAAATACGGGGACAACGTATTAAAGGGTGATGCAAAATATATTCCAAGATATGATGTGTAACATCTCGAAAAAATCCGTACAAAGGACCGAGTACCACCTTAGGCAGAAATCCCTAAGGATCGTATCCTGTACAAATTTAGGTGAAATTTAGTTAAATACTAAACTAAATAGGTGGTGGATTTAGCTTGAACCACTATCTATACAAATGGCAAGACCCAAAACTATTAAAAGCAATGACTCAACACTACTTAATAACCTAGGAGAAATTCCAAAAGCCAATTGCTCTCAGGAGCACATTGAAACTCCGAATCAGACTTGGACCGCACGTCGAAAGTCTGATGACCGCGAAACTATAGGGTTATGTCTGCCTTATTGGGCTTGACAAACATAATGATAATCAAGCCCAAATAGCATCCAGAAACACACAACTTTAGCCCTGAGCGAAGTGTGTGAGAAACGCGAATATCCTTAGAAAAGGTATTGAAACTTAAGTGAATTGGGTCATTCGCTTGCGGGCAAAATTGAAGATTTCAGACCGTTAGTTTCTGACTGAACTTCACCCATGGATCAGGAAAATTTCCCTACACATATCTGTATACTTGTGGCCCTGATCGAGAGACAACGACCGTTGATCTGACACGGGTCCTCCACGGTCGATCTGCTAATTCGATCATACCAAAATCATAACCTGGCTTAGATCCATAGTCAGGGAAGTTACCTGTAACGCCCTGAAAATTGGGGGTTGAGTAAAAGTCCAACTCCCGAGTTCCAACGCATCACTTATGCAACATATTTAATGATGATTAAATGTTGTCTGTGTTAGTGTATTAATCATGAGTGGGATTATACCAAAATAGTAATTTATACTCCAGATCAATTCATATAATGCAAGCGGTAGACTAAAAAATGTATTCAAATGTGTATGAGCCAAAAGGATCACGATCGGTCTCCAGAGTATGAATACATCACTGAGTCATCATATACATGTAATAGTTCAAGATAGTTCAACTACAAAAGTAAACCCTGTAGTCCCGTCGATCCGGATGGCCTAAGCGAAACCCCCGGAGAACTGCATATATGAGAACTCATCTTGATCATCATAGTAATCAGGGTTCACCTCCTTAGTCGCATCATCATCTGTAACTAAGACAGAGTCTGGTGGGTGTTCAGAACACCGTCCTAGAACGTGAGAGTGAGTGATCAGCTCAGTGGAACAATAAAGCAAAGGTTAACATGTTATCAATTTAGCTAAGCAGTAATGATAACGCAATACAAGCAAACATCCCTAAGTACTGTGATTAATGCAAGAATGATATGAATAATGATGCATGCCCTTGCCTGCACTCCCTCAGCGACTTCATCTTACGATCGCGCATGAAACACTGCCTCAGTGCTTGACCTGCTACGCCAAACGCACACGTAATATGGTGCATGAACGTGATTACCAAGTTTTATTAGTCCTTTTCATACAGCAGGATTGGGAAGCTAAGGTACCTCCCTTATATCAATTCCCAAACAATGATCCATTCTAGGGTCGTCAATCCTAGTAAATCTCATACGATGATATGGTTCTAGGTCGCTGCAAAGGGCTCGTCACCTTATCAGTGCAGGTCTAGTGTACTCTTGTTGCTACGTAAGGGCTCGTCGCCTCTACGCAGTCTTAGTGTACACTCGAGGTCACTACAAAGGGCTCGTCACCTTATTAGTGTAGGCCGACAGCTCGAATACAGTGTCCCATACCACCATATTCTGCTCAAGAGTCTGGGTTGCTCACTAGTCACTACGGGCTGGCTCGTCACCCCAGCGTAGGCCGACGGCGTGACCACGATGTCCCATACCACCATGTCCGACTCATGAGTCTTAGCGGATCGAGGTACCAAGGTTTAAAAGAGTTTTCATTGGTGAGTTTAGTACCTTAGATTCAAGCGGTAACGTCCATACATGGTGAACATACATCGGGTCAATCGGGTTATTTGACGAGCTCGATTAGTACGAGCGCACATTAAGTTGATCAACATGAAGTGCGTAAGCACTCCGTGTGGCCTAACCACTGCCGACATCCCAAGTACGGCTCGGATTCATCGATCACGTCCTATATGGCGAGACAACTTCAGCCACCATATCAAAACCTGTTACCGATTGCCTGGACTATTTCGTAGTCTCAAACACATTCAATTATAACAGATACTCATACAAGCAAATCAGAACAGTAATGGATTAACAATTCCAATCATACAAGCATGTGAGCATTTGATGGATTTCAACTTAAACATGAATTCACACATTAGTAGTGTCTAAGTTAAGCAGACAAAGAATGTAAGTTGCATGGAGGAAATCATACACATCGTTAAGATAGTTGAGAATCTCTTCTCAACGCCCATATAAAGTATAATATATTACACATTTATTCATTCAGACATTTCTACAAACACTTAGACTATATATTCCAACATACATGACGTATGTTGGTGATAGCACGTCTTAGGATAAATCCTTTCGCCAAGGAGTTGTTACACATACAACTAGCACAAATACACGATAATTAATCATGGCAAACACATGTTCATATTTCATACGTTTACGATACTTTCTACATATACATGGAATACACTAATCTCAATATAGTTCATATATATCAGAAACGCAATACAAACATCACATTTTGCATGTGAAATTGCACCCACATCAATAATAAACCATTAACCAACATTGAAAGCCTTGAAAACCATAACCTATAAGTTTATAGTCCGCACCTTTCACCGGTAGACTTGTAATGAACTCAGTTTAAAGGTAAGTCTTTGTCTACGGCAGATTTGGCAACCTATAAGATAAATTAGGTTAGCTATTTGATAACCTACACTATCAGAAACCATAAAAAGGATTAGGGTTAGGTTTTCTTACCCAAATACATTGTTGGAAATGCTAGATTAGTGATGTAGATGTGGTAGCTAAGGTTGAGGAGCAATGAGATCGAATCCCAGGAGGAATCTCCAACTCTCACTCTCACTTTCCCTCTTCTCCCTTCTCTTTTCTCTTCTCTCCCTCCTAGGGTTTTATCAAATTCGTATGGGGTGAGATGGAGAGGGTTTAAGGTCCTTATATAGGCCCAGGTTTGATGGGAATGGCCCCAGGGCCAAGGTAAACTTAGGTTATATCCAAATATGGGCCATTCCGGTCCAAAGGAGCACTTCTGGTGGCCCCTTTTTCACGTGCGGTCGGACTTAAGCTCCTTGACTATGGATGTAAGACCCGTGTCCTAATCCGTACTGTTCCGTTAGCTTCCGCGGTCCTTCCGGTCAAATTCCGGCAACCTTCGCACTGTATTCGGTGTTTGCGCACGATCCTAAGCCAGGTCCCACGCACCGACGTCGGCTTGGTCCGAAAGTTATATCATAGCGACCGCGTCGTCGCCGCGGTTCCAACGCCGTGACTTGCGCACCGAACCGATACTCAGGCAAGAAGATGCCGATCAGCGTTTATTCCGAAGAAACACCGCGCGTTGCGGATTTCGAGGGAATCTCTACAATTAGTCCCATCAATCAACCATTAAAGCATCCCATACCTCAAGTACAACAACCCATCTCCACCTTTTACAAAAGTCTACCCTCTTTCCACCTCACCACTCCTCTTTTTCCCATTTTCAACATCAACCATACCTCCTTTTACAATTTTCAACCCAAACCATCCCCCATCACTCCATCACCCATCTCTTTCTCTCTCTCTCTCTCTCTCTCTCTCCCTTTACAACTATCTCTCTTATTCATTTTTTCAAAAATCCAAATCCAAGAGAGAGCACCATACGTATGAGTCCCCCATGGTGAGAAAACTTCATTTGTGAGGTCCACCTTTCCTACCCCTTCATCTCTCATCTCAACCATCCATTTTTCATCTTCCTCCATCAAAGAGAAGCACAAGGAGCTAAGGAAGCCAAGGGAGCAAGAAGATCAAGTGGTGGGTGCCTTGATAGGGTAGATTTTCATATTTTTAAGATGGCCAAGTGAGGCCAACCGATCAATGGTTTGGATCTCACTTTGGACCCTAAGATGTGGCCGATGGCCCACTTGGATCATCATGATCATTCCATGATGGGGCCATTCTCCATGGACCCCATCATGATGTTTATTTTCTTGTATGCTTAGGGTCATCTAGACCATCTATTTTAGTGGAGAAAGGATCTCCACCGTTGGATTTCAATTCCATGGACCCCACATGTCATGGGACCCACTTGATGTATGATTTAGTGCAAGGGAGGGCCCATAGTGCGGGGTCCCTCCATCACGCGGGTCTCACTCTCTATCTCTCTCTCTCCCTCTCTATTTCCTTTTCTCTTTATATGTGTGATCATAACAGGGTTGTATGGCCCACTTGGATGGATCCCACCCTGAAACATGCATCCTTTCCAAGCCATCTACAAGTGGGCCCACTTTGTGTGTAGTATCCACGCCATCCTCCATGAGGTGGCCCACATAAGCAAGGCCCACCTCTAGTGTATTTATAGAGTCCAGCGTCCAGGGACGCTGGACGTTTCAGGGGAAATGTAAATGTTAGCTTGGTTTGGGGATGGCCCACTTGTGTAGGCTCCACCTTGATGTATGTATTAAATCCATGCCGTCCATTCTTTTCCCAAACCTGTTTTAGGCGTTGAGCCAAAAGATGGGGTTAATCGGACCTTCGGGCGGGCCATACCATACCAAATGGCGGTTTTCACCATTGAAACCTTCCCTAACTTCCTATACGCCAAAACATGTCCGATATTGGACTTGAACTGCTCGTGGTGAGCCATGGAAGAGCACTGGATGGCGTGGATTCCCTGGATATGGACCCCACCTGCAAAATCCTTAAAAAAATCAAAAATCAAAAAAATAATAATAACAGCAGCAGCTGCCGGACGCGTGTACAGCCACCCACGGCTGTAGCCGTGGGCCCCACCTTGATGTTTATATGCTATCTAAACCGTTCATATGGTGGGCCCCTACCTGACGTGGGCCCACCCCAAAAATCAGCTCGATCCAAGACTCAGGTGGCCCACACCGTAGGAAACAGTGTGAATTGAACTCCACCCTAGAAACCTTTTCTGGGCCCACAGAAGTTTGGGATCAAGGTGAAATTTGTTTCCACCCTTCACCTGGGTCCAGGTGACCTTATCAACGGCCTGGATGGAATATAAACATTATGGTGGGCCCCACATGGAGCCCACAGTGATGTAAGTGTTTTAGTCTCACCGTCCGCCTGGACGGTGGACGTGGAGCCACTGTGATGAGTGTGTGGGCCCACTGTGATGTGTGCGTGTGTGTGTGTATATATATATATATATAATATTATATTTCATATAATATTATATGTATTATGTATATATATATTATATACTATATTTTATGTATATATTTTTACTAATGTTGAGGCCCATGATTGAGGCCCACCTTGATATATAGGTAAGGCCCACCTTAGTACGTGTGGCCCATGGTTGAGGCCCACTTTAATGTATATATAGAGCCCATGGGTCGAGGCCCATTTAATGTATTAGGGGCCCATGGGTCGAGGCCCATTAAGATGAAATGTGGCTAATGTGAGTAGGCCCATTTGATGCATATATGGGGCCCAACTGTCGAGGCCCATTTGACACATGTAAGGCCCATAAGATTAGGCCCATTTGATACGTTCTAAAGCCCACAGTTTATAGTCCATTGCAATGCACATAAGGCCCATTGGTGCGGCCCATTGATGTGGCCCACTTAATGAATATAAGGCCCATGTGACTTGGCTAATTTGATGTATTTAAGGGCCCAATGGATGTACCTAAGGTCCATTGCAATGTGTGATCCCAAAATAACTTATGAAATGATATTTGTGGCAGTCGTGCCTTGGGAGCAATGTTGGTTTGACGTCCACATTGTAAGTGTAGTGTGGTTAAATGTCCGCATTATGACTTTCCCTTGGGCCCACTGTTAGGCCCATATGTGTAGTGTGTAGGCCGTCTAGGCCCATCTTCATTATGAACATCATCCACCCCATATAACATATTTAATTCCACGATTCATGATCATATGCATCATACGTATGCTTGATATGAGAAATGGTGATCATAGCATAGCCTTCGGGCGGATTGTTTAGGGGCTCCCGAGACGGTGTTGCCCTACATGAGCGCACGATACGCGCGAGATTGCATTTGCATGGTGAATAGTGTGATTCATGCATTCGCATTGTGTGGTATGGTTCTTGTACGCCCTAGCGACATCGGGCCGTGGCCTCCATAGGCATATCGTGGTTGGCGAGGATTGGATACCGAAATCTTGTTCTACATGGGGTGCGATAGATATCCCGGGTGAAAGTCCCTAAACCCTTATGGTACCAGGAGGTTGCTCCAACGTCTAGACCGAGTGGGTGCATGAGCGCTGGGTGCCGATTACCAGACGGTTGCGCTTTCCACTGTGTCGTGGTCGGTTGGAAGGGGGTGTGGCCTTACCCGCCCGAGAGTAGGGGGCAATGCTAGGCTGAGTCTGACCAGCTCGAGGAATGGGTCCGCTATTGACGAGCCGAGCCCGATATTGGCAGGCGGATAGTGAGGTCTTTTCCACTCACCTTATTGCGCGCGATGGGGCGGCAATCTGATTGGAGTGTACTAGACCCCGGTGATATTTCAGATTTGAGCCGTATTGACATGTGGACTTAGATGAGGATTTGTATGCTTGACTTGCATTTTGCATTGCATGGCCTTGGTATGGCCGACATCATTCTTTGCACCGCATGGCCTTGGTACGGCTAATGGGATTCTTAGCATTCATCAGCATGTTCCGCATTACTCTGATACTGCATGACTACATTTTCACCTTGAGCATACACTTTCACCACCCTCTAAGCTTTCTATAAGCTTATGCACGACCGTTGCGTGCAGGTGACGTTGGATCACAGTAGCGCTGAGGCTTGGACGCGTGGCTGATCTTCTTTTGGAGTTTTGGTCTATCTTCATTGTATTTCCCTTATGCTCATTGTACTTGTAAAGTTTTTCTATTATAGTGGAAATGTGATGGAGTTTTTGGTTGTTGTTTGTGAGTTATGCCTTTGGTTATGCTTATTACGAATCAAACTGAAGTTGAAAATCCTCCTTGTAGCATCCCAGGATCGGAACCTGGCGAATGGGCGCTGGGAGCCGAGAATGGGGTTCTACGGAGGCTGTCGGCGCCGGATTCGGCGATCGGAAATTTTGTGAGCCCGGTCTCCGAGTTTGGGGCGTGACAGAAGTTGGTATCAGAGCATAACTCGGGAATAACCAAGAACAACATTACATGTCTGCTATGAATGATTTAAGTCCTAAGTTCGGATAGCCTAGCGATCTTTTATTACCGACCCTTAACGAGTGTGCCTCCGAGAGTTTTCAAGGTTGATTAGGCACCTTCGCTCTTTCCTGTAGGATATGGCGCGCAGGAGAGTGACCCGATCGACTCCCGCCCCACCACCTGCGGCTCCCGCACTACCACCTACGATCCCTGCTCCACCACCCGAGATCCCTACTGCCCCACCTAAGGATGTCACCCATCTACCAGGGATTCATGCTGCCCAGCCTATGGGCGCAGCTCCTCCACCAGAGACCGGTGCGGAGCCTACCGTATCTGTGAGTGCTTCCCAGTTACAGCAGATGCTACAGGCTGTGACGGCCGCACTTCAGGGGCAGGGCAGACCCCCAGTCGTTTCTCCAGCACAGGCAGGGCAGGAGCGCTCGAGTGCCCTCCTTAGAGAGTTCCGACGTCTCGATCCCCCGCATTTCCAGGGTGAGCCAGACCCGACCGTGGCCGAGAGATGGCGCGCTGACGTAGAGAAGATATTTGAGACGATGGGATGCGCGACCGAGCGGCGAGTCCGATTAGCCGTATTTCTTCTCCATGGTGAGGCTGAGCACTGGTGGATGTCAGAGCCGGTGCTGACTTTGTATGGACTTGGGAGGATTTTGTGGATCGGTTTGACCGACAGTATTTTCCCGATCACATCCGACGTCAGCGAGCGTTGGAGTTTGAGGCCTTGGTGCAGGGCGATATGACAGTGGCTCAGTATGCCGCTCGTTTTGTAGCACTGTCCCGATTTGCACCTTACTTAGTGGATGATGAGGAGCGGAGAGCCCGCCGATTCGAGGCCGGCTTGCGTTACGGTCTTCGAGGCCGTGTTATTGGGCATGAGCTCCCTACCTTCGAGGAAGTGGTGCGGAAGGCCCAGATTTTTGAGGCTGAGTGGGACAGCTCTCAGTCTGATCGTGGTCAGAGGAGGGACCGGAAGAGGCAGGCTCCTTCCAGTGATACCCAGCAGGGTCGACCACCGCAGAGGCGCACAGGTCGCCCAGCCTTTCGAGCACCAGCAGCACCCCCAGCACCTCCAGCACCACCTCCGAGACAGTTCTCTGGCACTTGTTTTAGGTGCGGTGCGACAGGACACCGTATGTGGGAGTGTCCTCGCCCCCAGCAGCAGCAGAGAGGTCCACAGCAGCCTCCACCACCGCAGCAGCAGCAGAGACCCCCACAGCAGCAGCAGAGGCCCCCACAGCAGCAGCGACAGCAGCCTCCACCACCGAGACCACCTCAGCAGCAGCATCAGCACCAGCCTCCGAGGCCGCAGCAGCAGAGGCAGCAGTTTCGACCGCCTCAGCGACAGCAGCAGCAGCACGCTCAGAGGGGACAGGCACCTCCCCAGCCGGCTCAGGCTCGATTCTATGCGGCCCAGCAGGATCCTCAGTCATCTGGAGGAGTCGTTGAGGGTATACTTCCTGTATCTGCATGCATTGCACGTGTGTTGTTTGATTCTGGTGCATCGCATTCTTTCGTGGCTGAGAGTTTTTGCCGATTGACTGGTTTACCGTTGGAGTCTGCTCGTGAGGGGTTGACAGTATCGACTCCCTTGGGGAAGACTGCAGTGTTGGGCCGATTTTGCTTGTCTTGCCCCGTTTTGGTTGGGGATATGTTTTGCCTGCCAACCTGTTTACTTTGCCTATGTCCGAGTTCGATGTCATCCTGGGCATGGATTGGCTTGCCGAGTATCACGCCATATTGGATTGCTCCGCGAGGACAGTCACGTTTTGTATACCTGGCTTGCCGCAGTTCCAGTTCATTGCTGAGCCCAGAGGAGAGCCGTTGTCTTGTTTGATGTCTTGTGCCTTAGAGGAACCCTTAGCGGTGGCGTCGACCAGTTGCCTGTGGTTTGCGATTTTCCCGATGTGTTTCAGGAGATTCCGAGATTACCGCCTCGTCGACTCACCGAGTTTCAGATTGATCTCGTGCCCGGTACTGCACCTATTTCAAAGGCCCCATATCGTATGGCACCATTGGAGTTGCGGGAACTGCAGAAGCAGTTGGACGAGTTGCGTGAGTTAGGCTTTATTCGTCCGAGCAGTTCACCGTGGGGAGCGCCGGTACTCTTCGTGAAGAAGAAGGATGGCTCGTTGAGGCTCTGCGTAGATTACCGCGAGCTCAACAAGGTCACGATCAAGAACAAGTATCCGCTCCCGAGGATTGATGATTTGTTCGATCAGCTGCAGGGTGCACAGTTCTTTTCGAAGATTGACTTGCGTTCCGGTTATCATCAGATTCGGGTCCGAGAGGAGGACATTCCGAAGCTTTCAGACGCGTTATGGTCATTTCGAGTTTCAGGTCATGTCCTTGATACTGACCAATGCACCCGCGGTGTTCATGCAATTGATGAACGAGGTCTTCCGTCCGTATCTCGATCGTTTGTTGTAGTCTTCATCGACGACATTCGATTTATTCGAGGACTCGTGAGGAGCATGAGCGGCATTTGGAGGTTACATTGCGGACCCTCCGCGCTCACCAGCTGTATGCGAAGTGGAGAAGTGCGAGTTTTGGCGGGAGGAGGTGAAGTTCCTTGGTCACGTGGTGACGAGGAGGGTGTCGCAGAGACCCCTCGAAGGTTGAGGCGGTGCGTCAGTGGGGCCAACCCATGAATGCGAGATCCGCAATTTCCTTGGTTTAGCGGGCTACTACCGGCGTTTTATTGAGGGCTTTTCTCGTATTGCGGCCCGTTGACTAGGTTGACTCGGAAGGGCGCGAGTTTATTTGGAGTGACGCTGCGAGCGAGCATTTATGGAGTTAAAGGACCGTCGACGTCCGTTCTGTCCTCACTCTTCCCTCGGGAGTGACGGATTTATTGTATTTACCGATGCCTCGCATATTGGTTTGGGTCTGTCCTGAAGCACGGCAAGCCTGTAGCCTTCGCGTCTCGCCACCAAGGTCCATGAGCTGAACTACCCCACGCATGATTTAGAGTTGGCCGCAGTCGTTTCGCACCGAAGGTGTGGAGACACTATCTCTATGGGGTTAGGTTCGAGCTCTTTTCGATCATAAGAGCTTGAAGTACCTCTTCTCTCAATCTGAGTTGAATGAGGCAGAGGTGCTGGATGGAACTCCTGAAGGACTATGATTTCGATCTCCAGTACCACCCTGGTAAGGCGAACGTGGTGGCGGATGCCCTCAGCCATCAGCCACGAGGCCTGGTGGCGCATATGATGATTCAGGAGTGGCAGATGCTCGAGGACATAGCAGAGTACGACTTTGAGTTTGGCTTGCAGTCTTCTATTGTGCAGTTATCGAGCCTGTCGATTCAACCCTCTCTTGTCGCAAGGGTGATCGAGGCTCAGCAGGCAGACGAGTCGTTACAGGATTACCGAGCAGAGGCAGCATCTGAGAGTCAGACAGATTGGCAGATTGGTACGGATGGTGGACTTCGCTTCAGAGGCCGATTATGTGTCCCGGATATTCCTGAGCTACGCCGAGATCTTATGACCGAGGCACATCGATCGCGGTTTTCTATCCATCCTGGCTCGACAAAGATGTACCATGACATGAGGCGACAGTATTTTTGGGCGGGGATGAAGCGCCAGATCGCCAGCTTTGTGGCCGAGTGTGACACGTGCCAGCGTGTCAAGGCCGATCATCAGAGACCCCCTGGTCTATTGCAGCCGTTGAGTGTCCCGATGTGGAAGTGGGAGCATGTGTCGACAGATTTTATTATGGGCTTGCCGAGGACTCAGCGCGGTCATGACGCCATCTGGGTTGTCGCTGACGAAGTCGGCACATTTTATTGCGATACGTGCGACTTGGCCTTTGGACCGGCTTGCGAGATTATTCATTGAGGATATTGTGAGACTGCATGGCGTTCCAGTCTCGATCGTTTCTGACCGAGACCCGAGGTTCACGTCTCAGTTTTGGGGGAGCTTCCAGAGAGCGATGGGTTCTGATTTGCAGCTCAGCACCGCGTACCATCCGCAGACCGAGAGGGTCAACCAGATCCTTGAGGATATGCTTCGAGCCTGCGCGATTGATTTCGGGGGTAGCTGGGATGAGCATCTGCGATTGGCTGAGTTTTCATACAATAACAGCTATCAGGCGACCATCGGCATGGCTCCTTTTGAGGCGCTATATGGCAGACCATGCAGATCACCGAGTTGTTGGGCCGAGGTGGGAGAGCGTCGTCTCTTAGGTCCCGAGCTTGTGCAGGTGACGTCAGAGGCTATTGATATCATCAGGCAGAGGATGCGCACAGCTCAGAGCCGGCAGAAGAGTTTTGCTGATCGTCGGCGTCGTCCCTTGGAGTTTGATGTAGGGGACCATGTGTATCTCAAGGTCTCGCCCATGAAGGGCGTAGTTCGATTTGGAGCGAAGGGCAAGCTTGCCCCGAGATTCATAGGACCTTTTGAATTCACTGGGCGCGTTGGCGCCGTGGCCTACCGGCTTGCCTTGCCATCTCAGTTGTCTGGCGTCCACAACGTTTTTCATGTCTCCATGTTGAGGAAGTGTGGGTCAGACATCGTTCCTGTTATCGATTGGCAGCCGTTAGAGGTTCGTGAGGACGCTTCCTATATTGAGCAGCCAGTCCGCATCCTTGATCGGAAGGAGCAGGTCCTCCGGACCAAGGTCATTCCGTTGGTGAAGGTTCAGTGGGGTCACCATTCTGTTGAGGAGGCTTCTTGGGAGCGTGAGGCTGAGATTCGAGAGCGTTATCCCCATCTTTTTGATGATTGATTGTATTGTATGTTGTATGTTATCTTTGATTTTATATAGTGATGTTATGTTTCTTCTCCCTCTTGAGTTCTGCCTAGTTGCGATGATTGTGTGAATTTCGAGGACGAAATTTCTATTAGGAGGGGAGAGCTGTAAGACCCGTGTCCTAATCCGTACTGTTCCGTTAGCTTCCGCGGTCCTTCCGGTCAAATTCCGGCAACCTTCGCACTGTATTCGGTGTTTGCGCACGATCCTAAGCCAGGTCCCGCGCACCGACGTCGGCTTGGTCCGAAAGTTATATCATAGCGACCGCGTCGTCGCCGCGGTTCCAACGCCGTGACTTGCGCACCGAACCGATACCCAGGCAAGAAGATGCCGATCAGCGTTTATTCCGAAGAAACACCGCGCATTGCGGATTTCGAGGGAATCTCTACAATTAGTCCCATCAATCAACCATTAAAGCATCCCATACCTCAAGTACAACAACCCATCTCCACCTTTTACAAAAGTCTACCCTCTTTCCACCTCACCACTCCTCTTTTTCCCATTTTCAACATCAACCATACCTCCTTTTACAATTTTCAACCCAAACCATCCCCCATCACTCCATCACCCATCTCTTTCTCTCTCTCTCTCTCTCTCTCTCTCTCTCTCCCTTTACAAATATCTCTCTTATTCATTTTTTCAAAAATCCAAATCCAAGAGAGAGCACCATACGTATGAGTCCCCCATGGTGAGAAAACTTCATTTGTGAGGTCCACCTTTCCTACCCCTTCATCTCTCATCTCAACCATCCATTTTTCATCTTCCTCCATCAAAGAGAAGCACAAGGAGCTAAGGAAGCCAAGGGAGCAAGAAGATCAAGTGGTGGGTGCCTTGATAGGGTAGATTTTCATATTTTTAAGATGGGCCAAGTGAGGCCAACCGATCAATGGTTTGGATCTCACTTTGGACCCTAAGATGTGGCCGATGGCCCACTTGGATCATCATGATCATTCCATGATGGGGCCATTCTCCATGGACCCCATCATGATGTTTATTTTCTTGTATGCTTAGGGTCATCTAGACCATCTATTTTAGTGGAGAAAGGATCTCCACCGTTGGATTTCAATTCCATGGACCCCACATGTCATGGGACCCACTTGATGTATGATTTAGTGCAAGGGAGGGCCCATAGTGCCGGGGTCCCTCCATCACGCGGGTCTCACTCTCTATCTCTCTCTCTCCCTCTCTATTTCCTTTTCTCTTTATATGTGTGATCATAACAGGGTTGTATGGCCCACTTGGATGGATCCCACCCTGAAACATGCATCCTTTCCAAGCCATCTACAAGTGGGCCCACTTTGTGTGTAGTATCCACGCCATCCTCCATGAGGTGGCCCACATAAGCAAGGCCCACCTCTAGTGTATTTATAGAGTCCAGCGTCCAGGGACGCTGGACGTTTCAGGGGAAATGTAAATGTTAGCTTGGTTTGGGGATGGCCCACTTGTGTAGGCTCCACCTTGATGTATGTATTAAATCCATGCCGTCCATTCTTTTCCCAAACCTGTTTTAGGCGTTGAGCCAAAAGATGGGGTTAATCGGACCTTCGGGCGGGCCATACCATACCAAATGGCGGTTTTCACCATTGAAACCTTCCCTAACTTCCTATACGCCAAAACATGTCCGATATTGGACTTGAACTGCTCGTGGTGAGCCATGGAAGAGCACTGGATGGCGTGGATTCCCTGGATATGGACCGCTGCCTGCGCACGCCAGCGTCCGGGCGGACGGACGTACCAGCAGCCCAGCACGGCTGTAGCCGTGGGCCCCACCTTGATGTTTATATGCTATCTAAACCGTTCATATGGTGGGCCCCTACCTGACGTGGGCCCACCCCAAAAATCAGCTCGATCCAAGACTCAGGTGGCCCACACCGTAGGAAACAGTGTGAATTGAACTCCACCCTAGAAACCTTTTCTGGGCCCACAGAAGTTTGGGATCAAGGTGAAATTTGTTTCCACCCTTCACCTGGGTCCAGGTGACCTTATCAACGGCCTGGATGGAATATAAACATTATGGTGGGCCCCACATGGAGCCCACAGTGATGTAAGTGTTTTAGTCTCACCGTCCGCCTGGACGGTGGACGTGGAGCCACTGTGATGAGTGTGTGGGCCCACTGTGATGAGTGTGTGGGCCCACTGTGATGTGTGCGTGTGTGTGTGTGTGTATATATATATATATATAATATTATATTTCATATAATATTATATGTATTATGTATATATATATTATATACTATATTTTATGTATATATTTTTACTAATGTTGAGGCCCATGATTGAGGCCCACCTTGATATATAGGTAAGGCCCACCTCAGTACGTGTGGCCCATGGTTGAGGCCCACTTTAATGTATATATAGAGCCCATGGGTCGAGGCCCATTTAATGTATTAGGGGCCCATGGGTCGAGGCCCATTAAGATGAAATGTGGCTAATGTGAGTAGGCCCATTTGATGCATATATGGGGCCCAACTGTCGAGGCCCATTTGACACATGTAAGGCCCATAAGATTAGGCCCATTTGATACGTTCTAAAGCCCACAGTTTATAGTCCATTGCAATGCACATAAGGCCCATTGGTGCGGCCCATTGATGTGGCCCACTTAATGAATATAAGGCCCATGTGACTTGGCTAATTTGATGTATTTAAGGGCCCAATGGATGTACCTAAGGTCCATTGCAATGTGTGATCCCAAAATAACTTATGAAATGATATTTGTGGCAGTCGTGCCTTGGGAGCAATGTTAGTTTGATGTCCACATTGTAAGTGTAGTGTGGTTAAATGTCCGCATTATGACTTTCCCTTGGGCCCACTGTTAGGCCCATATGTGTAGTGTGTAGGCCGTCTAGGCCCATCTTCATTATGAACATCATCCACCCCATATAACATATTTAATTCCATGATTCATGATCATATGCATCATACGTATGCTTGATATGAGAAATGACTGATCATAGCATAGCCTTCGGGCGATTGTTTAGGAGCTCCCGTCACGGGGTGTTGCCCTACATGAGCGCACGATACGCGCAGATTTGCCTGCATGACCGAATAGTGTGATTCATGCATTCGCATTGTGTGGTATGGTTACCGTACGCCCTAGCGACATCGGGCCGTAGCCTCCACACGTATCGTGGTTGGCGGGATTGGATACCGAAATCTTCTACATGGGGTGCGATAGATATCCCTGGGTGAAAGTCCCTAAACCCTTATGGTACCAGGAGGTTGCTCCAACGTCTAGACCGAGTGGGTGCATGAGCGCTGGGTGCCGATTACCAGACGGTTGCGCTTTCCACTGTGTCGTGGTCGGTTGGAAGGGGGTGTGGCCTTACCCGCCCGAGAGTAGGGGACAATGCTAGGCTGAGTCTGACCAGCTCGAGGAATGTGTCCGCTATTGACGAGCCGAGCCCGATATTGGCAGGCGGATAGTGAGGTCTTTTCCACTCACCTTATTGCGCGCGATGGGGCGGCAATCTGGCTTGGAGTGTACTAGACCCCGGTGATATTCCAGATTTGAGCCGTATTGACATGTGGACTTAGATGAGGATTTGTATGCTTGACTTGCATTTTGCATTGCATGGCCTTGGTATGGCCGACATCATTCTTTGCACCGCATGGCCTTGGTACGGCTAATGGGATTCTTAGCATTCATCAGCATGTTCCGCATTACTCTGATACTGCATGACTACATTTTCACCTTGAGCATACACTTTCACCACCCTCTAAGCTTTCTATAAGCTTATGCACGACCGTTGCGTGCAGGTGACGTTGGATCACAGCAGCGCTGAGGCTTGGACGCGTGGCTGATCTTCTTTTGGAGTTTTGGTCTATCTTCATTGTATTTCCCTTATGCTCATTGTACTTGTAAAGTTTTTCTATTATAGTGGAAATGTGATGGAGTTTTTGGTTGTTGTTTGTGGGTTATGCCTTTGGTTATGCTTATTACGAATCAAACTGAAGTTGAAAATCCTCCTTGTAGCATCCCAGGATCGGAACCTGGCGAATGGGCGCTGGGAGCCGAGAATGGGGTTCTACAGAGGCTGTCGGCGCCGGATTCGGCGATCGGGAATTTTGTGAGCCCGGTCTCCGAGTTTGGGGCGTGACAATGGATCTAGGTCAGGCTGAGTTTTCATACCGATCGGATTTACAGATCAGCCGTGGCGGACCAGTTTTAGTTCAGCGGTCACGATCACTCGATCAGGGCCACAAGTGCATCGACATGTGTGAGACATTTCTCCTGATCCGAGGGTGTATTTGGGTCAGATTCTGATGGTCTGAACCCTTATATTTGGCCCGCAAGTGACACGACTCAAATTACTTAAATTCAAATTTTTATTTCTAAATATTTTCACGTTTCTCACACTCTTCACTCTGGGCTCAAGTTGTACATTTTTAGACACAATCAAGACTTGATTTCCGAGGGGGTTGTCAAGTCCAGTAATGCGGTCATAACTATACAGTTTCGAGATAATTGGACTTTCGACGTGCAGTCCAGGTCCGATACAGAGTTTCGGTGTGCTCCCGAGAGCAACAGGGTTTAAGGATGGATTATAGATTTCAGGGTAGTGTAGCGTCAATGATTCTGCACATTTTTGGTCTTGCAGATCGTAATTAAAGTGATTAGTGCTAATTTCATAATCACTCTGGTTTAGCACTTGCTAATATTAACCTAATTTCTAAAGGATTTGGTCTTGGGTAATTTCTACCTGAGGTGGTACTTGGGTCATTGTACGGATTTTTCCAAGTCGTTACAATCTACCCCCCTTAAAGAAAAATTTCATCCTCGAAATTAGTACCTTCTCGTACTCCTCGAGAATTTGAGGGTAGTTCTTTCGAACCTCAGCTTGTCTCCCAAGTAGCCTCTTCTTTCGTGTAATGCGTCCACAACACTTTCACAAGTGGAATAACCTTGCTACGCATTACCTGCTCCTTCCTGTCTAGGATACTCGTCGGTCGCAGTACATATGTAGCATCCTCGCTTAACTGTATCTGCTCCCATCTGATAATGTGGGAAGGATCGGGAACATATTTCTTCAGCATAGATACATGAAATACGTTATGTACACCCACAAGTGGTGTGGGCAAAGCAAGGTGGTACGCTACTGCTCCCACTCGATCCAGTATCTGGAATGGGCCAATGAATCGAGGCGTAAGCTTCCCTTTCTTGCCAAACCGAAGGACTCCCTTCATAGGGGAAACTCTGAGGAACACATGGTCTCCGACCTTGAACTCTAGCGGTCGCCGCCTTGTATCGGCGTAGCTCTTCTGTCTGCTCTGCGCTGTCAGAAGTCGGTGCCTGATGATGTCGACTTTCTCTGAAGTCGCCTGAACTAACTCTGGGCCAATCGCCAACCTCTGCCCAGTAATGCAGTGCTCTACACGGGTGCCCATATAGTGCCTCGTAAGGAGCCATGCCAATACTTACCTGGAAGCTGTTATTGTAGGTGAACTCTGCATAGGGAAGACAGTCGTCTCAACTGTCCTTGAAATCCAGCACATAGGCCCACAACATATCTTCTAGAATCTGATTCACCCGTTCCGTCTGCCCGTCAGTCTGTGGGTGGAACGCGGTACTGAACTTCAACTTTACACCCATCGCTTCCTGGATGCGAGTCTAGAAAATGGATGTAAATTGCGTGTCTAAGTCCGGCACGATCTCCAAAGGAACTCCATGCAGACGTACAATCTCCTTGATGTGCAACCTAGCCAACTCATTTGCAGAGTTCGAAACTCTGATAGGGATGAAATGAGCCGATTTCGTCAACCGGTCCACGATCACCCAAATGGAATCGTAACCCTTCCTCGTCTTCAGTAGACCTGAAATGAAATCCATAGAGATGAAGTCCCACTTCCATTCTGCTATGGGCATGGGCTGAAGCAAACCAGGAGGTCAACGATGCTCTGCCTTGACTTGCTGGCACATGAGACAACGAGATACATAATCTGCTATGTGAGCCTTTATATTGTCCCACTAGTACGACCTCTTCATGTCACTATACATCTTCGTGCTGCCTGGATGCATAGCCATCCTAGAATCGTGAGCAGCCTCAAGAACTTCTTTCCTCAAGTCAGGGAGGTTCGGGACGCATAGGCGGCCACGGTAACGTAAGCCCCCATCCGTACCAACGCTCCACTCTGAGTCCTTATCGCTGCTAGCTTGCCTTCTCATCTTTGCCAATAGCTCATCGTCTGCTTGAGCTGCGATAATCCTATCATCAATGAGGGGCTGTACTCGAATATGTGTGATGGCCTCATACGACTCCTCCACCATGAGTTTCTGCTCAAAGTCTCGCACAAACTCTACCATGTCCCACTCTGCTATCATCAACGGAGCTGTGAATGTTAATGCCTTCTTGCGGCTCAGTGCGTCTGCCACAAGGTTGGCCTTGCCATGATGGTAAGAGACTTCAAACGTGAAGTCCTTCAGGGTCTCCATCCATCGCTGCTGCCTCATATTCAGGTCCCACTGAGTGAATATGTATCTGAGGCTCTTGTGGTCGTAAAAGAGCTCAAACTCCTCCCCATAGAGGTAATGCCTCCAGATCTTAAAGGCAAAGAAAACGACAGCTAATTCCAAGTCATGCGTAGGGTAGTTTTCGTCGTGTTTCCTTAACTGTCGTGACAGGTAGGCAATAACCCTATCCTTCTGCATCAAAACACTGACCGACGCGAGACGCATCCGTGTATATATCATATACTTGACCCCTTGCTCTAGCAATACTAGCACAGGGGCGGACGTCAACTTGTCTTTCAGCTCCTGAAAAGCTACTTCCGCCTTTCCATTCCAGGCGAACCTCAGATCCTTCCGTGTTAATTGAGACAAAGGTCTAGCTATCTTTAACAAATCCTGAATAAATCGGCGATAGTAACCTGCCAGACCAAGGAAACTCCTCACCTCAATAACTGAACCGGGTGCTTCCAGTCTTGAACTGCGACTACCTTAGCAAGGTCCATAGTTATCCCTTCTTTGGACACCACATGTCCTAGAAACTTGACCTCCTCTTTCCAGAAGTCACACTTCTTGTACTGTGCAAACAACTGATTTTTCCTCAAAGTATCCAAGACTACTCGCAAGTGTTCCTCATGCTCTTCCCGACACTTGGAGTATATAAGGATGTCGTCAATAAACACGATGACGAATTGGAAAAGGAATGGCCGAAATACCCTGTTCATCAAGTCTATGAACACGGCTGGTGCGTTCGTAAGGCGAACAACATTATGAGAAACTCATAGTGTCCAAAATTGGTCCTGAAAGCCGTCTTCTACACGTCCTCATCCCTGACGCGCAACTGGTGATACCCTGACTGCAAGTCAATCTTTAAGAAATACCTTGCCCCCTTCAATCGATCGAACAGATCGTCTATCCTGGGCAAAGGATACTTGTTCTTCACTGTCACTTGGTTCAATCTGCGATAATCAATACACAATCGCAGTGAACCATCCTTCTTCTTTACAAACAATACAGGCGCTCCCCATGGAGACACACTGGGTCGTATAAAACTAGCATCTAACAGATCGTAGATCTGTTTCCTCAGTTCCTCCATCTCACATGGAGCCATACGATACGTCGGAAGTGAAATAGGGGTTGCACCAGGCACTAAATCAATGGTGAAATCAATTTCCCGTTGAGGGGGTAGTCCAGGTGTCTTCCTGAACACGTCTGAGAACCCTTGGATCACAGGAGTGTCCTCGAGCACTGTACCATGAGCGTCCTCCAACATGGAAGCATAACAATCAATCCGATAGGGCCAACTGACCTGTATCGAAAAAGTAAAGGTTGTGCCCTCTGGTCTATAAACTGTCACCACTTTACAATCGTAGTCGATCTCTGCCTTCATCTTTGTGAGCCAATCCATACTGAGAATGACATCATAGTGATGTAATGGGGTGACAATCAAGTCGAGGAACGCTGTCCTGCTCCCTACATCTATCGAACACCCCTTACAGATCTTGGTAGCGTCTGAGAAGGTCCCTGTGGTAGTAAGGATTCTCACCCCAACCATAGGACTAGTTTCCAAGCCTAGCCACGTGACTACTGCGCACGATATGATAGAGACAGTGGACCCGGTATCCACTAATAAAAAGACTGGAGTACCTTGGATATGTGTCGTAACATCGAAAGCCATAGGTGGCGTAGGTGTTGCCTCTAATGCCTCTGCTGTAAGTGAGTGCACCTGAGGCTACTGAAAACGATTGGGCTGAGGTGTCATAGGCCATTGAGGTGGCCTAAATCGAGGTATAGGGGGCCTGAAAGAAGGATGTACAGGTGTTGTCTATAGGGGTGGAGCCGATAGAGCCTGAGGGCGAGGGCGGTCGATTCTCTATGGCGGCGAAAACCCATTATCCCTCATGTGTACAAAACAACTCTCCACCGCATGACCTGGTTTCCCACAGTATGTACATGTCACATCGGGTCGCCTCATCAGAACTGGTGGCACCGCAATCCTGGGAGGGGAGTCAGTACAAGATCTCTTGCCGAGGAATG
The DNA here is from genome assembly GCF_029962835.1 of Magnolia sinica. NCBI lineage: Eukaryota > Viridiplantae > Streptophyta > Magnoliopsida > Magnoliales > Magnoliaceae > Magnolia > Magnolia sinica. Next base: position 59,321,645 of record NC_080578.1, read on the forward strand.
GCCTGCTCGGCATATCTGGTCGTGGCCTAGGGTTCATAAGTCCATGAGAACGTGACAGCCGATCCCCATCCTGCTCCGCCCACATAGACATGTGTACTAGCTCAGCATAGGAGGGTATGCTAACACAATACATCTTCGAGCGAATATCAGGTTGCAAGCCCTCTGAAAAATACCGCATCTGCATCTACGCGTCGGCAAGTACTGTAGGGACGTACCTGCCCAACTCTGTAAACTGATGCTCGTACTCTGTCACTGACATGCCTCCTTGTCTAAGGCACAAGAACTCATTCTCCTTCTCATGCTGGTACGTTTGGGGGTAGTACTTCTCATGGAAGCAAAACTCAAAAGTTGCCCACGTCCATACATAGTCAACTGTAACGGTCCGCAAGACACTATCCCACCACAAGCTGGCCTCCTTTTCAAACATAAAGGTGGCCAACTCAATCTACTCCAGCTCTGTACAATGTAGCATTCTCAGCATCTTAGAGATGCGGTCTAGCCAATATTCAGCCTCCTCGGGTCTATAAGAACCCACAAATGTAGGAAGCCGTAAGCACTGGAATCGCTCGAGAAGGCCACTCATACCCAAGTTCCCGTAGGGTATATAACAGGTGCAGGTGAAGGCACACCCTCATCCTGAGCAGAAGGCCCTGCAGTCCCAGAAGGGCGTACAGATGGTGAAGGTGGAGTCACACTTCCATCCTGAGCTAGGGCCCCTACAATTGTGGTCAAGAGCTGCTGGTGTTGCTGGTGCATCATCATCATCAACCACTCCAACCTATCAGTAGGTGGGGCCGACTGAGGCTCATGCTACGTTGAAGAAGATGCACGGTTTTGATCGCAAATCAGTGGTGTGTAAGGTGGCGGCCCAACTGTAGGACCAGTAGATGGTCAAGGCTTATGAATAGCCTCACGAACCGGGCCCAAACCAGGGTTCGTACGACCATCACTCTAGGGAGGGGCCTGGTCCATTGAATCAATAAGTGTGAGACGTGCCGTGCTCCACGTGACCTTAGGTGGCATTCCCTATATGAAAATAGGGTTCACTTACGTAAGAGGTAGCATAGCAATACACAATCCTTTAAGCATTCCACACAACTTCTTAGTAAAAAGAGACCGCATGCCTTTCATTTTCCAAAATTGTCACAATACATGAAACACACATTACATGAATCATGACAAGAAATGCATGAAAGCTATTACAAAGCAAGACTACCAACATAAAGCAACTACCAACCACAAACACACTATCTACCCACAATGCTACTAAGCTCTTAACCATGAAAACACAAACATTCTAGGACAACGGTGAAACAACTATGGGGCAACGACTTGGATGACTAGGCATCCGAGTCTGGCGACAGAGGAGGTGCACCCTTATCCTGTAGGCAACACAGGATGAACTTCAAAGTGCTAGTCACTTTCTTGAACTTATGTTTCACGAGGCCCCGAAGGTCCATTATATCCTGTCATAGGACAGCCTGACCTTCTTCAAGTTGAGCTAAGCGAGCTTGAACAGTGCCATGCTCCGGTTCCGCAGGAGGGGAGTTCTCATCCATATCCTAGGCCTCCTCTTCTTCCTCACTCTGCTTTTCTTTTATTTCAGCTCCCTCTTCTTCCTCACTCTCTTCCTCTTCACTCTCTGTCTCATCCTCACTCTCTTCAAGTTAGGCTTGTCATTGCCGCGGCTCGATACCCATCTGATTGAGAGTCACTTCATTGATGTAATGGATCAGCACCGGCTTTTCCGCCCCAAGTCTGTAGCCAAACTCATGTGCAATCTTGCATATAAATCGGCCGAATGGGAGCAAATCCGTCCTCCTATTAGAGCGTGTGGTGAGAACTATCTGTCGCAGAACATAAGTGGGCACACACAGCTTCTCTCCCTGTCCCTCTTGATATAGGAAATCTACCATCAGGCGCGTCCACTCACTGCAGTTGCTCCACCTGGGGTAGACGTTGAACGTGAAGATATGGTGAAGCAGACGGAAGTTGCTAGATATATGGGTCACTAGAAGGCTATTGTTGGATTGCCACTAAACCAGTTGGCCACAAAGGGCCCGTGTGCGGCGATCTCTTTCACGTACACTCCTTAGATTCTTCTCAGTTGCATGTACCTCGCCAAGAGGCACATTCATAAGCCAAGATACCAAACCAACGTCGATGGTGGCTTCCCGATCTCTTCTACAAGGGATCTTGAACTGTAAAGGCTCCAGCGTAGGCTCTCGAATGTGGGCATAGAAAGCTCGGACAGTGCTCACATTGGTGCAGTACTCGCCCTCAAATAGTGGACCCCACCCGGCCTCTTCCAGGAGCTCGAGCAAGAGGTATTCCCCAAATAGCCTTGCATCCACATGAGCTTCAAAAAGGACCCTATGACCCTTATAAACTCCATGCGACAGATCTGCCAACAGCGTCCTTTCGATGGGAGCCTAGGGATCAAGATCCCGTTTAGTCTGAAACTCCCGATTGATGTTCAAACTTACGGTGGCACCTCTCGGTTTCCTCAAACGAGTAGGGCGACTAGGACCAGCTTCTTCCACAGGAGCTCTTTTCTTTCCCATGAGAGAAAGAAGGGCGGAAAAGAGAAAATAGTCGCCACAAGCTTAAAAAGAGCCATTGAACTAGAAGGAAAAAGTGGGTATAAGGTGGATTATAGGCTCACAAGAGTGTTAAAGCACACAATGGTAGTTGTGTGCTCCAAAAAGAGAAGGAATGAAGAAAATTGAAGGAATAGGGAGGATGAGAAGAGGGATTGTTGGGTTTTGGAATCTTGAGCTACAAAAGGGGGATGTGTAGACTCAAATGAAAGGGAAATAAAGAGGGAGAATGATGGAATCAAGTAGGTTAATGAGCTTACACGAATTTGAGACTCAAATGGAGGGTTTAAGAGCTCACATGAGGAAATAGGAAGGGGTTGGTAGCGGTGGTAGAGGGTTTTTGAAGGGGTGGTGTAAGGGTTGCACGAAAATGAGAAAGGGAGTGCTTGAAGGAGGGATTTGAGTGAAAAATCTAAAATTTTTGGAGGAAAGGAAAGCTTAGGGTAGTGGTTTGTGAAGGAGAGGTGGTGTAGAAGGGGTTATAATGGACCCCACCTACGTGCGTGGGCCCCATAGCATCTATGACTGATTGGCCAGAACCATCCCGCTCGGCCGGGCCCGTTTAGCGGCGAGGTCTCCCCAAACCGGCAAGGTCCTCGCCGGCCACTGGAGTTTTTGGTGAGGGCTTGCCCTTTGGGCGAGGTCCTCCTGCCCCCTAGGTCCCAAAAAGATGTGGGTCCCACCCCGGGTCCCCTTTGAAGTGTGTCGTTTAGCCCCCCACTCCGTTTTGACTCGTTTCGGGTCATTTTATGTAATTTCTAGTGTAACTACGTATTTTGCCGATTTTTGAAGGCTGGGATTGGGTAAATCATGGTTTAAACTAGTCGATTGATAGTCTAAGGATGATTTAGGGTCGACTCATGCAATCACGGATGGGTACAGACCCGAGCAAAATGATCGATTTCGGTAGACTTTGCCAATTGGCGAAATTGAGGAATCCTAGGCTTGTTTCTAGATTTCTCTCACACCCAACTATGTTGAAAAGTGTCATCGTATATCGTGTGACCATAACCTAGGTTCGGTTTAATCCAAATCATGCTCTGATACCAACTTGTAATGCCCTGAAAATCAGGGGTCGAGTAAAAGTCCAACTCCCGAGTTCCAAAGCATCACTTATGCAACATATTTAATGATGATTAAATGTTGTCTGTGTTAGTGTATTAATCATGAGTGGGATTATACTAAAACAGTAATTCATACTCCAGATCAATTCATATAATGCAAGCGGAAGATTGAAAAATGTATTTAAACGTGTATGAGCTAAAAGGATCACGATCGGTCTCCAGAGTATGAATACATTACTGAGTCATCATATACATGTAATAGTTCAAGATAGTTCAACTACAAAAATAAACTCTGTAACCTCATTGATCCGGATGGCCTAAGCGAAACCCCCGGGGAACTGCATATATGAGAACACGTCCTGATCATCATAGTAATCAGGCTCCACCTCCTGAGTTGCATCATCATCTGCAACTAAGACAGAACCTAGTGGGTGTTTAGAACACCATCCTAGAACATGGGAGTGAGTGATCAACTCAGTGGAACAATAAAGCAAAGGTTAACATGTTATCAATTCAGTCAAGCAGTAATGATAACGCAATACAAGCAAACATCCCTAAGTACTATGATTAATGCAAGAATGATATGAATAATGATGCATGCCCTCACATGCTCTCCCTCAACGACTTCATCTTACGATCGTGTATGAAACACTACCTCAATGCTTGACCTGCTACGCCAAATGCACATGTAATGCAGTGCATGAGCGTGATTACCAAGTTCTTATTAGTCCTTTTCATACAGCGGGATTGGGAAGCTAAGTTACCTCCCTTATATCAATTCCCAAACAATGATTCATTCTAGGGTCGTCAATCCTAGTAAATCTCATATGATGATATGGTTCTAGGTCACTGCAAAGGGCTCGTCACCTTATCAGTGCAGGCCTAGTGTACTCTTGTTGCTACGTAAGGGCTCGTCACCTCTACGCAGTCTTAGTGTATACTTGAGGTCACTACAAAGGGCTTGTCACCTTATCAGTGTAGGCCGACAGCTCGAATACAGTGTCCCATACCACCGTATTCGGCTCACGAGTCTGGGCTGCTCACTGGTCACTACGGGGAGGTTCGTCACCCCAGCGTAGGCCGATAGCTCGACCACGGTGTCCCATACCACCATGTCCGGCTCATGAGTCTTAGCGGATCAAGGTACCAAGGTTTAAAAGGATTTTCACTAGTGAGTTTGGTACCTTAGATTCAAGCAGTAGCGTCCATATATGGTGAACATACATCGGGTTAATTGGGTTACTTAACAAGCTTGATTAGTACGAGCGCACTTGAGTTGATCGACATGAAGTGCGTAAGCACTCCGTGTGGCCTAACCACTGCTGACATCCCAAGTACGGCTCGGATTCATCGATCACGTCCTATGTGGCGAGACAACCTCAGCCACCATATCAAAATCTGTTACCGATTTCCTGGACTATTCCGTAGTCCTAAACACATTCAATTATAACAAATACTCATACAAGAAAATCAGAACATTAATGGATCGACAATTCCAATCATACAAGCATGTAAGCATTTGATGGATTTCAACTTAAACATGAATTCACACATAAGTAGTGTCTAAGTTAAGTAGACAAAGAATGTAAGTTGCATGGAGGAAATCATACATATCATTAAGATAGTTGAGAATCTCTTCTCAACGCCCATATAAAGTATAATATATTACACATTTATTCATTCAGACATTTCTACAAACACTTAGACTACATATTCCAACATACATGACGTATGTTGGTGATAGCACGTCTTAGGATAAATCCTTTCACCAAGGAGTTGTTACACATACAACTAGCATAAATACATGACAATTAATCATGGCAAACACATGTTCATATTTCATACATATACGATACTTTCTACATATACATGGAATACACTAATCTCAATATAGTTAATATATATCAGAAACGTAATACAAACATCGCATTTTGCATGTGAAATTGAACCCACATCAATAATAAACCATTAACCAACATTGAAAGCCTTGAAAACCATAACCTATACGTTTATAGTTTGCACCTTTCGCCGGTAGACTTGTAATGAACTCAGTTTAAAGCTAAGTCTTTGTCTACGGCAGATTTGGCGACCTATAGGATAAATTAAGTTAGCTATTTGATAACCTACATTATCAAAAACCCTAAAACAGATTAGGGTTAGGTTTTCTTATCCAAATACATTGTCGAAAATGTTGGATTAGTGATGTAGATGTGGTAGCTAAGGTCGAGGAGCAATGAGATCGAATCCCAAGAGGAATCTCCAACTCTCACTCTCACTTTCCCTCTTTTCCCTTCTCTTTTCTCTTCTCTCTCTCCTACGGTTTTATCGAATTCATATTGGGTGAGAGGGAGAGGATTTAAGATCCTTATATAGGCTCAGGTTTGATGGGAATGGCCCTAGGGCCAAGGTATACTTAGGTTATATCCAAATATGGACCATTCCGGTCCAGCGGAGCACTTCTGGTGGCCCCTTTTCCACATGTGATTGGACTTAAGCCTCCTGACCATGGATCTAGGTCAGGCTAAGTTTTCGTACTGATCGAATTTACAGATCAGCTGTGGCGGACCAGTTTCAGTTCAACGGTCACGGTCACTCCATCAGGGCCACAAGTGCATCGACATGTGTGGGACATTTCTCCTGATCTGAGGGTGTATCTGGGTTAGATTCTGATAGTCTGAACCCTTATATTTGGCCTACAAGCGACACGACTCAGATTACTTAAATTCAAATTTTTATTTCTAAATATTTTCACGTTTCTCACACTCTTCGCTTGGGCTCAAGTTGTGTATTTCTAGACACAATCAAGACTTAATTTTTGAGGGGGTTGTTAAGTCTAGTTATGCGGTCATAAATGTACAGTTTCGGGGTAATCAGACTTTCGACGTGCAGTCCAGGTCTGATACGGAGTTTCGGTGTGCTCCCGAGAGCAACCGGGTTTAAGGATGGATTCTAGATTTCAAGGTAATGTAGTGTCAATGATTCTACACGTTTTTGGTCTTGCAAATTGTATTTAAAGTGATTAGTGCTAATTTTATAAGCACTCTAGTTTAGCACTTGCTAATATTAACCTAATTTTTAAAGGATTTGGTCCTAGGTGATTTCTACCTGAGGTGGTACTCGGGTCCTTGTACGGATTTTTTCGAGACGTTACATTACCCTACACTATAAGTGAGGAATGGACCTTCCTAAGGGCCCTGTTTGTCAAAAACAGGCACCCTTTGGCTGTAACTTGAGTATACCATGGCCCTAGGGCCATTTACACCAGTTCTGGGCCTATATAATGCCCTTAAACCACCCCATTCCTATTTTGTACGAATTTCTCTAACCCTTGGAGAGAGAAGAGAGAGAAGAGGAGAAAAGAGTGTGGAGAAGGGAGAGAGATAGGGAGATCGTTGCAGGGATTCACTCCCACTACTCCACGGGCTGAATCACCTCTCCCGTTTCACTACACAACCTGTTTCAACTACGATTTAGGTAAGAAATCCTAACCCTAATCTTGATTTAGGGATTCAAATAGCTTAAATGATGAAATAGCTAACCTATTTCAATGTTTAGGTACCTGTTGTTCTGTATTCGGGAACGTAGGATTCGAACTGAGTTCGAAACGAGTATTTCGACGAAAGGTGCGGACTATAAATATTTAGGTTATGGTTTTCAATGCTCTCAATGTCAGCTAATGATTTTTTTCTAACTTGATTGCTATCATATCATCTTAGACACGTCGGTTTCGATGTATTACACATGTACGAACTATGTTGTATAACTATGCATCCTATGTGCTTATGGAAATGTTTGAATGAACATGTAAACATGATTTGTGCTTGTTATGATTACTAAGCTAGGATTCATGATTTTTGTTTGCATGATGACATCCTTGCATATGAAATTGCTAAAATACTTGTTGTAACTAACCTAATCTATGTATTTGCTTATGTGTAGCCTAAGTGTTTGATAAATTGTCTGAATGAGAAAATGTTGATGATTTGTACTTATTACAGGTATTAAGATAGTATTATGCATTACCTTGTATGTATGTATAATTTATTTCATGTAATCATACTTGCCTCTATGCAATTTATGAATAAAATGCAAGTGTTTCTTAACATGTTCAAGGTATTTTATAAAATGCTCAAATGAAGTATTTACTTGGATTTTTTGTCAAATGCTGAAATGATTATCACATGTATTTATTCTCTACATCTGAGTAAGATTAGGGCTACAACGTAGTCCAGGAAATCGATAACAGTCACTATTCAGGTGGCCGAATTAGTCACGTCACATTGGGAAAATTCGACGAATCCAGGTCGCACGAGGATTATCGGTGGTTAGGCCATATGGAGTGTTTATGCACTCCATGTCGATTACATTAGCGTGTGCTCGTACCAATCGAACTTCCCTAACAAACCAATCAGCTTATTGTATGTTCACCATATATGGATGCCACTGCTTGAATCTAAGATAGCGCCACTAGTGTAAAAGCTCATTTTAACCATGGTACCCCGATCCCCTAAGACTCATGAGCGGGACATGGTGGTATGGGACACCGTGGTCGAGCTGTCGGCCTACGTTGGGGTGAGGAGCCTCCCCATAGTGACCAGTGAGCAACCCAAACTCGTGAGTCGAATACAGTGGTATGGGATCTGTATTTAAGCTGTCGGCCTGCGTTGAGGTGACAAGCCTCCCTGTAGTGACCTCGAGTATAAACTCTCGAACTTACCTATCCACTGCTTTTCATTAGGAGTGATGTCCTAGAACTTGCCTATCGTATGTGATTAACTAGGATTGACAACCCTAGATGGATCTTTCAGTTGGGTAAATGATATAAAGGGAGGTACCTTAGCTTCCCGAATTTTCTATATGAATAAGCCTAATTAAGTACTTGGCTAACACGATCATGCACCTCATTGCATGTGCTTTGGTGAGGAAGTGCACTTTAGGGAGTTTGCCATGCGTGAATGGTTGATATAGTCGCTTGAGGGAGTGTCGTGTGAGGGCATACATCATTACTGCATACCATCCCTGCATTAATAAGAGTAGTTTGGGAATGATTGTTGTACTACTTTATCATTACTGCTTGATTGAATTGATAACCTGTTAACCTTTGCTTTATAGTACCACTGAGTTGATCACTCACTCCCACTCTGGGACAGTGTTTTAAAACACCAACCAGACTCTGTTATAGATGCAGGTGATGAGGATGTATATGCAGCGGAGTTGGACTTCCTGGATGAGGAGGAAGAGTTCTCCTATGTTCAGCTCTCTGGCAGGTCTATGTAGACCTTCTGCTACTTCGATGGAATTTCAGGGATACATGGATTATTCGAACACTTACATTTTGTCATTTTGTATATTTTGAGTTAAAACATGTATATATTCGGCACAGTAATATACTCTTACTCTGGAGGTTGTGAAACATGTACATATACCTTATATATCTATCTTAGTCTTCCGCTTGCTTAATTAAATTAACTCTAGAGTATGATATGCCGATTTAGTGTAATCCCTCTCATGTTTAATGCATTAAGATGGACAACATTTAAACATCATTATCTATGTTGCATATGTGATGCGTTAGATCTTGGGAATTGAGCTTTGCTTAACCCTTGAAATCTGGGGCGTTACAAGTTGGTATTAGAGCATGATTTAGATTAAGCTGGACTTAGGTTATAGTAACACAATGCACTCTGACGCACTTCAACTTAGGAAGGGGCGATGAAATGTAGAAATGACCGTAAGATCCCAAGTTTCACCGACAGGCGAAATTGACCATTGTAACTAGCCCATACGCATCCGAGATCATGTGAAATGATCTTAATATCTTTTTAGCCGTCAATGGATGGGTTTGAACAAAGATTCGGCAAGTCCTGAACTTAAAACAATCCAAAAAGCATGAATACGCACTTGTAGGACCGAGAAAACATGTCAAACGGACATGGGGACCCAAATCCCAATTTTTGGTGGGACTAGGGGGTCCCTCGCACATATACAACACCTTGGGAGGGGTTGGCCACCGCCGGCAATCCAAGGAGGGGGTGCGACACCGCTCGGTCGGCAGTCCATCGCTGACCTTCACAGCCGGCACTCGGCGGCACCGCGCAAGCGGCGGCGCACCACCCACCAGCAGGCCGTGTGGGGCCCTCCCACATGTGGAACCCCTCATTTGAACCCCCTCCTCTCCCCTTTTGCCATTTCACCTAATTCTTAGCCCTTTAAACCCTCCAAAATCACATTTTCCCTCTCGAATCTCCATTCCATACACTTAAAGCTCCATTTTTTCTACATTTCACATCAATCTTCCATTTCTTCCATATTTTACACCCATCTACCACCCTTCTCTCAAAACTACCTCTTACTACTTTCCACTTTCCCTACTTCCCCACATTTGAGCACAGAATCCATATTTTTATGTCTCATAACTCTCAAGCTCCTCAAATCTACTTCACTCTCAGCTTTTCCAACTCCATGGCTCTCTTTGAGCTAGTTATCGCCATCTTCTTGATCTCTATGCTCCTTTCCTTCATGGGAAAGAAGAGAGCGGCCCTGGATGAGGCTGAGCCGAGTCGACTACGTCGTACTGCAAAGCAAGCGAGTGCTGAGGCTAGTACAAGTGCCAAGTGAGAGCGAAGATCCAAGCGGGACCTCGATCCTCAAATTCCAATGGAAAGATCGCTACCGGCGGGCATCGATCTCAGTAAGTTCCACAACCGCAAGGTCGTATTTGAAGTACATGTCAATGAGAAGTTGTTTAAAACGTATCTAGTCATCAACTTTCTCCTAGAAAATGGGTGGGGTCCCATATTCGAGGGAAATGCTCACGCAAGTGAAGGCGCTGTACAAGCCTTCTATGCCCACATACGGAACCCATTATTGGAGCATCTCCAGTTTACTATCCCTTTGGGAAGGTAGGAGGCCATAGTAGATGTGGACGTGATGACCCGTATTATGAGAATTGAAAGAGGTGTGGTATATGCTAGTGCAACTTCTCTCGCTAGTGAGCGAGAGAGAAATCACCGCACATGTTTCCTATGCAGCCAACTTGAGCATTGGAGGTGAGGAAATAGCCTCGCTTCATCTAAGATGCCGAACGACTTCCACCTGCTCCACCACATATGCACGTATAACGTGTATCCTAGGTGGAGTAACTGCATTGAATGTACAAAGTTCATGGTGGACTTCTTTTATAGAGTCAGGCAAAGAGAGAAAGTATGCATGACTACTCTTGCCCTATCTGAAATAATCAGCACTGCATGGTCTACTAGGCAAGACTCCTCGCTACTTTTCGGCCAACTTATTTCCAAAATTTCCTGCCACTTCAGTTTCAGACTCCATATAGATAACGTTGCCCCAATCCACATTATCAGTGAGAACCCGCTTAACAACATGGGCATTAGCCTTAGGCAACGCCAAGCCTGACTCGATGAGCAAAGCGACGAAATAGAAGAAGAAAGTGAAGATGACGAGGGAAGTGAAGGTGAGGAAGAAAGCGGTGATGGTGAAGAAGGAAGTGGTGAGGAAGGCAGTGGAGATGAAGATCAGGGAGAAAAAGAGGAGGCCTAAGACTCTGATGGGGGACCTCCAGCTATACATGAAGACTGCCATGATTAGGCTGCCTTAGAAACCCGCATGGCCAGAATTGAGGAAAATCAGGCCACCCTAAGACAGGAGTTCAAGGCGAATCAGGCCTATCTAAAACAAAAATTCAAGAAAATGTCTCGCACCTTGAAGGCCCTTTTGTGCTATATGCAGGATAAGGGTGTGCTTACACCTTCACCAAAGTCAGCGGACTAGTTGTGTTCAGTGGTTCTTTGGTTTTCCCTGTTTCTTGTTTTCTTTATAATAGCCCTAGTTGGCTTGGATGGATGTTAGAATAGTTAGTGTTAAAACTGTTGCTAAATTAGCTCACATGCATCTTCTGTCATAATTCATGTAATACTACACCTCATGTATTGTGACAAATTTTAGCTTAATGAAATCCATGAAGCTCTTTTTATTTGCAATGTGTAGAACGGTTGGAAAAGTGAGTAATATTATTTTAAACCTGACACACATTACACCCTATGTTGTATATAGGGGATGCCTCCTAAAAACACTCGGAATATAGCACGTCTCGCACTTAGCGGATCGATTGACGGGGTGCCTCTCCTGAACGATAGCCAGACGGACCCTAGTTTGGGCTCAAACTTCGAGACAATGCTGAATTTATAGCCAGCCACTGGCCCCACCAATGGGCCAACACCTTGTACACCACCGGTTCTGAAACAGAATTGTGTGTCTACATCGACGCACACATGCCTTAGGCAGCTTCTCCTACTGATAGGTTGGAGCAGATGATGCTTCAGATGCAGCAACAACAGCAAGCATTGGCTATGATCGCGGGGGCCATTGCCTAGAATATGACTACGATACCGCCTATGCTACCTATGCACCCTACTGTGGCTATGAATACAAGTGGCTTGTTTGAGTGCTTTTAGCGCTTCTGTCCTCCTGCTTTTGCGATTACTCACCGGCCTAAGGACGCAGAGTATTGGTTGGATCGTATATCCAAGATGCTGAAGCCACTGCACTGTACTAAGGCAGAGCAAGTGGAGCTAGTTACGTACATGTTTGAAAAGGAGGCTAGTCTCTAGTGGGACAACATCCTACGGACCGTCCCCACAGGATATGTGTGGACTTGGGACGTGTTTGAAACTCATTTCCAAGGAAAGTATTTTCCCTCACTTATCGTAATGGAAAGGAGGGTGAATTTCTTCGTCTTCAATAAGGGGGGATGACAGTAGCCGAGTACGAGAATCGCTTTATAGAGCTAGCTAGATATGCACCATTGATCCTGGTGGATGAGCCGATGAAGATGCGGCGATTTTCAGAGGGTCTGCGGCCTGACATCCGCACAAAGATGTGTTGCGCTAGTATTCCCAACTATGCTGAGCTAATGAACATGTCCCTGTGAGCTGAGCAGAATGGAGACAGTGTGTCATGGACACATATGCCATTGGGCCTAAGGCCTCGACCCGAGCTGCTAAATCGACCATTCCTCGGCAAGAGGCTACGTGCAGATTCACCTCTCAGGCTAATGGCTCCATCGACCCAACCGAGGTGATCAAATCTTTGGTGCGCCTATTGTAAGAGGGCGGGCTATACAAACACCTACTATTTTACCAAGATGAAGGACAACGGCTTTATGCCACCTCAGAAGATCAACCGCCAGCTGCCACGGGCTATTTCAGCTCCACCCCTATGATCTGCACCACCAACACAACCAATCTACAAACCACCTGTACCTCGAAATAGGCCGCCTCAACAACCTATGGCAACACAACCTAATCATTCACAATAAGCACATGTACATGCACTTACAGGTGAAGCATCTGAGTCAGCAACTGCAGTGCCTTTAGCCTTTGAAGTCACTACTCACATTCAAGGTACACATGTATTTCTATTTGTAAGTGCTATGGTTTTATGCTCCTTTGGTTGTCAAATTTTGTGGTGCTAAAACATCAATCTATCTCTTGTGCAGCTCATTGGTATATATGATCAAGACATTGCATCACCGCTCTAAACACTTTACTTCAAGTCAAGAACGAAGAACTACTTCAATCCATTTCAAGAAATGCAAGTACAAGCTACAAAGAACTAATCTTGTTCAAGACCCAAGTCAAGTGAAATTCAAGCTACAAGAAGTACAACTCAAGATTAAGTGTAATATAAGCCCTAAAAGATCTCAAGCTCAATGTTACATCAAGAATAGAGATCTCAAGCTTCACAATCTTCCAAGGTCATCTATCATCTGAAGAAATGGTATTTCAATGTCCATACTCCATGTTCCAGGTATGAAAAACCATAGATTGACCTTAGGGTAGATCATTTTAAATACATAATTCAAATTGAATCACTTTATAAGTATTTCATCTGTATTAAGATTAGTCTTAGGCCTTGTTTGACTAGTCCTAGCACTAGCTCGACCAGTCCTAAAAAAATTCAGGACCAGTCCTAAGTTTGTTGCAATTGTTCAAAATTTTCTGATCATCTACGACCAGTCATGGACTCTGTTCGACCGGTCGTGTGAACAGTGTCGACTAGTCATTCGACTAGCCCTAGTTCTTTGACTCAAACTACAGCAACCAATCTTTGAGTCCTATGACCAATCCTAGGTATTCTACGACCAGTCGTAGACACCCTACGACCGGTCGTGTAACCATCTGATTCAATCCCACTTAAAAATTCAAAAATCTGTTTTATCTACGACCAGTTGAAGGGTTCCCAAGACCAGTCGTAGACGTAATTTTTGCATCTATAAATAGATGACGAATTTCAGAGTTTGATAATTCAATTCAAGGAAAATCAAGGCATCACTCTGAGATAAGTTTATGTTTATTTTAAGCTACATTGTGCATATTTAAAATTCTCTTTTATTAGTTTATTTAATTTGATTTTGTTTCTATATTCCAATCTAAATTGAAAAGAGGAATTGTTGTATTCCTTCTTCTTGGAATCAAAATCAAATATAGCTCGCCCAATTGGTTTAATTTAAAATCAATTAAAACCTAGAACCATTTCAAAGTGAGTATTAGACATTGAACTTCTACATTTGAACTTCTACTTCGATTGGTTCTTCTGGGCTATTACAAAGGAGAAATCCAAGTATTTTATATTTATTGTAAATTCCATTATTTTGGTTTTGTTAGAGGTTAAGCCAGAAAAATCTCATTGTGTTGGTTATCTGAGGAGAGCCAGAAAACTTAGAAAGTGGGGGTTTTTGAATTATGTAAGCCCATTTAAAAGACATAATTGTGAAGGTTTTAGGTGAACCTGTGAAACCTATTTTAATAGTGAACACTAATATCCCCTGTGTGAGGATATTAGGAGTGGAGTAGCTGTGTGGCTATTGTTTAACAGTTGGTGTACACACAAGTGAACCACTACAATTTCTTGTGTCTTATGGTTTGAATGTTCATTTAATTTTTCCTATCTTTTATCATTTAGAATTGTGGAATGTTTGTGTGGATGTGAATGTTTTAATATTTACATTTTAAGTACAGTGGGAAATGTTGTAATAATTTAGATTTAAATTCTTACAATTTATTTCAATTCATTACTATTTACTCATTCCTTTTCAATTTGAGTTCTTGATACAAAGAACGTTCTAGAAATAAGGTTGTCCTGCCATAAACCCTTGGTTTTTATGGTGTAAGGTTGTCCTTAGAACAACATTTGTATCAACCTCTCAATTCTTGATTATTAAGGTTGCTTTTCATTTTCAGCATTGTGAATTGATTTCTTTTAATTGGCTATCATATTCTTTTATTCTGCTATTAAAGCTTAAATTTGGCACAGTCCTATTCACCCCCCTCTAGGACATATAGCTTGGCCTTTTCACTATTGGTGGACACTGGGTCCACTATTTCGATAATATCGTACTCTATAATCAAGCGCTTAGGGCTGAACACTATCCCTATGGTTGGGGTGAGAGTCCTTACCGCAACAGGGACCTTCTCCAATGCTACTAAGCTTTGTAAAGGTTGCTTTTAGACTTAGGAAGCTGAACGGTGTCCATTGACCTGATCATCACCCCGCTGTATCATTATGACGTCATCCTCGGCATGGATTGGCTCACCGAAATGAAGGTAGAGATCAACTGTGAAGCCCGACTGGTGACAGCACATGGACCCGAGGGTACGACCTTTACTTTCCCATTTCAGGTCAGTTGACCCTACCGCATAAGTTGTTATGCTTCCTTACTGGAGAATGTTGATGTTCCAACGCTTGGGGACACGCATATAGTCCAAGATTTCATGGACGTGTTCAGAACGATACCTGAACTACCTCCTCGGCGTGAGATCGACTTTACTATCGACCTTATGCCTAGTGCGACGTCCATTTCCTTTCCAACATACCGCATGCCTCCGTGTGAAATGGGGGAATTAAGGAGGCAGATAGATGATCTGCTTGAATTAGGTTTTATACGACCTATTGTATCCCCTTGGGGAGCACCGGTATTGTTTGTAAAGAAGAAGGACGGGTCGCTACGGTTGTGTATTGATTATCACAGGCTGAATCACGTCACGGTCAAGAACAAGTACCCTCTACCTAGGATAGATGACCTGTTTGACCAGTTGAAAGTGGCACGATATTTCTCTAAGATCGAACTGCAGTCAGGGTATCATCAGTTGCACGTCAGGGATAAAGATGTGAAAATAGCATTCAGAACCAGTTTTGGGCACTATGAGTTTCTCGTGATGTTGTTCAGACTTACGAATGCACCGGCTGTGTTCATGAACTTCATGAACCGGGTGTTTCGACCATATCTATACCGATTTGTCATCGTGTTTATAAATGACATTTTGATATACTCCAAGAATTGGAAAGATTATGAAGAACACCTGCGAGCAGTCTTCGATACTCTTAGGAAGAATCAATTGTTTGCGCAATTTTGGAAATACAACTTCTGGAAGGAGGAAGTCAGGCTTCTGGGACACATGGTGTCTAAGGAAGGAATTGCCATGGACCTTGCTAAGGTGACCGCGGTGAGGACTGGGAGTAGCCCGGTTCCATTACAGAAGTGAGGAGTTTCCCTAGACTTGCTGGTTACTATCGCTACTTCATTAAAGATTTTTCCAAGATAGCCAGACCGTTATCGCAACTCACTCGAAAGGATCTTAAGTTTGCCTGGAATGAGAAAGAAGAAGTAGCCTTTCAAGAATTAAAGGACAAGCTGACGTCCATACTCGTGCTAGTATTGCCAGAGCAGGGGATCAGATATACTATATACACTGACGCGCCTCGTATTGGTTTGGGTTGTGTTCTTATGCAAAGGGACAGAGTGATTGCCTATGCATCGCGATGGTTGAGGAAACACGAGGAAAACTACCCCATGCATGACCTAAAATTAGCAGCGGTCATTTTCGCATTAAAGCTCTGGAAACATTACCTCTATGGAGAGGAGTTTGAGCTCTTTTGCAACCACGAGAGCCCCAAGTACATCTTCACATAGAGAGACCTAAATATGAGGTAGCGACATTGGATTGAAACCTTGAAAGACTTCAAGTTTGAGGTCTCCTACCATCTTAGCAAGGCCAACCTTGTGGCTGACACTTTAAGCCGTAAGAAGACAATAGAATTTACAGCTCCGCTGATGATGGAAGAATGGAATATGTTAGAGTTTGTGCGAGACTTTGAACTGAAGCTTACAGTAAAGGAGCCATTCGAGAGCGTCGCACACATCCATGTACAGCCACTTATTGATGACTGAATCATTGTGGCTTAGAAAGAAGATGAACTGTTGGTGAAGATGAGAGAATGGGCAGGTGAGAGTGAAGAATCTGAATGGAGAGTCGGCTTGGACGGAGGTTTATGATACTGTGGCTGCCTATGCATCCCGAACCATCATGACTTAAGAAGGGAAGTTTTAGAGGCCACTCACAATTCAAGGTTGATAATGCATCCACGTAGTATGAAGATGTATAGAGAGATGAAGGATTCGTACTGATGGGACAACATGAAGGCTCAAATAGCAGACTTTGTGTCTTGTTGTCTCACGTGACAGCAGGTCAAGGCCGAGCATCGCCGACCTCCTGATTTACTTCAGTCCATGCCCGTAGCTGAATGGAGATGGGATTTCATATCTATGGACTTCATTTCTGAGTTACCAAAGATGAGGAAGGGGCATAACTCCATTTGGGTGATTGTGGACCGATTGACGAAATTGACTCATTTCTTCACGGTTAGAGTTTCAAACTTAGCAGACGATTTAGCCAAGCTATATATCAAGGAGATTGTATGACTGCATGGAGTTCCTATGGAGATTGTGTTGGATCGAGACATGTGATTCACGTCTATATTCTGGACTCGAATCCAAGAAGCAATGGGAGTACAACTGAAGTTCAGTACCACGTTCCACCCACACACCGATGGGCAGAGAGAATGAATGAATCAGATATTAGAAGATATGTTGCGAGCGTGTGTGCATGATTTCAAGGATAGTTGGGATGACTGTCTCCCCTATGCCAAGTTTGCTTATCACAACAACTTCCAAGCGCGCATTGACATGGTTCCCTACGAAGCATTGTATGGGCGCCCATGTCGAGCACCAAATTGTTGGGCAGAAGTTAGTGAGAAGAGCTTGGTTAGCCCAGATATAGTTTAGGCAACCTCAGAGAAGATCGACATTATCAGGTGTCAACTTCTTACAACACAGAGCAGACAAAAGAGTTATGCCAATACCCGACGACGACAACTGGAATTCAAAGTTGGGGACCATGTATTTTTTAAAGTTTCTTCATTGAAAGGAGTCTTTCGATTTGGCAAGAAAGGGAAGCTTACGCAGAGATTCATTGGCCCATTCCAGATTCTAGACCGAGTGGGTGTGGTAGCATATTGCCTTGCCTTGCCCACACCACTTGCTGGCATGCACAACGTATTTCATGTGTCGATGCTAAAGAAATATGTTCCTGATCCTACTCATATTATCAAGTGGAAGTAGGTGCAGCTAAGTGAAGATGCTACCTATGTACTTCAACCAACATGTATTCTAGATAGGAAGGAACAGGTGCTACGCAACAAAGTTATCCCACTGGTGAAAGTATTGTGGACTCACCACACTGAGGAAGAGGCTACTTGGGAAATGGAAGCCAAAGTCCGTAAGAACTGCCCTCAGATCCTCGAGAAGTATGAAAATGTACTTAAGAGGGGTAAATTGTAACGTCTCGAAAAAATTCATATAAATGCCTGAGTACCACCTCAGGCAGAAATCCCTAAGGATCGTATCCTATAGAAATTTAGGCAAAATTTAGTTAGATACTAAACTAAATAGGCGATGGATTTAGCTTGAACCACTATCTATATTAATGGCAAGACCCAAAACTATCAAAAGCAATGACTTAACACTACTTAATAAATTAGGAGAAATCCCAAAAGCCAGTTGCTCTTGGGAGCACATTGAAACTCTGAACCGGACCTGGACCACACGTCGAAAGTCCGATGACTACGAAACTATAGGGTTATTTACGCCTTACCGAGCTTAACGAACATCATGGGAATCAAGCTCAAATAATATCCAGAAATGTACAACTTGAGCACTGAGCGAAGTGTGTGAGAAACGTGAATATCCTTTGAAAACGTATTGAAACTTAAGTGAATTGGGCCATTCACTGGTGGGCAAAATTGAAGATTTCAGACTGTCAGTTTTTGACCGAACTTCACCAATGGATCATACTTGCCTTTACGAAATTTATGAATAAAATGTAAGTGTTTATTAACATGTTCAAGGTGTTTGATAAAATGCTCAAATGAAGTATTTACTTAGATTGTTTGTCAAATGCTGAAATGATTATCACATGTATTTATTCGCTACATCTAAGTAAGATTAGGGCTATAACATAGTCCAGACAATCGGTAATAGTCTCTGTTCAGGTGGCTAAATTAGTCACGTCACATCGGAAAAATTTAACAAACCCGGGTCGCACGAGGATTGTCGGCAGTAGTTAGACCACACGGAGTGTTTATGCACTCCATGTCGATTACATTAGCGTGTGCTCGTACCAATCGAGCTTCTCTAATAAACTAATCGACCTATTGTATGTTCACTACGTATGGATGCTACTGCTTGAATCTAAGATACCTCTGCCAGTGTAAAAGCCCATTTTAACCATGGTACTACGATCTGCTAAGACTCATGAGTCAGGCATGGTGGTATGGGACACCGTGGTCGAGCTGTCGGCCTACGTGGGGTGACGAGCCTCCTCGTAGTGACTAGTGAGCAACCCAAACTCATGAGCCGAATACGGTGGCATGGGACCCTGTATTCGAGCTTCGACCTGCACTGAGGTGACGAGCCTCCCCGTAGTGACCTCGAGTATAAACTCTCAAACTTACCTATTCACTACTTTTCATTAGGAGTGATGTCCTACAACTTGCCTATAGTATGTGATTAACCAGGATTGATGACCCTAGATGGATCTTTCGGTAAGGTAAATGATATAAAGGGAGGTACCTTAGCTTGCCAAATTTATCGTATGAATACGCCTAATTAAGTACTCGGCTAACACAATCATGCACCGCATTACATGTGCTTTGGCGAGGAAGTGCACTTTAGGGAGTTTGCCATATGTTAATGGTTGATGTAGTTGCTTAAGGGAGTGTCGTGTGAGGGCATGCATCATTACTGCATACCATCCCTGCATTAATAAGAGTAATTTAGGAATGATTGTTGTACTGCTTTATATTACTACTTGATTAAATTAATAATATGTTAACCTTTGCCTTATAGTACCACTGAGTTGATCACTCACTCCCACTCTGGGACGGTGTTTTAAAATACTAACCAGACTTTGTTATAGATATAGGTGATGAGGATGTATATCCAGTGGAGTTGGACTTCGTAGATGAGGAGGAAGAGTTCTCTTATGTTCAGCTCTCTAGCAGGTCTATGTAGACCTCGTACTGCTTCGATGGGATTTCAGGGATACATGGATTAGTCGGACACTTACATTTTGTCATTTTGTATATTTTGAGTTAAAACATGCATATATTCAGCCCGGTAATATACTCATACTCTGGAGGTTGTGAAACACGTACATATACCTTTCATATCTATCTCAGTCTTCCACTTGCTTAATTACATTAACTCTGGAGTATGATATGCCAATTTAGTATAATCCCTCTCATGTTTAATGCACTAATATGATAAAATTTAAACATCATTATCTATGTTGCATAAGTGATGCATTGGATCTCGGGAGTGGAGCTTTGTTCGACCCTCAAAATACAGGGCGTTACATGATGCATGAGTATGTTGAATGTTATGTGGATGATCTGGTGGTCAGGTCAAACCATCACGAAGAACATCGTGAGCATTTGGCTTCAGTCTTCCGTCGGGTTAGAAAAAAGCAGTTAAAGATGAATCCAGCCAAGTGTGCATTCGGAGTATCGTCTGAAAAATTCCTTGGTTTCATGGTAAGACATAGAGGCATCAACATCGATCTGAAAAAAGTTAGGGCTATTCGAGATATGCCGCCCCTGAAGACGTTGAAAGAGTTGAAGAGCTTATAAGGTAAGTTAGCATGTATCCGCCACTTTATCTCAAACCCAGTAGGAAGATGTCAACTGTTTTCTCATTTGATGAAGAAAGGAATAGAGTTCATATGGGATAAATCCTGCTAGAACGCCTTTGATTCAATAAAAGAACTGTTGAAACAGCCTCTAGTACTAATAGCCCTAGTGAAAGGAAGACCTCTCATCTTGTACATATCGGCAATCAAGAAATCATTAGGAGCCTTGTTGACACAAGTGAATGAAAATGGGAAGGAAGCAGCACTCTATTATTTAAGCCGAACTTTAATAGGTGTAGAATGCAATTATACGCTGATTGAAAAAGTATGCTTGGCATTGGTATTTGCAGTCCAGAAGTTAAGACATTATTGTCTGTCCTATGACATAACCTTGATATCTCGAGCGGACCCCATCAAGTTTTTAATGATAAGACCGATGTTGTCAGGAAGACTGACAAAGTGGATGTTGTTGTTGTTAGAATACATGATTACATATGAGCCGATGAGAGCAGTATATGGGCAGGCAGTGGCAAATTTTCTGGCGGCCCATCCTGTAACAGATAACGAAGCCATCTTCGATGAGTTTCTAGAGGAACAGGTCATGATGACAGAATTGCCAAATGTGTGGAAAATGGTCTTCGATGGAGCGGCCCGAACAACAGGAGCAGGTGCTGAAGTGATATTCACCACCCCCAAGGCGATTTTTTACCTTACTCTTTCACGTTGGGCATCGCATGCATAAATAATGAAGCTGAATATAATGCCCTTATCATTGGAATGGAAATTGCCAGAGAGCTGAAGATAAAAGCATTATGAATTTATGGGGATTCTAAGTTGGTCATAAATCAGTTGACGACTGAGTTTAAAATAAGGAAACAAGAACTTTTACCATATTGTCGAAGGGCGCAGCATTTATTGGAACAATTCTTGGACATTGAAATTAAGCATGTACCACGGTACGAGAACCCAAAGGCCGATGCTTTGGCCAGTTTAGCAGCAGCATTATCTTGCCCAGATCGAAGTCCCCTACAAGTGACAAATGAAGAAAGGAGATTCTTGCGTTTAGCAGAAATAATCAGTGAAAGAATGGAAGAACTTCTTATATTGTGCTTAGAATTGACAAGAGATGACTGGATCCACCTTTCAATGATTATCTCAAGTACGAGATCCTACCAGAAGATCAAGAGGTGAAGTTATAGATTAAGCAGAGATCGAAAAGATTTATTATGTGTAATGAGGTGTTATATACAAGATCCTATAACGAGATACTGTTGTGATGTCTAAGTGAAGAGGAGGCAGGTCAAGTGCTGTAAGAGGCACATCCTGGGCAGTGTGGGCCGCATCAGGTTGGGAGGAATTTATTCCACTGAGTGCATCGGATAGGATATTACTAGCCGACAATGTTTAAAGATGCCATAGACTACGTGAAGCGATGCCATGAGTGTCAGATCCATGGGGACATTATACATGTACCCCCGAAGATCTTCATCAGTCATCTACTTCCTGGCCTTTTGCTGCGTGGGGACTCGATGTTATTGGCCCCATAAATCCACCGTCGTCCAGAGGAAAACAATATATACTAGCAGCAATGAACTATTTCTCCAAATGGATAGAAGCAATTGCACTATGAAGTGTTAAGGAGAAAGATGTTGTTAATTTCATTTGACACATAATAATATATCGCCATGGCATCCCGAAGAAAATCATCACAGACAACGACACTCCTTTTAAGAACAGGGGCATGGAGAAGTGATGTCTTAAGTTCAATATTCACCAGTCATTCTCAACACCCTATTATCCACCAACCAATGGGCTGGCAGAGGCATTCAATAAAATAATTGTAAAAATATTGAAGAAAACAGTGACCAGGAATAAGCGTGATTGGGATGAAAAGTTGCAATAAGCTCTATGGGTGTAACCTCTCAGAAAAAATCCGTACGAAGACCCGAGTACCACATCAGGCAGAAATCACTAAGGACCGAATCCTTTAGAAATTAGACGAGGATTAATTAAGTGCTAAATCAAATCACCCGTTGAATTAACTTGGAAAACTTTAAATATGAACTGAAAGGCCCAAAACTAAAAGAATCATTAACGCTACATTACCTAAAAACTTAGGATCAATCTCAAAACCCAGTTGCTCTCGGGAGCATCGCGAAACTCCATATCAGACCTGGACCGCGCTTCGAAAGTCTGATTACAGTGAGACTATACTGTTATAACTGCCTTGCTGGACTTGACAACCATCTCGAAAATCAAGTCCAGATATTATCCCAAAATGCACAACTTGAGCCCGGAGCGAAGTGTGTGAGAAACGCGAATATCTTTAGGAAATGAACTAAAACTTAAGTGAATTGAGTCATTTTCTTGCAGGCTAAATCTAAGGTTTCAGACCGTCAGAACCTGACCCAATCATACCCTCAGATCAGGGAAAATTTCCAACACATGTTAGTGTACTTGTGCCCCTGATCAAGTACCGGTGACCGTTGAATAGAAACTGGTCCTCCACGGTCGATCTGTGAATCCAATCAGATCAAAAACTTAACTTGACCTAGATCCAATGTCAAGGGACTTACTCTAGACCGTACGTAGAAAAGGGGCCTTCATATGTGTTCCGTTGGACTGAAACAGCCAATCCTTGGCTACAACCTAAGTATACCAAGGCCCTGGGGCAATTCCTATCAATTTTGGGCCTATATAAGTGCCTTAACCTACCCCTCTCTCATTCCATACGAATTTGGAAACCTAGGAGAGAGAAGAGAGCAAAAAGAGAAGGAGAGAGAGAGAAAGTGAGAGACAGTTCATGGGGTTCGATCCCATCACTCCACGTACAGAATCGGCATGTCTGCATCGCTATACTGGCGATTTTGATCCAATTCTTGGGTAAGAAATCCTAACCCTAATCTGTTTTAGGGATTTAAATAGAGTATATAGTGAAATAACTAACCTATTTCATACTATAGGTTGTCGTTGTGCCGTAGACGAAGAGTTAGTGTTCGAACTGAGTTCGTTACGAGTCTACCGGTGAAAGGTGCGGACTATAAATGTTTAGGTTATGGTTTTCAAGGCTTTCAATGTCAGTAATGATTTATGACTGGCTTGATTACTAGCACATGTGCTTAGATACGAGGTTTTTCATATATTCTACTTATATATAGACTATGTTGATTTATAACGCATTCCATGTGTTTGTTGAAATGTTTGAATGAACATGGAATTTGGATTTGTACTCGCCATGATTATTAACTGTAAATAGATGATTGTTGTGCATGTGGCAACCTCTATGTGAAGGGATTTGCCGTAATATGTGTTTTACTAATTTATTACATATGTGTGATATGTGTAGCCTAAGTGTGTGATAAAATGCTTGAATGAGAAAATGCTTGTGTAAAGATATGTAATGAGGGTGGTGAGATGGGACTCTCAATTCCCTTATCTATGGTTACGGTTTCCTCTATGAAACCCATCCTACTACGATGTTTATCATGGATGAAATCTCTATGTATGGTAACCTGTGTAGTATGTGTTTTGTTGAAATGCTCAGTAAGATTTATATTTGGTTTTAGATGTCACATGTTATCTTTGGTTATTACATGCGAATACTGTTGTTTGGAGTGTGATTGGTGCTACGATGTAGTCCAGGCAATCGGTAATGGTTTACAAACGGTGGCTGAACTGTTTAGCCATGACAGATACGTCTGATGAATCTGAGTCGTACGATGATTATCGACAGCGGTTAGGCCACGAGGAGTGCGTATGCGGTCCATGTTAAATAATTTAACGTACGCTCGTACTAGTCAAGCTCGTCAATTAACCCGATTAGTCCGATGTTTGTTCACCATGTATGGACGCTATTGCTTGAATCTCCATTACCAAACTCACCAGTGAAAAGCCCGTTTAACCTTGGTAACTCGATTCCCTTAGACTCATGAGTTGGACATAGTGGTGTATGGAACACCGTGGTCGAGCTGTCGGCCTATGCTGGGGCGACGAGCCTCCCCGTAGTGACTTGTGAGCAACCTAAACTCATGAGCTAAATTGGTGGTGTTTGGGACACTGTATTCGAGTTGTCGGCCTACAATCAGGTGACAAGTCGGTAGTAACCACGAGTATACACTAGGACTACGCTAAGATGACGAGCCTTTCCGTAGTGACCTCGAGTATAAACCAGGCCTGCGCTGAGGTGACGAGCCGCTCCGTAGTGACCTAGAACTGTTCTTCGTATGTGATTAATGACCCTAGATGGATCAATGTTTGGGTCAATGATATAAAGGGAGGTACCTTAGCTTCTCAAACCTACTGTATGAATATGCCTAATTAAGAACTTGGCTAATCACGCACATGCACCACATTGCATGTGCCTTTGGCGTTGGAGTTGAGCACAGCGGGAGTGTTGCATGCCACTATCGTGAGATGATGTCACAGAGGGAGTGCAAGTGAGGGCATACATCATTATCGTATATCATCCTTGCATTAACAAGAGTATTTAGGACATGAGTGTTGTACTGCTTTATCGTTACTGCTTGACTAAATTGATAACATGCTAACCTTTGCTTTATAGCTCCACTGAGTTGATCACTCTCTCTCACATTCTGGGATGGTGCTTTAAACACCAACCAGCCCCTGTTGTAGTTACAGATGATGGCGATGCTTACGAAGTGGAGCCGGACTTTTATGATGATGAGGAGTTCTCCTATATACAACTATCAGGCGGGTCTATGTAGACCATGTTCTGATCGACGAGGTTACAGGGATGCTGATTAGACATCATTGCACTTATCATTTTACACTTTTGGAACACCTATGTATATTAGTTTTGCTTAGTTTTGGGAGTATACTGTGTATATTTAACCTAGTAACATGTTCACACTCTTGAGACTTATGATAGTTTATATATTTTATATATCTATCACAATCTTCCGCTTGCATAATTTAATTGTCTCTGGAGTATGATATGCTGTTTTGATATAATCTCATTCATGTTTAAGGCACTAATACAGACAACATTTAATCATCATTATCTATGTTGCATAAGTGATGTGTTGGAACTCAGGAGTTGGGCTCCTGCTCAACCCCCGATTTTTAGTGCATTACAAGTTGGTATCAGAGCATGATTTGGATTAAACTGGACCTGGGTTAAGGTAACATGATGCACACTGACGTACTTTGATCTAAGAGGCAGCGATGAAACAAAGAAATAGTCCCAGTTTCACAACGAGCAAAACTGACCGTTGAAATTGGACCCATATGCACCTGTGATCATGTGAGATAATCCCAATCCTTCCCCCAGGCAGTCAATTAATGGGTTTAGACCCTGATTCAGCCCATTCCACACACAAACAAAGCTGGAAAGCCCGAATACATGCGAAAGGGGACCCGAAACGACTCAAACAAACTCGGGGACCCAAATAGTGCGAATCGAGGGGATCCAAATTGGACCCTGCACACATACGACAACCCGGGAGGGGGTGGCCACCGTCCAACTATGATGGCACAGCGCTAGGTCCAGTGGACCGTGGCGGTGCCCTGCCTACCGCGGCGGTACCGTGCCTGGGTCCAGCGGACCGTGGTGGCGTCGCGCCAACCGTGGTGCACCACGCCCGAGCCTACCGGACCGCCGCACATGGATGGCTGTGGGGCCCACCAAATCATGTGGAACCCCCTATAACCTCCCCATTTGCTTCATTTCCCCCTCTTACCTCCTTCCAAGCTTTCTAAATCTTCCAAAACCCCATCATTCTCTCTCAAATCTCTCCCCTAGTCTCACATCTTCTTCACCATAAACCCACCTCCCACTATTCCTTTCAAATTCATCTCCTATTTCCCCTATTTCCTTTCATTTGAGTGCACCAGCCTTTCCTTTGTTTCAAAAATCTCAAGTTCAACTACCTCTTCAATCCTTCCATCTTATTTCGCTCAAATGGCTCTTTTCGAGCTTGTGGCGGTGATTTTCTCCATTTCCACACTTCTTTCCCTCATGGGGAAGAAGAGAACTCCTACGGATGAAGCCGGGCCTATCCACCCTATCCGTCTAAGGAAGAAGGCGGACATTAAAGCTAGCACAAGTGCCGCCCAAGAGCGGAGGTCAAAGCGGGATCTCGATCCCCAAATCATGGTCGAGTGAGTTTTACCGGCAGGCTTTGAACATGATCGATTTGGTGGCCGTAGGGTTGTGCTTGATGCTCATGTAGACGAGAAACTGTTTGGGTCGTATCTGATGATGGATCACCTGGAGGACAATGGGTGGGGTCCCACATTTGAGGGCAAGTCTCATGCATGTGAGAACACTGTTTGAGCCTTCTACATCCATATACGGGACCCATCGCTGGAGCCTCTGCAGTTCAAGATTCTTGTAGGAAGGCGAGAAGCAATAGTTGATGTGAATTTGGTGGCCCGGGTCATGGGAATCCCGTGTGGAGAGGTGCACCCTAATGATAAGGATCTCAAGAACGTGCGAGGAAGAGATTGCCGCACGCGTTACCTTTGCGGCTGATTAGCTCACTGGAAGGAAGACAGGAGCCTTTCGTTGATGAAGTTGACAGACGATTTTTGCTTGCTTCACCACATTTTCACATATAATGTGTACCCTAGGTGGGGCAATCGTATCGAATGCACTCGCTTGATGGTGGATTTCCTGTATAGAGCTGGGCAGGGAGACAAGTTATGTCTGTCTACATTCACCCTGCTACAAATAGTCCAGATGGCGCGTTCTCCTAGGAATGATGTCTCACTTCCATTTGGCCGACTCATATGTAAGATTGCTCGAGAGTTCACCTACAGACTTAACATGGATAACCTTGCACTAATCCACTACATTAATGATATTACGGTCAACAACATGGGGATTGGCCCTCGTTAACGCCAAGCTTAGCTTGACCAATATGGGGACAAGACAGAGAGTGAGGAGGAAGAAAGCAATGAGATCGAAGAAGAAGAAGAGTCAGAGGAGGGAGGTGAAGAAGGAGAGAGAGAGAAAGAGGTGGCCCAAGACTCTAAGGAGGGCTCTCCGCCCGCTGTTCAGGGCCACCATAGTGATCGGGCTGCCAGGGAAGCCCGCTTGGCCCAACTTGAAGAGGGTCAGGCTGCCCTGCGTTAGGAGATCATAGCGACCCAAGCCAAGCTTGACGAGAACAAAGCCTTCATGAAGCGAAAATTCAGTAAAGTATCTTGCACCCTGAGGGCTATCCTATGTTGTCTATAGGACAAGAGTGCACCTCCACCATCGTCAGATTCGGACGACTAGTCGTACATGTAGTCGTCTTTTAGTTTGCTTTGTTGCTTGTTTCCTTGCCTCTATGTATGCCTCGATAGGCTTAGTAATGTGGTAGAGTGATTGTAGGTTTTGGTGTATGAAACCTGCTTAGACTAGCTCACATGTGTTCCCTATCATGATTCATGTAAAGTTACATCTCCTGTATTGTGACAAATTTTGTTAAATGGAATGCATACCACTCCTTTTGTTATGGAATGTATAGAATGCTTGAGGAATTGTGTTGTATGTTAAATCTCACTTAGGTTGCACCCTATGTTGTATATAGAGAATGCCACCTAAGGCCACACGGAGTATGACACGTCTTACATTGGGCGACTCGATTGATGGGGCACCTCCCCTAAGTGATAGCCAAACGGACCCCAATTTGGGCCCGACTCACGACACTATGCCCGATTCTCAGCCGGCCACTGGCCCCACTAATAGGGCGACACCTGTGGCACCACTTGTTCCAGAGCTAAACCGTGCGTCTATCTCAACGCCTCACGCGCCTTAGTCAGGTCCTCCTATGGATAGGTTAGAGAAGATGATGCTCTTGATACAACAGCAGCAATAGTTTTTAGCCACCATTGTAAGGGTCTTTGCCCAGAGCATGGGTGTGGCTTCACCTACACCATCCGTGCACCCTGTTGGGAATGTGGGTGCTAGTGGCCTTTTTGAACGATTTCAGCGCTTCTGACCTCTTACTTTTATGGGTACTCACAGACCCGAGGAGGCCGAGTATTGGCTAGACCGCATCTCTAAGATGCTAAGGCCGCTGCACTGCACTGAGGCAGAGCAGGTGGAGTTGGTCACCTACATATTTCAGAAGGAGGCCAGCTTATGGTGGGACAGCATCCTACGGACGGTTCTCGTGGGGTATATGTGGATGTGGGAGGCCTTCGAGGCGTGCTTTCACGAGAAGTATTTCCCTCTCACTTACCATAATGAGAAGGAGAGTGAGTTTCTTCACCTCCATTAGGGAGGGATGTCAGTGGCAGAGTATGAGAACAAATTCACAGAGCTGACCAAATATGCTCCCTGATATTAGCCGACCAGCCGATGCAGATGCGGTGGTTTTCTGATATGCTCGAAGATGTGTTATGCTAGCATTAGTAGGCATGTCTTTACGAGCAGAGCAGGATGGGGACAAATTATCCTACACTCGCATTCCTATGGTTCCTAAGTCGCAACCAGAGTTGTTAAGTAGGCCATTCCTCAGCAAGAGGCCCTGTACTGACTCACCTCCCAAGCTTACAGCTCCACCGACACAGCCGAGATGACCAGATATATGTGTGCCTACTGCCGGAGGTTGGGCCATGCCGACACGTATTGTTTCACCAAGATGAGGGACAACGGCTTTATGCCCCCTCAGAGGATCAATCGTTAGATGCCACCACTTCTCTCGACTCCACCTCTATGGTCAGTACCAGCACATCCATCTTTCCAGCCGCCTGCACCTCGATTTAGGCCGCCCCAATGGCCCATGGTACAATAACCGAACCGTTCCCAACAAGCTCCGGTGCATTCACTTATAGCTGAGGCATCCGAGACAATCGACATAGCACCGATGGCTTTTGAAGTCACGACCCATATCAGAGGTACTCCCGTCTTTTTACTAGTGGATACCGAGTCCACTATCTCCATCATATCATGCGCGGTAATCAAGCGACTAGGGTTGAGTACAGCTCCTACGAAGGGAGTGAGGATCCTTACAGCTACAGGGACTTTACAAGACGTTAGCAGAATTTATAAGGGTTGCTCGATAGATTTAGGGAGCAAGACCGTGCTTGTTGACCTGATTATTGCTCCCTTGTGGCATTACGACATCATCCTCGGTATGGACTGGCTCAACGAGATGAGGGCAGAAATTGATTGTGATACCAGAGTGGTGACAGCCCATGGACCTAAGGGCATGACCTTTGCATTCCCAGTTCAGGTCAGTTGGCCATGCCGCAAGAGTTGTTATGCTACCTTGTTAGAGCAGGTTGATGGTCCGGTGCTTGAGAGCACACCAGTAGTTCAGGATTTCTTAGACATGTTCTATAAGATACCTAGACTACCTCCTAAGTGCGAGACCGATTTTACTATTGACATGGTGTCTGGTGCGACACCTATATCTCTTCTGACGTATCGCATGCCTTCATGTGAGATGGAGGAACTGAGGAAATAGATTGATGATCTATTAGATGTAGGTTTTATACGGCCTAACGTCTCTCCGTGGGGAGCACCTGTGCTGTCTGTGAAGAAGAAGGATGGGTCACTGCGGTTGTGTATTGATTATCACAGGCTAAACCAAGTGATTGTGAAGAACAAGTATCCTTTACCTAGGATAAATGATCTGCTCGACCAGTTGAAGGGGGCACAGTATTTCTTGAAGATTGACCTATAATCAGGATATCACCAGTTGCGCGTCAAGGATGAGGACGTGCAGAAGACAACTTTCAGGACTAGCTTTAGGTACTATGAGTTCCTCGTGATGTCGTTTGCACTCACAAATGCACCAGTCGTGTTCATGGACTTGATGAACTAGGTGTTTTAGCCGTATCTATTCCGATTCATCATCGTGTGTATTGATGACATCCTGATATACTCCAAGAGTTGGGAAGAGCACAAGGAGCACCTGCGAGCAGTCTTTGATACTCTCAGGAAGAACTAGTTGTTTGCACAGTACAAGAACTGCAACTTCTGGAGAGAAGAAGTCAAGTTCCTAGGACATGTGGTGTCCAAGGAAGGGATAGCTGTAGACCTTGCTAAGGTAGCCGCAGTGAAGGACTGGGAGCAGCCTGGTTCGGTTACTGAAGTAAGGAGTTTTCTTGGCCTGGCAGGTTACTATTAACGATTCATTCGAGATTTTTCCAAGATAGCCAGACCATTGTCTCAGCTGACTCAGGAAGATTTCAAGTTCACCTGGAATGAAAAAGTAGAAGCAGCTTTTAAGGAGTTGAAGGACAAGTTGACGTCTGCCCCTGTGCTAGTACTACCAAAGCAAGGGGTCAAGTATACCATCTACACCGATGCTTCTCATGTGGGTTTGGGTTGCGTTCTGATGCAGAAGGACAGGGTTATTGCCTATACATTACGACAGTTGAGGAAGCACAAGGAAAACTACCCTACGAACGACCTAGAGTTGGCAGCCGTCATCTTTGCTTTGAAGCTCTGGGGACATTACCTCTATGGAGAGGAGTTCGAGCTCTTTTGTGACCACAAGAGCCTCAGGTACATATTCATGCAAAGGGACCTGAATATGAGGCAGCGGCGATGGATGGAAACCTTGAAGGATTTTAAGTTCGAGGTCTCCTATCATCCTGGCAAGGCTAACCTTGTGGCAGACGCGTTGAGTTGTAAGAAGGCTATAACATATGCACCTCCGCTGATGATAGGCGAGTGGAATATGGTGGAATTCATGCAAGACTTCGAGCTGAAGCTTACTATAGATGAGTCGTACGAGAGCGTTGCTCATGTTCGTGTGCAACCACTTATCGATGACCGAATCATTATGGCTTAGGGGGAAGATAAATGGTTAGTGAAGATGAGGAAGCGATCTAGTGACGAGGAAGACTCCGAATGGAGAGTTGGTTCGGATGGGGGTTAGCGTTATCGAGGGCACCTATGCGTTCCAAGTCTTCATGACTTGAGAAGGGAAGTTCTCGAAGCCGCTCACAGTTCAAGGATGGCACTGCATCCTGACAGTACAAAGATGTACCGAGACATGAAGCGCTCGTACTCGTGGGACAACATGAAGGCCCACATAACATATTATGTCTCGTTGTCTCGCATGCTAGCAGGTCACGACAGACCATCGCCGACATCGTGGACTACTTTAGCCCATGCCCATAGCTGAATGGAAATGGAATTTCATCTCTATGGATTTTATCTCAGGGCTATCGAAGACGAGGAAGGGACATGACTCCATATGAGTGATCTTGGACCAGTTGACGAAATCGGCTCATTTTCTCCCTATAAGAGTTTCGAACTCCGCAGAAGAGTTAGCTAGGTTGTACATTAAGGAGATAGTGCGTCTGCATGGACTTCCTATGGAGATCGTGTCGGATCTAGACACGTGATTCACATCTATCTTCTGGACTGTATCAAGGAAGCAATGGGTGTGAAATTGAAGTTCAGTACCATGTTCCACCCACAGACTGACAGGCAGAAGAAACTGGTAAATCAGGTGTTGGAAGATATGCTGTGAGCTTGTGTGCTTGATTTCAAGGATAGGTGGGATGACTGTCT
Organism: Magnolia sinica; assembly: GCF_029962835.1. Lineage (NCBI taxonomy): Eukaryota > Viridiplantae > Streptophyta > Magnoliopsida > Magnoliales > Magnoliaceae > Magnolia > Magnolia sinica. Next base: position 59,353,836 of record NC_080578.1, read on the forward strand.
TCCTTATGCTGAGTTCGCCTATAATAACAGCTTTCAGGCGAGTATCGGCATGGCCCCTTACGAGGCACTATATAGGTGCCCATTTAGAGCACCACATTGCTGGACAGAGGTTAGCGAGAAGAGTTTGATTGGCTCAGAGTTAGTTCAGGTGACCTCAGAGAAGATCAACATTATCAGACGTCGACTTCTGGCAGTACAGAGTAGACAGAAGAGCTACGCCGATACGAGGTGGCGATAATTAGAGTTTGAGGTCGGGGACCATGTGTTCTTGAAGGTTTCCCCAATGAAGGGAGTCCTTCAGTTTGGGAAGAAGGGGAAACTCACACCAAGATTCATTGGCCCATTTCAGATACTAGATCGAGTGGGGGTGGTAGTGTACCGCCTTGCTTTGCTTACAGCACTCGTCGACGTGCACGGCGTTTTTTATGTATCGATGCTGAAGAAATACGTTCCTGATCCTTCCCATATTATCAGATGGGAGCAGGTACAGTTGAGTGAAGATGCTACCTATGTGCTGCATCCGACATGTATCCTAGATAGGAAGGAGCAGGTTCTGCGCAGTAAGGTGATTCCACTTGTGAAGGTTCTATGGACGCATCATACTGAGGAAGAGGCTACTTGGGAAATAAAAGCCGATGTCCGAAAGAACTACCCTCAGATTCTTGAGGAGTACGAAAAGGTACTAATTTTGAGGTGAAATTTTTTCTTAAGGGGGGTAGATTGTAACGTCTCGAAAAAAATTCGTACGAAGACCCGAGTACCACCTCAAGCAGAAATCACTAAGAACCGAATTTTTTAGAAATTAGATAAGGATTAATTAAGTGCTAAACCAAATCACCTGTCAAATTAGCTTAGACAGCTTTAAATACGAACTATAAGGCCCAAAACTAGTAGAATCATTAATGCTACATTACCTAAAAACTTAGGATCAATCTCAAAACCCAATTGCTCTCGGGAGCATCGCAAAACTCCGTATCAAACCTGGACGACGCGTCAAAAGTCTGATTACCGCGATACTATTCAGTTATGACCACCTTGCTGGACTTGAGAACCATCTCGAAAATCAAGTCCAGATAATATCCTGAAACGCACAACTTGAGCTCGGAGCGAAGTGTGTGAGAAACACGAATATCTTTAGGAAATGAACTAAAACTTAAGTGAATTGAGTTATTCGCTTGCAGGCCAAATCTAAGTTTCAGACCGTCAGAACCTGACCCAATCACACCCTCGGATCAGGAAAAATTTCTAACACATGTCAGTGTACTTGTGACCCTAATCAAGTACCGGTGACTGTTGAACTGAAACTAGTCCTCTACGGTCTATCTGTGAATCCGATCGGACCAAAAACTTAACTTGACCTAGATCCAATGTCAGGAGACTTACTCCAGACCGTACGTAGAAAAGAGGCCTCCAGATGTGCTCCGTTGGACTGAAATGGCCACTCCTTGACTATAACCCAAGTATACCATGGCCCTGGGGCCATTCTATTAGTTCTAGGCCTATATAAGTGCTTTAACCTTAAAAGTGCCTTAACCTACCCGTCTCTCATTCCATACGAATTTGGAAACGTAAGAGAGAGAAGAGAGCAAAAAGAGAAGGAGAGAGAGAGAAAGTGAGAGAGAAAGCGAGAGAGAGAGTTCCTGGGGTTCGATCCCATCGCTCCACGTACAAAATCGGCCTATTTGCATTGCTATACCGGCGATTCTGATCCTATTCTTGGGTAAGAAATCCTAACCCTAATTTGTTTTAGGGATTCAAATAGAGTATATAGTGAAATAGTTAACCTATTTCATACTATAGGTTGTCGTTGTGCCGTAGACGAAGAGTTAGTGTTTGAACTGAGTTCGTTACGAGTCTACTGGTGAAAGGTGCGAACTATAAATGTTTAGGTTATGTTTTTCAAGGCTTTCAATGTCAGTAATGATTTATGACTGGCTTGATTGCTATCACATGTGCTTAGATATGAGGTTTTCCGTATATTCTGCTTATATATAGACTATGTTGATTTATAATGCATTCCATGTGTTTGTTGAAATGTTTGAATGAACATGGATTTGGATTTGTACTCACCATGATTATTAACTGTAAATACATGATTGTTATGCATGTGGCAACCCCTATGTGAAGGGATTTGCCGTAATATGTGTTTTACTAATTTATTACATATGTGTGATATGTGTAGCCTAAGTGTTTGATAAAATGCTTGAATGAGAAAATGTTGTGTAAAGGAATGTAATGAGGGCGGTGAGATGGGACTCTCAATTCCCTTATCTATGGTTACGGTTTCCTCTATGTAACCCATCCACTACTATGTTTGTCGTGGATGAAATGTCTATGTATGGTAACTTGTGTAGTATGTGTTTTGCTGAAATGCTCAAGTAAGATTTATATTTAGTTTTAGATGTCACATGTTATCTTTGGCTATTACGCGAATACTGTTGTTTGGAGTGTGATTGGGGCTACGATGTAGTCCAGGCAATCGGTAATGGTTTATAAACGGTGGCCGAACTGTTTAGCCATGATTGATACATCCGATGAATCTGAGTCATACGGTGATTATCGACAGTGGTTAGGCCACGAGGAGTGCGTATGCCCTCCATGTTGACTAATTCAACGTATGCTCGTACTAGTCGAGCTTGTCAATTAACCCAATTGGCCCGATGTTTCTTCACCATGTATGGACGCTACTGCTTGAATCTAAGGTGCCAAACTCAACAGTGAAACACCCGTTTAACCTTGGTACCTCGATTTGCTAAGACTCATGAGCTGGCCATGGTGGTGTATGGGACACCGTGGTCGAGCTGTCGGCCTACACTGGGGTGACGAGCCTCCCCGTAGTGACTAGTGAGCAACCTAATTCATGAGCTGAATATGGTGGTGTATGGGACACTGTATTTGAGCTGTCAGCCTACGATCAGGTGACGAGCCCGTCATCACCACAGGTATATACTAAGACTACGCTAAGGTGACGAGCCTTTCCGTAGTGACCTCGAGTATAAACCAGGCCTGAGCTGAGGTGACAAGCCGCTCCGTAGTGACTTGGAACTGTTCTTCATATGTGATTAACTAGGATTGACAACCCTAGATGGATCAATGTTTGGGTCAATGATATAAAAGGAGGTACCTTAGCTTCTCAAACCTACTGTATGAATATTCTTAATTAAGAACTTGGCTAATCACGCACATGCACCGCATTGCATGTGCCTTTGGCGTTGGAGTTGAACACAGCGGGAGTGTTGCATGCCGCGATCGTGAGATGATGTCGTAAAGGGAGTGCAGGCGAGGGCATACATCATTATCGCATATCATCCTTGCATTAACAAGAGTATTTGGATATGAGTATTGTACTACTTTATCAATACTGCTTGACGGAATTGATAACATGTTAACCTTTGCTTTATAGCTCCACTGAGTTGATCACTCACTCCCACGTTCTGGGACGGTGCTTTAAGCACCAACTAGACCCTGTTGTATTTACAGATGATGGCGATGCTTACGAAGTGGGGCCAGACTTTTATGATGATGAGGAGGAGTTCTCTTATATGCAGCTATCAGGCGAGTCTATGTAGACCATGTTTTGATCGGTGGGGTTATAGGGATGCTGATTAGACGTCATTGCACTTGTCATTTTGCACTTTTGGAAAATCCATGTATGTATTTAACACGTCTATTTATTTAACCTGGTAACATGTTCACACTCTGGAGACTTACGACAGTTTATATATTTTATATATCTATCACAGTCTTCCGCTTGCATAATTTAATTATCTCTAGAGTATGATACGTTGTTTTGGTATAATCTCATTCATGTTTAAGGCACTAATACAGACAACATTTAATCATCATTATTTATGTTGCATAAGTGATGTGTTGGAACTCGGGAGTTAGGCTCCTGCTCGACCCTCGATTTTCAGGGCGTTACAATGGGTCTACAGGACCACTCATCGGACAGCGACGCAAGCTACCCCGTACTCGTTAGTTTATGGTGTAGAAGCCATTGTGCTAATCGAAATACAAGTCACCTTACTTAGAATGGCAGTGCATCAGTCAATTACAGATGACGAGAAAGCAAGAATACTACTGATAGAGTTGGATCTGCTTAATGAGAAAAGACTGGTAGCTCAAGCCAGGATTTTTGCCGCCTTTGATAAAAATGTTAAATGAAAGGGGACATGGTTCTAATGTTGAAAAGGCCAATAATAGTCACTCAAAGAACAGGGGGCAAGTTTGATACCAAATGGGATGAGCCGTATATCATAACTAAAGTCTATTCTAATTGAGCATACAGAGTAACAGATCAAGACGGACGAGGCATCAGTATACTGGTTAATGCTCGCTTCATCAAGAAATATCGTCCTTAACAGTGGGAGAGATTTTGATCTAGAAGATTATCGGGATAATACTTCTACATGAAAAGGGGGCAATCAAAGATGAAATGGTGAAATAGCCTTTAAAGGAAAAGCCTTGTATTCTTTCTTCACGAATGATCAATAAAAGGTGAATTTTCAAGCATATCACTATTGTTGAAGTCCCAACCATCGCTGTCATTATTGATTGCTCACTATCAATGAAGTCTCGGCCATCGCTGTCACTACTAGTTACTTATCAAAATTGTTATTATCGCCAAGCTGACTGGATATAAAGAACAGATATCATCAAATTATGATGGGCAATAGCAAGCAACAACGATATATCAATTATTGATTCACCATTTATGGTAGTATAACGATGTATACAGCCAAGCACATACAAATTCTTATGATGGCAATGGCGATTCACCATCTAAGGCAGCTTAGCCAAGCCTTATACGACCAACTATGTGTAAGACCTATATATTATTCGGGATAGCAATGTGGAGCCAGCGGCCCTAAAAAGCCCATATAGGCCACATCACGTGCATACCCATGCGGACAGCGGACGAAGTTAGTGACTAAAAGCCTCAAAGGCCAGAAGTCCTCAACGGCCAGCCATACATGAGATCAATGTCCTCTGTAAGCTCTCCGACAGCGCCATAGACGAGGATGAAAATACCCTCCTGTGAATGGGTCCAAACTTACAAATGAAGGAAAATGGGGAATAGAATAAGACCCCCCAGGTCGGTTCGATTTGAGTATTTGTAAGTGCTATAGTTTATATCCCTGTTTGTTGTCAAATTTGTGGTGACAAAATCACTGTTATGTTATATATAACTTGCATAAGTGAAGCTCTCTCAAGGATCAACATTCATGATCAAGCTAAGCTCACAACAAGTAAAGCTCACAAGTACAAGGATCAATCTTGAATGTAAGAACTGCTCACAAGACAAGACTCAAGCTGCAAGACTTCAAGAAGAGTTCAAGGTAGTTTATACACTTTCAAGATTGAGCTACATCAAGGTTTGATCTACATCAAGATTACAAGGCTCATACTTCAAGGTCACAAGTTCCTAATGTTTCAATGTCCATACTTCATGATTGAGGTTTGATTGACCATAGGTTGACCTTAGAAGTAGGTCATTTTGGATACATAAGTCGAATGTTTATTTTACATATGATTGGTCTGTTCTTCGACTAGTCCTAGGCCTTCTTCGACTAGTCCTAAACTTGCTTCGACCAGTCTAATATATTCCTTGACCAGTCGTGAGTTTGTTACAAATTCCGGATGAAATCTGTTAGCATTCGACTAGTCCTGGAATCTGTTCGACCAGTCGTAGGAACAGTGTCGATTGATCTTCGACCAGTCGTACAAACTTGGACTCGAAGTCCAGCGATGGTTTACAGGACCTACGACCAGTCGTAGGAGACCTACGACCAGTCGTAGAATAGTCAAAGCTTATCCCGCCTAATCTTTCAAATATCTGTTACTGCTTCGACTAGTCGAAGAGCACTCTAGACCAGTCGAAGACCTGATCTTCTCACTTATAAATAGTGCACGAATCTCAGAAGAAATCATCGAATTAATTAAAGTATTCAAGCCAATCTTCGTCGAACTTCTGAGAGATAATTCTGTGCTCCATCTAAGCTAAGTGTGCTTATTTAATATTCTCTTTCCTTAGCTTTACTTTAATTGATTTTGTTTTTGCTATTCCAATCTGATCTGATAAAGAGGAATTATTATTCCCTTTCTTTGGAATCAAAATCAATTAAGGCAAGCCCTATTTGGTTTAATTTAAAATCTATTAGAATTAGAACCATTGTAATCGAGTACTGGACATTGAACTTGGACATTCAATCATCTACTTTGATTTGGTTCTACCGGGCTGCTACAACGAAGGAGATATTCAGGTATTTTACATATTGTAAATTCCTTTCTATTATTTTGGTTTCTTTCAAGATTTGCCAGAAAAATCTTGTTATATTGGTTATCTAAGGAAAGTCAGGAAAACTCAGAAGTGGGGTTTTTTTAATTGTGTAAGCCCACATACAAAGACACAATTGTAAGGGTTTTGGGTGAACCTGGGAAAACCTATTTTTAGTGAACACTAATATCCCCTGTGTGAGGATATTAGGAGTGGAGTAGCTTTTTGTGTGGCTGTTGTATAACAGTTGGTGAACACACAGGCGAACCACTATAAACCCTTGTGTTTGATTGTTTTATTCTTCTCATTTTTTATTCTTTTGTGGGATGTATGTATGGTGGTGAATGTTGTAATCATTTAATTCAAGCTTTGTGAGAATGTTGTAATAGTTTAGAATTTATTTATGCTATTCCTTTATCAGCTTGATTTTCAATTTCATTTGAAAGTTGTTCCAGCAAGGTTGCCCTACCATTTTTATGGTGTATGGCTGTCCCTAGAACAATACATTTTTTATTACAAGTTATTTCAATTCAGTTTATATTTATTATTGTATTCCTCTTCGATTTGAGACTTGATACAAAGATCTTTCTAGAAATAAGGTTGTCCTACCATAAACTCTGGTTTTTGGTGTAAGGTTGTCCTTAGAACAACGTTTGTATCAACCTCTCAAGATCTGAATTTTGAGGTTACTTTAATTTACTGCATTGTGATTTACTTTGGCTATCATTTTCTTTTTATTTCCGCTGTTATTAGTTTTATTTGGCATTGTCCTATTCACCCCTCCTCTAGGACATATAGCTTGGCCTTTTCAGTATTAACTCATAAGGACAGGGTCTCAATAAAAACACCCCCTCATTGATGGGCTGACAGCCCTAGAGAGGCCATTGTGATCGGATGAGAGGCATCCGGACAAGTGATTGAAGCATAAAGAAGCAGAGACTCGGCTCTAACATCACCTTCTTCTCCGATATCCACTTCAGCCTCAGTATCTTCATTTAACAAATCATCTCCCTCGTCGGTTAAGCTTGTGGAAGAAGATGTATTATCACTTATAGTATTGGCTGAATATTCTGATGAACTATCTTTCTTCAATATAGTTTGTTTTCCCTTATAAGTAGTCTTCATGAGGAGAAGACGCACACTTTGAGTAGGAGAAGGGACCTTTTGTGCCAGAACTTCAGGAGTCAATGACTTGGCACATGAACGAGTCATAAGAGATGTAGTGATAGTAACCCAATTTGCATCAGAAGAAGTTATGGTTGTAACATGACTTGCAACAGGAGAGATTGTAGTTGTTGTATGACCCATGGTAGGGACAACTGCGATGGTTGCATGATCAATGGTGGGAGAAGTTGTAGAGGTGATGGGCTTTATGGTAGGAGGAATGACGGGAGCAGGGTGTGTAGGCTGATCCCCTCCTTCAGGAGTAAGGGAAGGCAGAATACCGCTCGCAGTTTCAAATTCATCGTAAGGAGTGGCTGGTCTTTCTCCCCATTTTATCAAATCCAAAGGAGAGCCGAAAGCAATCCATCCTTCTAGAGTATTCAGTGATTTTATTCTCTAATGAGTTCTTCTACAGAAATTTTACGGTGAAGTTATCCCAGAACAACGACATGGTCTTTCTCGGTAAAATATTCCTTGTTCCGGTCTATAGTTTCTCAAGCATGGAGGAGGAACCCAGATAGGCCGATCTACCGGAAAACAATTGCGAACCAAGTAGTAATGATGTGCCCACCACCACATCCAGGAATATGAAGCTGTCATTCGATGATTAAACCTTGGGAGAAGAAATTGCGTGTCAAAATTTCTTATTAAGAGCTGCTTCCATATTAGAGCCCAATAATAGGGGCCAACTCCATAGCTTCTCATTATCCGTGTGACCTCCTCCCTTGCCTGGGGCATAGCTTGATCATACCTAAATTGTCTGGCAAATCGACTCGGATAATACCGTTCTCTCCAGAATTCCACTCCTTCTCGCATGGGAAGGTTACAAGAATGGATACAAAGAAAGAAGATTCTCTCAATGGGTTCCAAGTTGTTATTATCTTTAACATCCCTGTCTTAAGCTTGGTGATCCAAATAGAAAGGGAAGAAGTCAATGGATTCCGTGTTGTCAATTTTATCCACTATCTAGTCATACCCCTTCTTTATCATCTTTCGCTTCAAGAAATGCCATAGGGGTAGATGTTCGGGATGGACATAAGCCTTCTCCGGGTCATTATAAGTCCAGGGGAAATAAGTGTTGAGCTAGCCAGAGAAATAGTGCCATGGAGTGAAAGAAGATGAAACTCCTATTGCTGTGCTTGAGCAGCGCACCACAACATGTCTAAAAGCTCTATATAGTGAGCATAACACAGGAGGAGCCATAAAATATTTTTTCTTGCCTTCCGCCATTGCTCCTGGTGCCACAAATAAAGTAGGTCGAATAGAGTTTGAGCTTTTCGAGCTAGGAAGCACAACTAAGCTTAACTAGTAAGTCAAGAAAGCGGCTAACTCAGTTTTAATGGTGATTTTGACTGGGCCCTCTATCATTTTGCGATTGGCTTCTAATTCGGCACAATGGTTGCCAGGGAACCTGAAAAAGGGGAAGAAAGATGGATTAACAATTTATGTATATAAGCAAATGTCATTTGAAAGATAAGAGGAATGTTAGAACGCTTACAGCAAGTATCGGGAAAAATGCGCAAGCCATTGAAGAGGTGATATCTTATGGATATCAGGGAAACAAGACATTTCACGGAAAAGTTCGATTGTCAATGCTGAAATTTTAAGTGTTCTATTAGGGGCAACATAGGCAAATTCCTCATTCGTAGGAACGTATTTGTCTAGAAAAGATCCGGAGATAGGTAGGCCAGCCATCCTATATAGATCCCATAAAGTGATGCTTACTTCACTGACCGGAAGATGGAAAGAATTCGTAGTGGAGGACCAGTACTTTAGAAAGCCCTTATAAATCATCGTGTCCTTGTGAAAGAACTCTAAAGTGGCTTCTATAGCATGATATACCTTTGCTACAAAACGAACATCTTCATACTTCTTTAAGATCACCTTAGTCCATATGCTGTAGTACAGACGATAAGTCCAAAGACCCCGTGTCCTGAATTCCTCTTTACCCCACAGGGAGTCGCAATCACGAATTACTGTTGAATCGTTTTGAAGAAATGAGTGAGGTATAAGGCATGGGGGTTGTCCCAATCAGATTCCTATCCTTTGGTAGGGGGTCCCTCTATCTCCCTCATTTGCACAGCCATGTGGATACGGTCGGATAAGCGTTTGATGTGATCAGTGAAGTTAATAATGGTGGGAGTCGGTTCTTTAATGAAGGAGGAGTAACCTTCTGCAGATCTGGGTCTTTTCCGACTATGGGTCTCAGCTGGTTGCAAGTTAGAGGGTCCAGCAGTACTTAGGGAGGCGTGAAGTCTTTTAGAGCTAGCTATCGAAAATCTACACAAGAATCAGTGAACAAGTTAGAATCAGGGAAAGAAGTCTGTTAAGTTCCAGAAGATTGAAGGAGAAGAATAAAAGTTTGTTGTAAAAGGGGCAAGCCAGTTCTAAAATAAATCTTAGTCTACATTGTGCAGGGTGTTGCACACAGGGAGTTGTGTGAAGGATGTTATGCGCTACTTGTTGTCACGCCCCAAACTCGGAAAATGGGATCACAAAATTCCTGATCGTCGAAGCCGGCGTCGACAGCCTCTGTAGTGCCCCATTCTCGGCTCCTGGCACTCATATGCCAGATTCTGATCCTTGGATCCTACAGGAGGATTTTCAGTATGATTTTTTTTTACAATGGAGCACAACCACAAGCAAAACCAATCACAAAACAACATCATCACATATCTACTATATAAAAAAAACTTTTAAGTACAATGTGGAAAGGGAATGCGCACTCTTATCTCAGCGCTACTGCAATCCAACGTCACCTGCACGCAACGGTCATGCATAAGCTTACAAAAGCTTAGAGGATAGTGTAAGTGTGTGCGTAAGGCAAGTGCCAAGTATGTAGTATCAGAGTAACGTGGAAATATGCTAGTAAGTTCATGAATACTATCAGCTGTACAAAGGTTATGTGATGCAAGGCATGAATGCTATCGGCCATACTAAGGCCATGCAATGCGAGGCCTACGTAGTCGAATGTCATATGCGAGATGTAATGCAAGCATGCCAGTCCTCATTAAGTACATATATCAGTACAGTTTCCTTCTGGGATATCACCAGGGTCTAATACACTTTACACTGACTGTCGCCTCCTTAGCCGCACAGCTCAGTAAGCGGAATAGACCACACTATTCGTCTGACTAGTGGTCTGCCAATACCTACTCGGCCATCGATAGTGGACTCATTTGCGAGTTGGTCAAACTCAGCCTAGCTTACAACCCCCTCACTTGGGCAGATAAGGCCACACCCCCTTCCAACCAACCATGACATAGTGGGAGATGCGGCCTATTAGTATTCGGCACTCCTGCGCTCATGTATCCACTTGGTTTATACATTGAAGCATCTCCTGGTGCCAAAAAGGTTCTGGAATTTTCACCCAAGGACATCCTAGGTGCCCAAAATGCTAGAGCTAATATTTTCGGTACCCAATACGGCCATCCACGATGTACTTGTGGAGGCCACGACCTTGATGTCGCTAGGGTGTATAATGATCATGACACACAAATACAAAATGCAAGAATCACACTGTCCAGTCATGCAATAATCCTGCTCATACCACACGCTCATGTAGGTAGCTCCTATTAGTGAGTCTCATAAACAATCTGTCCAATGGCATATGCTATGATCAGTCACTCCTCATATCAAGCATACATATGATGAGAACGGGTATGAATCATGGATTTATACTAAGCATGTTATATGGTGATGAACTATCCTCACAACGAAGATGGGCCTAGACAGCTTACACACAACCAGTTTGGGCCTATCGATGAGCCCTAGGGAGAGTTACAATGTAGACATTTAACCCAACATTATTCTTACAATGTGGACGTTATACCATCATTGATCCCAAGACATAGCCCACCATAAACATCATTACATACACAATGGTTGAATCACACATTGCAATGGACCTTATATACATCTGATTGGGCCTCAACCCATGGGCCTCTAATATATCAAATGGGTCGTATCACATGGGCCTCATATATATTCAGGTGAGCCTCATACATCCAAAAAAAAAGAATCATTTTGAAGGATCATTTGGACCATACCACAAATAGCAGTGGAGATAATAATTTTCACTGCTAAACAAATCAAAAGGCCCACTATAAAGTTTACTTTCCACCCAATCTAATCATAAGGTCTTAAAGACCTGGATTAAGAGGGAAAATAAATTCCCTATTTATCCAGAACTTCTATGACCCAATTGGGTTTCAATGATAGACATTCAAATCCCATTATTTTTGTGATGTAGTCCACTTGATCACTGGCTGGACACATCATGGTGTGGCCCGCCATGATGTATTTGAGATTTAACTTAATCATAAGTTAACATAGTGAGAGATGAAGTGAAGACAAAATATCAGCTTAATTGGGAACTACTGTGGCCCTTAGAAGTTTGAATGGTAGAGGTCACTGTCCACTATTTCAATGGTGGGGTCCACTTGAACTTTAGATCTGACTCATTCTTTACCTCATACCATAAAATGATATCTCAAAATGGTTGGACAATATGCATCATGATGGGCCCCACCATCCAAACAGTGGACGGTGTAGATAAAACATATACATCATTGGAGGCCCACACCACAGGGATGAAACGTATACATCTAAAGTGGGTCCCATCGTCTAGTGGTGTGGATGGTGTGGATGATACACATACACTTTGGTGGGGCCAGCGTCTGGGACCCATGGTCCTGCCCTTCTACCTGACAGTGAAGCAGGACGCTGATGTAGCGTCCTCTGGACGTTAGCAGCAACAACGCCTGCTGCATGTAATATTATTATTTTGTTTTGCCACGGTTTTTCCTAGGTGTGGCCCGCATCAGGAGGATCCGCTCCATCCATTGGATTCTACAGCCCATGAGAGACCAAATGAGCCCAATATTCTAGATGTTTTGGTGTATAGAAACATCAAAGTGGTCCTAATGGATTTTAACAGTGAAATCACTGTTTTCAAAGATATGGCCCGCCAGATAATCGGATTAGCTTCATTTTTCGGCTCAACGCCTAAAATGAGCTGGGGAATGGGATGGACAGAGTGGATCAAACCCATACATCAAGGTGGGGCCTGCATGAGTGGCCCACCTAAAAAGTTTAGAATCAAACTTATATATATATATATATATATATATATATATATATATATATATATATATTGCTAGTGGTGGTGGGTCCCACGTGTGGGCCCACCTCATTTATATATTTATCAAGGTGGGTCCCACATAGACGTGGCCCACTTGATTGGATCAATCTGATATCCATGATTTCCCATCACCATTAAGGTAGGGCCCACATGGCCTGGACGGTATAGACCCAACTTGTCCATCAAATGAGTCCCACGAAGGTGGACGACATGGATAAGTTACATACATCATGGGGCCATCAACAAGGGAAAGAGAGAGAGAGAGAGGCAAGTGATGGAGGGAACCTGGCACTATGGGCCCTCCCTTCCATACATCACAACATACATTAAGTGAGTTCCATTACATGTGGGCCCACCGATCAAAATTAATGGCGGAGATCATTTCTCCACCAAAATTTAAGGTTTAGATGACCCTATTCATGCAAGGAAAATAAACATCATGATGGGGTCCATGGAAAATGGCCCCATCATGGAATGATCATGGGGATCAAGGTGGGCCATCGGCCACACCTAGGGTCCAAAGTGAGATCCATACCATCAATCGGTAGGCTTCACTTGGCCCATCATCAAAGCATTAAATCTAGGCCTATAAAGCACCCACCGTTCGATCTTCTTGGTTTGATGGAGTGCCAAACTTCTTGTGTCTCACTTTGATGGATGGTGATGAAAATTTAAGGGCTAGGATGATGGATCTTGGGATGGGAAGTGGGCCATACACAACACACTTTTCTCTCCTTAGAAGTGCTTGGACGTGCACCTCTTTGATTGCTTGGAGAATGTGAAGAGAAAGAGAGAGAGAGAGATAGAAAGGGTGGTCATAAGATAGTGGTGATTGGTGTGAGTGATAGATGTACTTGACTTGAGAGTTGACTTAGGGTAGGTTGTTTGTCATGGGGAGAAAGAAAGCATGTGTTGTGTACTTTAATTGATTGATTGATTGTTGGGATGAGTTGTAGAGGTTCTCTTGGGTTCACAAATGCATGGTGTTTCTTCAAGATAAACGTGGGCCCACATCTCCTATCCAGGGTATCGAATCAGTGTGCAAGATGCAGCGTTAGAACCGCGGCAACAGTGCGGTCGCAATGGTACAAGTCTCGGATTGAGCCAACTCAGATCTCTGGGATACAACTTAGGGTCGTGCGCTAATATCGATTATAGGTTGTGGGTTACCGGAATTCATCGAGAAGGATCACGGGAGTCTAGGAATGGTATGGACTAGGATACGGGTCTTACAGCTCTCCCCACCTAATAAAAATTCCGTCCTCGAAATTTATACTACCATCGCAACTAAACATAACTCATAAGGGAATATAAAACATAACATCATATTTAATCAAAACACAATACAACATATAATCAAACATCGAAAAGATGGGGATAGCGCTCTCGAATCTTAGGCTCACACTCTCAAGACGCCTCATCTATACTATGATGTCACCACTGCACCTTCATCAAGGGAATGACCTTGGTCCGGAGGACCTGCTCCTTCCAATTGAGGATATGAACTGGCTGCTCAATTTAAGAAGCATCCTCATGAACCTCCAACGGCTGCTAATCAATAGCATGAACAATGTCTGACCCACACTTCCTCAACATAGAGACGTGGAAAACATTGTGGATGCTAGACAATTGAGATGACAAGGCAAGCTGATAGGCCACGGTGCCAACACGCCCAATGATCTCGAAAGGTCCTATAAATCTTAGGGCAAGCTTACCCTTTGCTCCAAAATGAACCACACCCTTCATGTGTGAGAGCTTGAGATACACATGGTCCCCAATGACAAACTCCAAGGGACGACGCCAACGATAAGCAAAATTCTTCTACCGGCTCTAGTTGTGCCCATCCTCTGCCTGATGATGTCAATGACCTCAGATGTTTATTGCACAAGCTTAGGACCTAGGAGACACCACTCTCTAACCTTGGTCCAACAACTCAGAGATCCACATGATCTGCCATGTAATGCCTCAAAAGGAGCCATGTCAATGGTCGCCTGATAGCTATTGTTAATGCGAACTCAGCCAATCGTAGGTGCTCGTCCCAGCTACCTAGGAAATCAATCATGCAAGCCTAAAGCATATCCTCAAGGATCTGGTTGACCCTCTTGGTCTGCCCATCGGCCTGCGGATGATACGCGGTGTTGAGTTACAAAACAGACCCCATCGTCGTCTGGAAGCTCCTCCAAAACTGAGACATGAACCTTGGGTCTTGATAAAAAATGATCGAAACGGGAACACCCTGCAGTCTCACAATCTCCTCGATGAATAATCTCGTAATCCGGTCTAAAGTACAGGTCGCACGAATCGCAAGAAAACGCGCCGACTTAGTCAGATGATCGACGACAACCTAGATGGTGTCGTGACTATGCTGATTCCTTGGCAAACCCATAATAAAATCAGTGGATACGTGCTCTCACTTCCACAATGGAATGCTCAACGGCTGCAAGGGACCCGGGGGTCTTTGATGATCAGCCTTGACACACTGGCAGGTGTCACACTTGGCCACAAAGCTGACTATCTGGCGCTTCATCCCCACCCAAAAATACTGACGCCTCATATCGCGATACATCTTCATCAAGCCATGGTGGATAGAGAACCTCGATCGATGTGCCACTGCCATAAGATCTTTGCACAACTCAGGAATATCCAGGACACATAATCAGCCTCTGAAGCAAAGTCCACCATCAGAACCAATCTGCTAATCTGACTGACTCTCAGATGCTCCCTTTGCCTGATAACTTTGCACTGACTCATCTGCTTGCTGAGCCTTGATCACCCCTGCGACAAGAGAGGGTTAAATCAACAAGTTCGATAACTGCACAATAGAAGACTGCAAGCCGATCTCGAAGTCAAATGCTGACACATCCTCGAGTATCTTCCACTCCTAAATCATTATGTGCGTCACCATGCCTCATGGTTGATGGCTGAGGGCATCCACCACCACGTTCACCTTACCGGGTGGTACTGAAGATCAAAATCATAGTCCTTCAGGAGCTCCATCCAACATCTATGCCTCATATTTAGCTCGGACTGAGAGAATAAATACTTCAAGCTCTTGTGGTCGGAGAAGAGCTTAAACCTCACTCCATAGAGATAGTGCCTCCACACCTCCAGTGTGAAGACAACTGCTGCCAGCTCCAAATCATGCGTGGGGTAGTTCAGCTCATGGACCTTGAGCTGGCGAGACACATAAGCCACTAGCTTCCTGTGCTGCATTAGGACAGCACCCAAGCCAACTTGCAAGGCATCGGTAAATACCACAAATCCATCACTCCCAGAGGGAAGAGTGAGGACAAGAGCAGATGTGAGGTGGTCCTTCAGCTCAATAAATGCCTACTCACAAGCATCACTCCAAACAAACTCGGCACCCTTCTAGGTCAACTTAGTCAATGGGGATGCCATATGAGAGAATCCCTCAATGAAACGTCTGTAGTAGCCTGTCAAACTAAGGAAATTGTGGATCTCAGATGTGTTTGTGGGCTGGGCCCACTGACGCACGACATCAATCTTCGAGGGGTCCACTACGACTCCTTGCCTCATCACCACATGACTAAGGAATTTTACCTCCTCCTACCAGAACTCGCACTTCTCCAGCTTCGCGTAAAGCTAGTGTGCACAGAGGGTCTGCAAGGTAATCTCCAGATGCAGCTCATGCTCCTCATAGGTCCTTGAATATATCAAAATGTCATTGATAAATACCATAACAAACTGGTTGAGATATGGACGAAAGACCTCGTTTATCAACCGCATGAATACTGCGGGCGCATTAGTCAGTCCGAAGGACATAACCTGGAACTCAAAATGACCATAGCATGTCCTGAAGGCTATCTTCGGGATATCCTCATCTCAGACCTGAACCTGATGATAACCGGACCATAAGTCTATCTTCAAAAAGAACTGCGCCTCCTGCAACTGATCAAACAAATCATCGATCCTTGGGAGTGGGTACTTGTTCTTGATCGTGACCTTGTTAAGCTCGCGGTAGTCTACGCAAAGCCTCAACCAGCCATCCTTCTTCTTCACGAAGAGTACCGGTGCTCCCCACAGTAAACTGCTTAGATGGATAAAGCCTAGATCACGTAATTCATCAACTGCTTCTGCAGTTTCCGCAACTCCAACCGTGCCATATGATACGGGGCCTTTGATATAGGCGCGATACCGGGCACGAGATCAATCTGGAACTCGGTGTGTCGACGAGCTAGTAACAACAGAATCTCCTGGAACACATCAGGAAAGCCATAAATGATCGGCATATGGTCGATACTAAAATTAACTGACTCCTCAACGGCACACAACAACAGACAGGAAAGCTGCTCTCCTCTAGGCTCGGTAACAAACTGAAACTCTGGCATGCTGGGTATACAGAACGTGACTATCTTCGCAGAGCAATCCAATATAGCATGGTACTCGGCGATCCAATCCATGCCCAAGATGACATCAAACTCGGACATCGGCAATATGAACAGATTAGTAAGCAAAAAGATATCCTCGATCAGAATGGGGCAAGATGAACAAAATCGATCTATCACTGCAGTCTTCCCCAGAGGTGTTGACACCGACAAACCCTCACGAGTCGACTCTAACGGTAAACTGGTTGATCGGTAGAAATCATCAGCCACAAAGGAATGCGATGCACCAGAATCAAATAACACAATGTAATGCATGCAGAAACAGGGAGGGTACACTTGACGACCCCTCCAAATGACTAAGGGTCTTGCTGGGCTGTATAAAATCTACCCCGGGCCTACTGAGGAGGTGCATGTCCCCTCTGAGGTCTCTGCTGCTACTGTTGCTGTAGCTGTGGTGGCCTGATCTGCTGCCTTTGCTGCTGCGGGGGAGGTCGAGGAGGCTAATGCTACGGTCGCTGCTGCTGCTGTAGGGGTTACCACGGAGGCTGATATGGTGCCCGAGGCTACTGCTGCTGCGGATGGGGACACTCGTGCCTATGATGTCCTATCCTATGGCACCCAAAGCAAGTACCTGGGAACGGTCCTGGAGGTAGTGCTGGGGGTGCCACTGGTGCTCAGAATGCTGGGCAGGTCATGCATCACTGTTATGGACAATGCTGTTGCTACTGGGAGCTATCGGAGGGTGCCTTCCTCTTTCGGTCTCCTCTCTGGTCACGGGCCCTTCGAAAACTGGCCCAATTTGGCTCGTAGACCTAGGCCCTCTGCACAATCTGCTCAAATGTCAGAAGCATGTGTCCGATCACGTGGTTCCTAAGGGCAGGACGCAAGTTGTTCTCAAAACGGTGGGCCTTTAGCCCTTCATCAATGATAAGATACGTAGTGAACCTCGAAAGCTTGATGAAATGCACCTTATACTACAACACAGACATGTCTCCCTGGACCAAGTCTTGAACTCTAATGCACGACTGCTGTCGAATGTGCTCAAGAAAGAACTTCCGGTCGAACCGGTCTACAAAGTCCTCCTAGGCCCACTCGAAATTGGCCGCTATCAGTCTGGTGACTGACGCCCACCAGTGCTGAGCCTTACCCTGGAGAAGAAATACAGCTAACGGGACCCGCTGCTTGGTCGTACATCTCATAGTGTCAAAAATCTTCTCCAACTCGGAGCACCATATCTCTGCTACAATAGGGTCTAACATGCCCTGGAAGCACGGGGGATCATGCCGTCAGAAGTCTGTGAGAAGGGCGCTCGTGGGCTCTTGCTCTGCTTGGGCTGGCGTAACAACGGGCTGCTCACCCTACCCCTGAAGGCTAGAAGCCATCGTCTACAACATCTACTGAAGCTGCTCTGCAGTCACGGGCACTAGGCTCACACAGGGGAGCGGGAGTCGCTCGGGTCACTCCCTAGGCGGCATGTCCTACAGGGAGGAATAAGGGCCTATCAGCCTTGAGAATTCTTGAAGGGATAAACTTGTAAGTGCTATAGTTTATAGCCCCTTTTTGTTGTCAAATTTGTGGTGCCAAAGACACTGTTATGAAGCTTGCATATGTGAAGAACAAAGCTCTACTCACGATCAGCTTTGATTGACAAGCACTGTCACAAGTCAAGACTTGAGAAAGTGAGATTGTTCGACTTAATTCAAGACAAGGATAATGCAAGATCTTAAGAATCTTTCAAGTTTGAGCTACATCAAGACTTCAAGCTTCATTACTTTCAAAGGTCACTCGTCTCTAAGTTTCAATGTCCTTACTTCACTATTAAGGTATGACTGACCTTAGGTTGACCTTTAGAGTAGGCCATTTTAGATACATAATTCATATGTTTTATATAAGTGAGTTTAGCCTATTCTAAGACTAGTCCTGGACTTTGTTCGACTAGTCCTAGCACTGCTTCGACTTGTCTAAGAATTTCCTAGATCAGTCATAATTTTATTGCAAAATTCAGAAATTTTCTATTAGGCTTCGACTAGTCTTAGGGACTGTTCGACTAGTCATATGAACAGTGTCGACTATTTCTTTGACCAGTCGTAGTCCTACGACTCAAAGTACAATGTTGAAATTCAGCTAGCTTCGACTAGTCATGAGCAACCTATGACCAGTCGTAGACCACCTACGACCAGTCATGAAACTACGAGATCTTATTGCGCCTGAATTTTTAGATATCTATTGGTTCTACGACCAGTGGTAGAGATCTTTAGACCAGTTGAAGACGTGAGCTGCTCACCTATAAATAGAGCACGAATCTCAGAATAAAATATGAAATTCAAACTAATTTAATTCAGCCTTCTGAGAGATTAGTCTGTGCTCCATTTAAGCTAAGTGTGCATGTTTAATATTCTCTTTCTTTAACTTTTAAAATTGATTTTGTTTCTTGTATTCCAATCTGATCGGAAAAAGAGGAAGTTTCATTTTTCCTTTTTCTGGAATCAAAATCAATTAGAGCTAGCCCCATTTGGTTTAATTTAAAATCTATTAGAATCTAGAACCATTATAAAGTGAGTATTGGACATTGAACTTTGACATTCAAATCTCTACTCCGACTTAGTTCTTCTGGGTTGCTACAACGAAGGAGAAATTCAGGTATTTTACGTTTATATAATTTACTTTCATTTAGTTTTCTTTTGGGATTTGCCAGAAAAATCTTATTGTATTGGTTATCTAAGGAGAGCCAGGAAAACTTAGAAGAGGGTTTTTTTAATTGTGTAAGCCCACAGAGAAAGACACAATTGTGAAGGTTTTGGGTGAACCTGGAAAACCTATCTTTGATTGTGAACGCTGATATCCCCTGTGTGAGGATATTAGGAGTGGAGTAGCTATGTGGCTGTTTATTAACAGTTAGTGTACACATGGGCGAACCACTATAATCCCTTGTGTTTTGTGGTTGTGTGGTTTACATTTCATATCTTTAATTATTCATTTGTGGGATGTATATGTGGATGTAAATGTTGTAATCATTTTATTTCAAGCTCAGTGGGGAATGTTGTAATAGTTTAGATTTATATTTCTACAATTTATCACTTGCTATCTCTTTATTAGTTTGAGCTTCAGTTTCTCTATTTGTTCAAGTAAGTTGCCCTGCCATTTTTATGGTGCATAGTTGTCCTTAGAACAATCAATATTTTGAGATTGCATTCAGCATTGTGTATTGATTTATTTATTTAGCTATCTCTCTTTCTTTATTTCCACTGCATTTGTTTTAAATTTGGCATAGTCTTATTCACCCCCCCTCTAGGGCATATAGCTTGGCCATTTCAAGTGGTATCAGAGCCTAATAGCTCTCTTTCTTATTTAGATTTAATTCCTGAGCTAACGATCTAAGCTTTATAAGATGTCAAATTTTGATAGCCTTTCAGTCACTAGGCCTCCACCTTTCGATGGCACTAATTATGCCTATTGGAAAGCCAGGATGAGGATCTTCCTCAAATCCATGGATGAAAGTGTGTGGCTATCCACAATGAATGAATGGATCCCCCTACCACTGAAGTAACCAGGATTGATGGTTCAAAATCTATGAAAGTTACACCATATTTCTCTTGGACCACACTTCAGAAAAATGAGAGTAGTGCAAATGCTAAAGCACTAAATGCAATTACTTGTGCACTATCACCGGATGAATTCAAAAGAATTATATCCTGTGATTCTATAAAACAAGCTTGGGATATATTGGAAATGACACACGAGGGTACTTCAATTGTCAAGAAATCTAAGATACAAATCCTCATAACTAAATTTGAGGAAATACGTATGGAAGAAAATGAAATGTTCATGGACTTCTATACCAGATTGAATGACATTGTAAACTCTATGTGGGGTCTAGGTGATAAAATCCCTGAAAGCAAGATTTGTGCTAAAATACTACACTTACTTCCTGAACGGTTCAATTCTAAAGTAACCGCAATCCAGGAACTTCGTGTTACGGACAATATGAAGGTTGAGGAATTAGTTGGCTCATTACAGACTTATGAGTTAACCTTTAAAGCTCCAAAAGGTAAATCTATTGCCTTAAAAACTTCTAAAAATGGTTTTCAAGAAAATGATTTGAACTTTGATTTAGAAAACTCTGAAGATGATATGCTCTTTTGGCAAAAAGGTTTTATAAAATTTTTAAAAGTAAAAAGAGGATTGATCTTCAAAAGGCATTTGATAAAAAGAAACCTAAACCTAAATCATGAAAATCATTAAAAGATAGTCAATGTTACAACTGCCATGAGTATGGGCATTTGGCTAACAAATGTCCCAATAAGGGCAAGTCAAAAAAGAAAAGTATAATGGCTACTTGGGAGGAGTCCTCTGATTCTGAAGCCTCCTCTGAATCAGAAGATTCTGAAACTGAGTCGGGTTGTGATGTTAAGGCCCTTATGACTCTAGCCAAATTCACTTTTTAAGATAATGATGACTCGACTAGTGAAGAAAATCTGAATAGTGAATGTGAAATTGAAGATGATCTTCAAGATGCATACAATGCCCAATACAAGGAAAGTTTTAAAATTACTGTGAAATTGAAACTTTAAAAAGAGAAATTTTCTAAACTCAAAGAAATTTATGAATCTCTTGTTTTAGAAAAGTCCCACATTTCAGACTGTTTTGAAAAGGCAAAATGCGATTTGGATTTTAAAACCTCCTAGATTGAAAATTCTAAATCTGAAAACGAACAACTAAAATATGAAGTCTCCTCTCTCTTGAGTTTAAAGGAAACATGGAAATATGCCCAAGGTGATCCTAAATAAGAAAAACTCTTATCAGGATCGAGAAAATGTGGCGATCGATCTGGTCTGGGTTATGATAAGAATGTTTCTCCTAAACCAAAGAATACTCCCCCTAATTTTGTAAAGGGAGAGACCTTAAACTCAAAAGGGAAAGATCAAATGTTTTCTAAAATCTCTAAATCTTTTTAAAAACCTAAAAGTAATTATATCAACTATAAAAAGAAAAATTAAAATCTTTGGCTGAAAAGATAGTTGATTTACTTAAGGAGCTTTTAAAGTCTAACTCAATAGGTCATACTTATAATTCTTACAAACAAAAGAAGACCAACTATCCACCTAAATCCAAAATGGTTATGAAATGGGTTCCAAAGGTCACTTGTTTGGTTGCTCACACTGCTTTTAAAGTAACAAGCCATTCTAAGTGGTTCCTAGACAGCGGATGCGCATATGACTGGTGATAAAGGTTTATTCATCGATTTCAAAGACATGACTGATGGTTCAGTCACATTTGGTGATGCCAACAACTTGAAATGGCCAAGCTATACGTCCTAGAGGGGGGGTGAATAGGACTATGCCAAATTAAAAATAAATACAGTGGAATATGAAACAAGGAATAGATAGCACTATACACCAATCACAGTATAGGAATGGAAAGCAATCTAAAATAGAGAAATATAAACAAAAATTGTTCTAAGGACAACCTTACACCAAAAACCAAAGTTTATGGTAGGACAACCTTATTTCTAGAACAAATAGAGAAACTGAAGCTCAATGTAATAATAAAGAGATAGCAAAAATATAATGCTGAAATGTAAATCTAAATTATTACAACATTCCCCACTGTACTTAAAATGAAATGATTACAACCTTCACATTCACACATACATTCCACAATCCTGAATGATAAAAGATAGGAAATATAAATCATACATCCACAACATAAAGAATTATAGTGGTTCGCCTATGTGTTCACCAACTGTTAAACAACAACCAGACAGAATGCTACTCCACTCCTAATATCCTCACACAGGGGATATTAGTGTTCCCTATCAAATAGGTTTTCACAGGCTCACCCAAAACCTTTACAATTGTGTCTTTTTCAAAGGGCTTACACAATTCAAAAACCCTAACTTCTGAGTTTTCTAGCTCTCCTCAAATAACCAACAACTTTGAGATTTTTCTGACTTAACCTCAAATAAAACCAAACAAAGTAAATTATAAAAATTATAAAATACCCGATTTTCTCCTTTGTTGTAGCAGCCCAGAAGAACCAAGTCGGAGTAGAGATTTGAATGTCAAAGTTCAATGTCCAATACTCACTTTATAATGGTTCTAGGTTCTAATAGATTTTAAATTAAAATAAAAGGGCTAGCTCTAATTGATTTTGATTCCAGAAAAAGGAAAACAACAATTCCTATTTTCAGATTAGATTGGAATGCAAGAAACAAAATCAATTAACAAAGCTTAAGAAAGAGAATATTAAATATGCACACTTAGCTTAAATAGAGCACCGGCTTATCTCTTAGAAGACCGAATTAAATTAACTTGAATTGCCTTTTCTCAATTTGAATCATTCTGAGATTCGTGCCCTATTTATAGGTGAGTAAATCATGTCTTTGACTGGTCTAAGGACCTCTACGATTGGTCGTAGAACCAACAGATATTTGAAAAATTCAGGCGTGATAAGATTTGGAAGTTTTATGACTGGTCGTAGGTGGTCTACGACTGGTCGTGGGTCTCCTATGACTAGTCGTAGGCTCACATGACTAGTCAAAGCAAGTCGAATTTGAGCGCTGTACATTGAGTCGTAGCTCTACCACAGGTCGAAGATGCAGTCGATACTATACCTATGACTGGTCGAACAGTTCCCAGGACTAGTCGAAGCCTAACAGAAAAATTCTAATTTTTATAACAAACTTACGACTGATCCATGAATTTCTTAGACAGGTCGAAGCAGTGCTAGGACTAGTCGAACAAAATCCAAGACTAGTCTTAGAACAGACCAAACTCACTTATAGAAAACATATGAATTATGTATCCAAAATGACTTACTCTAAAGGTTAACCTAAGGTTAGTCATACCTCAGGAGTGAAGTAAGGACATTGAACATAGGAAACAAGTGACCTTTGAAAGTAGTGAAGCTTGAAGTCTTGATGGAGCTCAAATTTGAAAGCTTCTTGAGATCTTGAGGTAGAACTTGAAAGCATCTTGAGATTCTTGACTTGTGAATAGTGCTTGTCAACCTAAGTTGATCTTGAGTAGAGCATTGTTCTTCACAGATGCAAGCTTCATAACAGTGTCTTTGGCACCACAAATTTGACAACACAAAGGGCTATAAATTATGACACTTACACAACAGCAAGATTATGGGCCAAGGTACGGTTCAACTCTATAACCTTCCTTTGTTTAAAAATGTTTTATATGTTGAAGGACTGAAACATAATCTTCTAATCATATCTCAAATCAGTGATAATAACCATAGTGTACGATTTTCTAATCAAAGCTGTGAGATTCTAAACAACAAGGGTTCAATAATACTAACTAGACGTAGAACGTCTGAAAATTGCTATATTGTTAGCGAATCCAGCTCATCTAATCAATCGTGTTACATGGTCTATACAGATGAGACTGATTTGTGGCACAAACGTCTTGGACATGTACACTACCGAAATCTATATAGATTGAGCAAATGGGAACTTATAAGAGGTCTACCCAAACTACAAAAATTAGATAAAATATGTGGTGAATGCCAGATTGGCAAACAAATGAGGAACTCACACAAAAAGGTGAATTCCAATACCACATCAAGACCACTCGAGCTTCTCCATATGGATCTTGTAGGACCTACTAGGACGGAAAGTCAAGGTAGCAAAAGATATATCTTGGTAATAGCAGATGACTTTTCCAGATATACATGGGTTGTCTTCTTAAGGGACAAATTAGAAACCCTTGAAGAAGTGAAAAAGGTTCTCAAAAGGATTCAAACTGAAAAAGGTTCTCAAGTTAGTAAGATTCGTAGTGATCATGGATCTGAATTTGAGAATAGCGATTTTGAGAAGTTCTATAGCGACCAGGGAATATTACATGAATTCTCAGCACCCAAAACTCCACAACAAAATGGTATAGTTGAAAGGAAAAATAGAGTGCTTCAAGAAATGATTAATGTCATGTTGAATAGTATGAAGCTCTCTAAGAATCTTTGGGCTGAAGGAGTCAATACAGCTTACTATATCATTAACCAGGTTTGCACTAGTAAAGGTAATAATAAAATGGCTTATGAAATGTGGTTCGATAAAAAGCCTACTATCAAATACTTTTGAGTTTTTGGCAGCAAGTGCTATATTTTACGAGATCGTGAATATTTGGGAAAGTTTGATATGAAGAGTGATGAAAGGATCTTTTTAGGATACTCTTTAAACAGTCGAGCTTATAGGGTTCTGAACAAAATGACTGGTGTGATTCAAGAGTCTATCAATGTAGTCATTGATGATGACTTAAACACACCAGTCTCAAGTTCAGATAATGATGAAGTTATAGTAATTGATAAATCTGATACTTCATCTAATCAGACTGATTCTGAACTGAGGACTGTTAAAGATCATCCAACCACACAGATTCTTGAAAACCCTCTCACTGGTGTTCGTACTCGTAGACAACTTGAGGATATATGTAATTATGTATATTTTACATCCCAGATAGAACCATCTAACGTAAAAGAAGCTCTTGCTGATGAAAACTAGATTGTTGCGATGCAAGAAGAACTTAACCAATTTGTGAGAAATGATGTTTGGTATCTCTTACATAGACCTAAAGATAAACACATCATTGGAACCAAACAGATTTTTAAAAATAAGTCTGACGAGCTTGGCAATATAATTGAAAACAAGGCTAGGCTAGTGGTACAAGGTTACACTCAAATTGAAGGTATTGATTATGATGAAACCTTCACACCAGTAGCACGTCTTGAATCAATTAGACTCTTTATATCCATTGCGTGTTTTAGAAAGTTTAAGATTTACCAAATGGATGTGAAAAGTGCATTTTCAAATGGCGATCTGCATGAGGAAGTTTATATTGAATAACCGATGGGTTTTGAAGACCCCAAAAATGCTGATCATATGTATCGCCTTAAAAAGGCACTTTACGGTTTAAAATAAGCTCCTAGGGCATGGTATGAGAAACTAACAAAGTTTCTATTAAGCTATAATTTTCAAATGGGATGTGTTGATAAGACTCTGTTTATTAAAAAACATAATGATCACATTTTAATAGTACAGATTTATGTTGATGATATCATTTATGGATCTACCTGTACTGACATGACTATTGAGTTTGCGGATTTGATGAAATCTTAGTTTGAAATGAGCATGGTTGGGGAATTGAATTATTTCCTTGGGTTGCAAGTAAAATAAAAATCGGATGGAATGTTCATTTCTCAATCTAAATATGTTATGAATTTGATTAAGAGATTTGGATTTAAGAATGGTAAGAATTTTGATATTCCTATGAGTACAACTTTGAAACTCTCAAAAGATTCTACAGGTAAAAATGTGGATCCGAAGTTATATCGGAGTATGATTGGTAATTTACTGTATTTAACTGCTGGTAGACCCGATATCACTCTAAGTGTTGGTATTTACGCTAGATATTAGTTTGATCCTAAAGAGTCGCACTTGACTGCTGTCAAGCGGATTATGCGATATGTCGCAAGTACTGTTAATCTCGGTCTCTGGTATCCACATGAGACTAGTGTTAAATTAGCTGGGTACTCGGATGCTGACTGGGCTAGTAATCTTGATGATAGAAAATCAACCAGTGGTGGTTGCTTTTATATTAGAAACTATTTAGTTTCTTGGTTTAGCAAGAAATAAAGTTCTATATCACTTTCAACAGCTGAAGCTGAATATATCGCAGCTGGTAATGCGTGTACACAGCTTGTTTGAATGAAACGTATGCTAAGTGATTATGGAATTAAACAGGATTTTATGTTATTATATTGTGATAATTCCAGTGCCATAAATATTTTAAAAAATCCAATTCAGCATTCTCGTACTAAGAGCATTAACATTAGATTTCATGATATTCAAGAATTGTTAGAAGAAAAGGTTATTTCTTTGGAATATATCCCTACTGAGAATCAACGTGCTGACATTTTCACTAAACCGTTTGACAAAAGCAGGTTTAACAAAATGAAATTTGATTTTGGCATGTGCATTTTAAAATGAGTATTTATGCCTATTTATATCATATTGTATATAATTGCTTGATTAGATTTCAATTTTTGTATATAATGCTGGAAATCAGATTTTTGGCCGATACTCGACCAGTCGTGAGTGTACACGACTAGTCGTGTTACGACCGGTCGTGTACATCCACGACCAGTCGTGAATTGCGTGAATCGCTTAAAATTGGGGAAAACACTTCATCTTCTTCATTTCCTCTTCACTCTCTAACAGGCCGATGCCCGACTAGTTGAACGCTTCCTTCAAAATCTTCAAGGTTAGTGCTCCATTTGCATTTTTCTTGCAGATTTGTGTCTAAATCACTTCTATTTTACTCTTGAAGTTATCTATTTCAAATTTTATTGAGATTTGGGGTATTTCTTTTGTAAAATCTTATTTGAGAAAATTCTCTTCTCAATTCTTTGTAACTCTTTATTTTCTTGAAATCCTTGTTGCAAATGGCACTAGAGGGAGAAAGACATCATCCCGTGGTTCATCGTCTTCCTCCAGATCGGCCCCTATCACTAAGCGTCATATTCGAGCTCCCGAGGACGATCCATCTTATGTTCGGGTCATCAGATTGCATAACTTTATTGTTGAACATCCTGTTGATATTAATCATCTTGCTCCTTTTGATATCCTTCTTATGCTCCAAGCAGTAGGTTGGGATAACTTATTGCATTGGGGTGGGCCAGCATACCGGTCCATTGCCCACTTCATGTTTGCATGCATAAGTGCTTTTTGATTGGAAAATTTAACTTTTAAGATAGCCACAAGAGAAGGACCATTTGACATTGATCGTCATTTGATTTCAGCTCTTATGAAAATTCCTGTGAATGATGAGGGCATTCCTATCTATAACTTATCTGAAAAATCCTCAGTAACTGAAAAACGTATGCTCACTAGAGATTTATGCAATTTAGATGTTCAATGGACACATAAAGGGAATGCGCTTCCCTCAAAGTATCTATTACCTAGATACAGAGTTCTTAATAAAATCTTTGTGTCTAACTTGTATCCTTGATCAGGTAATAAATAGGAATTGACTTCCTTCATGGTTTGTATTCTTCATGCTGTCGCTAGCGGTGCTCATGTTTGTCTACCATCCTTGATTTGTCACTCCATTATTCAGTTTCGACTCCATCCAGGTCACAGTGACATTCCTTTTGGTTATTTGATGACTGTATTAGCTATGCATATGTTATTCGATATGCCGGTTGGAGAGGCCCTTGTCCATCATCTAATGTTTAGCAATTCTAATATCAACAAGATGAAGCTTGATTTCCTTCCTGGCCAAGGTGCTGGTGTTGGCAATGCTGAAGCTGAACATGAGGAAGAAGCTAGTGATCTTCCTCCTGATAATATTAACATGGATGATATTTTTGACGAACTTGAATCTGATTCTGCAAATGATCCAGATTATGAGTTGTAGACACCCCACCCAGGCTAACATCTTGAGAAGGCTAAGATTATTAAGGAACCATGGTCATACCTTGGACCAAACCCTAATCCCAGCCTAAACCAAACCATGACCCAAAAGTCCCTAAACTCCCAATCCATAACCTGAAACCGTAATCCAATTCATTTAGCACACATATAGCCTTGTCTATACCCTATACCTTAGCCAGAATCCTCTAACCATACCTAAATCCACCACTTTGAGTCCCAGGAACCCAAAACGGAGACCACCGGACAAACCAGAGCACCACACGAAACCCACACGTGCGAATCCGGCCCAAACCAGGCTCGGGAGGTAGTCTGACTGCCGCTTCCTGTACTTCGACTACCACCGCTTGCGGCCCTCGTGTGGACAACTATCCCAGCGTCCAAAAGTCAACTTTCTCCTGGAATTACCCCTCAATCCGAGCTTATTTACCCTTTTACCAACCCCATTAGTCAATGAGAGCATGCCATGTGACATCTCTCTCCTCTCCACCAACCACCACTTGCCACCTCAACTTTTAACCCTCTCAAACCCACTATTTACCATTCAACCATTGGAGAAGGCTATAAATAGCTCTCTCCTCTTCTCATTTCCACACACCACAACACAACAACTAAGAGAGTGAGAGAGAGAGAGAAAGAGAGAGAAAAAGTGAGAGAAAGAGAGTGAGGGAAAGGGAGGGAGCTCCCAAACCCTCAAAGTTCTTATTTTTCCAGCCACCCCCTAGCCCTCCTCTCAACCCATCCAATCCATAGGCCTAACCCAAATTGATCATGGTTCAGTCTATGTCTTAGCCTATTCAAGAATCAAGCCAAAGATCCATCATCTTACAAGCATTCATCATGACATCTACTCCCTTCTCAACCTCCCTGCTTCTCTATATCTCTAGTGAACGTATGATCTGTGACTTGTCATACATCGGATCCTGTCACATCAGAAATTTCTAGTGATCTAGTCCATTTTTCTTACCTCTTTGCATAAGCATCATCATATCCGTCTTCTAGACACATTGTCGGACGTATGCTCTGTGGCCTGCCGAAATCTCGGATCTTGCTACATCAGAAATCCATCATGTTCATAGCATCATCATCATCCCTTGAGATTGTTTTACCACACTAAGTAGAGATCGTACATTTGTACGGGCAGAGTGGGTGCCTAACCCCTTCCCTCTTTGTAACTGAGGTCCCTTACCCGGAATCCCGAATCGCAGATCAGGAGTCACTCTAAGCTAGGAAAGTCTTCGAATTTCTCCAACCTTACATATTCCGCAGGTTCTAGCCGACTGCAGGATTCTGAGTTTTATTGGCTAGTGGCGACTCCAACATTCACAAATCAGCCTAATCCCCCACCACCAAACCCATAACATTTCAAATTAGCATGGGCACTAATTTTTAGTGTCTACAGAATGACGACTCCACTGGGGATTTACTAGCTCGCACTAGCTGAGACGCGACTTAAAAGTGTGTGGTACTTCAATTTCAAGGGAAATCATCATTATACTCATATAAAAACAAAGAAAAATCTTTGGCTTGCACTTTCTTGGGCCCAGATTCGAACCATGACCACTTGATCCCTCGCAGCCATGGCCTCTCAAGCTACCCATGAAGAAGAGCAGGCACCTTAACCAGCTCCCGAAACATCCAAACCCGCACCTACATCATCACCCGCATTACTATCACCAGTAGCCCCAATAGACCCTCAAGCCAACAACACCATGCAAGAAATGATCCAAAGTCTTCGAACAATGTAAGAGCTATTACTTCGCCTAGTACCAAGTGCCACACCGAATATACAGGCAACCCAACCTACTGTACAAAACAGTCCACTCCCTCAAACCCCTTTTGCCTTCTCCCTATTCATCCAGCAAATCCCATGCTTCCTCTTCTAGAAGAGTCAGCACAAGATCAACAGCAGCAATTGGGAGCAACTCTCCTACACATCTCAACTCAGCACATCACAACAACCCGGTTACAACACAAGATCCCCCTCATGGGAACCACAGACAAGAACTGGCAGATGCCCATGAAGGGGGCCAGTTTCGAGTCCAACTCACTCCCCCTAACGGGAGTAACATTCTAGATTTGGCAGATACCCTAGGCGGGAGCCATGTCTGGACATCACACCCTCCTCCGAAAGGGAGCAGCGGTCAATTCCAGCTTCCTCCCACCACAGGGAGTCCACCGTCTTTCCAACAACCTCCCATTCTCGATCCATACAAAGAAGAAGCAACACAAGCCCTACAGCAAGGGGCAAGATACCATCCTCAAAGCAAGTCTGAGATTGAGGAATTACGAGAGCAACTACAGATGGTGCAAAATCAGCTCCAGAGACAGCAAGGAGTGGACCACCTATCCACCAAATTCAGGGACCTTTGTCCCTTCCCAGATGCCCGGGTACCTCCGAACTTCGAGGTACCAAAATTCAAAAGGTATGACGGTAGCGGATGCCCCACAGCACATCTAAAAGTATTTTGTGGGGAACTTAATGCAATAGCAGGGAATGATGGAACCTTGATACGGCTCTTCCAGAAATCCCTTAAGGGTGACGCCTTGGATTAGTACACCTCACTAGACAGCCGTCAAATCAGAACCTGGGAAAAACTCTCCCAGGCATTCATTGACAGGTTCTCGTATAACCTGAACATAACTTTAAGAAGATCTGACCTTGCTGCCTTAAGACAAAAAAGTGATGAATCTTTATCGGCATACGTAGGACGGTGGCGAGCTATGGCAGCTCGAATGAGAAACCCCATCAATGGTGAGGAGCAGATATCCATGATTGTACATTAAGCAAATCCCAGCATTTCAGGATATCTAATCTCGTATCCATACGTAAATTTCTCTCAACTCATCCGAGCCGGAGAACAAGTTGAAGACAAAATCAGGGCTGGGACCATTTCCCCATGGCCACACCAGGCCCCCTCAATCAAGAGAAACAAAGTCGAGGGGAAACCCATTGGATATGGGAATGGAAACAGCACGGCTCTCGCGCAGCGCACCACAAAAGTTAACAACATTGTCGTTAATACTCAAGGCAACCAGTATGCTCCACAACCAGAGCCATGTCAAGACATGCAGTACTAGCCACAACCAAATAGGCAGTACCAACCCCAGCCGACCCAACAGGGATATCAGGCACAACCGTCTCAACAGCAACAACAACAGCCTAGGGGGAATGCGCCAGGACCATACAAACAGGTAATGTTAGGAAGTTTACCCCTTTAGCACAAACATACAGTCAGGTTCTGACTATGTTAATGCAAAAGCAGCTTCTGACACCGCTCCAACCACGGCTTCCCCCTAACCCTTTGCCACCTGGTTACAACGAAAATCAATACTGCGCATACCATTAGGCTCCTGGCCATCTAATGGACCGCTACTTCGCTTTGAAACACGCGGTCCAAGACTTGATCGAAAGTCAGAAAATCGCCATCACCCCGCAGGCTAGCAATACGGCCCAAGCCAACATTCTCCAAAACCCCCTGCCATCGCATCAAGCAGGACCCAACACATCTAGCACCTCTACTGTCAACCACATCGAAGGAGGGCAATCTGCGTACTCCTCTCCACACCATTCCATACAAGCAATCATGCCCGACACAGTAAACTGGGTATGGCGATACCAACAGGCACCATCGCCTGGGCTTCTGGTATTCCTTGAAGTAGCACCAGCCACTCAACCTCTTATTTTTCTAGAAGTAGCACTAGCCACTCAGCCTCTTGCAGCACCATCAACACCGCCTCTTGTATTCCTTGAAGCAGCACCCAATGGGTCACACCTTTAGCATCTTGCCTCCAAAGGGGCACATTCAACTCCATCCTCGGTACATCTAAAAAGGTCAAATCCTGAACCCATTGTCCTCCCGATAGGCCTCCCTGATCTAACCCTGCTAACCTCGCAAGGGGCACCCTCGGTTCAAGCCCCAACATTCCTGATGCCTCACCAGCTGGCACATGCCCAGAGGATCCTTCCCACACATCAAAAAGGGGAAGAAAATTGTACTTCCAAAACCAGTCAGGACTTGGTAGCACCTCAAGAAAAGTCATCGGATCCATCACAAAACTTTCCAGCCACAACTCCCCATCCGCAAGAACCGTTGATATTCCTGGAA
Source organism: Magnolia sinica (assembly GCF_029962835.1). Lineage (NCBI taxonomy): Eukaryota > Viridiplantae > Streptophyta > Magnoliopsida > Magnoliales > Magnoliaceae > Magnolia > Magnolia sinica. The sequence continues at coordinate 59,386,309 of NC_080578.1, forward strand.
GGAAGGACAGTTCCCTCCTACGACCCAAAAGCAGTCCCATGACATTACCCAGAATGTGATGAAGTGGGTAACAATGGGAGGTATTTCAAGAGAGATAATCAAAATCCAAAAGAAACTCGGGGAACTTTGTCGGGAACCACTTGCAAGACCAATGCTGCTTATGACATAGCAGCTCAACTCAAAACCATTCCTGCACAAATATCTATTTGGGAACTCCTATGCACATCAAGATCACATCGAGAAGTCTTTACAAAAACATTGAATGATGCCCATATCTCTCGTGATGTACCTCCCGAAATGGTGGCAAGTATGATCGGACAACTCCTCGCACCATGAGTCATCACTTTCTCGGATGAGGAACTACCACCTGAAGGGCGTGAACATGGACGCTCACTAAATATAATTGCCCATCATAAGAATTTCAAAGTCCCACTCGTGCTCATAGACAATGGATCTAGCCTGAATGTCTGTCCTTTGAGGACTGCCGAAAGGTTAGGGATAGAATCGTCCTCTTTCAGGCCCAGCACCATGAGCGTTAGAGCCTTCGACAACTCCCGAAGGCAGGTTGAGGTAGAAATCGACCTTGAATTATAAATCGGACCAGACATGACCCTTATCACGTTTCAGGTCATCGACATTCCTGCTTCATTTAACCTTTTGTTGGGGCGACCATGGCTCCATGCCATTGGAGCCATCCCATCCACCCTCCATCAAAGGGTTAAATTCCCTTCGGGAAATCGAATCATTTCAGTTTTGGCCGAGCCAGAAACCATCTTACCGGTGACGGTCAATATCCCAGAAACTGACATCCCAGTGATTGACATTCAGCATGCAGAAGGTGACATATCATATCACAGCTTTGAATTCAAAAATGTGAATGCAATTACAAATCCACGCCCTCTTGCTGCTGAATATGTCATTCTTCCTGCCGAATGGCTAATCCAGAACTACCGTACCGAGTTCCATGGCAAAGGTATGGTGGTAAAACCAGCACCTATCAACATGCAGAAACAGGGATTGGGATATCAACCGACACTAGAGGATTAAGCTAAAAGGCCAAAAATGGGTCAACCGTTTAAGTGCACACCCATCAAGTTCATAAAGGCTGGGACAGTTTGTGAAGACACGATGAGGTCCCTTGAGGACCAACTCCAGCATCTCAAACTCACAGAACATGCTAACCTGGAGTCCA